>NC_141685.1:217168818-217911292 GCF_964263255.1 Lissotriton vulgaris | reverse complement strand
TAGAGAAAGTGACGAATAACTTTCTCATCGTCTTGCCTGTCATAGTGGAAGGAGGAACTAACTGTTTTCCTTTAAAGTGCTATTGAGTTGTTCATTGTACGTCCCTCCACTGAGGATTCCTCGGATTCAGACCCAGAGGATCACATCCTTCACTCCGTTTATTCCCTACGCCTTATCCTTCCGGCTTCTCGCAATACCCATTCAGAAGGTGCTCTCAACGACGCCACTGGGTGTGGTATCTAGACAAGTCGGGAGGACTTTCATCACATCGTTCCTGCTGACCAGATTTATCAGGTTAGTGGTGCGCGACTGTAGTAGCGCCGCTTGCAATCGCGACAGATTGTCAAGCCCAAGAATACGCATCAGCCCGGACGATGGACGCCGATGCTACTCTCGCTTCCCTGCTGGAAAGCTTCTCGGAACTACGACAGGAGGTCCTTACCTCTCGTGCCGAGAACCAAGCATTATATCAGGAAGTTGCACAAATGCGCAAAGAGATGTCTGACTTCACACTGAAGGAGCCAGTGGTAAGACCCTTACTTAAACCGGCCACATTGCCCCCGCCTTCATCCTCCCGAACTGGGGGGTACTTTTTGCCCTTATCCACTCCCGCTGCAACCACGGATGCGTTACCAACTGTTCAAGTGATCCAGAACCAGGGTATTCCTTTAGCCCCCCTGGAGAGGTTTTACGGGGATCCTCGCAAGTTCGAAACTTTTTTGAACCAGTGCCGTCTTCATTTCCTGTGTAAACCCACAGTCTTCCAGGAGGAAGCAGTGAAAACGGCATTTATGATGTCTTACATGGGGGGGAACGCCTCGAGTTGGACCATTCCCTTGTTGGAGCGTAACGACCCTGTATTGCACAATTTTTCTGATTTTTGTCTAGAATTGAGAAAACTCTTCGATAGGAAATCCCATATGCTCACCCTTGACAGAGAAATCATGACACTAAAACAGGGATCTCAAGATTTACTGTCATATATCACCACCTTCAATCGCCTGCTGGTGGAAACGGATTGGCCAGTGGAAAAACAGATTTCCCTCTTTTATCAAGGGTTAAGAGGAGAATTAAAAGATGTGTTGGCCCAGGTGGTGCAACTACCAACCATGGTATCGGAATTCATAGATCTAACGGTTCAGTTAGACCATCGTCTGCTGGAAAGAAAAGGGGAAAGACCCAGGGGAGAGACCCGTTTCTACTATCCTCCTATTCGACCTAGATCCGGAGGAGAAGACAAACCGAGGATGTCTGATGAAACTGAACCCATGCAGATCGGAGGGGTCAGAGGCCCCCTTACTTCAGAAGAAAAAGATAAAAGGCGACGTATGAAACTATGCCTATATTGTGGGAAAGGAGGACATTTTATAAAGGAATGTCGAGCCAGGAATTATGTTCCCGGGCGCTCTACTCTTCCCCGAGTCCAGGCTACTCTGAAGGACGCCGAACCGTCGGAAAACTGAAGATCTCGAGTCCGACGGAGGTCTCTGACTTGAGATACCAGCTTTCTATGATCTCCCCTGTTCTTGCCAACACCCTTCATCCAGCAGTGGCCCACATGAACGTAAGTGTGTCTCTCTGGATTGCTTCGAACAACAAATTACAAGTTGATGCCCTTCTCGACTCTGGGGCCACTGGTAATTATATTGACCAGGATTTCGCGTTAAGAATGGGCATCCCGTGCGAGAAGAAGCTCCGCCCGAGACGGTAAAGGCAGTCGACGGAACCATCCTTTCTTCAGGCCCGGTGGTTTATAACACCCTTTCACTATTGATGGAGTTTGGTGAGAACCATCAGGAAAACATCCAGTTCGACTTGATAGATGCCCCGCAGTTCCGACTCATATTGGGTATGCCGTGGCTTACGCTGCATGATCCTTTCGTTAGTTGGTCATCCCGTACGGTTAACATGACCTCTCCCTTTTGTAAAGAACATTGTAGGAATCACGAACTGCAGCCTTCCCTCTCGGCACCCTCACCTGCCTCCTATTTGGCGAACGCCTGTACCTTTGAGAAGTTCTGTTGTGTCACGGTGCTTCCCGTCGAATACCAGGAGTATAAGGCCTTGTTCGACAAACAAAAGGCAGCCCAATTACCACCTCATAGGGTCTACGACTGTCGAGTTGACCTAATACCGGGGGCAGATATCCCTTGCAGCAGGGTTTATGCTTTGACGGAGAAAGAAACCCAATACTTGAAAACATACATTGATGACAACCTTGCTTCCGGGTTTATCCGACACTCCACCTCCCCTGCATCTTCACCGATGTTTTTTATTGCCAAAAAGGACTGTGATTAGTTGAGACCCTGCATCGACTACCGTGCAATTAACAAAGTAACGATCAAAAAACGTTATCCTCTTCCCCTTATCCCGGTCTTGATGGACCAGTTGAAGGGTGCGAAATACTTCACGAAACTCGATCTACGGGGGGCCTACCACCTCGTTCGTGTGCAAAAGGGAGACGAGTGGAAGGCGGCATTCAGGACCAAATTTGGTTTATTTGAATACCGGGTAATGCCCTTTGGTCTCTGCAATGCCCCTGCTGCCTTCCAATTCTTCATGGACGAGGTGCTGAGAGGATGTATGGAAACATACTGTGTGGTCTACATAGACGACATCTTGATTTATTCAACGACAATGGCAGATCATATTGTCCATGTGAAGACAGTATTACGGAAGTTACAACAAAATTCGTTGTACGCAAAGTTGGAGAAGTGTCTTTTCCATGTACAGGAAGTCGCCTTCTTGGGGCACATCATAGACGCCCAAGGGTTCCGGATGGATGCCAGCAAAGTCGAGGTGATCCTTAACTGGAAAACTCCACAAAATCTTAAGGCAGTACAAAGTTTTCTTGGCTTTGCCAACTATTACCGGCGCTTTATTCAGGACTTTTCGAAAATTATACATCCCATCACATCCCTCCTGCGAAAAAACGTCCCGTTTGTATGATGAGCAGAAGCAGAACAGGCCTTTCAACTTCTCAAAGACAGGTTTACTCAGCCACCCATTCTCAGACATCCGGATCCTCAGCTGCCATATATCCTCGAGACTGATGCCTCTCAATCCGCCCTTGGAGGAATCTTGTCCCAAAGACATCCCAAAACAGGCCAGTTGCACCCAGTGGCATACTATTCAAGGAAACTTACACCTTGTGAGGTAAATTACACTATCACCGATAAAGAGCTCCTAGCTATCAAAAGAGCCTGTGAAGAGTGGCGGCATTATCTCCTAGGTGCTTTACACACGGTGGAGATTATCACGGATCATCGCAACTTATTGTTCCTCAAAACGGCTAAGGCTTTGACCCCGAGGCAGCTTCGATGGACTTTATTTTTTTCTGATTATGATTTTGTAATCAAGTACAGGCCTGGGTCACGCAATGGGAAGGCAGACGCCTTATCCCGCCTTGGAGTAGAAGAGACGGTTGAACCTGAGGAACCCCCTTATATCCTTCAAGAAGCAGACTGCTCCAGTGCATCCCTTGCCCTGGTATCCTCTGAGGACTTTCTGGAAGATTTGAAAGTGGCCATCGCCGATCATGATATAGCCTCTTGGATACAGGAAGAGCCGGAACATCGACATTTGGAGAATGACCTGGCATACCATTACCATGCGTTGTATATACCCCAGAGGCAGTTGCAACCACAAGCATTGAAGTGGGCACATGACTCTGCATTAAGCGGCCATATGGGAATATACAAGACCACGGCTAATGTAGAACGTTCCTTCTGGTGGAAGGAGGTTCGAGCCGATGTAAAAGAGTACGTGCAAACCTGTGCCGTTTGTGCCCAGGGTAAATCAGTTCATACTAAACCATCAGGTCTCCTACGTCCGTTGCCCATTCCTCCTAAACCTTGGCACACCTTATCCATGGATTTTATAGTGGAGATGCCTCCTTGCGCTAATCAAACTGTGGTTCTGGTGGTTGTAGATCATCTAACGAAAATGGGACATTTCGTTTCTTTGCCGGGTCTACCTACTTCTGTGGAGTTGGCTAAGGTATTCCTGCAACACATTGTGCGAGCGCACGGTTTGCCCAGTGTGATTATAACCGATCGCGGAACGCAATTTACGTCGCATTTTTGGAAGGCTCTTTGTGCCATCTTGCAAATCGATGCCCGTTTATCGACTAGTTACCATCCTCAGACTGATGGAAAAACCGAAAGGCTTAACCAAACACTGGAACAATACCTCCGCTGTTTTACCATGCAGAATGCCTCGGATTGGACCACACTCTTGTGGTTGGCGGAGTTCGCCTATAACAATGCTGTTCATACCACCTTGGGGTGTTCCCCCTTTTTCTGCCTGTATGGTTTCCATCCGAACATGCTTCCGTTCGACTGGCCTGCGGAATCCTTGGTTCCTTCCATTCAGGAACATCACGCTCATTTGAGGGCCATCGTCATCGATGCGAGACATTGTTTGGAGACGGCACAAGCGGCTCATAAACTGTTTGCGGATCGGAGGAGGTCCGAGGAGCCGGCGTATCAGGTGGGGGACAAGGTGTGGCTCTCCACACGGAACATTCATCTGAAAGGGGTAAATAAACTTAAGCCTAAGTTTGTGGGGCCGTACAGCATCTGTGAGGTTGTGAATTCTGTAGCCATGAAATTATCTCTTCCAGTTTCTTGGTTAATTCATCCAGTGTTCCATGTGTCCCTCCTCCGGCCCTGTCCGTTGAATATGCGCTTGCCGGCACGTCCCCCTGCTCTGGAGGTGGAAGGCCAGAATGAATATGAAGTGCAACAAGTTCTGGACTCTCGTATGATGCGTGGCAGGGTCCAGTATCTGGTCGATTGGAAAGGATATGGGCCAGAGGACAGTACCTGGGAACCAGCGGACCATTTGCATTGCCCGGACTTGGTTGCTGAGTTTCACGAACATTTCCCAGGTAAACCGGGTCGACCGCCGGGACGGCAGTCCTCGAGGGGGGGTTCTGTCGTGATCGCTCTCACAGCCACAGCGAAGGAAAGAAGGAAAGGACAAAAAGCGCGATTGCTCCCTTCGCACTACAAATCCCAGAAGGCCAAGCGGCTCTGGAGAGCAGGAAAGAAGGCTGTACCTATATAGCCACGCCTTGGAAACAGGTCGGCGCTTGACAATTGTTTTCGTGGTTTTGGTTGAGGCGGATGGTGTTCCCCGCCGGAGTAAGTGAAAGGAAATCACCGCCGATCAAGAGCCTGCGTGTTCAGTGAAAGGAAATCACCGCCGATCAAGAGCCTGCGTGTTCAGTGAAAGGAAATCACCGCCGATCAAGAGCCAGCGTGGTCAGCCCTTTTGCAAGCCTTTTTCTGATCAAGAGCCAGCGTGGTCAGAGGAGTGAAGCAACTTCCGACCAACCGCAAGTATCACTCTAGAAGAACGGGATCGTTCTTCTTCCTCATTGAATATTATTCACCCGAGTTTCCCGCAAGCATCCTGGTGTGCATTCTTTAGTACCAAGAGCCTTAGTGATTATCTTGGTCGGGTGCGCTACGACACATTCTTTTGTTTCTCAAGCAGTATTGAGAAAACAATATAAACGGAGGATAATACTTTTCCACATTTAAAGGGGTAAAGCCTTGATTTAGGACCTCTGACACTTAGAGAAAGTGACGAATAACTTTCTCATCGTCTTGCCTGTCATAGTGGAAGGAGGAACTAACTGTTTTCCTTTAAAGTGCTATTGAGTTGTTCATTGTACGTCCCTCCACTGAGGATTCCTCGGATTCAGACCCAGAGGACCACATCCTTCACTCCGTTTATCCCCTACGCCTTATCCTTCCGGCTTCTCGCAATACCCATTCAGAAGGTGCTCTCAACGACACCACTGGGTGTGGTATCTAGACAAGTCGGGAGGACTTTCATCACATCGTTCCTGCTGACCAGATTTATCAGGTTAGTGGTGCGCGACTGTAGTAGCGCCGCTTGCAATCGCAACAGTTTGGGGCATTAGCCGCCATGGTGGCTCATAACTCCCTGGAGGATCCGTGGGTTAAGCTACATCCTCACATGGATAGGAACACATTTTACTCGGCCCCACATAAAATTATGGTTAGGCTAGATTATTTCTTAATCTCCAACTCCTTGCTCGCTGAATCACTAATTGAGAAACGCCCTCGTATCCTGTCAGATCATAGTCCATTAGTTCTCACGCTAAGAAAGGGACAGGCTCTAAGAACAGTTGCGCAGTGGTCTTTCGAGAGAGCCTTGTTAAAGGATCCCGCTTACAGGGAACAGATAGTAGGATGGATTAAATACTTCTGGGACTTTAATAGAGGGACAGCACCGGGATGCCTTTAAGGCCGGGGTGAGGGGAGAGACAGTGAGTTTTGTATTGGCAAGGCAAAAAAAGGAGAGGGTTAAGAGGGAAATAGTACAACAAAAACTGCTGAAAGAAGAAGACCACCTAGCTTTAGCCATGCTACAGAACTCCCCTTTTGAAGCACATCTACTTAAAATAATAGCATTAAAGGCCGAAGCTATAGAAGGCTTCGCTAGGAAGGCAGCTGATAATTATTTAACGAAGAAAGAGAGAACGTATGAGTTTAGCGAAAGGGTGGGACACGTTCATGCCATACGAACTAGACAGAGAACAGCTATGGCTAACATCAAAAAAATAAGGGAGGCGCAGGGTAATCTGGTTATGGACTCTGAATCAATAAGGGGAGTTTTTAGAAACTTTTATACAGAGTTATATGCAGCTGATGATCCAGGGGGATTGGGAGATATAGAATCCTATCTTAGGGATATCCCTGCCCCAGGCATGCTTGAGGAAGATAGGGAAAGGTTGGAGGCACCCTTGCAATTAGAAGAATTTTTGGCAGCCTTAGGCAGTTTGCCTACCGGAAAGGCAGCGGGCCCGAGCCAAATACCGGTTGAATTTTATAAAGTATTTAAGGACGTATTGTTGGTGGATTTGTTTAATATAATGCAACAGGCACAACTGGGGGAATCCAGCCCAGAATCCTGGGGGGGGGGGGGGGGGGCAGTTATTGTTGTAATTTAAAAAAAGGGAAAGTCACCAGAAGCTCCCGGTTCATACAGGCCAATCACTTTAATGAACGCGGACGTTCAAGTTTATTCTAAAATACTAGCAAATAGATTGGCCAGGTTAATTGAACAATTAGTGAGTCCCACACAACACGGGTTTATACCTGGGAAAGGTACAACACAGCACGTTAGGAGGGTAATCACCATGTTTGACGCAGTAAGTGTTCTAGGGCATCCAATGGCAGCGCTCTTTTTAGACGCAGAGAAAGCGTTCAACAGGGTCTCCTGGGACTACCTATGGCGAGTTATGAGGTGGTGCGGGATTCCTGAAGGGTTTTATAAAAGCTGTACAGGTGCTGTATAAGGTACCCACTGCCAGGATCAAAGTTAATGGAGGCTTTTCTGCTGCAGTAAAGATTGCTAGGGGGACTAGGCAAGATTGCCCCTCTTCACCTTTACTGTTCGCACTGTATCTGGACCCACTGCTGCGGAAATTAGAAAGTAATCCTGCGATCCCACCGGTGAGGGCAAATGGTTGTATTGTGAAGACCCTGGCTTACGCAGACAATGTGGCCATTTTGAACTTGAATTCATTCTTAGCTATCCAAGAGGTGGAGGCTGAGGCTCAGGTGTTTGGGAAGATATCAGGATATAGTCTGAATAGATCCAAGACTCAGATAATAGAAAATGTAAATTCATGTTGTAATGACACAAGAGTGGTCAGTGCTGCGGTATACCTTGGAGTGTCAATAACTGCGGATCTGGATTCAGTGATTGAGAATAATATGGCTCCGTTAATCTCAAGGGTTAGGACAGATCTGGAGAGGATGAATAATCTACACCTCTCTCTACTGGGCTGCACCAGTGTCATCAAAATGCTTATTCTGCCTAAGTTTCTTTACTTTTTCAGATCCATCCCCTTACTCTTTGAAGTAAAATGGTTCAATATGTTAGAGGGAATATTGAATAGGTTTATTTGGGCTCACGGTAAGACCCGGCGTGCCTATAGATTTATGTCCCTCCCGAGAAAGAGAGGTGGATGGGGGGCCCCTGATTTTAGGCTTTATCATATGGCTGCAGTTCTACAGTATATCCTCTTCCGTGCGGCCGCGATTCCCCCCCAGTGCTGAGCCCTAATTAAAACGGGCGTGGTCATGACGGAACGGTTCCGTCATAAGCACAGCTCGACCGATGCTCATGACGAAACCATTCAGTCACGAGCATGGAAGGGGATATGCAGGATTTAATTGGGGGAGGAGGGATGGACCGAGGGGTCCCAATTATGTCCATAGAGGTGTATGCAGCAGTTTTGGGAACAGAGGCAGAGAACTGTTTTCTAAACAGCGTGGACTTTGGATATTACAAGAGGACGAGATTTAAGACGGTTTTGGTGGTACTCAAAATGTGGACTGCTTTCTTAAAAAAGGCCGGGTTAGGGAGGTACAATAGATACACCAGGTTGTACAAGAATAAAACCTTCCCGGTGGCAGTATTTGCCGATCTAACAATGGCTGGTTGGGCAGATAAAGGGATTACACAGATAGGAGATCTAAGGGATTTAGAGGGAATAGCCCAGTTTTCATCTCTCAGCTCTAAGTATGGCTTAGATAGGAGGGATTTTTTTAAATTTCTCCGGGTAAGGAGTTTTCTGAGTAATAAGCAGGGGGGAATAGCTGGCTTTGAACGGAATCAAAAACTGGAAAAAATAAAGCTGGGAGGTGATTGCACGATCAGATCCTTTTATGCAAGCATTGTAAAAGGGAAGTCTGATGACATTAATAAATTTAGTAACAAATGGGCAGGAAAACTAGGGGGAGAACCGGAAAAATTCCAGGAGTCGCTGGACTTTGGCCGTACCATTTTGTGTTCAGCTTCCCTGCAGTCGCAGCATTATAAGACTTTGTATTCCTTGCATTATACCCCAGCTAGAATAGCAAAGTAGGGAGGTTATACCGGTACGACGTGCCCTCGATGTAATTCACTGGAGACAGATATTGTTCACATTTTTGTGCTCTGTCCCCAGTTGTATACCCTGATTAGAGAGATAGAGGGATTTTTGAATAGGACATTAGGCTTACAAACCTCTGTAACGCCCATGTGGATATTGCTGGGGATAGGTTTAGAGGAGGAAAATGTACATAAGGAATTTATGTTTATGGCAATGGGGGTGTATAGGTTGACTATAGCAAGAGTATGGCTGGATAAAAATCCTCCTCCCATGCAAACGCGGGTGGCGAATCTATTAGCGACGTACAATCTTGAGAAATCCATATACGCACGCAAGGGTAGGAGAGGAAGGCTGCAAGGACTAAAGATTTGGGACCCAATAGCAAGATGGAAGGAGACTGTGGGTGCATAGCATCATGAATCTGAAATGTATTAAAGATTATGAATCATGAATTGTAATTGGATGTATGTCTACTGTACAATGTGCTTTTGTTGGGAAAAAACAATAAATAAATATATTAAAAAAAGGAAGTCACATTGCAGGAAGTTATGTTATGTTATTTTAAATATAATTTTATAGAGCATGGTTGCCACATCACCGGGGTGTCCCAGCGCTGAAGGATGGGGTGCCAAGGAAGGTGAAGCTAGACAGGTGAAAAGACGGCCAGGTATAATCTGTTTCTAAATTCCTAAAGATCATGTGCGCAACATGCACACACTCTGTGGGCTAGATGGATGAAAACAGCATGGTTTTAGTTGGTTTTCCGAATGCCCAGTGGTCTTGTGTGGTGCATGCAGCAAGTGGATTGGAGTTCCATAGGGCAGGGGCCAGAGCACTAAAAGAGCACCCCCAGCTCTGCTCCTATGCACCAGGGGAGTGCGGGCCAGATGCAGGTCTGCGGAGCTCAGTGCTCGCACTGGAATATATAATGTACACAGCCGCTGCAGTATCTGGGGACCTTTGCCGTGTAAGATCTTATGAGTGGTGCAGAGAGTTTCCAAACTGGATTCTCTGTTCGATAGGCAGCCAGTGACGACAGGGCAGGAGATGGCAGGTGTAACCGTGCTTAGGGAGGGCAAAGAGAATCCGGGCAGCCGCATTCTGTGCCCTTTGGAGTCTCTTTGTGACACTTTTATTTATGCCAAGTTGCAGTCCACTACAGTAGTCGAGACGCGACAAAACCACCAATTGAATAATCACTTTTTGAGTAGAAGCATCGAAAAACTCCAGAATGGGTTTCAGACCATGTAGATGGCCGAAGCGCGTACCTGCCACCTTTTTGGTGTGAAGCTCGAAAGAGAGGGCATTGTCTATCAGGACCCCCAAGTTCTTGACTGCACTTTTCGGTTGGGGCGGAGTGCCCAGTGCAGCTGGCAACTACAGATAGTCCCATTTGTGGGTATCACAGCCTACCAGGAGCACCTCTGTTTGCGAGGAATTAAGTTGTGGATAATTATCCGCAATCCAGTCTGAGATGACCAGAACATCTTCACCAAATTTCAGGGTGTTAAGATGAAAGATTGATCAATCTTAGTGACTTTATCTGAAAAGAAGCTAGCAATTTCTTCACATCTCTCAACCGTAGCCAGTAGTTTGGGGGCTTAGGTAGTTTGGTTTTTGACAATGTTGAATAGTTCCCTTGGTCGATTTCTTGCCCGGTCAAGTTGTGAACAGAGGAAGGAAGCTTTTTCATTAAAGATGTGTTTTTGTAGTTGTCACTTGCAGCTCTGAGGAGGACAAGATTTGAGGGGGAAGGCTGTTGCCTCCAAGTGCATTCAGTCTGCCTGAGAGCTTGTGTCTCATTGTTAAGATCGGTATTGAACCAGGATTTGGAGGGTTTATTTTTTTGCAATTTTTATTTTTTGGGCAATTTGGTCATGGACTTCAATGATAGAATTGTTGTAATGTTCTGTAAGGCCAGTGGTACTTTGGGAGATAGGGGAAAGCCGTAGACAAGATTTTATTGCAGTCTCTAGCTTGCCTTGAGGAATAAGGTGAAGATTTCTGGTCAGATTCTTTTGTTTGATGGTGTTAGTGGGAGGGGGGCACCGAGCCATTGATTGTGAACAGGATGAGGTGGGGGTCAGACCAGTCAATGGGGCTAATGTGGGAAAGAGAAGCCAGATCCTTGCTAGTGATAATAACATCAAGCGTGGCACCTTTGGAGTGTGTTGGAGAATTACAGAGATGTTTCAAGTAAGTCATTAATGAGATTAACCAAGGGGTTAATATTTAATTTACTTTGTCAAATCCTGGTATAGTGCACTGTGTGTGCCAAGGGCCTGTAAATCAAATGCTGGAAGTGGGCTGCAGCACTGATTGTGCCACCCCCAGAAGCAGTGTGTAAAATGTAACTATGGCCTACCATTGCAGAGCCTGTGTGCAGTCTGGAACTGCCATGTGGACTTGTCAAGAACACTTACTTGCCAGTCCCTAACCTTCCCTTTTCTTACATGTTAGACACCCCTAGGGTAAGCCCTAGGTACCCCTGTGGCCAGGGTTCAATGTATGTAAAAGATTGGGCATGCCCTGGTGTGTGTGACATGTCCTGGTAGTGAAATACTGCCAATTATGTTTTTTCACTATTTCAAGGCTACCTGTTCCCATAGGACAGAATGGGGAGTTTGTTTATAACATTTTATAAACATAACTATCCCTGGGAACAAGGTAGGAAAATAAAGTTTAGTGTGCCTGAACTCAAAATGCATCTTTTAGTGAGGGTGATTTTTTAACTTCCGTGCTTGAAAATATCACTTTTAGAAAGTAGGTATTTTCTTGCCTAACCATCCAGTGTGCCTCTGCTACGGTTTGTGTATTGGCTGCCTGGCTGTTGGTGTGACAGGGGCTGGGGAGGGGCAGTAGCTCCAGAGGGTCGGGATGAGACAGCGCTAGGCTGAAAAGGCTTGGTCTGCATTTGGGGTGGTGGGAGGAGTATCACCCACACCTGAATAGGGTTGTGCTTGCCTTCCAATTATGACTCCACCCCCTGTGGTGAGTGTGATAAGCCAGGGCTGGGCTGAACAGACCTGGCTTGCATTTATAGTAGGAGGAGGAGATTTCCTTTCACCTGCATGGTCTGGCCTGGCCTGCCTTCAAAAATGCTGTCTCCACCTCCTGCCAGGAAGCAGCATCAGTGAGGACAGAACTGGTTCTGGCTGGGTACAGACACTCTCTGCCTTCAGAGAACAAATTATTTTTGTGTATACAAAGTGGGGCCCAGACCCCAGAATTTTAGATCACTTCTGGGAAATCAAGAGGAACCTTTACCGTGGAGAAAAGCTGGATAAGCTGAGGGGGAATACTGCCCCTGTGCTGTTGGCTATCTTGGGTTGTCCTGCAGTGCCTGCTTGCGGCCAAAGAAAGGAGAAAAGGACTTTGCTGTTTGCTTTGTCACCTGCTTGAAGAAAAAATCTCCAAGGGCTTGAAACTGAGCTAGCCTCCTGTTCTGAAGTCTCAGGGACACAAAGACTTCACCACCAGCTCCCCTGAACTGTCTGCTGGGAGTTCTAACCTGCAAGAGGTGCCTGCTGTTGTTTTGTGCCTCTAGAGAACTGGTTTCCACCGGGAGCTGGAAAATTGATGCAAAGTGAAAAAATCAAGACGCATCTGCACCAGTTTCCAACGCATCGCTGAAGAAACAGTAGCTGCACATGTGGCGGCTCGAGAAATCACTGCACGCTGCATCAAGTGCTCCGATCTCAGAAATCAGAGATAACCGCACAGTTCCCGATGCAGGCCCCGCTGTGCAGCTGCAAAAATCAACGCTTCGTCCCAGATTGTTGCATCACATCTAGGCACCAAGTCTGTCACATCGTTGGGTGACGCAGTAAGAAACCTACGCATCACCTCCCCACACAGTAAGAAACTGATGCATCACCTCCCCCAAAGCTAGGAACTGACACATCACCTTCCCTGAGCGCAAGAAACCGACGCATCACCTTCCCTGCTCCCGTTTTTGTTGTTTGCATGAAGCAACCAAAGTACTTTGGTGAAAAGTGTAGCATCTGCATTTTACTTTCAACTGAACAATTTCTACCATCTGAAAGCCACATTTTTATTACTGTATTGTGGATTTTTGCTGATTGGTCTTGTTTTGGTTGAGATAAAGATCACTTATTTTTCTAAAGTGGTGTGGTGTCCATTTGTAGTGTTTTCACTGTATTACTGTATGTATTCACAAATGCTTTACAAACCTCCTCTGAGATACGTCCGTCTGCTTGTGCCAAGCAACCAAGGGGTGAGCAGGGGTTATTTTAGGAGTGTATCCCTCTTACCCTGACTAGAAGCAAGGGTCCCTATTTGGGCAAAGGTGCAATCCATTGCCAACTAAAGACCTCCATTTCTAACAATTGCCCTGAGAGACCCTTGCACAAAGAGAACAAACATACAAGTATTAAACCTTAAACCCCATAGAATCAGATCACTTCTGGGCTCAAGAGGACCTTTTTCCAAGGAGAAGAGCTGGGGAGCTGTGAGGAGAAGTACTCTTTGCTGTGTGCTGTGGGGTTGGCCTGCAGTTTCTGCTTCAGCTGAGGAAAGGACAAAGCCTGGAATTGTTTTGAAGATAACTGCTTCAAAAAGAATCTCCAAGGGCTTATATGTGCTAGCCTCTGTTCTAAAGTCTCAGGGACACAAAGACTTCAACCCCTGCTCCTCTGAACTCTATTGTTGAGAGTTCTGACCTGCCAGAAGTTGCCTATTCCAGGTTTGGGCCTAGGAGGTTGTTCCTGCTGTTGGGAGGTGGAAGGAACTTGAGAGAAGCACGCCAGGGCCTGCACTGAGTCCCTGGTAACCTGTCATGAAGTGCACAACGCACTCAGTGTCCTGCGCCACAGTTCTGAAGCCCCTCGATGCCTGCCGACACCTGCAATTATCATTTTTTCTGATGCCAGCGGTTGCACCGACTCCGTCATTGCCAGAACCTGCATCCTGTTATTCCAGCGCTGATAACTGCCGAGGGGGACTCCACTAACTCGACTACTTCACACCGTCACTGAAAACAATGCCTCACTGCTGAAGCATCTGACTTCCCTTGTCCTGGATTCAACACATTTTCTCCTCTCAGACCTCAACCTCAGCACCGACGCCTCACCTACACGATGATGTGCATAATCATAGACTCGGTTACTCCAAGGTACTGTTTGTTTGCTATGTGACTCTGTGCCCGATGCTGTTATTTTCGTGGTCGATGCCGTACTTTGGATTTATTGCTTTCATGACATTGCAATAGCCCCAGGAGGAGCTATTTGTTTTCTACAAGCTTTATTTTGCAAGTCACAGGCCTGAAATCATTTTTTTACATGTGTATGTTGGATTTTGTCATTTTGGTCATGTTGAGTTTAGATAAAGATACTTTATTTTCTAAATTGTTTTGGTGTCCATTTGTGGTGTTTTCCTTGGAATATTGTGTGCGCTGGTACATATACTTAACACATTGCCTTTGGGATAAGCCGGTCTGCTTGTGCCAAGCTACTAAGGGGACAAGCAGGGGTTATCTAAAGTGTAGATCACTGACAAAATATCGACAGACAGAATATCGAGTTACCTAAATATTGAAGCAAAAATATCGAAGTCAAGAATATCAACATCCTATCTACATCATGGTTAAGTACAAAAATATCGGAAAAAATATTGATGTCAATAATATAGTTGCAAAAAATATCGTTTTTTTAAAATGTTATAAAAATAATGTAAAATAATACGCATAATTAAAAGAAACATAGTTACAGATATTAAAACATGTTTAAACATTAATAACTGATACATAATGTTAACATAAATTAAACATATACATATATAAAATTATATATATATATATACTTACTCCACAGAGTGTAACAGTAGGGAAGGTGTTGGATAGCATAGGGCTAAAAATTACTATTCCCACTCCAGAGAGTGCAACAGTAGGGAAAGTGTTGGATAGCGGACAGGTACAACTTACTATCCCCATTCCAGTGAATGCAAAAGTAGGGAAAGTGTTGGATAGCAAAGGGGTAAAAATTACCACTCTAGTGAGTGCAACAGTATGGAAATTGTTAGATAGCATAGGGGTAAAATGACTATTCCCACTTGAGTGAGGGAAATTGTAGGGGAAGTGTTGGGTAGTAGAGGGGTAGAAATTAAAATTCCCATTGGAGTCAGTTCAAAATGAAAAACAAACAAAATATCAACTACAACACAAAATAGTTGGAAAACAAAAAAAAAACATATAAAAATATTGCACATCTACAAAAGATAAAAAGATATACTGTTAAAAAGACCTAAAAATACATAGAAAGATATTAAAAAACATTTTTTTACAAACAAATTAAGTTTATTAGAAATTATATATAATCAAAACAATAATTATTACATACATGTAACTCTTTTTATTTTGTGCCCTATAACAACACACAATTCACAACAAACATCATTTTAAAAAAAAAGTAACCTCCATAATTAGCATAATTAATTATTAATGAAAGAAATATAATGAATCAAAAAACAAATTAAAACAATTACAAATAATTTAGTCCCCAAACGTTACCCATACAAAACCAAAACCAACACACAAAATAAAAATAAACAATTACATAAATATTTATGAATTGATAAATTAATATTAATGATCAACTAATTATTAATTAATTAAACATAAATTACTTTACACCCTCTACACCAATATACACCACAACCCACACCTAAAATCATTACAAAATTTCCATAACTAATTTCACATTAATAAATTAATATAAATTAATAACAACTTAATAATTAATTTAAAATACTTCCCACACTTTACCACTATAAACCCAACCTATCACATCTAAAATGAATTACACAATTGCCATAGTTCATTGTGTATTCATTAATTAGCATTAATTAACAAATATTTAATTATAAATACATTATTTCCCACACACTATATACCCCTAAATACCCCACCAACAACTCCTAAAAAAAGAACACAATTAACATAAAGAATTACCAATTAATTAATCAATATTAATTAATAATTAATAAATACATGTTAATAATAAATCAATTCCCACAATTAATACTATACAGTATAAATTAAATAAATATTAATAAATAAAACATAATAATACATTTATTATAATTCAATTACTCCCCAAACTTTTTCCATATAAAGTCACTATCCGCTCCTAAAAAAATTACATAGTTAACATAAATCGGAGTACGCCAGCGCTCTCTCGTAATGGCGATTTTCTGGACGTGGGACTAACCCATTATACACTGCAACCAACACATGATTTGGGAATACTAAGAGCTGTATTGATAGCATTATTTGATTTGAGTATGAGTGCTATAGAGTGCTGGCGTTTCCAAATTGGACTTTGAGACAGTGATAACACAATGCGTTGCTTTGAAAAAGCCCTTGTAGGGTGAAACGTGTTGCCTGTGCGTACTTGTTACTGAAGTTAACGAAATAGAGACCCTTTCTGCTTACACCAGAATACAGTGAATGGAATTTTATTGAACATTGATACTTCCCGTTAAGATTGTATTGATGGAGCAAGGATTCGCACATAAAGCGACTTGCTTGTACTCATGAACCTCTATTAACGTTAACTTAATTAATCAACCTGTTTGTCTTATTAATTTGCCCCTTTTCTGACATTTTGAGTGTCCCAGTGACGCTTGCTTATGTGTGTACTAAACCTAATACGCTTGCTATTCAAAATGGCTGCAACTATGCGGGAATATCTTCTGCGCATGCGTCAGTCATATCCATGTGACGTGACGTACTCGCAGTCTTGGTGGGAAACTCTTTGCACTTGCGCAGTAGTACTAAAATGGCTGCTTTGTGTTCTCACATGCCTGAAGCTTGCATTGCTGCTTCTGCTAAGCTGTTTGTTCTGCACTTATCCTAATGCTATAGTTTATTATAAAGTAAATAGGAATAGCATAGAGACTCATGGTATACAGTGTATTCATTTTTTCTGTGTTCTAAACTGTTTCTATTTACTTTTCATGTATCGTGATCTTTGGGCATGAGGGACGGGAATACTCCATTTTGAAAACCCCTTCTGCGCATGACAGTCTACAGCCAGAGGATGAACTCTGTGTTCTTGAACGCCAGCCAGTTGGTAGCACCAGCCAAGATGTGCCTGGGAAGCTCACGTCTGACTCTACTAAGAAGAGGTCAAAAGACTACAATGTATTAATCAATAGACTGTCCATTATTTTACAAATTGAAGACCTCATGGGAACCTGAAGTTTGATAGGCGTGACCAGAAAACTCAAATGTTGGGCTTGAGAAAGTCAAATACTAGGTGGTGTGATGACCTGTCCTTTCTTTTGTCCAATCGAAATTGGGGATCCTTACACTTGCAACATTTGGGGGGTTGAACACTGACCTGAAAATGGTATAACTAGCGTAGGTTTAGCTAAAGAATTTGTCCGACCTGTCCGAATAGCTGAACTGTCACTGACCCAACGCACTCAATAGCTGATCGGGAATAGAGGTGCTGCGGAGCACTCTGTCTGAAATTTCCACAGATCCAATCGGGGTTTTGGGAACCTTAAGTGCTGGCGGAGCACTTTGCTGGGGAATTCGATAAACCCAATCGGGGTTCTGACTGATAGCTTCAGAGAGGGTGTAGCGCAGGCGTTGCAACTGAACTGCGGGTGCTGGTCTCAACTCTGGTGGTCCGGTTCTGATCCAAATCTGGTCTTCCCTGTCCTGGTTTTCCATACTGCACCTGCTGGCCTACTGGCAATTGCTTTCCTTGGGGTTTCTTCTGTCCTTACTGACCCATGGCCAGGGTTGGTCTCTGCACCATTCTAGGTAAATATAAATCTGCCAGGGTAACCAAATTGCATCTATTCTTACCTGGTTCATGTTCTTGTTAACGTTATAAATGCATATGTTCCTTTTTTCCCTTCATTTATCAAATACTTGAAATCGTAAACTTTGCATTATTAGCTTGTTCCATTTTTTCCTTTCCCTATAGCTGAATATTAAATACCGTATCTATTTGCATAAGTAGATGTTCCTTTTCTTTACTCTCTCTTTAACTGAAAATTAAAGTGGTTACTTTGAATTAATAACGTGTTCTATTTTCTTACCTCTCCAGTAGTTACTTTGCAATATAAGTTTCGTCATTATAGTTTCATGTTCCCTCTTCTTACCCATCCCTTAGGAAACAATAAATTGTGATATTTCTAGTACGTTCCTTCTTTTCCCCCGTCCTTTTGTTGAATATCATTTCAAGTCCATTATTTTTGCAGTATATTCCCTGTTCCCTTTAGACTTCTGAATGGTTGGCATCATATTTCTTTAACATGGTTATACTCTTTTCATGATTTTGGTTATCAATAGCTTACTTGCTGTGAACTTACTACTTTCAACTTTTGATCAACATTAGATAAAGGTTTTCAAAACTTCCTGAGTCTGTTGTCATTTAATAAAACAAATGTTATGGTCTTATTTTTGGCTACTTATTTTTGCAGCTAGCTCCCTGATCCATTGGTGATCATAGGTAACCGTGGCAAGGATTTGTACGTCCAGGTATCGGAATTAGGTAGTTCTAAATTGTTGGTAGCAGGGTGTAGGTTACCCGATGAATACATATGGTAAACTGAATTTATGGACCCAAGTGCGCATATTGGTAAAACAATAGTCGGGTGACCTGCGCGCTCTAACACTATTACCTCTCCTCTCTCTGTTAACATGGAAATAAGATTGAGAGTCCAGTCCTACCTAGCTTTGAATCACCCTTGCTGCAGTTACTAACCTCAGAAACTACTTGATTACTGTACAGTGGGAATAGGAGGGGTGCTACAGAGCAGCCCTGTCAAAGACCTTTACTGACCAAAAACTGGTGTGGTGTTTTCCTTCTCCCCATTTTGATCATTGTAAATTTCCTGTAATGGAGTCGAAGTAAGATGTTCAGAAGGTCTATGGCAATGCCATACCATGTAGACATTTCTACAGTGGATCCAGTGGTATGTTGTCGAATGTAGATCACAGATCCACAGAAACTACCTAGTAGTACCTTTTTAGCCTGACAGTGTTTTCCAGGATCCTGGGCCAGATTATTTTTAGTCTCAGCTCATGCTTCGAGTTTGGACAGCACTATCATAGGAACTTTTTTTTTACATTACCAAACAGATTAATAGGGAAAATGTGGCTGGGTCTTATCTGTCACCCCTAGAAATTGGCATTATTTATAATCAGGGCCACTGGAATAAAGTGAATGTGAAGCTGTGGCAGTTTTTTGCATGATCATAGATACATCACATAAACCGCAGCAAAATCTGCAGATTAAAAAAAAATGCTTCTAGCTCAAATGATTCAAAAATTACTAAACATACAGGAACACATTTTGCTACGCAGTGGAAGGCCCTTTGCAAAGGTTGAATGGTCACCTTACTGTTGCCTTTTTGCTATATTGGGGTGTCAAACTGGTGCTAATGAGGCACGACTAATAAACTAAAAGTAATAATGACAAAATACTAATACTAATACAAAATGTGGCACATTATGCCACATAATTTACTTTTTCTTGATACATAATTTACTCCTAATTTGGACCTCACCTGTCGTATAATTCCAGGATCCCTGCTTATAATCTATCAACTCTTATCACTGACCAGAACATGGGTGCATTAGTAACTCGTGTTAAAAGGAGTACCGCTTGTGATAAACAATATACAAAATTCTGTTATCGAGGGATTCCTGCAGAAAGCAACATAATATTTCTGTTAGAATGAGAAAATGAGGAGCAGGTTGACTCTGACATACCCATTGTGGCAGGGATTTTCGACTTTAGGAACACCCTGAAGAAATCCCTGTAACAATGTAACTGACTCTCAAAGATGTATGTTTTTTTGGTGCGCCCTTTTTCTGTCATTTGTGAGCGGAATGTCACTCAGCAGGAACCGCCATCAATTTACCAGAAGCCGCGTGAATAACATCTTCGTCATCGAGCCCTTCAGCGCCTTGATGCTGTCAGGGAGCGTCTCCAGAGCTAAGATATGACAAAAAGGCACCTGGTACAGCAGAAAGGAATGAAGGTGTGCAACTCGCGCTGAACAGCAGCAAGGGACCACAATGATTACCGGAATACACAATCAGAGAGGCTGATGGGAACAAATTACAGGGAGACAGAGAGAAGTGAAAGAAAGAAAGTATAAAGGTGCAATCACTAAGCCTGGAGTATTGCTTGTCAATGAAATACGAGGAAGGAGAGAAGGAAGTTAACACGCAAGTACACACAGACTAGAGACACACATTTAAACACACTAAGATACAATCTAGAGAACAAGCACACACACTGCTGATGGAGAGAGGCATGATACCCAGACACACATGTGTGAACACGCTGATGTTGACTCACAGGAAAGATGAAACGCGAGCCAAGGAGTGAAAGAAGCACACACAGGCATCAGGACACATCTCTATGGACGTGACCAGGCCGTCACCTTCAGTGAGGACCTTCTGGATCCTGGTGCTGGGCAGTCTGTGGTGAGTGTGACTTCTAAGCGACCTTTCTTTCTGCGCTGCTCTTTGTTAGTGAGTTACTGCCAGGCTGACCCAGGCCACCGAAGGGGGCCACCTAAGAGGGTGGCGACCCTTAGTGCCACATGATGGCACAGACCCCAAGGGGCGGTCTAGTGTCTGGGACCTGGAGGGTCCCCAGTTATGTCACTTCCGGTGGGGGAAGGGTGGGGCCGAGGGTATATGGCCTGGGTTCGCTGACCTGGCGCCCTCTTTGATCCCTGGTCGGCCTTGTGGATGGATCCTCCCCCCCTTGACCCCGATGAGCAGTGCTGGCCGGACGCTGTTTTATCCCACCGTCTGTTTTCGCGTCTCTGAGGTTCCGCGTGTGTCGTTTGGTTTTATTTATTTTTATTTATTTATTTATTTATTTATGCAATTTTATATAGCGCGGACTTTACCCGAAGGTGTCAGAGCGCTTCACAATAGGAACAGAAATGATACAAACTGAGAACATTACACGAGCAACAGATTGCAAAGGCATACGTTACGTTACATACGGTAAAGTGATAATTGTGAGCAAACAAGAATACATGAGGTAGTAAAAATTGTGAGAAACCAAAAATACATGAGGTAGACAAGGTAATTGTGACACTTGTGAGCAAACAAAATACATGAGGTAGTAAAAATGTGGGCTACCAAAAATACATGAGGTAGTAAAAAGTGCACAGGAGGAAAAAGTGACAAGTGTGCAGGCTACAAGAGAAAATAGAGTATAATTTGCGGTATAATACTGCAATATATGTTAGACACTCAAGCACAAGAGCAAACGATTACGTAGGCAAAAGTGGCACTTGTGCAAATATCAAAGTTAAAAAACATGTGAGAGGAAGCAAACCGTGTGTTACAGGGGCAAAGTGGTGAGTGCAAGTTGCAAGAGGGTACCAAACACAAGTACATGGATAATACTGCAATAAAAGGCAAACACTCTAACCGCAAGAACACACTGGGAAGGCACTTCCATGGACATGAGAGGTAGAAATTTTCAGTAGTGGGAGATCTTCCTTCAGATAAAAGAGAGTTACTTTTGGAGGTGTCTCTGGAGGAGGAGAGCTTTGAGGTCCCTTTTAAAGGCCTGGGAGGAGGCGGTGGTCCGGAGCTGAGGCGGGAATGAGTTCCAGATTCTCACTGCGTTGCCTGAAAAGGATTGGGCCATCGTTCTTTCCTTCTTGAAAGTGGGAGGTTCAAGCAGTAGATTCTCCGCATTGCGTGAAGGTCTAGAACCTCCAGAGAGTTTCAGTTTATTCTCCAGGTAGCGAGGAGAAGAGGAGTGCAGGGCTTTGTGGGTGATACAAGCGGTCTTGTAGATAGCTCTAGCCTCAAAGGGAAGCCAGCGGAGGGTAGATAACATCGGTGTGATGTGATCGCTTCTTTTGGCCCCATAAATGAAACGAGTTGCTGAGTGGAAAACAGACTTAAGTGGGGACAAGTGGGATGTGGGGAGGCCAGTAAGAAGAGAATTGCAGTAGTCGAGTCTGGAGAGGACCAGTGCTTGCACCAGGGTTATAAGGTCCCGCTCCGCGAAGAAGCGACGGATTCCCCAAAGAAGGCGCAGTTGGTATCGAGCTGATTTCGCAATGGAATTGATGTGGGGAATTAGATTGAGTTTTTTGTCTAGTATGACACCAAGGGATTTGGCGCTGTCGACAATGATGGGTTTATTGTTTAGTAGATTCATCTGATCCATCCATGATTGAACCGGGGGAGGAGAGAGTGAGGAGGAGAAGAGGAGGAATTCAGTTTTGGAGGGATTCAGAATCAGTTGATGTGTTGACATCCAGTTTTGAATGGAGTCGAGAGTGGAGCTTAGGATGGAGAGATCGTGAGTAGAGGCAATCTTGAGGTAGAGTTGAGTGTCGTCAGCATAAAGATGATAGTGAATCCCGGATTTACTTAGGAGATTTCCCAGTGGTTCTAAATAGAGATTGAACAGTGTGGGAGCAAGTATCGAGCCTTGGGGAACACCTTGACCTACCGCCACAGGAGGTGAAAGACTGTTCGCTATTTTGATCATTTGGGATCTGCCAGAAAGGAAGGATGCAAACCATTTAAGCACAGTGCCCTCTATGCCCATTCTCTGTTGAAGAATATTGAGGAGGGTGTTGTGATTGACAGTGTCAAAGGCTGCGGAAAGGTCAAGGAGAATTAGAAGACAGGACCCCCCTGAATCGAGTATCCTCAACGCGTCATCAACCACTTGCAGTAGGGCTGTTTCAGTGCTGCAGTTTTGGATGAAGCCGGACTGACAGTGGTCTAGAAGATCATTGTCCTTGATATGACAGGAGAGTTGTTTTGCTACACATCTTTCTGTGATCTTCGCCAGAAAGGGAAGGTTAGTGATGGGGCGGAAGTTGTTGAGGTCATTCGCATCAGCAGTGGGTTTTTTCAGAAGAGGGGTGACCTGCCCAGTTTTGAAGGAGGCAGGAAGGGAGCCTTGCCAGAGGGAGAGGTTGATCAGAGTGGTCCAATAGGAGAAGGAATGGGTGTAGAAGTCAATGGCAATGGCACTGGGGATAGGGTCAAGAGAATGGTTGGATGGCTTCGTTTCTCGTATGCACTTGAGAAGGGCATCTTCAGATATGGGGTCAAAGCTCTGCCAAATGGTTATGGATTTGCGCTCCTCTGGAGGGGTAGGATGAGCGACCTGATCCACAAGTGATTTCACTTTTTCATCGAAGAAAATAGCAAAATCCGCTGCTCTCTTTGTAGAATCATCCACCTTGGAGGTTGGGGGAGAGCAGTTAGGCATTTTGATGAGATCTAATAGTTTTTTGGGTCTATTTTTGGCGGAGTCAAGGAGGGTTTTGAAGTGTGTCGCTTTCCCAAGGAAGATGTGCTTGTGGTACTTGGATCTTGCTGAGCGAAGCTTGGCCAAATTGTCGGAGGAGGGCACTTGCCTCCATTGTTTCTCCAGGGATCTTAGCTGCTTCCTTTCCTCATAAAGGGATTTGTTGAACCAAGGTGCTGAGGGAGTGGGCCTTAACCTTTTGCTTTTGAGTGGAGCGACTTTATTAATTTCAGCTGCAAGAACTATGAGGCTTTGAGAGGTGAGTTCGTCAACATCTAGGTTCGGGTCGAGCCTTGGAAGAGCTAACAAAGCTGATTCACAGAGGGGACCGACATCAATATTTTTAGCATCCCGGAACCATGAGATGGCCCTCTTGGGTTGGCCAAGAGTTATAGAGTGTGAAAGTTGAAGAGAGAATGGGATGAGGAGGTGGTCAGACCAATCTACATGAATTGGGGTAGTGGTAGAAAGCATGCCTGCTTTAGAAATAACAAGGTCCAGGATTGCGCCCTTAGAATGAGTTGATTCAGTGCAGTGTTGGATAAGATCGTTAGTAGAGAGGAAAGTGGCCAGTGAGTTCGCCGAGGAGTCTTGCGGTACTCCCCAGTGGAGATTGAAGTCACCCACGAAGGTCTGATTGTCACTTCGCGAGTATTGGTCGCTGATGAAGTCTGTGAGTTCATCCATAAACGAAGGGCCACTACGAGGCGGGCGGTAAATGACATGGAATCTGAGGGGTGAACGGTGTTGCAATTGAAGCTCAAGAGAAAGGCATTTGGTTGGGGTGAGTTGGGACTTTCAGGCCTGTTACATCTGTGGTTGTGCCCTGTGATGTGCACGCTGCACATGCAGTTGTTTTGTGGCATTGTACGCCCAGTGTCAGGGCTTTGGTCAGGGGACGGATTTGGCATGAGATCGGCATGCTGGGTGTCCTTCAGTGGTTGGGGCGCCCGTTCACTTCATTTGGGACTAACATTACACACAGAGTTTAGTTTTAGGTCGGTCAAGGGGGCTGCTGTGCCTGTTCGCCATGCATATTACATAGGTGTATTTCTTGGTGTCTGCGCGCATCTCCGCCGCAGCTGCACAAACCCCGGGGTCTGTTCTGCGCTATTGGTTTGCTTGTTTTGAGGTAGTTTTGTTTTATACACATGAGGTGCTTGGTGCCTATGCGTGTGGTTCAGTAGTGTCAATGCATTTTACGCATTCGTCGGAGCGTGCAGCTCTGGAGGCGTCACCAGCCGCGGGGCAGGTACACTCCGTCCACCGGGCACATAGGAGGTGATTTTCACCCACGCCCCCAGGTGCTCCACCGCAATCGGGCTTTTTGTCGTGTCTGGCAGAAAATTGTGTCTTTCCGCGTCTGCGCAGCGCGGTCATTTCACAAAGATGAGGATTGCTCAGAGCTTAAGGCACCTTGAATTTACAGCTCTGAGGATGGGTGTTTATTTACGGTCTGCTGTAGCGCCGGCGTGGCACGGTCTCCCACCTCAGAGCGCTTGAGGGCTCCGGAGAAAGACGACCGCTTAGACAGTTGTAGTAGACGTCACTGGTGGCGCCAAAGCCCTCCTTAAGCCCTCCTTAACACAACATAAATTGTGCATGTATTTGTAAAGCGCACTTATCAGCCATGGGTTTCAAGGCACTGAATACCTATTGTGTGTGAGTCCCGGTCATATGGGTGATGAGGCATTAGTGTCTGGGGCAAGCCCAGTGTTGCATTCAGTAAAATAAAGATGATGGGTCCTAGTTGTGATGTTCAAGTAGTATATTTATTCTTGGGATTAGATAGTCAGGTACAGCATTCAAGTAGGAATGTAATATGGTAAGAAACCCCACCGGGAGCAGATAACTTCCTGCTCAACCTCCAGGTAACTGCTAAATCCCTTGAACAGCAACAGGTAGAATCCTGGATGACATCACAGAGATATGACATAGACAAGCAGACACTAACACTAAGGAGGGACAAAGAGAGAGGAAGAGCAGGATATAACACCCAGTCACCCAATACGGTCCGTTTTGAACAGGGACCACGCAAGACGGTAGCCGTTTCAGGTTGCGAGTGGCACAAAGCGCAACGCGTTCTTGGGTCGCGTCCTGGTTGCATTGGAGCCAGTTGGGTCCAAAGAATGACCGTCAGCACAGGCAGTTCAAGTAAAATAAATGTTCAGCTTTTAATATTCTAATACTCGGATGCAAACTGTCTGAGAATTGAATTGCATCCTTTAAATTGCAGCCTTGTCTGTTTTCTCAGACACCACAACTCTGACACCTTTGAAAAAACCGATCAATCGTTCATACCTGATCTTTTTGATAGCCGGCGCCCGGCAACACATGGGACTCTTGCAGGTTCAGACTTTAAAAACATGTGAAAGGTCTGGGCTCACTCCTTGGGCACTTACCATGAGTCCAATTGTTCATAGTTCGAGTTCAAAGCAATACCGTCTTAGCTTTAGCTCTCTCTCCCCAGCATGAAAATCACCTCTGCTTCAACAGAGGCGAATGCCGGAAAATTCGTTGTCCCGAATTTTCTAATTTTATGTTAAATGTACCACTTTACTGTTGTAAACTCTTGGCATGTATGTTTACATAACTTTCTTGCCTAGGGTGCACTTGCTGTAACGCCGCTGAGGGTGGGAAAGTGCCCAATGCAGTAATTTGTGTGAAACTTCCAAGTCATGGGTACTAACGCTAGTAAGGTATTTGAGGGCATTGGGTTGTGTGCTGATGCACAGCTCTTTGTATGAGGAATATGTTATAAACACAAACAAAAGCCTTTCTAATTTACATTGCCAATAGCTTAAACTAGTTTCTCTCGAAGCTTTTATTACAGAAATTCACCGCCTTCAGTGTGCTTTTATTATTTATTACATTTACCTACCCTTATTAGATCGGATGCGCTTAAAAGGAAGGGTCTCACTTGTCCGTAATTACACCACTAAATGATTGCGTCTTCATTTCAGTGTGCAGAGCCTCTGTCTTTTACTCTCACATTCTTATTTTTTTTCTAAAACACTTGCCAAACAGTTCCCACTTTGGTCATCAGTGTTTCTGGACAAATCCTCATCTCCCGCGCTTTTATGGTTTTTAAGGGCGGTGCACGCTGTTGCACCATTCTGTTCTGTGCTCGTGTCGGCGAGGACAGTGCTTGGGTGACGCATTGGGGATCAGCTCATAATGGAGAATGTAATTTTGCAATTACGCAGATTACATCATTTAAACTGTTCATGGTCCACACGTAGCGCCCTAACCGCGATCGCGGATAAAGTACAAGTAGAGGTAACATACTGCAATACAGAGCAGACACTCAAACACAAGAACAAACGTTACGTAGGCATTGCTGGCGCTTCACAAGTATCGAAAGGAAACACAATGTAAGAGGTAGCAAACAGTGTGTTACAAGAACAAAGTGACATGTGCATGTTGCAAAAGAGTGACAAACACAGGGAAAAGGGTAAAACGACAATAAGTGGCAGACTCTAAAACCACAAGAACACACAGGGAAGACACTTCCATGGTCATGGGGTATAGAATTTTCTATAATAAAAGGACGTACTTCAGATAATAGAGAGGGCATGAATTACATTGGGAATTGTCCTTGATGGACGAGAACTTTGAGGTCAGATTTCAAGGCCTGAGAAGAGGAGGTGGTTGTGGGAGGAAAAGTAAGGGAACGAGCAGAGCAGTGGTGACCTGCTTGTAGTTCCCCGATGGGCACAAATTTCTGTTGAAGCGGGGGAACGTGGTTCGAGTCTAGTATTGACGCTCCGCCTCCTGGTGCAGTTCCCAATCATGTATTCACTCTTATTTATGCCTTTAGATAGCGTGGACTTTACCCGAAGGTATCGCAGCGCTTCTCAATAAGAACAGTATGGATACCTGAGAGCACGATAAGGGAACAGATTACAAAAGCAAACGCTAAGTTACATGAAGCAAAGTGACAAATGTGAGCAAACACTATAAGAGGAAGCAAACGGTGCTTTACAGGAGAAAAAAGTGACAGGTGTGCAAGTTACAAAAGTGTTTAAAGTACAAGTAAAATACTGCAATACATGGCAGACAGTCAAACACAAGAACATACGCTACGCAGGCAATGCTGGCACTTGTGTAAGTACCGGAGGCAAACACAGTGTAAGAGGTAGCAATCAGTGTGCTACAAGAGAAATGTAACGTGTGCATGTTACAAAAGAGTACCAAACACAGGTAGAAGGGTAATACTGCAATAATTGGCAGACTCTCAAACCACAAAAACACACTGGGAAGACACGTCCATAGTCAAGGAGAATAGAACTTTCTATAATAAAAGGTCTTCCTTCAGATAATAGAGAGGGCATGAATTGAATTTGGAAGTGTCTTTGAAGGAAGAGAACTTTGAGGTCAGGTTGAAGGCCTGGGAGGAGGAGGTGTGTCTAGGTAGAATGGTAAGGGGACGAGTTAAGATGTGGTTCTAAATCACACACACCAAAGTGCAATGGTCATTATCAGACTGTGCATTTGAATAATTGACTTAGTTTCAAGCCACTACACTACTGCATCAGGCGCTAGAGGTACGCAAGTATTTGCCCCACCCAACTCCTTATGAGGATGTAATGTGGACAAACTACTTCTCGTAACTGACAAACAGGCTTGGCCTTGGTAGCGGGGGGCATTGATGGCCATGTCTCATTGCAGAGAATATATATTGGTATATGAGGGGGCAGGGCTTGTAATGGCTGTTTTATGTCTCAAATGCATGAACCACGTGGAGAACCGCCCTACTCACCTGAACTATCAACAGGTATAAGGGTCATAGCACACTGGGGGCAGTGTGCTAGGGTCTGGGACACCCAGGTTCTGCCCAGGTGTCATTACTGTCCCTGTTGTGGGGCGCGCAAGTTACACCCCATGGAAGTAATACATTGGTAGTCAACTGGTGAGTCTGAGCTCAGCAAGTAGCTCCTGTGCAATAATGGGATGTTTTTTCTTGTAAAACAACTGATGAGTCTGGTCAATTTGTTGATTTACTGGGCAATAATTGGGGTGTTCTCTCAGTAGGCAGTGGCAGAGTGGGGGCAAATCTTGCATCCCCTGTGACAAAAATGAAATGCGTTTTCTTTTAAACAACTGGTATATCTGGCACATCATGCATCCCATGTGCAATAAGGGAATGTGGGGTTCTGGGTCAGCACGTCCAGGATTGGTGTGTAACTTGTTTTCTAATTTCAGGACAATCGGATCTAGTACACAGGCACCACTCTGAGAAGGACAGGTGGGAGCGAAAGCAGGAATGGCCAGGGGTGCTCCGGGCTCGGAGCCTGAATGCTGTTCCTGGGTTAAGTGCTCTTAGGGGGCAAGGTGACAACCCGGTTTCTGACTTCTTTTAGGGGAGAGTAGAAGCAGTGTTAAGTGCAGCGGTTGTGCATTTACCATGCCACCCTTACACATCAGCCTCAGTTGTGCGCAAGTACCTTATGCAACTGCTGGCCTCAGCTCATAGGTGACAGGAGGGGCAACCACAAGGGTAGATGGGCAGAAGACTGGTATGGTTTTCATTAGGGGGTGCCCAGGGGTCTTCTCCAGAACTTATATGAAGTTCAGTACTTGTGTCACACTTTAGGGTTGCACAAAGCGGGGGAGAGGGCCTGTCCAGGTGGTCAGGGGCAACGGTATTGTCAAGTCTGGACTTCCCTAAGCATGGCTAGAGCCCACCAATATCATGGGGGACAATTGCCTTCGGCCCAGGGCATCCTTTTAGCTGTAAGGGGGTCTGGTTTGCTTCTTTTGACACACTGCTGTGGGATACAAATGGGTCAGTTCTGTTGGGACGTATGCTCCATTGGGTAGAGCTCCTTAGAGTAAGGCGTGTGCAGCATGGACCTGGGGTAGCCAGCTCAGGCTTGCTCCTGGGTTGTAAAGTTGATGTGATGGGCCAAGGAGTGCTGCACCATGTGTAAATGACATAGTACAGCATCTAGTTTGCCAGTTCTATATGGAACCAACATTAGCAACAGCAGCTGCTTATAAGGATAGCAGTATAGCCTCTTTTAGTTCCCCCAGGGTTGGGGCGGGCGAGGTCAGCAGCTTGGCAGCCAGAAACGGAGTAGAGAAAGTCATATCCGGGACGGAGCAAGCAATGTGCACTCGGCAGTCAAGCTAACTATGTTTCAACAGAACCATGACAAACTGTCGGGAATAAATGCAAGGTTATGGGCTACACATAAATAGGCCTTTCTGTGTACAGGGGGCACGAGTGAACCTTTCCTAGGAGGGTGCGATGGGCCTTGAAAGTGCTGAAATGGAGGGGATGGAGCACTAATACGGACATCTCCAGAGCACAGTTTGCAGTGTTAGTTGAGAGGTTCAGGGACATTACGGATACAGTTCTCAGTCCTGAGGAGCGGCAGAACTGATAAGGGATTTTGGTTGCTGGGCAGCACTGCTGTCCAGAGGAGGAGAGGACATGTCCTTGCTTGAGCCAAGGAAGGCCTCTAAATGAACAGGCTGTAGGTCACTAGGTCTATAGGGCCACTCACTCCACTTTTGAAGCAGCTCTCTTTTCAGCAACTTTTGCTCTGGCTTTCTTTGGTGCATTTAGAATGGGGGAGCTAGTGGCGAGTTCCAAACAGGACACATCAGGAGTAGACTTGTGCAGACAGGATGCTGTCCTGACAGCGATGTCCTGACTCTAAGGTTGAGGAGATCTAAATCGGACCAGGAAGGGGCAGGAAAAGTTATATTGTAAAACAGGTTGGAAGTTGCCAAGTACTGCCCAGTGCGCCTAGTTGCGAGATACCTGGCGCTGCGCCCCCCTGGCGAGGGTTACCTCCTGATGCGTGCTTATGGGACACCTTTGACCAAATACCAAGTACAGCGCATAATGGAGGTGTGTTTGGAATTCGCAAGTAACAAGGTCCAGGGCAGGCGCTTTTGCAGCCACTCCTTTACAATAGGGGCAGCAACCATGGCTTTCCAGGCAGGCTTGCCAGTGAAACACATAAAACAAGTGGGGCGTTGGGAGTCAAGTTGCTACAAGAATTACATACATTCTTAAGAGGCAGGCTTAGGCACGGACCTCGAATTTTGATGTGCCGTTGTTGTGCGACCTGGAGTGGGTGTAATCATGTTTTCAGTGTTTTAAGAATTTGGTTGGTGTACATAATAAACAATGTGTAAAACATCTGCCTCGGGCGCAGGGGCATGCTGCACATGATGAGGAGCACTTTGTGCAAATTGAGCAGGGACTTGTGAGTTATGGTGTTCCGAAATTACCCCGAGGCTATCTTGGCGGGGCGCAAGGTCAGCGGAGGCGATGGAGACCTCACGCAGGTGGGTGAACAGCGCAATGTGCAAATTCACCGAGCAAAGAGGATTTGGTTTTGTCAGACATGGGTTGCTACATGCAAAAGGCACAGGGTGCTTTGAAGAAGATGGCATACACCTATCCAAGCTGGGGATGGACCTCTTCCTGCTAGATTTAGCGGAAGCATTGGTAGAGGCAGGTTGTAAATAAAAAAACAATAGAAGGTGGGGGGTCTCTGGGGCGGCGGGGGCCACATCCAGAGCCATGGCGGAGTTACAGGGTGAACCAACGCTGGAAGGTACAGAAGGGTACCCTCTACAGGAGCACAATAAGGGTGCGAGAGCCAATTATCCCCAGGGAGATCCTCGGTAGGATCCTGGAGGAGTGACGGCACCCCGTTAGTCCTTCGGGCAGCTGTGGACCTGAGCAACCGGGGGTTGCCTGCAACGCTCCGCCCCCGTAGTGGGGAGGGGAGTGAGTAAGGGGTGGACTGGAGGTCTTCCAAGGGGAGGGGCTAGCCCATCCCCCAATATTGACAACACCCCCGTGGTTAACACCACAGGGGGTCTATGGCTCATCAGGTGTGCAGGTGGCGAGGGGCGGCCTGACCCTGGATCACCCGTAAGATAACCCAACATGTTGTCATAATGTTTATGCAAAAAAAGCTGCAAAAACTTTCTCCAACAAAACAATGTGTGGTGTCTGTTATTATGGGAAATTGTTTTGAGCGGCTGGGGTATGGGCCGATGTTGGCACTATGTGCAGTAGAGCTTACAAGCCGAGCCCCAAATTGCTCTTGCGCTCTGTACCTGGGTGCAGGGAGGTTTTGGCGAATTCCTTTTGCTTCTGCTTGCTGATTGTACCACTTCCCTGCCGCCAAGGGTCACTCTGACCAGGGATGCTGAGGTGCTCTCTCCTTCCTGTGAGCAGAAGGTAGTGAACACAAGAGGCCCGGAGACAGAACCGAGCCAGTGCCGAACTCCGGTTTCTCCTGAGTCGAAGAGACAGAAGCCAAAGTCAGAGCCAGTTTTAAGTGGGGAGGCGATAAGTGGGGTGCGACCTATGTAATTGGGAGCATAGTTTAAACATGGAAACTACATTTCTTTCATTTCCATGGTGTGCCGCTATTGCAGGGATTCTGCTCGTGCACAGAACGATGCGCTGGAAACAAGGATCTCTGTGTATTGTGGTGTACCAAAAAACACTCCTCAGTGCCTAGAACCCCAATCCGACTAGCAATAGTGTCTCATTCATTCTCCATACTACAGTGAAGCTACCAATGATTAGACAACCTAGAACATGAAACTTAGTAAACTCTCAGGAATAGAAGGAAACAAGAACACTCTTTCACTCTAAAACTCATACCAGTCCACAGCGTGAGTAATCAGAGACACAATATAGTTTTAAATGTTTATTTCAACTAATGTGCTCTAAGATGCAGTATACATGCCAATATTAGTAGAAAAATGCATAATAATAATACAAACAGCATTTTTACAGTTCCATAAAGCCCAAAAGGGGGAATCATATTATAATGACAGTGGAAACAGGACTATAGCACCTTTTACCACCCTCCCTCTGCTGTGAGCTAGTCTATTCAATTATAGAAGACCTCATGGCTTTATCGGGGTCCCCATATCTCCAAGAACAGATGCAATAAATCACATCCCAGGACAATCAAAGCTCTTCTTAGTTGGAAAGGTTTTCTCCAAGTGCCTTCTCATGCATGTAATGCCCTATTAAAAAGCACCCGAGTTTCAGTTGGTTAGCTGTGCCTCCTGTTATATCTATGTGCATTGGACTGATCAACGTGAATCAACAGCATACATTGTTATCCGACCTTGAACACACTGTGCAGACAGAGAGCACAGTGTACAGCTAGATATGTGAATTGTAGACAGTTCTCATTGAAGAAGCACAAGCAGAATATTTACGAGAACAAAAGTCATGTAGTGTGGTGTGCAAATGTGGCAAAATGGTGTCTTAGCATATATTTCACTTATGCTAATATAGCAATGTTTGCAGTTAACCCAATATCCTCACTACACAGCAAGATAGGTATTTTGGCATCTCTGAGCTTTCTGTTATTGAACTCAGATATATATCACAACAACTGACATACAGCTAAAACCAGCCATAACTGTCTTTGTCAATGGCTCTTTCCTCTTCATCGCTTGCTTTTCCCTCTCTCTTTAAAGTACTTGCTTGCTTCACCTTCACTAGCCACTAAACACTCACCTGTAAGCACTGCGTCTTCTTTTAATGTTGTCTTGTCAGTATTTTGCCAGTTTGCAATCTCCTTCCCAGGCATTTGCACAGAATCATTAGTGCAACAAGATATGGTGACCATTGCTAGGTGTGCTCTACAGATAGACCAAGAATGGGATGACTTTTCTGAATATCTTTTTGCTCCTCTGACAGGGGCTGTGAGAAACTCGCACTGCTTTCATTCTTAAGGAAGAAATATATATATACCCCGCTGAAATGGATTACCTTAATGGTTTTTATGGTCTGGCTTGACAGTTCAGATGTCACCAGATGATTTTGTGAGCATCACCAGGAGAGGGGCTGTGGCTCTGCCCACATGTTGGAAGTCAGAAGTACATGTTGTGATTGGGCAGAAATTGTGCTCTACCACTAACAAAGTGCTTGCTTCCACAAAGCTGTGATAATTTTGTTTATTTAGTTTATTTCAATCTGATCTTCCAGGGGGCACCCATCTGCTATTGCAATGCTATTAAAGTGTCTTAGATAACTTAGGGCCAGATGTAGGTAGCCAAATACCGGTCGGTAAGGGCCGATAATACAGAATTTCGCTGTTACCGACCGGTATTTGGATATTGAGATATAGGGTCACAAAAAATAGCGATTCGGTAAATACCAGTCGGTAATATTACCGAATCGGTAACTTTTCAGAATCGGTAATTTTACTGAATCGGTAATTTTACTGATTCGGTAATTTTACTGAATCAGTAAATAAGAAATGCAAAAAAATTAGTTTTGAGATGTAGGTAACTTCTAAAATACAGAATTTCATGCAATTCGGTATTTAAGAGTCTGTATTTACCATGGATTGAAAGCAGGTGGTAACCAGGTGCAGGCTATAAAAAAGGGCCCAAATTGCAACAGTGTGACCAGAATGGCGGCATTCTACTTGATAGCAAGGTGTCTACGGCTACAGACAGCAGGAGAGAGGGTCTGCAGAAGGGAGGAGCAAGTCTACAGGCAGAGGATAACTTTATTTCAACTAACTGAGCCAGAGATAATGCAAAGGTACAGGCTACACCCCCAAACCATCCTGGACTTGATCAGGGACCTGCACCCACTTTTGGAGCACCCAACCCCAAGGGCGCACGCCATCCCACCCCATGTGTAGGTGCTGTGTAGATTACACCTGCTTGCATCTGGGAGTTACCAGAGTGTCATTGCTATGGTAGGTGGGGTGTCCCAGAGCTGCCTGTCCTGTTTCTTTGGCAAGTTCTTAGAGGCCATGATGCAGAGAACGCATCATTACAGCAGCTTCCCTGAAACTCACGCCGGTAGCTTGTCTCCTTTCTGGTGAAGTATTGGCTTGGTAGTTTAGTCTGCCCTGTTCCCATGATGCACTGGGCCAGGGACAGACTGATTTGCATATAGCCAGGTTCTGAGCTGGGATGGGGCAGTGAGATAAATAACGGTGATGGATCAAGCCCTGATCTTTGGACTGGGTAAGAGTGGTCTGTTTAACTCATACACTCTGTTCATCACCACCCCCTTTTTGTAAATCGTTTTTGGCCACTATAGGTGTGGCAGGGTATACTCAGACATGAGTCCCTTTCTCACTGCTCCATCAGGATTCAAGCAAGCCGGGCCGAAGAAGGCTGAAATGCCAGAAACCGGTCCCCGGTAGCTTGTCTCCTTTCTGGTGAAGAATTGGCTTGGTAGTTTAGTCTGCCCTGTTCCCATGATGCACTGGGCCAGGGACAGACTGATTTGCATATAGCCAGGTTCTGAGCTGGGATGGGGCAGTGAGATAAATAACGGTGATGGATCAAGCCCTGATCTTTGGACTGGGTAAGAGTGGTCTGTTTAACTCAGACACTCTGTTCATCACCACCCCCTTTTTGTAAATCGTTTTTGGCCACTATAGGTGTGGCAGGGTATACTCAGACATGAGTCCCTTTCTCACTGCTCCATCAGGATTCAAGCAAGCCGGGCCGAAGAAGGCTGAAATGCCAGAAACCGGTCCCCGGTAGCTTGTCTCCTTTCTGGTGAAGAATTGGCTTGGTAGTTTAGTCTGCCCTGTTCCCATGATGCACTGGGCCAGGGACAGACTGATTTGCATATAGCCATGTTCTGAGCTGGGATGGGGCAGTGAGATAAATAACGGTGATGGATCAAGCCCTGATCTTTGGACTGGGTAAGAGTGGTCTGTTTAACTCAGACACTCTGCTCATCACCACCCCCTTTTTGTAAATCGTTTTTGGCACTATAGGTGTGGCAGGGTATACTCAGACATGAGTCCCTTTCTCACTGCTCCATCAGGATTCAAGCAAGCCGGGCCGAAGAAGGCTGAAATGCCAGAAACCGGTCCCCGGTAGCTTGTCTCCTTTCTGGTGAAGAATTGGCTTGGTAGTTTAGTCTGCCCTGTTCCCATGATGCACTGGGCCAGGGACAGACTGATTTGCATATAGCCAGGTTCTGAGCTGGGATGGGGCAGTGAGATAAATAACGGTGATGGATCAAGCCCTGATCTTTGGACTGGGTAAGAGTGGTCTGTTTAACTCAGACACTCTGTTCATCACCACCCCCTTTTTGTAAATCGTTTGTCCTGTTTCTTTGGCAAGTTCTTAGAGGCCATGATGCAGAGAACACATCATTACAGCAGCTTCCCTGAAACTCACGCCGAACTGCTCATTTCCAAGATTGACTTTTATCAAATTGCACATTTTCCACATGTCATTGGCTGTATTGATAGCACCCGCATCCCAATATGCTTACCTGCTGCCACAGAGTACATTTACAGAAACAGAAAGTCAACCCACACAATTAATGTACAGGTAAACTGTGATGCCAAGAACATTATCACGGACATAGTGGCCAGGTTCCCAGGAAGTACCCACGACTCCTACATCTTTCAGAACAGTGGGATCTATATACGCCTGACAGCGGGGGAATTTGGCGTAAGATACCTGCTAGGTAAAACACTCTGTGACACTCCCTTGATACATATTGCAGATGTATGTGTATGTGTGCATGTGAGTAATGGCTTTCTCATTTTCAAATAGGGGATAGTTCATATGCCGTCTGCTCTTTCATCCTGACACCCTACCTAAACCCTTCAACCCCCAGCCAGAGACGATACAACGTGGCACACAAATCTACTAGGAACATTGTGGGCTGTTAAAAAGCCGGTTCCGCTGCCTCCACAAAAGTGGAGGGGCACGGCAGTACTCACCAATCATCTGCTGTAAGATGATTGCAACTCGTGCAATGTTGCACAACCTTGCTACTAAGGAGGGCACCAAGGTGGAATCGAGCGACTATGAGGACCATGATGATGCATATGCACTGCCTGAACCCAACACAGCAGGAGTTGGACACCAACAGATGGCAGACACAGACGGGCAGAGATCACATGCAACTACTTTTAAGTAAGTAAAGAGACACAGACAGGTGGAGTATGCACCCAACATAGTTTATTATGTGGCACTACGCAGCTACTGAAAAGCCCCAATGTGCAACACAAATGTAATCCATTATTTAATGGTAGTCCTGGGTCACTTCCCCATTTACTGCACAAGTAATTTCCGCCCACGCCTACCAGTGCCAGATGTAAGTGGCTGGCTCTCTTCACTGCGTGTTTGGGCTGTTGGCTCACCATGGCACCTGCTGCTCCTCCTTGTCTCAACAACAAGGAGGCTTGTCATGCTGCTCCTACTGGTGCTTTCCTCACTTTCCTGTACATCCAGAGGAGCAATTTGTGCTGTCTGTGCATTAATCAGCACCTCTACAGCTCTGGTCATCCTAGCAATGCCCTTAGACACCTCATTGCTGTTGTGTGTGAGTCCCTCTTGCATGTTGATGCATCGTCTGCATAGCAGGGAAGTGGCTGTGGCCAGGCGGTTCATTGCCTTACTTTGTTGATGCTCATGTTGCCTCTCCTTACGCCTTGCTAACATGTCCTGGTCCAGTTTACTGCACGGAAGCTGCACCAATTGTGTCATGTCCCGCATCCCTGCAGCCATCTCCTTGTTCACATCAACCAGTTCTCTGATGCCCTTCCCTATGTCTTCTACATTTGAGTTCAGGTTCCTCATCTGGCGTTGCACAGACTGGATGGCCTTCCCCTGCATCCTTTGAATCTTGACCATGCTACCCTCCAGCCCACGGAAGATACTGGGACCCTCCACATGTGATGAAACACTGCTAACTCTGGGCCTCCAGTGTCTGATACCTGTACGGGCACCCTCTGCACTGGACTGCTGTGTGGCAGTGCTTCCTTCCCCAGCCAAGGTTTGAGTGTCATTCCCCTCCATGTCACCTGCTGATGACTCCATTTGGACTAGTGGGGCAACTAGATGCCTCTTGCTCTTTTATGATGCAGGTGTTGTTAGAGGCAGTGACGCAGGCAGTTCCGGTGAGGACAGTGGCAGAGGAGATCCTGAACATTCTGGGGACGCCTGCAAATGTGGAGACATTTCAAGGTCTTGGGATGGTGGCTGTGTTGTTGGTGCACCTGTGTCCTCTGTGACATTCTCTGCACTTGCGCCTGCCTCCTGGCTGTCATCCCTCTCTGGTGCCGTGCCTTCCGTCTCCCTGGTACGCCTGCGAGATGTCTCGTCTGTGGACATATAAGCGTACATTAGCTCTGTGCTCCTGCCTCACAGCCTCTACAATTAAATAATTCACACTGAAACACTGTACATGTTGCCTGCGCTTGATTATGTCTGATATGATTTATCTAACTTGTTTCTTGCTGTGCTATATGACATGGTTTCATTTAATGACTACATGTCCCATGATGCATTGCTCCTTTATAGTGCTACCTCTACTGGACTGGGGTTAACTTTGCCACATAGGGAAAAGGGAACGTGATGGGGTGGTGGTGATTGCTGTGCATGCCGCTTACCTTTTTTGGTGGCAGCCCTGGCTGAGCTGTCTGCATCTCCCAGTCCACAGACGCTCTCCGGTTCAATGGTTCAGATACTCCAGCTCAGTCAGGAGGGTGCACATTTCTTCCCTCCTCCAGTTTTGTTTGCCTCTTTGTGGAGCTCTGAAATTCTTTTCTTAGGCAGGCTCCTCGGGTCATACCATCTCTTTTCCAGGTCTTCTATGTCCCTTGGATTCACTCCTACAGCATTCACCTTTGCTTGTATTTCCAGTCAAATCTTCGTTTTGGCAGATTTAGCCACAGTCGGGGACAGCTTGCCAAACAATTTCTGGTGTTCATTCACCACCTCCTCCACAAGGACCTGCAGCCTCATGGTGCCAAATTTAATTTTTCTCTTCCTCTCTGGAAGTTCCTTTTCACTGCTGTTTGCCATTTTCAAAGTTTAAAGGCATAAAACTTGTCCTGTGGCTCAGGGACTCAGCTCAGCTTTCACCGCCTCTCCAGAACCTTCTTATTACTTGCAGCTGCCTGTGTAGCCACTTCCTGGTAGAGAGGGGGAGGGTGGAAGCACCTGATTGGCTGCCTACTCTAGTTTCACTTTTATTTGATTTCCGTTTCGATATTTGGCCCATAGGAATGAATGGGAAATACCAATTCGGTAAATACCGAATCAGTAAATACCAATTCAGTACATACCTGTTAGAACTGGCTATTTCTGGTTGGCTAAGGCTGATGCCAAAGCCAGGCAGAAACCACCATTCTAGTCAGGGCAAGGGAGTCACACGCCAAGATAACCCCTGCTCACCCCCTTGGTAGATTGGCACAAGCAGACAGGCTTATCCCGGAGGCATTGTGTAAAGCATTTGCGCCAGCACACAACAGCAACAACATCCTAGGCACACCACAAAAGGAACTCCACACAAGGTTATATAAAAATAACTTCTGTATTGTAAAAACACATCAGATAGAAGTCACACATGTACATTGTGCCAACTGGCACGGGCAATATTCACAAGGGATTATTTACAGGACAGGGCCACATGGGCCACTGTCAGAATCAACACTTTTAGAAACAGCACTTCTAGAACTTAGAATAAGTAGAGCACAAAATAACAGTTATAAATCACAACCAGTAACTACTGGTAAAGGTTGATACACACTACGCAATACTAATAACCATAGGCCTAGATCACGCATGGACACAAGACCTCTCTAGTATAACTATAGTAGGCAAAACACCACCACCTAAGAATGAAATACACCTAGGGGTATAGGCAAGAACACATTACACATGATGCATCACAACATTCAGGGGGGGCCTGTCCTGGGGGGGTGGGAACCGAGAGTAGTTAGGGATGCTCAGGTTGGTTTTGGGGGACTGTGGGGTTCGTTTGTTTGGAGTGGGAAGGGGGGCAGCATTATGTTGGCACAAGCGCATGGTTGATGGCTGTTATTGTTCTGGCTGTGGGTGCAAGGGGATATGGCTAACACGGGGGCTTTGAAATGTGTGACCTGGAATGTGCGGGGTCTCTATACCATGGTGCGTAGACACAAGGTCCACGCGTATCTGAAACGTAGGGGTGTGCATATAGCCTTTCTTCAAGAGACGCACCTCACCAAGCAGGAGGGAGTAGCGCTACAGAGGAGGTGGAGGGGGCAGCTCTTTAACACAACGTATTCGGCCTTTGCGAGGGGGGCATTGATTTGGATAAGGGCGGGGGTTCCCTTCCAGGTTACTAAAACAGTAGTAGATCCAGAGGGTAGATTTGTGGCTGTGGAGGGGAGACTTAGGGGCCGGATAGTGTCTCTTTGTAGTGTATATGCTCCGAATGTGGATTTGACTGCTTTCCTGACAACACTTTCAGGTAAACTGGCGAGTTATTTGGCAGGGCCGATAGTCATGGGAGGAGATTTTAATTCGGGGGTGGATACTGATTTGAATAGATCCCATCCCCCATTGCACGCCTCCCCAGTACACAGGGTGGCGAAACCCCGACTAGAGTGGCAGGAGAGCTGGGACCTGGGGGACGCCTGAAGGGCACTGCACCCTACCACGAGGGATTACTCCTTTCATTCTACTTTACATGACCTGCATGTTAGGTTGGATGTGTTTCTGTGCTCTTCGCATATGCTCTCAGTAGTGGGAAGCGCGGAATATCTGGCCCGCACGGTGTCGGACCACAACCCTCTGTTGTTGTCCCAAAACTGGATGGTGGAAACCAACTGTGTCCCGACATGGCGGCTGCAACCTGATACATTGGATGATTTGCTTTTTAGGGAGGCCTTGGGGGAGCGAGTGGCACGTTATTTTGAGGAGAATAGTGGCTCCGCCTCCACTAGGGCTGTGGAGTGGGATGCGTTTAAGGTGGTGATCAGGGGGCACTGTATCGGGAGCGCTGCTGGTGCTCGTAAGACTTTGTTGGATGATCTTGAAAGAGCGGAGCGGCGGTTGAGGGAGAAGGAGAGAGAGCGCCCGAATCACTCTGAGCTCCAGGAGGGGGTTAGTGGCGCCAGAGAAGCACTAGCGGTGGAGTTAGAGAGGTTGCGTAGCTTCGACCACAAGGCATATCTGACGAGAGCGCATGCGGAGGGCGATAAGGCAGGGTCGATGCTGGCGTGGCTTGCCAACCCGATCAGGCGGGGTGCTCCAATCATGGCGGTTAGGGAGGAGGGGGGCGGGCTTTGCCACACCCAAGCCGGGATCCTGGATAGGTTCAGAGCATATTATGAGGGTCTGTATGAGAGCGGGCTGATGGGCGGGGCGGAAGAATTGGGAGCCTTCCTCGGAGGGTTGCAGCTGCCACAGTTAGAGAAATCAGAAGCAGAGGAGTTGGGTCGGCCTATAACGGTCGGAGAGATAGGGAGTGCAGTAAAACAGATGGCCAGGAATAAAACCCCAGGGCTGGACGGTCTGCCGATAGAGTTTTATAGCAAGTACTTGGAGTACCTGGCCCCACAACTGCAACTGGTCTACAATGAAGCGCAATCGCGAGGTAGACTTCCGCGATCAATGTGCGAGGCCCTTATGATCCCACTGCTAAAACCTGGTAGAGCGAGTGATGCCCTCTCATCTTACCGTCCATTATCTATGCTTACAACGGATTACAAGATACTGAGCAAAATCCTGGCGAATAGATTGCTGACTCACATGACAGGCTTGATCCATAAAGATCAGTGTGGCTTCATCCCGACGCGAAATACTACCCACAATATTCGCAGGCTGACTAGACTGTTGGGGGCTCGGTTATCAGAGGTGACTACTCCATTTGTGCGCTCCATAGATATCGAGAAAGCCTTCGATAGTCTTGAATGGGAATATCTGTATGAAGTGATGAGGCTTTTCGGACTAGGGGAGGGCTATATTAACTGGACCAAAGTCCTATATACAGAAGCCACGGCTAGAGTTAGAGTGGGTTCACTGATCTCGAATCAATATCCGGTACGACGTGGCACTAAGCAGGGGTGCTCCCTTTCCCCCTTTTGTTTGCGTTGGCAATGGAGCCTTTTGCAGCGGAGGCCAGGTCCGGCCGCTACTATAAGGGGTTGGCCTACAGGGCCAGGCCACATGTCATCTCGTTGTATGCGGACGACTTGTTGATGTTCTTGGCCGATGCGGAGGAGGAGTTGCTGGGGGCGAGACGTTTGCTGGAACTATTCGGGCGGATGTCGGGCCTAAAGGTCAATTGGCCCAAATCTTGTCTGTACCCGCTGAGACGGGGAGAGCCGTGCCCTCTCACGGCGCAGGAACTCCGATGGAAACCTCACTGCTTGCACTACCTCGGCGTTTATGTGTACCACACCCCAGCAGATATGCTGGATGGGAACATAACTCGTTGTATTAATGCCTTGAAAGGGTGTATGGATTTTTGGGCTACTCTGCCACTCTCACTGGCGGGTCGGGTCTCCTTGCTTAAGATGGTGGCGCTGCCTAGGCTCCTATATTACTTTAGAACTCTCCCAATATGGGTCCCGGGCTCAGTTTTTCGGTGCCTGAGATCGCTGGTCATAGCATTTTTATGGGGCACAGGTCGGCAGCGAATAGCACTGGATACCCTCTTGCGACCCAAAGATGAGGGAGGCATGGCGGTGCCTGATTTCGAATGCTATTACCTGGCGGCTCAACTGCAGACTTTCACACAGGAGGTCGCGAGGGTGTATCGAGGCCCGGAGCATTCTAGAGATGAGGGCACTCCGCGGCATGTGCTGGCGTATATCACGCTGCACCAGAAGTTATTGCTTAGTGATCTGACGGTGGAAGAGCAGATGTTCCGACTTTGCTGGAACCGGGCGCGTAAACGAGCGGGAATCCGCCGCATGTATGCTCCGGAGATCCCGCTGGGAATGGTCACAGCCCTGCCTCATGGTGGAGACTGGTCGAGACTGCTAGGTTGGGAGGAGGCTGGGGTACAGATGCTGGGCGATTTGTATGAAGACGGTGCATTGCTTCCATTTCAGGAGCTACAGGAGCGGTTTGACCTCCCACGTGGCGATTATTTATTACATGCGGCGATAACGGGCGCCATGCAAGACCACTGGGGAGAGGGCTTGCAGGAACCTGCGACCTCCATGGCATGCCAATATACGATGATGGCGGCCGGAACCTTTAAGGCGGTAACCTGTCTGTATTCCAGAATGTTGCGGGAGGCCTTGCAGCCGCTCACAGCTCTAAAAGCGAAGTGGAAACTGGACCCTCCAAATGGAGATTCCTGACGCCACTTGGGGTCAACTATTGCGGAGGGCGCGGAAGAGCACGAGGAACGCTAGATTCCAACTCATACACTTTTATATTATTCATCGGGCATACCTCACGCCGGGGAAACTACGGCAGTACTTTGGAGTGGAACAAGCGGCCTGTCCTAGGTGTAACACACTGGGGGTGGATCTGGGACACATGCTGTGGGATTGCCCTACCTTGGAGGAATACTGGCAGGAGGTTGGGAGGGCCTTAAATACCGCCACGGATAGGGAGATACAGTACACCAAAGCAGTGGGGGTGTTGCACTGGTTTCCGCACACATCAAAGAATAAGACTACCAGCAGATTCATAGATATGGAGCTGATATTGGCGAAGAGGGAAATCACCAGGAATTGGAAATCGAAAGTGGAGCCCACATATAAGCGCTGGTATGGTGAATGTCTGAGGTGGGCTGCCTGCGAAAGCACTTTACGATACCAGATGGCTAGGAGGACCGATGATGAGAAAGCCATGGAGAGGGCAACAGCATGGGAAATGATGGTACAGGCACTCCGGGATGATAATGATGAGGAGGAAGGAGAGGATGCGGACTCTGAAGTGGCTGACCCCACTAGCGCACCTAGGAGCACACCTTTAGCGAATGTTTAACTCCTCCTTGCACACACCAGACCTTATTTTTCTCTAGGATGCTACTATAGCGCTGCCACGGGGGAGGCGGGTGTTCGGGAGTCTGGGAGTTGGGGGGGGGTGGTTAATAGGGGGTGGGGGAGGGGCGAAAATTTAAAAGCAGTCCACGTCTTCCTGTGTTTATGGCTATGGACATTGGACAATGAAGCAGGAAATGGACTCATTATATTTGTTGCTCAGTCTTCTACCTGGAGACGCAGATAACATGTTAGGGGGAGCGAATTGATTATGTACCTTACTGCTATGTAACTCGGCTATTTATTAATATGATGTCTGTGCAATTATTTTGGTACTGCAATAAAAACGATGTTACAAAAAAAAAGCATCACAACATTCAGAGGTGTAAGGAAAGAAAACACATGATGCATAAAAACACATTCAGCGGTGTAAGAAAAGAAAACACATGATGCCTAAAACATTCAGAGGTGTAGGGAAGGAAGAACACATGATGCATAAACCAACACATTCAGAGGTGTAAAATCAAGGAAGACACAGGATGCATAAAAACATTCAGAGGTGCCAGAACATAACTCAATAGAGCAAAAACACATGATGCCTGAAAACATTCAGAGGTGTAAGATCAAGGTGCGTAATAATATTAAATGCATTACATTTCCTAGCACCACATCACATTGCGCAAAACTCGCATACCAGCCCCCATCTAATAAAGGGACTAAAGAGCCCTGTGTCCAGAATGTCAGGGCGCGCTGCCACGCAGCGCCAGTCAGGGGTGTGCCACTGGTGCAAAACCTAAACGTTGCAGGTGCCCACTACTTGCTGGGCACCTGAGAACATCACAAGACCTAAACGGTGCAGCTGCCCACTAATTGCTGGGCAGCTGTGAGTCAAAACTGCGACAGGGTCCTCACTGCCCCTAGAACAGAACTGCACCAATTGTTGGAGCCACACAGGCTCTGGAAACAAATAGGCCCTCAGGGAACCTCTCGGGGCTCTTAAAACGATCATGTGGGCAGGGAGCCTCTCAGGGCTCTGAACAACAATGTAGCCTCACCGGGCGGTGGGGTCCCTCACGGGGGACCCGGGAACACTTAGGGCGCCTTGAGCCTCTCAGGCTCGTAAAACCACTGTGGCTCCGTGAGCCCCTCTGGGCTCCAAATCATCAATGTGCCCCCTAGAGCCTCCGTGGCTCTAAACACAAAATGGCCCGCCGTTGGAGTCCCGCTCGGGGGACTCAAGAGATAATGGCCCCCAGAGCCCTTGGCTCTACATACCGTTGGAGCGACCTGCTGCCATCCAGGGCCGCTCTGACCGTCAATCTGAGCCCCCAGTCCTCCCACACTCACCGGCTGCTTCTTGACTCCTCCGGTGGCGGTCCTGGGCGGCGGGGCTCAGCCCAAGAGCTCCTGCTCCTCTCTCTGGGCTCTCTCGGCACTCGGGGAGCCAGGCGGACGGCGGCACTTCTATGCTGGGCGGCGGCACACGGGGCTCCCTCCACGCAACGGGAGCCCCACAGGATCCATTGCCAGACTTCCGGGTTGTCTTCTTCCATCGGGGTAAGCGCTGAGCCAATCCATGCGTGGCTCTCGGGACGAGCCTCTGATGACGCCGCACGCCTTTCTGCTTCTGGGCCAATAGGAGCGTGGCCCCTTCGTGCAGTCTTCGGCGATCCACCAATTGCAGCGCGGCCTTTCCAGACGAGCCCCCCAGAGCGAGCCAATCACAGCATGGCTTCTCCAACGAGGAACGTGGCCCGGGCCAATGGCGGTGATTTAACGGAGGCAATAACGAGGGGTGGGCACCCTCGAAGTTAAAAATAAACATAGAAGTGAGGTGGGCACTCGCTAAGGCGCCATACACGGGGTAGCACCCGAAATTAAATGAATAATTAAAATACGGGCAAAATGCGGTGTGGGCAGCCGCGAAAGTGAAAGTAAAGCGCTCTCAAGCGCTAGAGACAACTCCAAGCGCTCCTAAGCGCTAGGAACAATTACAGCGCCTCCCAAGCGCCAGAAGCCAAATAAAGTTTCAGCAAAGTTCTTCAGGGGATGCAGCAAAGTCCTGGGGCCAGGAAGAAGGTCCAAAGGATCCCAGGGCAAAGCAAAGTCCCCCTAACAGCCCAGGCAAGGCAGAGGGGTTCCCTAGTAATCCTCCAGGCATCCAGGGGCTGGCAGGGCCCAGGGATTCCCCTGGGCCCAAGCGGCAGCATGCCCCTGGCAGATTCAAGTCAAAAACAAGAAAATGTTTACAGTGTCACAGCACCCTTTTTATACCCAAAATCCTTTGTCTAAAGGGTGCAGGCAGTGTGAGAACCAGCTCATACTGGTTATAGGGAATTCCTTTCACTGGCCAGACTAGGGACATCAGACGCAACCCAGGGGGTGGAGCCAGCATTGTGTGGGGAAAACCCAGCCTCATTCAGGACCCCCAACCAGACGGTCAATCCACAAGCAGACCTAGGCTCACTCCTCCCCTCACATCAGCATGCTAAACACTCCATCCACCACAGGGGCAGACCCTCCCAGACTCTTGGAGCCAGGCACACCAGCCAATCACACGCTAGACACAAATTACACAAATATGCCAACTTCTAGAAGTGGCACTTCTACACTAGACACAATCATGCCGCATATATCATTACGCATCATTCAATCTCACGAGTTCGCACATACCAAACTCGACCCTGCACTCCCCACACATCAGGAACTACCATGGGCATACATATTCCCCATTCATTCCTATGGGAGGGCAGGTCACTCATCACACATACACAGAGAGCTCACGCACTTTACACTGTACCACAGTGAAAAAGTGCGCAGAGGCCTAAAATCACCACCACCAGGTTCCAGAAACAGGCTAGTAAAAAGCAAAAAGTATCGGGGTGAACAGGCCAAAAGGGTCAGGTCCATCAATACCGAATCGGTAAATACCGATTCGGTAAATTCCGAATTGCAGATTCCGAATTTTAACAAATCGGCAAAAAATACCAAATTTTTACCTACATTGCATTCGGTATTTTAGAGTCGGTAAATTGCAATTAACTATATCTGGCCCTAGATAATCTATTGTGCTTTTCTCTGGGAGCAGCACAGGTGGAAGGAGGGCATTCATTAACCTATGTGGATTGTTAGATCTGGCTTCACAGTGCATTCATAAGCCTGAACTATTGGTGTTGACAGTGCTAGTTGCATTCATTGTTCTGAAATCAATTTGTGGTTTCTCCAGTACAGTTAAGGACATAGATAAATATGCCAATATAGACCCGTTTCAGTGTCCATTTTTAATCACTACCCGATCCCGAAGACCTGGATAGGCATATCATGTAAAATGCAGATTGACAAGGTTTAAAAAAAATGAAAAGACCCCGTAAAATGTTAAGACAAATCACTATTTCAGCGCAAGACGAACTCTGGCCTGATGGAGTTCAGAGAGTAGCCAGTTATGGGCAATGAGTTAAACTGATGAAAAGCTGTTTACCGAGGAGCGCATAATGTAGACTAAGGTGGAAGCCAGGATGTCAATCAAGGCTTCTCTTCTGCAATACAGCCACATAATTTGTAAAGGACAAAGCGTTAGGCTTAGTAATCTTTTGATAGTTACGTCATCACACTGTGTGCAATAAAAATTACTCAATACCAGTGATTTAAGTGGGATGAAAAATGTGTAGTGGGTCTTTAACCTGTATGCTTCTAGTGTAGTGTAGTTCCTATTTCCCTTATAGGCTCTGCGCATTGGAATAATATACACTAAAGTTTTGGCATAGGACTTAGGTCAGTATGCCTCTATCGAGTACATTAAACATAATTACTTTATGTGCCAGCTAGGCATGAGCGGATTTTGCGGATTGGCAATCCGTGAATTTGCGGATTTGCAGATTGCGAAAATCCGCAAAATCCGCAAAATCCGCGAATCGGCGCAGATTTTTTTTTTTATGTTCGCACGGGTTTCTGCAAGTTCGCGAGGGTTTTGTACAATTTCGCAAATTGCGAAATTGTACAAAACGCGTGCGAACTTGCAGAAACCCGTGCGAACACAATGTGCTGCCCAGTAGGGTATGTGCCTCTTGTGTGAATGAAAGGTCAGAGAAAGATCAGTTCAGCAGATGAAGAGAAAGAAGCTCCTGCTCACAGGAACAGCACGGGTATTGCGCTCGTGAAAGTCAAGAATGCAAAGCCTATCCAGCATCACAGCTGATTTTCCACGGTAGATTTGGGAAGAGGGCACACCTGTCCAGCCTCGACGACGCTCACGATTGTTTTTGGGCTGATGAATGAGTCACTGAATTTGAGCATCAACTAGTTTGAGCGACCATGTGTGTGTTACTATGCAATCGCCCCGAAGGGCGCAGGGGTCCCTTGAGTGAGCTGCAGACCTGTGCCCAGCCATGCAACTATTTTACAATGGCGCCAGCAAGCTGCCAGCGCTGTTGTAAAATAGTTACAAAGTTAGCTTGCACAGGAAGCACTTAGATAAAATAAAGCAGCACCTGCTTCGTTTTATCTAGTGGTTCCTGTGCAAGCTAACTTTGTAACTATTTTACAACGGCGCTGGCAGCTTGCTGGCGCCATTGTAAAATAGTTGCATGAGTGGGGGTTCAACTTTTGAACCCGTTACGTTCGCGGATTTTTTTTTGCGGATTTTGCGGGAAATCCGCAAAATTCGCGGATTGCGGATTTCCCAAAAATCCGCAAAATCCGCAAGGGTAACGGATTTCCCGCTCACACCTAGTGCCAGCTAACTCAGACGTCAATAGTAACTTCTCGAATAAACAAGACGGGAATAGTTTCTGACAACCGCATAAACATGACAACTTTGTTTCCCTTAGAATCGGAACAGTCTCAGAATTGTGGAACATTAGATAACAGTTTAACTCAGTCAATCATGCATGCTTAGTTTCTTCAGAGTTAACAGAAAGGGATGGACGGGCATAATCTTGTTTCTTGTGTAACAGATGTGAGCTGTTACAATCACAAGACAGTATGTGAAATATAATACGTACAGCGTAAGCAGTACGAAGAAATAATACTGCAATAGCATTGTCTTTTAGCTATGACATATATTCATATAAACATACAAAAATAACAGAGGCTAAAAAGTGGATACTCATCTGAGGCTTTTAAATAGTTCTACCCCAGTGTACCTAACCTAAGTGTAGTACGAGGAAAGAAGTAGGTGCTGTTTTCTATAGTATGGTATATACTAAGTTTGTATGCCAAGAGTCCCCCTAGGTTCTAATCAGCTTCAAACCTTTAGAATGAGAGTGGTGGGAATCTCTTTCCGGATGTTAAACTCTAACACCCCGCGAAGGGAGTCAGAACACTGGAAGCTGGAGTCTATGCGAGCAGGTATGACAGCATCTGGTCAGTGCATCAGGCGGGGACTTGAATTCCTTCCGAACTTGCTGTGGCAAGCCTTATCGAGCTGTGTAGCCGAGCCGTGGTTTGTCAAGGTAAGTGAAGGCATATTTATACCTGGTAGGTGCCTAGGAATGCTAGCATTGAGGTAAAGTTGGGCAGAGGAATACGTCATGAATGAACGCCTAAGGAATAGTAATTCATACATAATAGATGCGTTCTTAGAGAAATCAATAATCCAAGCAGGGAAAGTCCCAATGGCTTAAGGGTCTGGTTTCTAAGAACTCGTTGTGACATGGAATGGATGGATGTAGGTGACGATGCCTGTATTTGGAAAGCATAGCCAATGCCTAAATAAGAATTGGGATTTTATGTCTAAATAAGGGCAATGTGAGTTGTGCCTATATAAGGACATGATTTGGGAAACCTATGTATGGGCATCTAAATCGAAACACAACACTAGGCCTTTCACCCTCCCCTGTGCTTAGACTTTCTTTGGCTATTTGGGGTAGTTAACACATAGACATCCATAACATTTTGACCATAGAAAGTATCCACACAAAATGTGCATACTTTTTTCCCAGCATCCTGTGGATTTCAAAAGTACTCGGGGTTTATGAATTTCCCAGGAAGAAACCAAGAAATCAACCAAAATATACCTACATTTTGTTTTTTGGGTGAAAAATGGGAAAAGGTGCTGCAGGAAAAAGTGTCTGTTTTGTTTCTCTAAATGTCATCAACAAAAGGTTTGTGGTGCTACAATCACCATCTTCATAGCTTTCAGGAACAGACAGACTTTATTTAGAAACTAACATTTTAACACAGTTTTGGCATTTTACTGGGAGATAGCCAATTTTTCCTGTTTTTTTGTGCTTTTAGCCTCTGGGCCGAATTTGGCCCTGATTACCCTATCTCCTGGGTCCTGGTCATCTTACTGTGGGTGCTCTCTGGCCACCCACTCTCCAATTGGGACCGTGGGTGGAGCCTGAAAGCCCCCACAGTCCCTGCTGGCTCAATGCCTGCTGAGTGACCCTGCATTGCTTTCAAACACTGTTTCAAACACTGGGAAGTCAGCTCCCTGTATCTGAAAGCAATTCTGTTCTGCTTCCAGCAAGCAAGAGCACATGCACGAACCTGATATGCTAGGCATGGTCAACTCACAAATGGATGGAAAAAGCAACTTTACTGCATGTCCCAGAATGCTGTGAGTACAATCTGCCCACTAGAGGGCAGAATTTAAAATAGCTTAGACTAGTGGTCCGTAATGCTTTGAAGTGCCTGACCAGCAGTTTCCTGTGAACAAGGACTCCGTGAGTCCGAAATGCATAAGGAATGAAGGACATTATTTCAATGCCCACGGATTTGTGTGTGCTCTATATTTTAATTCTGAATGAGGAGTGCATCTTTCCTTGTTAGGACAATCAGTGGTTGTAAAATAAAGACAACAGTCCTGCCATGTTGACGCACCACCACGTCAATCTAAGAGGGTCCAAATTGCCTTCATATTGTGTAGCTGCTAAATAGTACGTTCAGGAGTAAACATTATTATGTGCACAAATCTCATATACTGGCCATGGCAAACCCAAGAATGGGTGCAAAAAACAACTTTACCACATTACAAGTCACAGCATGTTGTGAATACAATACACTTGGAAGCCCACTAGAGGGCAGAACATATAAAATGGAAAAGTGACTAGTGGTGTGTAATGTTTGAAGATACTGCTCAGCAGTTTCCTGAGAACAAGGACTTCGTAATTCCGAAACGTGTAAGGAATTAAGGACCCTTTCACTTAGCGTCTCGCAATTTGCGAGACATTGCGAGTCACAAATTGTGAGGTGATACAACAGTGTGTTTACAATTTTTTGCGCTTCCCAATGGAGTCGCAAATTGCGAGGCTCATTAATATTATTGAGCCTTTCGCAATTTGGGAGACCATTGTGAATGCCAGCCTTCCCCAGGATGGTGGCCTGCTGGGCTCTGAAAACCACCATGACTGGGACTGCTTTTTAATAAAACAGCTTTTTTTTTTAATGCAGCCCGGTTTACTTAAAGGAAAATGGACCACTGCCTTACCATAAAAAATTTAGTTTGCATGCATTTGCAAAGGAGAAGAGGTCCCCCTTTCCCCTTTGCAAATGCATTACCACCTACGTGAAGTAGGTGGTAATTGTGAGAATTTTGCGACCACAATTGCGGTTGCAAAACATTAGTACATTGTTTTGAGACTCGCTATTTGGAAGTGAACAGCCCTTTCAAATAGCGAGTTGCAAAACATATTTAGTGAGTCGCAAAAAACAATGCAACTTGCTAAATATTTTACGTAGATGGCTCAATATGTTTTTGCCTGCCCAAACCGGTTCTCAAACCTGTTTTAGTCACGTTTTATTCATGGTTATTTTGTCCAAAGATCCTCACACATTTTCACAAATACATTAAAAATATATCTAAAATCTCACAGTCACATCATTATAAAAACATTAAAAATCATATTAAACACTCAACTTCCTTTTCAGCTTAGCCCATAACCGTATGCATCAGATAGTATTATATTTCATTTCTAAAACCATTTAAAAATACTTTAACCCTTTGCATGAATTTCCAGATGGCAACGGCTATGTATAAATGACTCAATTCTGTTACAAGGGTTACTGCCTTGGCCCTATCTTTTACATCATATGTCTTAAAAATCTGTTGTAAAAACAGAATTCGAATATCTAAAAGCTTCTGACAGTCCATTAACATATGTAAAATGTCACAAGAAGTGCCCAAAGTGCAGGTACATTTTCCCGTATTGTCTGTCATAGAGCCTTTCACCCCATTATTTGCGTAATAGGGGTTCATCCCAATTCTTAACCTTAATATTTCTCTTCGTAATGCCAGTCAGGTAACCTATCAACCGAAATTTTATTCACAAGATAGTCTTGATCCTGTGCCCGCGAAATGTCTTTCCCCTGCACCCTAAGTTACCTCTTGTCCATTTTCATCAGGTAAGTGTTGGGGCACATTTTAACCTTCATCAGACACCATGCTTTTGTGATAGTAGCTCATATCTCTTTTGCCCGATTTAATTCACTCTTTTCAATTTTGTTTTTGCGCCATTGTGATATTTTAAAAACCTCCCCTGTTCCTAAACACTGCCAGAAACAATGCAGGGCCATACAAGCTAGAATGACCCAATTCAAGTCTCACTGCTTGGACCATTGCCGGCTTAGGCAATGAGAATACATTTTTCAAAGTTTTACCCTCCTCAGCATCCCAAACATATTTGCCACTCAGATAAAGTAATTCGGCACCATACAAAAACTGAGGGGGTACCATAGCTGAGTAAGCTTTTAAAACCTGTCTATCGGATATTGCACCATAAGTCGTATTACATTTTTCCATTCCGCTGACTGATGCTGATAATCTCAGCTTTAGTGCATCTAGGTGTGAATGCTATTTCAGTCTTCTTTCCAACCACATTCCCAGATACCTATATTCTACAACCTTTTCCAGCTTCTCAGCACCCAGAAACTAAGTAAACCCAAATGTTTTTTCAAGCGACAGTAATCATTGAACCTACTTAGCTTCCTTTGCAGGCCAATTTCAGTTAGATCCATAATTACTAGGTCGTCCGCATATAATAGACATGCAATATGCTTTCCATCTTGTTTTGGGCTTGCCCCATTTACATTACCTAAAATTGACGGCAAATCTACTAAGAACAGGGAGAACAGGAAAGGGGCCAATACGCACCCGTGCCGCAGCCCTCCACATTTAATCCATCTAGCGGGACCATGCCACCAGAAGTGCTTACCTTCGAACACTTAGTACTACGTGATTTAGGCAAGCTTAAAGAAGATTACAAATTCACCCCTTATAACATCAGCAGAGAGGAGAAAAATAGCCTGCAAGACTAAAACAAAATAGTGACATTGTCATAAAACCTTGTGACAAGGGAGGCGGGATCGCCATCCAAGATCGCACCTCTTATGGAAATGAAATCATGCGTCAAATCAGCAACAAGGATCACTACGAACAACTAAGGGGCACCCCTGTAAAAAGCATAAGTGAGACAATCCTCCTTATCACCCAAGAAGCACTTGACCAAGGCTTCATTAGTAAAAATGAATTTCTATTCCTGAATAACAAAGACCCTCGCACCCCAGTACTCTACCCACTCCCAAAAGTGCATAAAGATGTAGAACAACCACCTGGTAGACCGATACTGTCAGGATGTGGGTCAGTTGTAGAACCCTCGGGAAAATATATTGATTTTTTCATTAGAGACTTAGTTCAGGACACCGCCACCTATATTAAGGATACCACGCATCTAATTAATCTTATTGAGTCACAGCCATTCCATCCCAATAGTGAAATTCTTGTGACCCTTGACATAGAGTCACTTTACACAAACATCCCGCAAGACAAAGGGATAAGTGTAATCAAAAAACATCTTACCAACCGCCAAGCACCTCACCCAGTGCCCACCGAGTTCATAATCAGTCTCCTTGAAATAACCCTAACCAAAAATTACTTTCTATTCAAAGATACATACTATAGATATTGTAAGGGAACTTCCATGGAGGCAATTTTTGCCCCCAATTTTGCCATTCTTTTTGTGGACGACCTAGAGTCAAACATCATCCTTACCGAAAACAATCCGTTCCATGACCAGATTAAACTATGGCACAGGTACATCGATGATGTCCTTATGATCTGGAGTGGCGAGGAGGAGTCATTACACAGCTTCTGTGCATGGCTAAATACAAATCAAACTGACCTCAGATTCACCTACTCACATAATAGACAACAAGTCGACTACTTAGATGTGACTATTAAATGTGAGGATGAACAACTATATACCACCTTGTGCCGCAAACCCACAGAACGCAATACCCTCCTGCAATACCACAGCGCACACCCAAGGGCTCCGAGGGACGGCCTTCCTTACGGTCAGTTCCTGAGGATCAGAAGAAATTGTAAATATAAAAACGATTTCTTTACTGAGGCAGAAATCCTGTGTAAAAAATTAACAGCTAGAGGCTACCCGAGAAAACTTGTAAGAAGGGCTATGAAAAGAGCGTGGTATACACACAGGGAACACTTGCTTGAACCCCACCCCAAAAAAGCCTTATCTAGAATCACCTGCGTTACCACCTTTAATACAGTCAGCAATAAGTTAGCCAAGCTAATTGAAAAACATTGGACTGTACTAGACCCTCTAGAGCTAAATACAGGTCTCCCCCTTTTTTCCTTTAAAAGAGGTCGGAACCTTAAAGACCACCTTGTGAGAGCAGCTATTTGTCCAACTAAGAGCAATACAATTGAAACAAGCCTTAATCTACCACCGGTCTTAGGACATTTTAAATGTAATAATTGCATGGCATGTGAATTCACAAAGAACACTAAAGTATTCGAGTATTAAAGTTGTAAGCACACTCTCAATTTCTTCACCAACTGTAACTCGAAAAATGTCATTTATTGCATTGAATGTCCCTGCAAACTGCTCTACATTGGCCAAACGACCCAACAAGTTAAGACACGGATATCGCAACATAGGAGCAGGATTCGATGCAAAGTGACAACAGCTCCCCTTGTTGAACATTTCCTTGAATTGGGACACTCCGAAAATGACCTCAAGTGGCAGGTTATCGATAAACTTGCGCCAAATGCAAGGGGTGGAAATCAACAGACTATTTTGAATGGCCTGGAATGTAAATGGATTTACTATTGTAAAACTATTGAGAAAGGACTCAATTCCCTTAACGAATGCAATATGTGCATCTGATCACTACCAGTGCGATATTATCATGTTATCTTTCAACCAAATGTGCTGCTTAATATTGTCTATTGCCAAATTGTATATTGTATGTTTAACATATGCTAGAAGAAACAGTAGTTGGAATATTAATCTGTACTCCACCCTCTACCATGATTCCCACATATTCGACTCTGCCAACTCCAAAACTAATCGTTAATAATTGTCTCAGTATGATTTCATGATCGTGGACACAACCAATGCTGTCCAAACGCACTACGAACGCCCTCTTAGCAGCGTAATTGGTACACTAACATGTCCAAAAACACTAATGGCGCACTAATCCCCTAACGCGCATGCGCAAGTACAAGACGCTCCTGTGGTTTCGCGCGCAACCAGGAAGCGCTGTTATGGGAGTCCCGACCCGACACTCAGCGTGAGAGCAGCTAAGCAGTAAGGCACTCGGACGCACTCCTTCTGCCGTGCAAACGCCGTGATTAAGTAAGTTCCCTGCCGCCTGGGCTCTGTCTATGAGTTTACTCGATGGAGCAGCAAATATTTAATTGCCTCTCTGCACTTTCGCCCCGTAGTTCTAGGCGACCACCACACCACAAGTTATCTTCTATAGCGACTACAGCGCTACTCGGACTCCAAAGAAAAACTCTGTTGTAATATATTCAGTAAGTTTTCTTCTCCCGCCCTTTCACTTTTCCAAGGCCCCGAAAACTACTAAATTTCTTACGTAAATATTTGCAATGTTACCCCGCAGGTTCCAGTAGGACCCTCTTCTAAGTTAAATTGATTGAGCGCTACTCGGACCCCTTAAATAACTACGGTTTTAAATATACTCAGTAAGTCTTTTTCCATCCGCCTTTCGTATTGCCTAGGCTCCGTAAACTACTAATTCCTTTGTAAATAATTGTAATGTTACTCGGCAGGTTCCAGTAGGACCCTCTGCAAATTCAACTTGATTGAGCACTACTCGGACCCCTTGAATAACTACGGTTTTAATATACTCAGGAAGTTCCTTTTCCTCCGCCTCTTTACTCTGCCAAGGCTCCTAACACTACTAGTTCCTTATGGAAATACGCAAAATGTTGCCCCGCAGGTTCGAGAAGGACTTTCCTGCAGAACCTAATTGATCACCGTCTCTACCTCAGGTCATAGTTAGTCCTTGTTTCTAATAAGTCCAGCATTAATTAAGCCTTCGACCCACTAGTAATCCTGACTCCACCTTGGCAACTACTCATTATCATAACTAACTGAGCCTGTTCATTGCCAATTTAACGCTGCCCAGTTCATGCAATGACTACTTCAGTATTCTTAAAACTAGCCACTACTAGGGCTACTAGAAGCACTACTCGACTGAATCACTGTGTCAAGCAATGACTATTAAAGTCTTACAATCATCTACATGTCCATTGCTCTAAATGACCCTGGTTTATGTCTCCTTTAGAAATTCTCTCTGGCAAGCTACCAGATAAACCAGTTACCCTGTTTCAAAAACTTTTTTCTGGCGTATTCAATTACCCTAAGGTACTAAGCAAGTCACCTGCACGATAAAAAAGCCATTGCATGCATTCACATGCTACCCCCCGTTTTTAGATAAGTAAATATGCGCAGCACACATTTAGTGAGATTGCTAAGCGCCCCCTCATCCATTTTGATTGAAATGTGCATGAAAGTTAATCATGACACTGGGAGCACAAGTATCAATAAAGCTAAGAAAATGAATCTGTAGGTCCACATGCTAATTTTAATTCCAATCAACTCTTGCATTTTCAGGAGGCTCATCAGTCCTGATGATGATCTAAATTCACACAGATCGAAACGTCGTCGACCTACCCAAGGAAATACCCCCACTTCATTGTATATATTTCTGTGGTTTTTAGCCTTGTTGTTGTGTGACATTTTGTTTTTTCACTATGTTCACTTATGTCACGTTCTGCACCTTGTCACTCATTTGAGCACCTGAAAAACATTATAAGAATTGTATATAAAAAAGAAAGTAAATAAAAGATTCCATATGAACCTACATCTCTAGCTCCCCAGCGTTAATTAATTATTCGCTATATTCTCTTTAGGACCTTATTAGGCCACCCTTGAACCACTGTTTCTTTAAAAGTGCAGCCCATTTCCAATCTCAATTTTTTCGCATAGGCTACCCTCTGTACCTAAAATTATCTGGGCCCAGTTGTTTGTATGGAAAATTTGTATCAGCCCTATCTATTCCTTTGGGATACCATATCCAATGAAAGTCTCCCACAACAGCTCCCGATCCACTAGATCAAAGGCTGCGCGCAAGTCCACAAAGGAGCAGAACAAACTTCCCCTCTACTCAATCGACTTCCGTGCAATGGACCAGAGAGCGAAGCAGTGGTCGGCCGTAGAATGTCCCAATTTGAAATGCCCCCTGTTCAGGGAGTATAATCAGATTTTCTTCAGTCCAGTCCCTGAGCAACCCCAATAATAATTTTGCAAATACATTTTACCCTATATCCAGGAGATTTATTCACCTGTAGTTCTTTGGTGCTTTTAAATAACCCTTCTTATGGAATGGATCTCCTGAAACATTTTTGCGAAAATATTCTTTCATATCATCCCTCACTCGTACCCATGCTATTGTACTTGCCTTGTCTTGTATTGGCCATTTCCCATACATTTCCCCCAGGTTGCCCACCCAATAATCTTCAGAGACATCTAGGGATCCTATTTTCCTACCGGTACTCTCTTGGACCAGCTTCCAAAACCCTTTCACATCTTTAGATTCAATTACAGACAACATATTTGCCCAGCAACTATCTTTATAAGTTCTTTTTTTATTCTTAATTAACAATGTATATTTTATCCTTCGTTTCTTGAGGGTCAATGATTCTTCCACAATATACCTTTGCCTCAATCTTCTCTCGCTTTGCCCGATAAGTGCCTTGGTTATACAAAATTCCTCGTCGAACCTGGGACACTCAATTTTGTAAGATCATTTTTTTTTAACATCTTTTTATTAAGCAAAAAGGACATTACACAACCTAAAAAAATGACCAGAGCGTGTTAGGTACTTTCACATAGACATATAAAGAACATAGACTTCCAGAGTTAGGCAAATAAAGCAAAAATATGAAGAATAGGTTTAAGTGTCCTCCAACTCCACACTGGCAGTGTCCATCTCAGGTGGTGTACAAATGTCCCCACGATAAGCGTTCCAAGTACCCCAGATCTTCCCCCACTTACGAGGCCGCCCCCTGAATATATACACAGACCTCTCCCGGAACATAGACCAGTCAAGGTTCTCCATCCACTTCCCAACCCGAGGTGCCTGAACCGCACCCCAGAGTTTAGCAATATTGCGCTTGGCAATTGTGCAAGCAAGAGTGACCCAGATCTTTCCATGGCTCGAAAGGTCGGAGGGCTCCCAGACATTCAGCAAGCAGCAACGTGCTTTCAACTCAATCCGCACACCCCACACTTCGCTCACCTTCAAGTGTATCCTTATCCAAAAATTATGGACCTTCTCACACTCCCACAGAATATGCAGGAACGTTCCCAGCCCCCCACACCCTCTTCTGCAGTCCGCAGACACAGCCAACCCCATCCTCAACAATCCAGGACCCGTGGTGTAGGAGCGGTGCAGAATCCTGAGCTGGACCAAGCGAAGTCTCATTGGGACCGCCACTATTCTAGGGGATGACACCGCCTCCCTCCAGTCTTCATCGTCCAAAACAAACCCATCTGCGACCCACTGGTCCCTAAGCTTCACCAGGGGGTCCTCAGTATGAATAATCAGCTTATTGTACGTCAATGATATGGCTCTGGTTGGCATATGGCCGTCCAGCAAGCGATCCTCAAGTGGAGAGGTCACCGGAGGTTTCTCACCATTGGGGACTACTGCACGTAAAGCATGACAAATCTGAAGGTACCGAAACCGTTCAGAATCATGCAGCTGGTACTTGGCCTGCAGCTCCTCAAACGTCAACATCCCATCTTTACCCCAAACATCTCACACCTGCACAATTACAATCAGATCCGACCGGTCAAACCCTTTAGTTTTCCACTGCATCCCCAACTTCTCCAAGATCCACAAGGGAGTAGCCAATGTTATTTGCCCTGCCCAGTTAAGGGCCCTTGTGGATTCGTGCCATATCTTTGTCGCCATCGACGGAGGACCCACCAAGGGAAAGCAACCACATTTCGCGTATAACACCCTAGTATATTCTCCCCCGGGCACTTGGCCACGGTCCATAGCGAAACCCGGATCCATCGGCGAGCCATAGATTGCCTGGTTGATCGGCGCCAACTGGGACGCCCAATGTTATTTCCTGATGTTAGGCAGACAGATATCCCCGTCGTACCAAGGCAACATCAATTTCGACAAAGCAATACGGGGCCTCCCCTCCCACAAAAGGCCCCGCAGCAGCGAATCTATCTCACTAAAATACGACGCGGGCACCGGGTCACAGGAATTCTGCAAAGCATACAAAAAGTGTGGGAGAGCCATCATCTTAAAGAGGACCGCACGGCCCAGCAAGGAAAGCGGGAGTGCTTTTCACGTAGCCACATCACCACGCAGTCTAGCCAACGGGGCAACAAATTCAATCTGAAGCGGACCTTGGGGTCCTTCGATATCTGGATACCCAAATACCGAAAAATGACCAATTCCAGTTTCACTGGGCAGTTCGCTGGCACCCTAGGAGGCTCACCACTCAACACAAAGCAGACCGACGTCGCCCAATTAATAGCGAAGCCCGAGTACCTCCCGAAAATCGCAAGGATATCCATAAAAACCATCAGGGAACTGCGTGGGGAGGTCAAATACAATAGAATGTCATCAGCGTACAGCAAGATCTTATCCTCCCATTCCGAAGTCCAACGCAGTCCCCTGATCGAACGGTCCCACCGTACCCAGGCCGCAAGCGGCTCGAGGGCCAGTGCGATCAAAAATGGTGAAAGGGGACAACCCTGTCGAGTGCCCCTCCCAAGTGAAAAGTCGCTGGATTTATGATTGTTTACGACTACGCGAGGCAGTGGGGCCGAGTAGAGAAGGCGAACCCAGCCGATAAACTCGTGGCCAAACCCCATCTTCTCCAGGACCGCAAAAAGATACGGCCATTCCACTCGGTCAAATGCCATAGTGGCATCCAGGGACAACAACACCGCCGGCACATGGATGTGGGACGCGCCTGCCACCACCCCATGGAGCCGACGGAGATTAAGGGGGGTGTTCCAACGCGGCATAAAACTGGACTGGTCCGGGTGCACCTGCGTCGTGATGACCTTCACTAAGCGGGCAGCAAGCAATTGGGCTAACAACTTAGGCTCAACGTTCAAAAGGGAGATCGGGCGATATGACGTGCAATCCAGGCACGGCTTACCCTCCTTATAAATGACCACAATATTCGCAAGACGTTGATAATAGGGTAACTCGCCACGGTCTCTGCTCTCAAGATACATGTCTTTTAAATACGGGGCCAAGTGATTGGCGTGCAATTTAAACAATTCAATGGGAAGACCATTTGGGCCAGAAGCTCTACCAGAATGAACCCTCTGAAGGCCATTACCCCCCCTACTCTCACCCGATAAAGTGCAAAAAGAGTCACGGATAACAATGGTCCACGGGGGGAAAAGGAACAACCCCAACCAGTCCCAGGATATCAACAGTGACACTACTCAACAGTTCAACAGTTCAACGCAGATACGACAACAAGTCATTGGTCTTCAACATCAGTTCGCCAGAAGCTCTACCAGAATGAACCCCTCCGATGACCATTGCCACCTCATCATTAGTGAGGGCAGAATCTAAAAACTCCCTGTGCTCAATAGACAGAACTGGCATTGGGATGTCCCGAATCATGTCGGCATTCTCCTCTTCTGTGAAGCCCCCCCTCTGAAGTATAGGCCTCCTCAATGTACCGGGCAAATTCATCTACAATCGCCTGAGGATCCGATGATACCGTGCCAGCAACACGCAGTTCTGGTATCAGCCGAGAACCCCAATTTATATATTTATTTGATTTATATAGAGCATTATAACCCAGGGGTCTCTAAGCGCTTTGTCAGGGTCCGCTAAGCGATTCAGAAGAATGCAGCTGGTCACAGATTAAAGCAGCCCCACGCTTGCTGGAAGAGCACAGTTTTTAATTTCTTTTGGAAAGGCAGCAGCTTAATTTCTTTCCGCAGTTCCAGTGGCAATTTATTCCAGAGAGCTGGGAGTGTGTGTGAGAAAGCACGACCACCCACAGTAGCCAGTCTACAACGTGGCTGAACAAGGAGGGTAGCTTTTGCAGATCTGAGCGACCTCCCCGGCCTGTAGAGAATCAGGCATGATTTCATGTAGCTTGGTGCCCTACCATAAGGGGCTTTATGGACAATACAAAGCCCCTTAAACATTAGCCTCTGCTTGACTGGCAGCAAATGTAGTTCACGCAGAAGGGGGATGCATGAGTGTTCCTCGGCTTTTTAAAGATGAGTCTGGCAGATTCGTTCATGACAACCTGCATTTTATTTAAAAGTCTCTGCGGTAGTCCTATATACAACGAGTTTCCATAGTCCAGCCTGGCTAAAATCATAGCAGAGACCGCACTCCTCAGGGTGGAAAAGGACAACAACGAGGAGACTTTCCTGAGTTATCGGAGGAGGCCAACGCAAGTACCCACTACAGCCGTAACTTGTTTTTTCATGGACAGTTTACCGTCCACATGGATGCCCAGGCTTTTGACCACTGCTTCCGGTTCCGGGGGCATACCCAGCTCCCTAGGCCAAAATTGATCATTCCATGGGTTGCCAGCGATGGTAATTGGCAACACCTCGGTCTTGTCCGGATTGATCTTTAGGGAGTTCCTGGACATCCAGTTAGCTGTGCTTCTCAAGATATTTTGCAATCTAGCAAAGGCATCCTGGCTATCATCCAGTTGGATGATGATTTGGGTGTCGTCTGCATAGTTATACACCTGGCAGTCCATTTGGTTGAGCATTAGAATCAGAGGCTGTAGATATACATTGAACAAAAGGGGTGACAGAGCATACCCTTGCTGTACTCCGCAGGTGATCGATGTTGCGGTGGATAACAGGTCACCAAGTTGCACTCTCTGCATCCTCCCTTGAAGAAAGGATGTGAACCATGCAAGTGCTGTGCCCTGAATGCCGAACTCCCTCATCCGCGACAATAGTTGTTCATGACACACGGTATCAAATGCTGCGGAGAGGTCCAACAGCACCAGGACACCCGGAGTTTTCTTGTCTGCTCTGTTCCTCAGTTCATCTACAATCGACAACATGACAAGCTCCGTGCTGTGATTCGCACGAAAACCTGCCTGATTCGGCTCTAACAGCATATTACTTTCCAGGTGTTCCGACAGAGTGGTGAAATCGTGTTGCTCCAGTACTTTCGCCAGGAACGGCAGCTGGGAGATTGGTCTGAAATTTTTCAGACATTTCATGTCCGCCCCCGTTTTTTTTAGCAGGGGGATCAGCCGGGCTTCCTTAAAGGAGGCAGGCACTTGTCCTACCTGTAATGATAGATTTAGGAGGCTCAGCACATTGTCCTCTATGCCAGGGAGTGCTAGTTTGAATACTTCAGGTGGGCACGGATCAGACCTGGAGCCCGACTTGACCCACCCCATGAGAGAAGACAACCTCTCCTTTGTAATCAAAGGTAAGGTAGTTAATGGGGTTATCACTGGCAATCTAACTGGCATGACCTGCAGCGGGCAGTCAATCTTGGGGGTCGCCGTGATTTCAGTAACAAGGTCAATGATTTTGTTCGTAAAAAAGTCCTGAAATTTTTGGCAATCTTCCTGAATAAAGTCCAGAGTCTGTTCCTTATTTTTCCTAAGCTCCGTGAGGACTCGGAAGACTTCTTTCTGGGGATTCATAGCAGTTGCAATCCTCTCCTCAAAAAACTCGGACTTCCTAGCTATGATCGCTTGCTTATAGCTAGGGAGTGCCTGTGTATATCTGCCCCGGGAGTCCTTACGCCAGGCTCTTTCCAGTTTTCGTAGCCCGCGTTTCTTCTCTCTAAGTGGTTCATTATACCACGGGGCCCCTCGTCCTCTGTCCACTAGGTTCGTCCTTCGGATTGGTGTCACTCGGTCCACGGCCATCGTGAGTTTATCCATAAGTTCCTCACAAAGGACCTCTGGATTATCTCCCTTCTCTAACCCCCGAAGTCACCATGTTCTTATATTCTACTCTGCATGTTAGCGTGTTGCGTCTTTGCTCTGTCACGTGTCAGGGTCTTGTACTTATCCCGGAGCAGCCCAAGACGGTGCCCGTCCCAGGGTCGATCCCCGAGGAGACAGTGGTTTCTAGGACCAATAGCTCCACCTCCACTCTATCTATTTCCGCCCTGCTCTTCTTCTGTGATCAGACACTCCTCATGCCAAATGAGTCACCTCCTGGATAGAGGCCGCCTGAGACGCAGGCAATAGAACATGGTCTATCCAAGAGAGCGAGAGATGCGCCGCAGAAGCATGGGTATAACCTATATCGCTAGGATGTCGGAGTCGCTACATATCCACCAAACCCGACGCAGCGACAAAATCAGCCAGCCATCTGCAGGAAGGCAAAAGCACACAGGGGGAGTCCTGTCTAGCAAACCATCCATTACAGCATTGAAGTCCCCACCCAGTACCAGCGCTCCAACAGGCAGCGTAAGAAACACTTGGCATAAATCGCGAAAAGTATCCGCCTGTAGCGTTGGGGGGACATAGATAGACAAAAATGTGACAGTTCTACCTTCCCAAAGCCCCGATATGCCGACATATCGGCCTCTGTTACAAGACCACGTCGACTGGACAGTGAGAGGAAAGGAGTTTTTTACCAAGATCCCTACTCCTCTAGAGCCAGAAGTGAAGCCAGCATGCACCACTAATTTGTGGCCCCCACGGTGGAGCGCCATACATGGTTTACCCATAAGATGGGTTTCCTGCAGCAACGCCACATCCGGCGAATGCCTTCTAATCAGTTAATTCACCACAGTGCAACTAACTACAAGTATCTAAAAGTAGAAAAACGGGGGAGAACCTTACAACAGGTTGCCTGCTCCCACCACCACAAACCAGCCACGATCCCCCCACCCGAAAAAGTGCAAAAAGAGTCACGGATAACAATGGTCCATGGGGGGAAAAGGAACAACCCCGACCAGTCCCCGGATATCTACAGTGACACTACTCAACAGTTCAACAGTTAAACTCAGATACAACAACAAGTCATTGGTCTTCACCATCAGTTCGCCAGAAGCTCTACCAGAATGAACCCCTCTGATGGCCATTGCCACCTCATCATTAGTGAGGGCAGAATCTTCACCATCAGTACAGGCCTGATCCCCAGCATCCGGTCCCTCGACCCGGTCCAGCCAGTCCGCGGTGACCTCAGCGTTATCGAAGAACCACGTTTTTCCGCCCTGTTCAATCCGAAGACGAGCCGGAAACATCATTGAGTACTTCATTTCCCGATCTCTTAACCGCCGTTTGATGGACATAAAGCTCTGCCATTGTTTCTGTACCATCTGGGTGCAGTCTGAGAAGAACAGCAGCGATGAGTTCTCATAGGCCAGCGGGCCCGAGGACCATGCCGTTTGCAGGATGGCATCTCGGTCCCGGTAGTTCATGACCCGGGCAATGATAGGATGAGGAGGCGCCCATGTCTTCGGACGACCTCCGGGAACTCTATGGGCCCTCTCCACCATAAAAAAGTTACTGAGACCCTTCGGCATAAGATGTTGCAAGATGAGTCCCTCAACAAAGAGGTCCGGGGTCATCCCCTCCGACCTCTCCGGTACTCCCAGAATTCGGGCGTTATTGCGGCTCACCCGACCCTCAAATTCATCGAGCTTTCGTTCGAACTGAGTCCGGGCCGCCCTGAGATCGCGCACCTCCTTCTGCAATTCCGACACATCCCCGATGAGACTCGTCATCTTGACCTCCAAGTCTTAAAACTTTCTCGGTCGTTTTAGTGAGGTCAGCTCTTATAAGACCCACTTCGATCGACACCGAGTCCAGTTTAGTGTCCATCTTCCCCAAGGAAGATTGGATCCCAGTGATCGCTGCCATCAAGTCTTTCAAAGTGGGATCCACCCTGACTGAATCACCATCTCTGCTCTCCGTCAGTGCATGTTTAGCATCAATCGGGGACCTCTTGGAAAATGGCATACTTGTCCATTTTGTTAGACTGGACCTGTCTGGTGGTCTTCACTTTCATCTGGGGCTTCTCGGAGTCTACTCTCGACGCCATTCCCACCGCCAGAACAGGAGAAACCCACCACCGCGCGGGCGGGCCTAGGTTTCCCCAGCAGTTTGATCTCAGACCAGGACAGGCTAGACCAGGGTACTCTAAATGCGACCTCTCCGCAATAAGCCAAGTTCCGACCGGCGACTTCCGGTCCCGAAGGCCGATATTGTTTCACTCCACTGCGGCCAGTGTCACACTCGGGGTCCCGGCTTCCACACTCGTAGGCCCCAAAGTTTTGGACGACGATAGTCTGTCGCCTGGAGCACTCAATCGAACCAGAATTTCACCTAGCGACTCAGGTGCTGGTCCCCCACCCGATGGTAGGGACGGGGTTCAGGATATGATGCCGAATGGCTGGTCATGATGTGGCGGCCGGCGAGCCGATGCTCAAGCGGCCATCTTGGTCGCTGGCGCGGCTCCTCCTTTTGTAAGATCTTTTACTTCCTAACCCTGGTTTACTTCCTTAAAATTGTACCCGTAGGCTTTCCACCAACTTACTTATTGTATTTTCAAACCAGGCACTGCCATTTTAAGTTGAGATTTCTTCTAAGGGAATAGTTTGCTGGATACCCCTTAACTTTTCCATATGTTCTTCCGATATGCGGGTTGTCAGCCATTTTAGTTATTCCACGTGTACCTGAAGTGCCGTCTCTCTATTTTTGCATCTTGTTATAAGTAACTCTGATCTCAGTGAGTAATGATCGCTGCCTCCTATTTTTGCTACCTCTAAGTTTTTAATTAGGCCAAAGCTCCAAGCATGGGTAAACACATAATCTATCGGGCAGAGTTGCTGGCCATTCACAAAAGTACGCCTTGCTGGCCAATCCGTCTGCCTTCTAACATTTACACATACAATACCAATTGAGCCCATTAACTGTGAAAAAGTCACATTTTGGGCCGAGATCTCTCCACTAGGGAAATTGGCCACTTCAATATTATAGGATACTATCTTACCCATTGTGCGTTGCTGCGATCTCAGAAGAAAGGACATTTAAGGAAACTTGTTAAGATAACATTCAATGTACATTGTGTCATTTTTTTTAAAACTTATTCATTTTAATATGGAAAACATTTTAAGGTGTTGTTTTAATTCTGTTTATTTATTCGAGTGCTTGTAGATACACAGTATTTTTTGTTTTTCTGTCTGGTGCATACACAAATAAATCAGAAGGTTTTCCGAACTGTGAGCTGGCCACATACAGTTGTCCATGTGAGAAGCACGGATTCTCCGGTGTACAGACAAAATATCGACTCCAAAATATCGACTGGACATAATATCGAGTTTTAAATATAGACTGGACAAAATATCGACTGGACATAATATCGACTACAAAAATATCGTTTTTCAGGTAAGTGAAGTAATATCGACTGTATAAAATATAGATAGCAAAAATATCGAATTTTTAATAATATATAATATTTTTTAGTGTATTTTTATGTAATAATATGTGTGAATAGTGTGTATTAATGTTATAAAATATTTTATTAAATGAATTTTGTTTTTATAATAATTGCGTAATGTAATTCTGTAGCGGGTTGTGGGTTTATAGGGGAATAGGGTGGGAAGTAATTTAATAATAATTAATTAATTAATATATGTTTGTTAATATTTTTAATTAATAATTAATTGATAATTAATTAATATTAATTAGTTAATTAATTAATATAATTTTGAACATATTTTGTATTAGTAATTAATTGTTAATTAATTATTTGTAATTAGTTAATTACATTAATTAGAGTAAATGTTTAATATATTTAATTTTGTGTTATTTTTAAGTAATTAATTTGGAAAAAATAATATTATTTATTAAAATAATTACAGCTAATGTTCTAATATATTTACTTTATTGTTATTGTTAATTAATAATTAATTGGTAATTAAATAATATTGATACATTTTGGGTAAAGGAGCATTTTTAGGGTTCAGGGTCAGTTTTCAGTTTTAGGGTGAAGGGGTATTTTTGGGGTTCAGGGTCAGTTTTCAGTTTTTGGGTAAAAGGGCATTTTTAGGGTTCAGGGTCAGTTTTCAGTTCATGGGTAAAGGGGTATTTTTAGGGTTCAGGGTCAGTTTTCAGTTCATGGGTAAAGGGGTATTTTTAGGGTTCAGGGTCAGTTTTCAGTTCATGGGTAAAGGGGTATTTTTAGGGTTCAGGGTCAGTTTTCAGTTCATGGGTAAAGGGGTATTTTTAGGGTTCAGGGTCAGTTTTCAGTTCATGGGTAAAGGGGTATTTTTAGGGTTCAGGGTCAGTTTTCAGTTCTTGGGTAAAGGGGTATTTTTAGGGTTCAGGGTCAGTTTTCAGTTTTGGGGTAAAGGGGCATTTTTAGGGTTCAGGGCCAGTTTTCGGTTTTTGGGTAAAGGGGTATTTTTAGGGTTCAGGGTCAGTTTGGGGTTTTTGGGTAAAGGGGCATTTTTAGGGTTCAGGGTCAGTTTTGGGTTTTTGGGTAAAGGGGTATTTTTAGGGTTCAGGGTCAGTTTTCAGTTTTTGGGTAAAGGGGCATTTTTAGGGTTCAGGGTCAGTTTTGGGTTTTTGGGTAAAGGGGTATTTTTAGGGTTCAGGGTCAACTAATAAGATTGTAAAAAAATATTTTTATTATTTTCATTTATTAGTTAATTATTATAATTTAATTTAAGTAGTTTTAAGTATATTTTAGTAATTTAAATTTAATATTAATTTAATTTAACACTGTTTTTAATAAAGTCGATATTTTTTACATCTATATTATTGTTAACGATATTTTGTACTCGATATTTTTGTACTTACCTGTTTGTAGATACAAACTCGATATTTTGACTGTCGATATTTTGTCCACGATATTCTGGCAAGTCGATATTGTGTCCGTCGATATTATTTCAGTGATCCGGATTCTCCAAATGTAGTCCACACACTTGCAGCGATTGTCCTTGTGCTTTGTTGATGGTCATTGCAAAAGCAAGTCGCACCGTAAACTGTAAACGTACAGTATTGGAAAGATTATGAGGGCCCTGGGGGGCTGGGGGGGGGGCGATATTTAACATATTTTTCTTTTGTTTTGTTTTGCCAGAAGCCTTCGTGGGAGTGTACTCAACAACTTTTAACAATTAATTTTTTTTTCTGCCAGAAACCTTTGCGGGAGTGTACTCAACAACTTCCCAAAGTTTCATTGTGATCGGATGAATGGTGTAGTAATGCCTAAAGGACAAACAGACATACTTTTGTTTTTATATATATATAGATTAACATTTCCTTACACCAACAATCTATCATACGGGGGTCCAACTTATGATTAAAGTCACCCAACAACAATAATACATCCTTCTGATTGTATTCACTCACAAACATTATATCCTCCTTTAGTTTTCCCAGATTTTCGTTACATTTGCGGGTTGTCAGCCGTGTTGGGTATTCCACGTGTACCTGACGTGCGGTCTCTCTATTTTTGCTCCTTGTTATAAGTAACTCTGACCTCAGTGAGTAATGATCGCTGCCTCCAATTTTTGCTACCTCGAAGTGTTTAATTAGGCCAAAGCTCCAGGTATGGGTAAACACATAATCTATCGGGCAGAGTTGCTGGCCATTCACAAAAGTACGCCTTGCTGGCCAATCCGTCTGCATTCTCCCATTTACACATACCATACCCAATGAGCCCATTAACTGTGTAAAAGCCACATTTTGGGCCAAGATCTCTCCACTAGGGAAATTGGCCACTTCAATATTAGAGGATATTAACATTTCCTTACACCAACAATCTATCCTACGGGGGTCCAATCTATGATTAAAGTCACCCAACACCAATAATACATCCTTCTGATTGTATTCACTCACAAGCATTATATCCTCTTTTAGTTTTCCCAGATTTTCGTTATATAGTGTTTGTATGTATGTGTCAGTGAATCCCAGAGTGTATGAGTGTCTGTATTAGTGAGCAAATCAGTACATCAGTGAGTGCATCAGTGTGTGCTTGGGAGTGTCAGTGTATTCATCAGTCAGTCCCAGGTTATCTCAGGGTGTGTATGAGCAAGTGTGTGAATGTGTTAGTGGATGGATTAGTGTGTCCATGGGTGTAAGTAACACCCAGAATATTGTATGAGTTTGTTAATGGGATTAACAGTGTCTTTAGAATATGTGAATGGGTGTGTCAGTGTCTGCATGGGTATATAAGTGGGTGTCACAGTATCGCTGTAGATGTAAGTGTGGCTCAAGGAGTCTCTCTATATGTTTGTGAATGGGTATACCAGAGACTCTAGGGTATGTGCATGGGTGTGACAATGTCTGTATGAGTTTGTGAATAGATGAGACAGTGTCTGGGTGGGTATGTATGCTGCCCAAGGTCTCTTCTGGCCCCTCTTAGGGGATGCAGTGTGCTGTCCACAGTCTCTTCTGCTCCCCTTAGGTCATAGGTCTTCAAACTGTGGGGCGCGCCCCTCTGGGGGGGCGCAGCATCCCTTCAGGGGGGGCGCGCACTTCACCCCACCACTTCACCTTCACAAGTCATGTGTCTCAGCCCGGGCTGCTGTAGCTCCTGCTGCTGTAGGCCCGGCTGAGAGTGTGTGGAATCAGAGGCCAGAGGCGCAACAGTTGGGCAGGGGAGTGGGGCTAATTCTTCCAGCAATACGAAGAGTAGACATGCATGGGATCTCGTTTCGTTTCAAAATGCTTTATTCGGTTTGTACAAGTACAACCATATAGCAACATTCATAAATGCAGTTGAAGTCACATTTGTAAAAGAGGAAAGAATAATGAAACTTTTCTAAAAACAATTACATTGATCCAAGCCAACCAAGTTAAAACCTGCAATATATCACGTTTGTATACAGTAGAAAATAATCACTATATGTAGCAGCAATTTAAACGTTTGGTGCAAAACATGCCAAGTGGGATGGTACTAAACAAGAGGCCTATGCTGGGCATAAAGTGCAATAGTATGTGCAAAATATGCAAAAATTGAACATTGTATTTAGCAGCAATTTAGGAATTTAGTGCAAAACATGCCAAGTGAGGTAGTACAAGTCAGAGAAAGGCCAGCGCTGGGCATAAAGTGCAATAGTATGTGCAAAATATGCAAGGATATGACTAAAGTGCAATGTCTATATAATCTCTTACGTATTTTAGCAGCAATTTATATACAAGAAATTTAAAAAAAAAAGGCGTTAGTCCAGAAGGGTACAGGGCCAGGGGACAATCAGGTAAGTAACACTTACAACGCAACATTTTTACGTCGCATTCCGTTACAACGCAGATTTTACAACGCGGGATCCATTACATCGGATGTCATTACAATGCATGGCATTACATCGCAGATGCTATTACAACGCATACTATTACATCGTAAGTATTGGTAAGTATTTAATTTTTTTTTAATTTTATTTAATATTATTTAATTGATTTAATTATTATTAATTATAAAAAAAATATTTATTTATGTTTTTAAATATTATAAATTAAATATATTAATTTAAGTGATTTTTTAAATAAGTATGAGTATAGGAGTATATGTTTTGGGGTACTGAGGTATATGTTTTGGGGTGTTTGGGTATTTATAGGTTTTAGGGCAGGGTTTGGGTTTTGGGGTACAGGGGTGTTTTTAGGTTTTAGGGTAGGGTTTGGGTTTTGGGGTACAGGGGTGTTTTTAGGTTTCAGGGTAGGGTTTGGGTTTTGGGGTACAGGGGTGTTTTTAGGTTTTAGGGCAGGGTTTGGGTTTTGGGGTACAGGGGTGTTTTTAGGTTTTAGGGCAGGGTTTGGGTTTTGGGGTACAGGGGTGTTTTTAGGTTTTAGGGCAGGGTTTGGGTTTTGGGGTACAGGGGTGTTTTTAGGTTTTAGGGCAGGGTTTGGGTTTTGGGGTACAGGGGTGTTTTTAGGTTTTAGGGTAGGGTTTGGGTTTTGGGGTACAGGGGTGTTTTTAGGTTTTAGGGCAGGGTTTGGGTTTTGGGGTACAGGGGTGTTTTTAGGTTTTAGGGTAGGGTTTGGGTTTTGGGGTACAGGGGTGTTTTTAGGTTTTAGGGCAGGGTTTGGGTTTTGGGGTACAGGGGTGTTTTTAGGTTTTAGGGCAGGGTTTGGGTTTTGGGGTACAGGGGTGTTTTTAGGTTTTAGGGTAGGGTTTGGGTTTTGGGGTACAGGGGTGTTTTTAGGTTTTAGGGCAGGGTTTGGGTTTTGGGGTACAGGGGTGTTTTTAGGTTTTAGGGCAGGGTTTGGGTTTTGGGGTACAGGGGTGTTTTTAGGTTTTAGGGCAGGGTTTGGGTTTTGGGGTACAGGGGTGTTTTTAGGTTTTAGGACAGGGTTTTGGGTTTTGGGGTACAGGGGTGTTTTTAAGTTTTAGGGCAGGGTTTGGGTTTTGGGGTACAGGGGTGTTTTTAGGTTTTAGGGCAGGTTTTGGGTTTTGGGGTACAGGGGTGTTTTTAGGTTTTAGGGCAGGGTTTGTGTTTAGGGATAATTAAATTATATTTACCATTTTAAAATTAATTAAAATATATTTAATAAATTAAATTAATTATTTTACATTAATTACATTATTTAATTAAATTAATTAAATTAAATACATTATTATTATTAATTTAATTTAATTTCATTATAAAAAATATGTACATTAAACTAATTACTTTTTTTATTAAATTAAATTAATTACAATTTTTAATAAAATTACATTTATTAAATAGATATTATTTTATTAAATTAAATTAATGACAATTTTAAAATGTCTTTTAATTAAATTATTTAAAAAAAATTAATTACAATAAACTAAATAAAATTTTTAAAAAAAGGTATACTTACCTATACTTACGATGTAATGCCATGCGTTGTAATAGCATCTGCGATGTAATGCCATGCATTGTAATGACATCCGTTGTAATGGATCCCGCGTTGTAAAATCTGCGTTGTAACGGAATGCGTTGTAACACAACGCGTTGTACTGACACCAATCCAGAGCAGGTGTACCATTCCGTCCCCATCCCGAATGTAGCCGCGCCAGGAGACCCAGTGAGTTCAGTATTGTCCGAGATTAGGGAGGCGCTGAAAGCATTGGCCCCGGGAGGCCAGGGACCAGTAGTTACGGTCACCCCGGCCCCACTCAGCTGGGGGCCGCAGTGGCAGCCATGGGCGATCCGTTAGATAGCTTGCTGGCGTCGGTTTCCACATTAGTGGGCCAACTATCAGCTCCGGAGAAAGTAATGGAGAGAGTGAGCGCGGGAGCGGCGGCACCATGGGGGCCCCCTCCGGCCACAGAACAGGGCGCGTTGCAGGATATTCAAAGGCAGTTGGCCCTCATAGTCGAGTCGCGCAAGGCGTTGCATAGTGTAGCGATCGGAGGCCTTCCCCTCGCGACAGCGATAGCTGTAACACCTACAGGAGGTAAGCCTGGTGACGCTACAGCAAGGGGCAGCAAAGTGGGGGTTAGTCAGGGGAATGTATTGTCCCAGTCAGGGATGCTAGCTACGCATGTGAGCGGGGAAATGCGAGAGAAGATTTGGAAGGGTGCCTACGTAGACATATTCTCCCTTATCAGGCCAAAGAGAAGAGAGGAAGATTACAAAGACAGGGAGGGGAAAGAGCACTCCTTCCGAGATCGGAGACCTAGGATTGAGGAGACGATTACTAATTGGTTGTGCGGCTTTCATGTTTATATGACAGTGTTGTTGGAAAGAAGGCCAGAGTTGGCCATCCGCTGGTGTTTTATACCAATAAGATCGTGAAGGCTCACTCCACGCATGGTGGTTCAGCCTGGTTGACATATGATAGGGAGTTTCGCTGGGCGAAGGAGGAGAACCCTTCCATTTGTTGGGATCAGGTTGAGGTCAATGCCTGGTTGGAGAGCGTGAGCAATAGTACTAGCGGCTAGGCAGCCCTTTCGGACTTCCCAGGGAGGGCCGGGCGAGAAGAAAGGTACATGCTGGGCATTCAATGGCAAAGGGTGCACATGGCCCCCCGGGCAGTGCAAGTTTAAGCACGCATGCGCCTACTGCGATCAGTAAATACTGGCTAAACAAGATGGATGGGAGCCCGCTTGCCGGGCTCCATAGGCCAGCTCTGAGGGGGGATATGGCAAGCTCTCCACTGGGAGGAAGTGACCACCGGCTGGGGAGGCTAGGGCGACAGATTTCGAGCCTCCTGGGCGACCCCGGGCAGCCTGGAGGTCGAGAGGTGGGCCCCGGTAATGGCGGACAAGGATAGAAGGGCGGGACCCACCACTCTAAGGGGCAGGTGCACGGCACTTGGCGTAGGATACCCAGTTGCGAGATGCGAACCAGATGGTGTTCCTCCCTTAGGGTTGGGAAGGTGATGGAGCTGATATGCTCAACAAATGTAGTTATGTTATAACTTGTGATTTTAGATATGCATGGTATTGCTTGTCATGTTTATACAATGTGGTGAATAAACATGGCCTTTTTAAAACCCACCTGAATCTCTGGTGATTTCAAATGTGGGGATCCTGCATGTCTAGGGTAGTTGGGCGGTGGGGGCATATCTGTAAGGTACGGGTCCTATTGTTTTCCTTCTTAGAATGACCAGAAGGTACACTAAAAAATGACTTCCTTGTGTGAGTTATTTAAATCTTAAATATAAATATTACACATTTCTATACTCTTAGCTGTTCTCATGACTTCGGTGGAAGATGGATTACCCATGGTACATAATTTCCACTGTTCATGTTTATCATAAGAGTTCCCAATAGACGCAGATATATGTTTATATATCTCCCAACCTTCTAAAACAAATGAAACTATATTTTTTCCTTACAGTCTTAAATGCGTGTCACAAATAGCACCTACATTCACTTCAAATGCATCACACCAATGCAAATAGTCAACTGGTGGATGTTCAAGCAGTTTTAAAAATGGTGGTGGAGTATTCACTGACTTCATTTCGAAACAATAACAAAACAAAATGTAGATTTAGTAACAATACCATTTTGGAAGGACAAGATCCTTTAAGAACACCAAACGAACACAGATGTCACCAAATGTATCAATATGATGACAGATAAAGGTATGTGTGTCTATGTTGCTACTCTTTATATATGTGTATAGCACATAGGTGTATGTAAAAAATCAAAGGTATATGCGTGTCACCATTATTGTTTTCAGACATGTATATGACATACAGGTGTTTGTCACTGCTGTATAAATAATAGATGACAGAAAATTAGGTGTGCCTATCAGCGAATATGCTTCTAGCAGGCACAGTCTTACCCTATAACCGAGATCGCATATATTTTTGCAGCTCCACTCCCAAATTGAGCATACCACATTTGAAAACCTTGGCCAACACAATGCAGCCAAAGCCTATCCCAACTGTGCAAAATGGCCCCTAGTTGTATGGCATGGCTGAACGTAATTTCTGAAGCTAGTTGGCCATCTTCGTCGAAACCAAAACTTGCTAAATGGCCACCATGGGATTCTAAGAAAGTTGAGTGGAACAGATCTTTCTCAGCTTAAAAAATGGGCACAGTTTGCATCTTTTCTTGTTTTCAGGGGCAGAGGGATTCGCAAGGCAATGCCTTATTTGTTTCAGAGGCAGTGGGGCTTGCGAGGCAATGTAGTTCCATCTACTCACTAAACTGATTAGAGGAGGAAGAATATCATCAAAGCCACCGTTGTCGTATCCGGAAGAACCGTCTTGAACCACAACCGCTGTGAGCTCCAGAACGAGGATGCAAGACGCTGCCTTCCACAAAATTAAGAGACCTTGAGGTGTGTCACTTCGTACGACTGATTGCATGGAGGTGGATCCCTAATATAGTGCTTGTTGATGAAATGTATCCCGTCTTCATCGAAAAAATTTGTGTGATGATCAAACTGCAGAAAACATGGAAGCTTAAACAGGACTATCTTTATTGTTGTAGAACAAGGGGTCACTGCAGTCCTCCCCGGCACCGTCCACCAAATGCCACTCACATAATTGCTCCTTTAAATCCCTTTTCATCATACAACAGAACACAGAATTTGATATAAACATTCTATCCATAATGTTCTGCAATGAAATACCACAATATAATGTAGTCAGATGAGTTTTCAATGTCTAAGACACAAGTATGTTGCAGTTCATGCTTTATGCTCCTATTGCCTCTCTTGTGTGATTCTGGAAAGTCATCCAATTGCATAAAGACATTGGGTGCCTCAAGAAAATATTGTACAAGAGTTCCCTCTAATGACATGCTAAATAGAGTTCTTTAATAATATTGGATATTAACACTATAGCTCACTCACGGACAACATGGTTGTTGATTAAAAATGGCCGACAGTGGTTCAGAATACATACATATATCATGAACCACACTGTAGACTAATCTTGCCAGACATTACTCAAGATTAAACATTACCAATATTGCTCTAGAGTGATCTTTCCTTCTCATGTCCATCTAGCAAGAGTTATCCTTGAAAGGGGTGGCCATATTAGATACTCTGAATTATATGCAGCCCGATGCAAAACAAGCATTGACAATGCCAACATGTCTGACTTTAATATGTTTACACATGTATAACAGGTGTGCACAAATAATGTTTGCCATACCATGTGTACATTACCTAAGACCTAACCTCCTAACTTGGTCACATCTAGTTTAGTTTTAAATTTATCGATGAAGTAGGCTCACAGCGGCAGGTAACATAGGTCTCTCACTGAATGTGCCACTGGACTCAAGTTGCATCTCAATTATGACAATGCCCGAAAAGACTGAAATCAGTTTTGTTTTGCTTGGATTCATATTCAGGATGGACATGGCCTGGCAGTTCAGGCTGGTGTGTTCGTACTGAAGAAGAAGAAAGACCAATTTTCATGAGGTTAAATCTTGACTGAAGTGGAACTGTGAGAAACAAATGAATGACTGAAATGCAACCACAGATATACCAGTGGCTGGGATTAATTCAACCACTTTACATTTTTGTTTTCTCACTGGAAAAACCGAAGAAAGATAGTCATTATCAACAGGGAATTGGTATATAACCTTGTCACAGAGATAAACACAAAGCTATGTCAGTCTAAAGTCCATGGGCCTTATTTACAAGCCCATTGTATTGCAGATGAGTCACTTTTTGGTGCATCGAGAGCGCAATGTGCCTGCCCATATTTACAAGGCCACGTAAAGCATATGTGGCTTTTCATGGCCTTGTAAATATGTCCCCCTTTTACGCATTACTCTGCGTGAAAGGGGCGTTGCATGGGTGTTGCTGTGGGAGTTCCAACACAACAACGATGAAACCTGAAGCATTTCCCGATTTACAAGGTTTCTAAACTTGGGAATGCGTCAGATTCCTCTGCCTCCCAGGGGAGGCGTAAGGGAGGCGCGACAAGGAGAAATACCTTTCTTTTTCCTTGTTTTTCTTTTTTCTATGTGTGCTGACAGAGCCCTTTACTGCACAAAAACAATCACCACCACAACACAGACACCCATTCCTCACACCTATGTCCGTGGGGAGCTGCTCTGCTGCTACTCTCTGCGCTCATTTTAACTGCTTTGGGTCTTTTGCTCCTCTGCTTTTATTTCACCCTAATCTCGTACTGCTTTTTCTCACTTTCTCTAATTTCTCTTGTTCTGTGCCTGTTTTCCCTTTCTCTTGCCACTGCAAGTCCCCTGCGGCCCCACCCCTCTCAAGCGCCTTTTCCACCTTCCTGGACCCCACCTTCCAGTTGTCTAGCTCTCCCTGACACTATTTAATGGTGGCAGTCTTCTCCCGTCTGTGGTTGGACTGTGCCCAGTGCCACGTACCCTGGGCCTCAGACCATCCACCGCTATGACTCCACCACCCTCCACGCACTCAAACACGGATGGCCCATTGCCTGCCACCTCCATCACTAAGCTGCAAAAAACACAGTTGATGGACAGAATGCAGAACAATGTCTTACATTCACACCAGTACAAAGATCTGGGCCTAAATCCATCGTTCTTTTGCACTCCACACCACCCTAGGTCAGACAATGGCTATATGCAAATCAGCCTTGACCCTGTGCCTCATGGGAACAGTCCAGCCCGAACTACCAAGCCATGTCTTTCCTAGACCGGAATCAAGCATCCAAGGACCGGTTTCGGGCTATCAGCCTTCTTCAGCCTGGATAGCTTGACTCCAGTGATGTGGAGAGCCTGGGACTCACGTCTGAGCATACCCAGCCCACTCGGGGTGAAAATTGCAAAAAACACAGTTGATGGACAGAATGCAGAAAAATGTCTTACATTCACACCAGTACAAAGATCTGGGCCTAAATCCATCGCTCTTTTGCACTCCACACCACCCTAGGTCAGACAATGGCATTGTGCAAATCAGCCTTGACCCTGTGCCTCATGGGAACAGTCCAGCCCGAACTACCAAGCCATGTCTTTCCTAGACCGGAATCAAGCATCCAAGGACCGGTTTCTGGCTATCAGCCTTCTTCAGCCTGGATAGCTTGACTCCAGTGATGTGGAGAGCCTGGGACTCACGTCTGAGCATACCCAGCACACTCGGGGTGAAAATTGCAAAAAACACAGTTGATGGACAGAATGCAGAACAATGTCTTACATTCACACCAGTACAAAGATCTGGGCCTAAATCCATCGTTCTTTTGCACTCCACACCACCCTAGGTCAGACAATGTCTATATGCAAATCAGCCTTGACCCTGTGCCTCATGGGAACAGTCCAGCCCGAACTACAAAGCCATTTCTTTCCTAGACCGGAATCAAGCATCCAAGGACCGGTTTCTGGCTATCAGCCTTCTTCAGCCTGGATAGCTTGACTCCAGTGATGTGGAGAGCCTGGGACTCACGTCTGAGCATACCCAGCCCACTTGGGGTGAAAATTGCAAAAAACACAGTTGATGGACAGAATGCAGAACAATGTCTTACATTTACACCAGTACAAAGATCTGGGCCTAAATCCATCGTTCTTTTGCACTCCACACCACCCTAGGTCAGACAATGGCATTGTGCAAATCCACCTTGACCCTGTGCCTCATGGGAACAGTCCAGCCCGAACTACCAAGCCATGTCTTTCCTAGACCGGAATCAAGCATCCAAGGACCGGTTTCTGGCTATCAGCCTTCTTCAGCCTGGATAGCTTGACTCCAGTGATGTGGAGAGCCTGGGACTCACGTCTGAGCATACCCAGCCCACTCGGGGTGAAAATTGCAAAAAACACAGTTGATGGACAGAATGCAGAACAATGTCTTACATTCACACCAGTACAAAGATCTGGGCCTAAATCCATCGTTCTTTTGCACTCCACACCACCCTAGGTCAGACAATGGCTATATGCAAATCAGCCTTGACCCTGTGCCTCATGGGAACAGTCCAGCCCGAACTACCAAGCCATGTCTTTCCTAGACCGGAATCAAGAATCCAAGGACCGGTTTCTGGCTATCAGCCTTCTTCAGCCTGGATAGCTTGACTCCAGTGATGTGGAGAGGTTGGGACTCACGTCTGAGCATACCCAGCCCACTCGGGGTGAAAATTGCAAAAAACACAGTTGATGGACAGAATGCAGAACAATGTCTTACATTCACACCAGTACAAAGATCTGGGCCTAAATCCATCGTTCTTTTACACTCCACACCACCCTAGGTCAGACAATGCCATTGTGCAAATCAGCCTTGACCCTGTGCCTCATGGGAACAGTCCAGCCCGAACTACCAAGCCTTGTCTTTCCTAGACCGGAATCAAGCATCCAAGGACCGGTTTCTGGCTATCAGCCTTCTTCAGCCTGGATAGCTTGACTCCAGTGATGTGGAGAGCCTGGGACTCACGTCTGAGCATACCCAGCCCACTCGGGGTGAAAATTGCAAAAAACACAGTTGATGGACAGAATGCAGAACATGGCTTGGTAGTTCGGACTGGACTGTTGCCATGAGACACAGGGTCAGAGCTGATTTGCATATAGCCAGTATCTAACCCAGGGTGGTGTGGAGTGCAAAAAAACGATGGATTTAGGCTCAGATCCTTGTACTGGGGTGAATGTATGACATTGTTCTACATTCTGTCCATCAACTGTGTTTTTTGCAATTATCACCCCGAGTGTGCTGGGGATGCTCAGACGTGATTCCCAGGCTCTCCACACCACTGGAGTCAAGCTATTCAGGCTGATGAAGGCTGATAGCCAAAAACTGGTCCTTGGATGCTTGATTCCGGTCTGGGAAAGACATGGCTTGGTAGTTCGGACTGGACTGTTCCCATGAGGCACAGGGTCAGAGCTGATTTGCATATAGCCAGTCTCTAACCCAGGGTGGTGTGGAGTGCAAACAAACGATGGATTTAGGCCCAGATCCTTGTACGGGGGTGAATTTATGACATTGTTCTACATTCTGTCCATCAACTGTGTTTTTTGCAATTTTCACCCCGAGTGTGCTGGGGATGCTCAGACGTGAGTCCCAGGCTCTCCACACCACTGGAGTCAAGCTATCCAGGCTGATGAAGGCTGATAGCCAGAAACCGGTCCTTGGATGATTGATTCCGGTCTGGGAAAGACATGGCTTGGTAGTTCGGACTGGACTGTTCCCATGAGGCACAGGGTCAGAGCTGATTTGCATATAGCCAGTGTCTAACCCAGGGTGGTGTGGAGTGCAAAAAAACTATGGATTTAGGCCCAGATCCTTGTACTGGGGTGAATGTAAGACATTGTTCTACATTCTGTCCATCAACTGTGTTTTTTGCAATTTTCACCCCGAGTGTGCTGGGGATGCTCAGACGTGAGTCCCAGGCTCTCCACACCACTGGAGTCAAGCTATCCAGGCTGATGAAGGCTGATAGCCAGAAACCGGTCCTTGGATGCTTGATTCCGGTCTGGGAAAGACATGGCTTGGTAGTTCGGACTGGACTGTTCCCACAAGGCGCAGGGTCAGAGCTGATTTGCATATAGCCAGTGTCTAACCCAGGGTGGTGTGGAGTGCAAAAAAAACGATGGATTTAGGCCCAGATCCTTGTACTGGGGTGAATGTATGACATTGTTCTACATTCTGTCCATCAACTGTGTTTTTTGCAATTTTCACCCCGAGTGTGCTGGGGATGCTCAGACGTGATTCCCAGGCTCTCCACACCACTGGAGTCAAGCTATCCAGGCTGATGAAGGCTGATAGCCAGAAACTGGTCCTTGGATGCTTGATTCCGGTCTGGGAAAGACATGGCTTGCTAGTTCGGACTGGACTGTTCCCATGAGGCACAGGGTCAGAGCTGATTTGCATATAGCCAGTGGCTAACCCAGGGTGGTGTGGAGTGCAAAAAAACGATGGATTTAGGCCCAGATCCTTGTACTGGGGTGAATGTATGACATTGTTCTACATTCTGTCCATCAACTGTGTTTTTTGCATTTTTCACCCAGAGGTTGCTGGGGATGCTCAGACGTGAGTCCCATGCTCTCCACACCACTGGAGTCAAGCTATCCAGGCTGATGAAGGCTGATAGCCAGAAACCGGTCCTTGGATGCTTGATTCCGGTCTGGGAAAGACATGGCTTGGTAGTTCGAACTGCACTGTTCCCATGAGGCACAGGGTCAGAGCTGATTTGCATATAGCCAGTGTCTAACCCAGGGTGGTGTGGAGTGCAAAAAAACGATGGATTTAGGCCCATATCCTTGTACTGGGGTGAATGTATGACATTGTTATACATTCTGTCCATCAACTGTGTTTTTTGCAATTTTCACCCCGAGTGTGCTGGGGATGCTCAGATGTGAGTCCCAGGCTCTCCACACCACTGGAGTCAAGCTATCCAGGCTGATGAAGGCTGATAGCCAGAAACCGGTCCTTGGATGCTTGATTCCGGTCTGGGAAAGACATGGCTTGGTAGTTCGGACTGGACTGTTCCCATGAGGCACAGGGTCAGAGCTGATTTGCATATAGCCAGTGTCTAGCCCAGGGTGGTGTGGAGTGCAAAAAAACGATGGATTTAGGCCCAGATCCTTGTACTGGGGTGAATGTATGACATTGTTCTACATTCTGTCCATCAACTGTGTTTTTTGAAATTTTCACCCCGAGTGTGCTGGGGATGCTCAGACGTGAGTCCCAGGCTCTCCACACCACTGGATTCAAGCTAACCAGGCTGATGAAGGCTGATAGCCAGAAACCGGTCCTTGGATGCTTGATTTCGGTCTGGGAAAGACATGGCTAGGTAGTTCGGACTGGACTGTTCCCATGAGGCACAGGGTCAGAGCTGATTTGCATATAGCCAGTGTCTAACCCAGGGTGGTGTGGAGTGCAAAAAAACGATGGATTTAGGCCCAGATCCTTGTACTGGGGTGAATGTATGACATTGTTCTACATTCTGTCCATCAACTGTGTTTTTTGCAATTTTCACCCCGAGTGTGCTGGGGATGCTCAGACGCGAGTCCCAGGCTCTCCACACCACTGGAGTCAAGCTATCCAGGCTGATGAAGGCTGATAGCCAGAAACCGGTCCTTGGATGCTTGATTCCGGTCTGGGAAAGACATGGCTTGGTAGTTCGGACTGGACTGTTCCCATGAGGCACAGGGTCAGAGCTGATTTGCATATAGCCAGTGTCTAATCCAGGGTGGTGTGGAGTGCAAAAAAACAATGGATTTAGGCCCAGATCCTTGTACTGGGGTGAATGTATGACATTGTTCACATTCTGTCCATCAACTGTGTTTTTTGCAACCTCCATCACTAAAGCACACCCAAAGCCCATTAACCTGCCTTAACTGCACCTTCTCCTCCCTCTGCACACCGGACACACGACCCTCAAGATCTGGACCTGGCTACCATCTGCGGGTGCATACTACCACCTCATCAGGACAACAAGGAAAGCAGCCATACCGGAACATATCAGTGCCAATGCACACAACAGCAAAGAACTGTTCGCTGTGGTCAAAGAATTTACCAATAGGACAGAAACTGCAGACATTTCCCCCTCTCCAGACCTCTGCAACAACCTTGCCATCTTCTTCGACTGCAAGATCAACGAGATGTATGACAGCTTTGCAACCCAAACCCACCCACCCCACCCGCAACCACTGAACCCAATGGTTGCTGACCTTGCCCAACTGGCTTACCCTCACCTCTAATGATACCCTTAGGCTCATGAGGAGCATCCACTCTGGGGCCCCCTCGGATCCCTGCCCCTATCACTTCTTCAATAGACCCGGCACCTACATTGCACCGGAACTCTGCCACACCATCAACTGCTCCATCGAGTCTGCCACATTCCCTGCAGACTGGAAGCATGCAGAGATCACCTCTCTGCTGAAGAAATCCTCTGCTGACCCGACTGACCTCAAATACTACAGACCCATGTCTCTGCTCTCCTTACCAGCCAAAGTCATCTGAGTTCATTGAAACAAACCACATCCTGGACCTCTCCCAAACGTGCTTCAGAGGCAATCACAGAACCAATCCTGCTTTCTTCGCCGCTACAGATGACATCCACACCCTCCTCGACTGAGGCGAGACCACTGCTCTCATCCTCCTGGACCTCTCAGCCGCATTCAACACCGTCTACCACCACACCCTCTGTGCAAAACTCCAGGGCACTGGCATCCGTGACAAAGCCCTAAAATAGATCCATTCCTTCCTCAGTGGCTGAATACAGAGATTCAGACTTCCATCGTTCAACTTCATAACCCACAAAGATCAGCTGTGAAGTACCTCAGGGATCCTCTCTGAGCCCCACCCTCTTCAGCATCTACATAGCCCGCTTGTAGCCATCGTCAGAAGCCATGAACTCAACATTTTCTCCTACGCTGATGACACCCAGCTGACTCTCTCCCTCACTGATGAACCACAGCAACCAAGAAAACAAGATAAAGGCAGTTGTCACCGGGATGAAGGGCAGCTGCCTCAAGTGTAACTTAGACAAGACCAAAGTCCTCCTCCTGGGCTTCACCCCCTCTGTCTGGGATAACTCCTGGTGGCCCGCAGCGCTCAGAACCTCACACCGACGGACCACACACACAACCTAGGCAGCATCCTGGACTCCTCGCTCTCAATGAACCACCAAATCAATGCAGTTTAATCCTCCTGTTTCCACATGCTCCTCCTGCTTCGTAAGATCTTCAAATGGATCCTCACTGAGTCCAGGAAAACGGTCACCCATGTGCTCATCAGCTGCAGACTCGACTACAGCAATGCACTTTATTCAAGCACAACCTAGAAACTCCTATAGAAACTACAGAACGCCTCTGCCATACTCATCCTGAATATTCCACACCGAAACCAAATCCCTGGCCACCTGAGAGACGTTAACTGGCTACCTAGCAACAAACAAATTACCCTCAAACTCCTCACGCACACCTTTAAAGTCCTACACATCGACGTACCTGCATCCATGGCAGTTCCCTCCACACTCCCACCAGACAGCTCTGCTCTACCCAAGGCAATATAGTTCCATTTACTCACTACACTGATTAGAGGACGAAGAATATCATCAAAGCCACCATTGTCGTATCCGGAAGTACTGCCTTGAACCACAACTGCTGTGAACTCCAGAATGAGGATGCAAGGCGCTGCCTTCCACAAAATTCAAAGACCTTGAGGTGTGTCACTCCGTACAACTGATTGCCAGGATGTGGATTCCTAATATAATGCTTGTCGATGAAATTTATCCTGTCTTCATCGGTGATGATCAAATGGCAGAAAACATGGAAGCTCAAAGATGAATATCTTTATTGTTGTACAAAAAGGAGTCACTGCAGTCCTCCTCGGCACCATCCACCAACTGCCACCCACCAATTGCTCCTTCAAATCCCCTTACATCATACAATAGAACACATAATCTGATATAAACATTCTATCCATAATGTTCTGCAATGAAATACCACAGTATAATGTAGTCAGATGAGTTTTCAATGTCTGAGACACAGGTATGTTGCAGTTCTGGCTTTATGCTCCTCTTGCCTTGTAGTGTAGTTCTTATATTCCCAATAGGCTCATTGGAATAATATATACTGCAGCTTAGACGTAGGACTAAGGTCAACTAGGTCTCTGACGAATATATTAGACTTAATTATGTTTGTGCCAGCTAGCTCAGAGGTCACGAGAAACTTTCTAGAAAGTACAAGAAGTGATTAGTATCTGACAACCATATAACATGACAACTTTGTTTTCCAAGAATAAGAAATCAATCTTCAGAGTCGTGGAAACAATAGATAACTATTTTACTCTGTCAATCGTGTATACTTAGTTTCACCAGAGTTGCAGAGAAATTAGAGAGACGGACGTTTTCAATAAAAGGTATTTATTGAACAGTCTTCTATCTCAAGCATGAGAAATGTACTGCTACAATAGTAATGCTGGTTATAAAGTACAAGGCATATAATACAAACAGTATTATAAAGTAGTACTGCAAAAGCATGATATGGTTTCCAAGCCATAAGTTGCTTTAAATAGATAAAATGCATAAAATACATACAATGATAAAAGAGATGGCTAAAAGTACTCAACTGGTGCTTCTAAGATACGCCTACCCCGATGTACCTGACCTAAGCCTAGCACAAGGGAAGAAATAAGTTTAGGAGTAGTTTTAGGTTTAGTTTTCTTTGCCTAGAATCTGCCAAGAGTCTAATCAAGAATTCTCTAAGGGTCTAATCAGCTCCGTACCTTGGTTTAGAATGAAGGAGGTCTTGTATCTCTCTCTCAGGACTCGATCTCCCAGATACCCGCAAGGGTAAGCTGGAAACACTGGAGCTGGATTTCTCGGCAAGAGAAGAAACAGCGTCTCTCAGTGCGTCTGCTGGAGGGTCGGCTTCCTTCGGCACTTGCTGCTGCAGTGCGTCGGGCAAGTAGTTAGTCGATCTGCTCCAAGAACCACCGTGTGTTAGTTTGGGCAAATGTAGGCATATTTATACCATGAAGGTGCAGAGTTTGACGCATGATTGGACTTAATAACATCACTCAAAGGTTCAATTCCCAGAAAACTCCAGGATTTCTTGGATAACTTAATATTCAAGCAGGGGGAAGATCCTAGCTGCTGAAGGTGTTTTTTTCCAAGAAATAGTTGTGAATTCTCGAAACTTAGTGGAAGTAGCCTTACCGTATTTGGGCTGTAAGGCTCAGGCCAAATATGGTAATGATTTCTAGCCTATATAAGGATAGGGTAAAGTATACCTATATCAGGGCATGAATCTGGAAATGTTACACTAGGGTCCTATATTCGTTTACAACAGCCTCTCTTGTGTGATTCTGGAAATACATCCCACGAATCTGCAAGACCAGTGCTGGATGAAGATGCTTCTCCTATGTCACTACAAAGACCTGGAACTCCCTGCCCATGCACCTCAGTCAATCACCATTGATGCCGCAATTCAGGAAGGGGTACAAAAGGGGGTGGTGATGGACGAAGCATCTGAATCAATCAAACACTCACACCCAGTCAAAAGATCTGGGTTTAATCCATCACCGTTCTTTAGCCCACTCTGCCACCCCAATTCAGACATGGCTATATGCAAATCAGTCTGACCCTGTGCCTCATGGGAACAGTCCAGCCCGAACTGCCAAGCCATGTCTTCCCTGGACCGGAAACAAGCTACCCAGGACTGGTTTCTGGCATTCCAGCCGTCTTCAGCCCGGCTTGCTTGAATCCAGTGGCAAAGTGAGCAAGGGACTCACGTCTGAGCATACTCTGCCACACTTATGGCGGCCAAAAGCGGTACAAAAGGGGGTGGTGATGGACGGAGCATCTGAATCAATCAAACACTCACACCCAGTCAAAAGATCTGGGTTTAATCCATCACTGTTCTTTAGCCCACTCTGCCACCCCAGTTCAGACATGGCTATATGCAAATCAGTCTGACCCTGTGCCTCATGGGAACAGCCCAGCCCGAACTGCCAAGCCATGTTTTCCCTGGACCGGAAACAAGCTTCCGAGGACCGGTTTCTGGCATTCCAGCCGTCTTCAGCCCGGCATGCTTGAATCCAGTGGCAAAGTGAGCAAGGGACTCACGTCTGAGCATACCCTGCCACACTTATGGCGGCCAAAAGCGGTACAAAAGGGGGTGGTGATGGATGGAGCATCTGGATTCAGGAAGGAGCTCAAGACCTGCCTCTTTGACCGATTGTTTGATTCCAATGCGGAATGAATCAGAGCAGGATTTGGATGATGATTAGTAGAATATGGTGATGGATGAAGTTCATTCTAAATATAAATGATGAAGCATGCAGAGGATAACCAGAATGTTGATGACGATTTGTGGGGTGGTACAACCATTTTTGCTGATACTGGTTCCCTCCACACTAGCAGGTCTGGAAAGAGAAATTCGTAGGAAAAATTGGTGAATTTCTGATTGAATCTTCCATAAGTCTAATGGGTTATGGTGAATATAAAACTAACATCCTAGATTTCAGTTGTTGCCATTTTTATTCAAGCGCAGGGTATCATGGGGAAACTCTACGTTGCAAAGAAAGATCCATCTTTATGGGGTAGGCGAGACCAGAAAGAATAATAGGTAGTTTTGGACCTTAAAAGCAAGGAACAGTTGTTGATTGTAGATGATGGTACAGCAATGGGGAACATTATGCTTTAAAAAGTTCCAGCAGTTTTTAAACAGGAGCTGGGCAATTTGTTGGGGTCTGAGCATAAAGTCCGATTGAAAAGGAATATGTGCCTCAAAGTACATAAGGTTTGTTATGTACCAATTGCAATAAGGAAAGACGTTTCTAAAGTATTGGAAAAATGTGTGCCACCTGGGATTATAGAAGCCATAGAAGCGTCTGAATTGATTTCTCCGTTGGTGGTGGCTCAATGTAGCAATGGCAAAATCAGATTGTGTGCTGATCTGTACCATCTAAAGGGACAGAGACAGAATATCGAGTAATGAATATTGTGGGTAAGAAATCTGGGCAGCAAGAATATCGTGGTCAAGAATATCGACTTAAGGTAAGTAATATTGATTTTAAAGATATCAAAATATTTAATATCGTTTGCAAAAATATTGATGTAAAAATATAATTTTTATTATTGTTATGTATTTTAGTATATATTTTTAATGTATGTGAAGTGTTTTTTTATAAGAATTGTTTGTATTTTTAATATATATGTTACATTTTAGTAGTGATTTTTTTCTATTTGTTGAGTTTTGCGCTTTTAGTTCCGTAGCAGCTTGTGGGTTTATAGGGGAATAGGGTGAGACGTAATTTTACTTATTTAAATGTATTAATGTATTTTTATTTGAATGTTGCGTTTTCAGTTCTGTAGCTGGTTGTGGGTTTATAAGGGAATAGTGTGGGAAGTAATTTAATTATATTACATTTAATGATACATTTTTATTTACCAATATTTATTAATTTGATGTAATATTGTTTGTTTATTTGAGATGTTATAGTGTTAAATGTATAAAGCAAATTATTATTATTTAATTAGTAATTGGTTGTTAATTCATTTAAATGAATTAATTGGTAATTAATGATGTTAACTGTGTAATTAAATTTAGGTGTGTGTTGGGGTTTTTATTTTGTAAAGGGTGGGAAGTAATATATTTTTAATTTGTGAATTATTAATTGATTATTATTTAATTGGTAATTAATTATCGTAATTGTGTAATTAATTTTAAATATGTGTTGTGGTGTTTATAGGTGAAATGTGTGGGAAGTAATTTATTTTTAATTTATGAATTAATAATTGGTTGTTAATTATTTTTAATTAAATAATATGTAATTAATTTTGGGGATTGTGTAAAGGGTGGTAAGTCATTTGTGTTTAATTAATTAATATATAGTTGTTAATTAATGTTAATTATTTGATATTTATTTTGGGTAATTGTTACTTTTTTGTGTGTTATTTCTACTTTTAAAGGGTTAAAGGGTGGGTATTAAATTAAAATTAAATTATTTATTTATTAGTTGGTAATAGAAAAAGTTTTAAATTTTAAAATACATTTTAATTGTGTTTTATTATTTTATAGTATAATTTAGGTATGTGTTGTGGATATTATAGTGTTGTAGTTAATTAATGTTTATTAGTTTTTTTCTTAATTAGATTCCTTTGATTGATTATTAATTATGTTAATTACGTAAATACATTTAATTAAAAATGTTGAAGTGGTTTGTTGTTAGTGTGGTGTTATGGAGTTGGAAATAATATAAATACATTCATTTTTTTAATATTTTTGAGTTTAGAATACTTTTTTTGTAAAAGTATTCGTTATTTTATTTTATATAATATTTCTAGGTTTTTGTTATATGTAATTAAAATTAATATGTGTACTTGCTATACGTTTAATATATTTTATATTTATTTATTTTGCTTTCACTTCTTTCACTTGTTTAAGTGTTTGAGTGTGAATAGTAAAAACTATCTCACCGCTATCCACAACTTTCCCTACTGTTGCATTCACTGGAGTAGGAATAGTAAATTTTAGCCCTTCGCTATCCAGCACTTTCCCTACTGTTGCACACACTTGAGTGGGTATAGTAATTTTTATATTTGCGCTATCCAACATTTTATCTACTGTTGCACTCTCTAGAGCGGGATTAGTCATTTTTACCACTCCGCTATCTAACACTTTCCCTACTGTTGCACTCACTGGAGTGAGAATACATTTTTTTAACCCTCTGCTATCAAACATTTATCCTACTGTTGCATTCAGTGGAGTGGGAAATTGTAGCCCTTTGCTGTCCAGCCCTTTCCCTACTGTTGCACACACTGGAGTGGGAATAGTAATTTTAATATTTCCGCTATCCTGCACTTACCCTACTGTTGCTCTCACTGGATTTGGAATAGTATATTTTACCCCTCCTCTATCCAACACTTTCCCTACTGTTGCACTCACTGGAGTTGGAATAGTATTATCTACCCCTCCGCTATCCAGCACTTTCCCTACTGTTGCACTCGCTGGAGTGGAAATAGTAATTTTTACCTCTCTTCTTTCCAATACTGTTTCTACTGTTGCAGTCAGTGGAGTGGGAATAGCCATTTTTTACCCCTACGCTTTCCAATACTTTCCCTACTGTTGCTCTCCTTGGAGTGGGAATAATCATTTTTACACCTCCTCTATCCAACACTGTCCCTACTGTTGCACTTACTGGAGTGGGAATAGTAATTTCGTCCCCTCCGCTATACCACACTTTCCCTACTGTTGCTCTCACTGGGATGGGAATAGTAATTTTTACCCATCCGATATCCAATACTTTCCCTGCTGTTGTGTCCTTTGGAGTGGGATTAGTAATTTTTACATCATCACTATCCAACACTTTCCTTTCTGTTGCACTCACAGGAGTTGGAATGGTAAATTTAATTATTTTGCTATCCAACACTTTCACTACTGTTGCACTTATTGTATTGTAGTGTAGTTCCTATATTCCCAATAGGCTCTGCGCATTGGAATAACATAAACAGCAGTTTAGACGTGGGACTGAGGTCATCTAGGTCTCTACTGACTATGTTAAACTTAATTAGGTTTGCCAGTTAGCTCAGAGGTCACTAGAACCTTTCTCGAATGTTCAGGAAAGAGTTAACTCTCTTTATTTAGACAAGAAGGGATTAGTTTCTGACAACCGCATAAACATGACAACTTTGCTCCCTCAGAATAAAGAGTGTATCTCTAGAGTCGTGTGAAAACAATAGACAGCTATTTCACTCAGTCAATCGTGCATGCTTAGTTTCACCAGAGTGCAGAGAAATAGAGAGACGGGCGTTTTCAATAAAAGGTGTTATTTATTGAGCAGTCTTCTATCTCATGCAAGAGAAGTGAGTTGCCACAATTGCAATACTTATCATGAAGTAAAGTGCGTACAGTAAAAGAAGTATTATGAAATAATACTGTAAAAGCATTGATATGGTTTCTTAGCCATATGATACTTTAAAATGGATAAAATATATACATACATAGAAACATTGACTAACGTACTCACCTGGTGCTTCTAAATACGCCTACCCCGGTGTACCTGACCTAAGCCTAATACGTGGGAAAGAGTGAGTAACTTGCAGTTTAAGTTAAGTTAGTTTTTGCCAAGAATCTGCGTCAAGAATTCTCTCAAGGGTTTAGTCAGCTCCGTACCTTGGTTCTAGAATGAAGGAGGTCTTGAATCTCTCTCTCAGGACTCGATCTCCCAGCAACCCGCAAGGGTGACTGGAAACACCGGAGCTGGAATTTCTCGGCAGGAGAAAAGACAGCGTCTCTCAGTGTGTCAAAGGGGAGGGTCGGCTCTCGCATCAGCTGGGCGTCGGGCAAGTAGATAACCGCTCTGCTCCAAACCACTGTGTGTTTGCTTAAGGCAACGTTGGTATATTTATACCTGAAAGGTGCCGGGTTTGACGTAAGGTTGAACATAAGACGTCACTAAGAACTAACAGTTCTTTCTGGACTCCAGGAGTTCTTGTTCCAATCAAAACAAAAGCAGGGGGAATTCCCGGGCTGCTGGAGGCTTGGTTTGTTTAAAGAACGCGTTGTACTTTCTAGGAGTCTATGGGAGTAGCCTTGCTGTATTTGGACCGCATTGGCTGTTACTAAATATGGATATGATTCTTATGCCTTTATAAGGATATTATTTGTTATAACCACATAAGGGCATAAATCGGGAATATCGAATTAGGGTCCTAGATAGAAACACAACACCCACTCCAGGTATTAATGTCCATCATTACTAAATAATAGGCAATATTAAACATATAACGATGCATGTGTGTTTTCCAACCCACCACAAAATGCATAATCGCATTTGAAATGGTGTATGGTGTATACAGGAAAATGAGTATTGGTACTGTACGTTTTCAAGCAGTGATATCATTCAGTTGAATGCATAAATATCAGCTGAATGAATTGCGAAATTTACACATGAAATGGCTCTGTATACAGAAAAGAAGGTCAACACCATTCCATCACATATTTATACAAAACTGTACATGAGCTAGAGGCTGAGGTAAAATATTGTCTCTAGTATCCTAAAAATAGAAGCTCTGTTCTCTAAGAATAGTTCTACTTTAAGCAGAGTACCATGTGTAAAAAAAAAGGTAAATATTTTGAAAGTGTAAAAATGATTTCGCTTTCAGGGGAAAAAATAGTTCCAAATGTTTTCAGTACTGTTGTTTATCAAAACTGAAGGCCGAATTCAGAGTTCAGGGAACGCTGTGTGCTCATTGTTTTTAAAAGTTATTCTCGTTGACTGGAGAGAACATCATATCAGACAGGCTTGCAAAAAATTGGTCTACAACATCAGGTGAAAGTTCGACCAAGTTTGAAAATTCTGAAATTGTGCATATGTGAGAATGATTGCTATCATCGATGTTTGGATCAGCAATGCTCACAGAAGGTTGTACCTGTTTGGTGCTGCTTTCCTCTCGTACTTCACCGCCACCTACTCGTAATGGTGAAGGCTCAACGAATGCCGACATCAGAATAGGTAGCCGCTGGGGACAACACGTTGCATGAGTCGTTACCGGACCTAGCAAAGTATCAATATCCATTGGTACTGCTGATAGTAGTGTAAGACAGACGTCCAACATGCATTCTTCTCCGCATAGCAGACATCGAAGCACAGGTAAGATCCAATCTTGCCAGATTGGTCTGAATGAAAGAAACCAAGTTGCACTCAGATCTCTTATCCGGGCTAATCCAAGGACTTTAGTGATTTGGTCTCGGTAGCGTATTGCTAGGATCGTTTCTTCCATCGTTGCTGGAGTTTTGTCTGTGACTTGGCTTGCCATATCGGAGCAGAAGGATCAAAAATAAAATTCCTGCTACGAGTCCCAAAAGAAGAGGCAGGCCGCCGAAAAGGGAATGGACAAAATTCGGAAAAATGCCCAGAACTGTTTCAAAAGGTGCTAACAGTCCTGAAAAAATTGTCTTAAATGCATGTGCGATGCCACTGGTATCAGACATGTTTAAGATTTGACCTAATATTTCTACGAAATGCATGGGGCAATTTGTCGATGATAGAGAATGTATCTCTGCCGCTGTCCTTGCAACTTGCAGATCATACATTTCTTTGGATGACGTTAAAGGCACAGTTGTCTGTAAAAGAATAGACTTCATTCTGATTAAAGTATCAATTTGAATAGAAGAGATATTCAAAGAAGGCCATATTGCCGCCTCCATGTCTGGATTGCTGTGTGGCTACAATACTTGCATACAGCAAATGACCCTCAAAGTAACGGTTACGAGATAGGCTTTTCCTGGCACCATGCAGCAACAGCTGTGGTCACTTATTAGAACATAACTGCAATTGGAGAGTTGTATGAAAAATGGCTCTATCTGTTTTGCAGGAGTGCCATGCAGGTGACATGAAAGGTTATTTGAAGACCCTTCGCAGGCTCCATGCAAGGTAATAACTTGACACAGAAGTGTACCGCTTATTGATTTTTTACAATTGTTACCACTAAGGAATACCTCCTTTTTCCCTTCACTATAACATTTGTGTGTATAAGGTAAATCTCAGGTTGATTTGATGTATCCTTTACCCAACCTTTCATACTGGCCTGCTGGTATATATTTTTGGCAATACTTAAACTGGAAAGTTGTTATCGGAATCATAATTGCTCTGTGTATTATCCATTCAATGACAGGTCTCTCTGACATTGTCAATGGTAATCTCTCAAGTTTTTCAATGCTCAGAATCGTATAGTCTGCTCCTTTTTGTGGCAAACTGATTTGTTTATCAGTAAGGTTAAAGATAGAAAATAATGACGTTATGTTGATTAGACGCCATGGCACGTAGCCTGAACGCAGGTTTTGCAACGTCCAGCCTAGCTGTACAATAGAACGTAATTGGGACTGACCATGTTGTAACATTAATTAGTCCTGCTCTATTATATCAATAGCAGATGATACAATGCTGTCCAGTGAATATATTCTGGAGGACAGAGTCGTTAACCCATTGTCCACTACAGAAAGTGATTTTTCCAAATTTATACGATCAATTTCTCGTATTTTTTCTGCTGTTTCAATTTGCATTACTTTCCAAGCTTCGTTGTAAGCTGCGTATATACCAGCCGCTATGAAATGTTTTTGGCGCTGTTTGCGAGGTCCCAGTATGAAATCTCGCAAGTCAGCACCTTCTTTAAGTAAAGTCAATTGTTGCTTAATTTCAGCCAGTGTGGATTTCTGTAGCCACCCAAGGCATAGTTTCCCTACACTGTATGTTGTAACTATCCCTGGATGTTGTCTCTGGGAGTATCTTGGGTCTGGCCTGGTCAGTTTGAACCCCTGTGTTTTGTTCAGGAATCTATCTTGACAGTTATTAGTGTCTGTGGGCAAGATCAACCATTTTTTCCAATCAAGATTTGTTCTGTTTTGGTATAAAATATGGGATACGTCTATCTCCACATCTGTAGTGCTATTACTATCAGTTATGGGCTTCGGAATAGACGGTTTGTTTAAGTCTTTTATCTTAGCTAGACCAAGACAAGTGTTTTGTTGAATGGTGTCATTAAGGAATATTATCTGTTCTGGGATCATGCAGGCTCTAAATAATGCTTCTAGATCTTGTACCTGCTAGTCTTTTGTACCCCAGATGGTTTTTGTTTCAATATTGTTTTTCCAAAATTCAAAACCAAATGTAGACATTTTGTCCTAAAAATTTTCTGAGTAAATCAATTTAGTATTTGTCAACATTGTTTTCATTCCTGTCTTATTTATCATTTTAAAATAAAACATTTCTGGATCACTGTTGTTAAACCCTGAGAAGTATTTAAATTTCTCATAAAATGTTTTCGAGCTGCCTATTGGCAGAGTTGGACAATGTTCCCATTGGTTATAAGTTAAAACATTTCTAGGTTGAGCAGATTTATGCAAATAGTGATCACCAAAATGATTATAACAATACAATTCTTCATAGTTCGATGAACCCTGTAAGTAATCATGTTCTGTAAATTTGGCTGGCATTACTAAATCTGACATCATATTAATAATATTTTCAAAGTCCCAATCATCAGAGAAAGTACTTGGTGTCACAAAGTCACTTTAGGAAACCTTAAACTGGTGTGGATATTTCAAGAGCTCAATCGGGCCATAGATTTCAGTTTTGTCCCATGCTACCCCACCGGGTATTGGATTGGCTGTGATGTTCACTCATGACAGTTCTCTTTTCTCGATGTGAGAGGATCTGTGAGGATTAAAGACCAAGTTGATGTTCTGACTTGCTGTGTCCATTGTACTATATTTTCCATCAATGAATCTACCCAAACATAAAACCATGATGAGCCAAAGCAGGAGGAAAAGTACACCTAACAAAATCCAAAATTCAATCCACGGAGAAATCAGATATGTTTCTTTTAGTTGGTGAAAAATGTCATTCAATTTTTCTTTGAAAGTTTTTGTTGCTGGCGTTTCTTCATGTTCACTTGGATCATCAGAAAAGTAATCGAAATTGATGAAGTAGCCAGATGCAGTTCTGTCAATTGTTGGAATTGCTTCCGGATTTTCAATTGCCTTTGAATTTTTCATTGTTTCATTAGCATAGTCTGAGGCTACATCGTTGTAGACAGGTGTTTCTTGACGAACTGTTGCAATTTGGGTTTCAAGAGGCACAAGTTCCATAGCTTTGTTGCATAGTCCTTTTTTATTCACTGCATGTTTATCAAAAGTGATTAGTCTCTCAGTTTGAACCTCTTGTATTGTTGCAAGATTTGGCCTTCTGCTATTTCTTGGGATTCCAATGGGCCTACTACTTATTATTGGTCACATGATTGTAGTTTTACCAGGTCGATGGATACAACTCAGTTCTCCTTTTTACCAGCACGGGGCGGTAGTACTACTGATCTTGTTCCGCTGACAGCTAAGACAGGTACTGCTTTTCTGTAAGAAGGCCCAAATTCCTTCTTCACCGCGATCTTCTCTCTCACTAGATCCCCAATCTTTGGATTACAGACAGGTCTTGCTGGGACAACTGGTTTTTCTTCAGTGGTCGTTGGCTTTAACTTTATGTTACTTAGACTTCTTCTTGTTTAATTTAAGTCCTGCAAAACAGCCAAACGGTCTTTGATGTCAAAGGCTTTTTTATTCACCACTGAAGTGTGACAATCTAAGTCCTCGATGTGCATTCTAGCGCCGAACAATAGTTCGTATGGAGTGAGACCTTTTAGAGAATTTCTTGGCAGATTGTTAAGACTACGTTGGACACTTGGTAAATGTTTGACCCACCCATCAGCCGAACCTAATACCCTCGCCGTTATAGATTGCTTTATGTCACGGTTTTTTCTTTCCACTACCGCATTTCCCTCAGGATGGAAGGGAGAAGAGTACCGCAATGCAATGCCCATGCTGGCCATGGCCTTTTTCTAAGCCTGAGAGCTAAACGCAAGACCCTGGTCAGAATGTAGCATGCCAATTGATGAATGTGCCGATAAAGACTCGCAAATCTTTTATAATAGTTCTGGCGTCAGCCGAGCGCTGGGGTCTACATTTTAAGTGAATCTAGTCTTAATAATTATAGGGATGCATTTCTCCAGCTGGATTTCTGCGTATAGATAGCCTGATGCTTTCTAATAAAGGTGTCCTGGCAATTGTCTGGTCCGGTTCACAACTGCAATCTCTGTTGCAGTCTGGACAATCCTTGGCAAATTTGTAATTTTGCAGGCTCATCCCCGGCCACCATTATTCTGATTGTAATTCTTTTAGAGATTTCACTATCTCTTGGTGCGTTAGACCCAATCCCATGTGTGCGTCTGCAATCATGAAGACTCACCTGTTAGTGTTTGGAATTACTCTATCCCCCACTCCAGGGATTTGAGCAAAAGGAACGGAGTTCGCATCAATTATGTATGTATTACTGAGTGGATAGTCGAGAGGTAGTGCTGCAAAGTCGCCTTTTAATGAGGCTTTTCCCGCCAGCATGGTTTCTCCGTCTATGTGTTTTTTAAAACGCTTTTTTGTGGCTACGGAAGCAGGTTGATCCGCTGCCGCTGTGGCTCTGTCAGCCAATGAATTCCCTGCAACGTGAACGCCATCACGTTGATGACTCAGTGTATGTATCACGTGAGTCTTTTGTAGTTCTTTCTGTAAAAGAACTACTTGTTCCCAAAGCGTTTTATGCTTTATTGTGGCACCTGTGTCATCTTTGTAACCGTTTTTGATCCATGTCTGCATGTCACTATTGTAAGACTTAACGCAGTAATGCGAATAGCACACTATCAGTGTGGGGAATTCGCGATCGGCATTTTCAAGCGCCATCTTTAAAGATCTTATTTCAGCTCGCTGAGCTGAGCAGTTTCTGAGTGATTCAGTTTTGGTGATTATCGGTCTGAATTTACCAAAGCGCCAGCGACCTTTAACAATCGCGCACACTGCATTGTAGGATTTTTTATCCACATCGTAATGTTGTGCAAATCTGTCCATGTAGATTACACAACAGTATTGTTGGAGAGGCAGAATTTCGATTGGCAGAGGATATTCTTGTTCATATTCTAGATCTTCTAGTTTTTTCATTTTCGGGTCAAAATAATATTTCACGTCTTCTGCAGCAGGAGAATTTTCCCATTGTATCCATTTTGGATCTAATGCCACTGCATTTAGATTGCGTGGGCTTGTTAATGCCTCAAGGGCTGATTCTGCTGTTAAAACAGTTATTCTCTTGCCTTGGGCTAGGGCTCTTTCTTTTGCTACAGCAGTTTGAACCGCTATTAGAATTTTTTCAGTTGAACTGAATTTCATTTCAGCTTGTGTGTACAAATGTGATTTGTAAGCTATTGGTACCGTTTCCCCCTTATTAGAGGTCAGGTGCGTGAATCCTCATCTTCCTGGGATGACTCGGATTACAAGGTTGCGTACGTTTTCACGAGTTGGAAATTTCTTTTTAGTTAACATGTCTGCTTGTAATGATCCTAAAATTTCTGTGTGTTTCTGAGCCCAATTAATTGGTTTGAATTCAGGTTTTATTAATTCAAAGAGAGGTTTAACCCTCTCTGCATAATTTAGAATGTATGTTCTTCCAAAATTCAGGAAACCTAGTATTGATTGTAAGTTCTTCAGCGTTTTTGGAGCTTGGAGTACAGCACACTTCTCTAAGAAGTTGTCTGCTAGGCTTTTGCCTTCACTTGATAATTCATATCCAAAAACAGGACAGTTAGATGGGCAATTCGTGACTTTTTAAAGTTGAATTTGTACCCTTCAGCTGCGAACCCAAGCATTATGGTGTTCACTCTTTTTAAGTGAGTCTCCAGGTCATCATCTGTTAGATAGATGTCATCGACATAAGATAATGCCTCATCATCGTATATTTGTAGTAACTCTGTTACTCTTGCAGAGAATAATCCTGGGCTATTCTTGAATCCCTGTGGGAGTCGACAGAATTGTTCATGCGACCCCATGCAGGAGAAAGCGGTCAAATACCTGCTTTCAGGTGCAATGTTTTGACAAAAGAATCCATTTTAGATATCTAATGTCGTTTTATATTTTTTGCGCACAATGTTATTCATTAGTGCTGCACTGTGTGAGTTTTGTACTGCAAATGTCTTGCAGCAGGAGTTTAAGTTTCTGTAGTCCAAAACTAGACGATATGAATCGTCTGGCTTGGAAACAGGAAACGTTTGTGAGGTGCATGTTTCAATCACCCCCTGATATTCAAGTTGATCTAAGATCTCCCTGACTTGTTTTTTAGCTTCTTGCTTAACTGGGTACTGCCTTTGTGCAGTGGGTTGATTGTTTAACTGGATTTTATGGTAAGGAGAATCCTCATCCCATCCTACATGATTTTTATATAATGCAGGGGCTTGGGCTACTGACCATTTTCTTGCAAATGTATATTTTTTATGAATTGGAATATGATTTGAGAAGGCAGGCATAATCATTTCTTCGCCATGAGGGCACTCCCTGACAAACTCTGGTGGCCAGTCTTTCTCAGCTAAAAGGATGTCATAGCCTTTCGAAAGGTTATCCCAAAAGAGACCCTTTACTTTCCTAGTCTTCTCCCCCTCTATACGCAATGTTATTTTGTATAATTTATGGGGTTTGCTAACTCTGGTGTCTGCAGTTTCCACCTGAATGTATACATTCGTGTCCACTGTCTCCAGAAGATTCATCAGGATCTTGCGAGCTATGGTTACTTCTGCTGCACTGTCTAGCATTGTCTGGGCCCATTCTCCATTTTACAGTTGTGTCCTCAGTATCCTCTGCATGTTTTATTTTAATACTAGCTACCTTCTTTCTTGGAAATTGTAATTTTTTACTTTGATGAACAGGTTCCTTGTCTTTGGACTTGACGTGCTCTTCTTTGTGTTCTGACCGTCCTCTTCTTTCCGATTTCTGTGAGGAAGTCTAAAAATATCGAGAGGGACGTGTATCAATATCTTGATATCTGTCAGGTTTTCTCAAATTATCCCTATTTCTAAGGTTGTATCTTTTCTCAGAAGGCTCCCTCTGGGGAGACTTGCCTCCTCGTTCTGGAGATTTTTCTCTTCGTGGAGGAGACCTTCCTCTGGACTGAAACCATTTTTCTCTGGGAGTGGATTGTTTATTACCATCCCAACTCTTTTTTGGAGTGTTCAGATTATTTTTAATAAAGGTTTTTTCAGGATTTTCAGTTAGTTGGGGTTTTACTGGTTTCCCACCTAAACTATCTCTACCTAGTTCTTTCATAGGACTTTTCTATGATTCTGGCAAATTCAAATGGTTGTTCAAATTTAATACATAGGAATCTCTTCCTACTAAGTCCCGGATGATATTAACCTTTTACCCACTTCAGACGTCTTTTGGAGTTTTTACGGGAAAAGGGGTCTGTGTGAAAAGCACGACTGAGCTACTCTAATGTCTTGCCTTAGATTATCGACTTACCAAACGTTGGGCGCCATGTAGTGTAGTTCCTATATTCCCAATAGGCTCTGCGCATTGGAATAACATAAACAGCAGTTTAGACGTAGGACTGAGGTCATCTAGGTTTCTACTGACTATGTTAAACTTAATCAGGTTTGCCAGCTAGCTCAAAGGTCACTAGAAACTTTCTCAAATGTTCAGGAGAGAGTTAACTCTCTTGATTTAGACAAGAAGGGATTAGTTTCTGACAACCGCATAAACATGACAACTTTGCGCCCTCAGAATAAAGAGTGTATCTCTAGATTCGTGTGAAAACAATAGACAGCTATTTCACTCAGTCAATCGTGCATGCTTAGTTTCACCAGAGTGCAGAGAAATAGAGAGACGGGCGTTTTCAATAAAAGGTGTTATTTATTGAGCAGTCTTCTTTCTCATGCAAGAGAAGTGAGTTGCCACAATTGCAATACTTATCATGAAGTAAAGTGCGTACAGTAAAAGTAGTATTACGAAATAATACTGTAAAAGCATTGATATGGTTTCTTAGCCATATGATACTTTAAAATGGATAAAAAATATAAATACATAAAAACATTGACTAACGTACTCAACTGGTGCTTCTAAATACGCCTACCCCGGTGTACCTGACCTAAGCCAAATACGTGTGAAGGAGTAAGTAAGTTGCAGTTTAAGTTAAGTTCGTTTTGCCAAGAATCTGCGTCAAGAATTCTCTCAAGGGTTTAGTCAGCTCCGTACCTTGGTTCTAGAATGAAGGAGGTTTTGTATCTCTCTCTCAGGACTCGATCTCCCAGCAACCCGCAAGGGTGACTGGAAACACCGGAGCTGGAATTTCTCGGCAGGAGAAAAGACAGCGTCTCTCTTAGTGCGTCAAAGGGGAGGGTCGGCTTCCTTCGGCTCTCGCATCAGCTGGGCGTCGGGCAAGTAGATAGCTGCTCTGCTCCAAACCACCGTGTGTTTGCTTAAGGCAACGTTGGTATATTTATACCTGAAAGGTGCCGTGTTTGACGTAAGGTTGGACATAAGACGTCACTAAGAACTAACAGTTCTTTCTGGACTCCAGGAGTTCTTGTTCAAATCAAAACATAAGCAGGGGGGATTGCCGATCTGCTGGAGGCTTGGATTGTTTAAAGAACGCGTTGTACTTTCTAGGAGTCTATGGGAGTAGCCTTGCCGTATTTGGACCGCATGGGCTATTACTAAATATGGATATGATTCTTATGCCTTTATAAGGATATTATTTGCTATAACGACATAAGGACATAAATCGGGATTATCGAATTAGGGTCCTAGATAGAAACACAACAGTATTGGGCAGTTTAAGTTTAATGTTTTAATTTATTCTAGGACTTTTTTTATATTTGAATTATTTATGTATATGTTTAATTTTTAAATAAATTAAAGATAATAGCTGAATAATTATTTTAAAGTAAATATATATATACGTATAAATTACTGTTTGTGTTTTTTTATTATGTTTATTTGTTATATTTTGTAAAAATATATATTAAGGGGCAGATTCTGATTCGGTAAAATCTCTTACAAATAGCCGTATGGAGCATATTTCCTGTACGACTCATACCCTTAAACGTCCCCGTACGTACGATAAAGTGCGATTCGGACCCAAAGCATATCTCTGTACGAATCCTACAAAAGACCATACGACTAAAAGATCCATACAAATCGCATTCGGAACACGCGGTACATGACATCCGTACAGATCAAAGCAGCATTTTCTGACCCAGCAAGTACGATTTGTCTCGTCAACACTTCGTACGGCTCTTTTTCTACGGGAGCTCAAAACATCCGGAAAAGCTGGTTTCGACTCGAACCGCGTACGAAACGGGCCCCCCCCGGGTATGGTGCATACACCCCATGATTGCAGGGGTACAGTGCATAGGGGTACGGTGTATAGGGGTATAGTGCATAGAGGTACGGTGCGTAAGGGTACGGTGCATAGAGGTACGGTGCATAGGGTTACGGTGCATAGGGGTACGGTGTACAGGGGTACGGTGCGTAAGGGGTACGGTGCGTACACCCCAGGATTGCAGGGGTATGGTGCGTATGTGATTGTGTGCCTCTCCGTACGAATTGCTCTTACGTGACGTTTTCAGTACGAATTGCGTTCTCATTCCCCGGTCCGTATCGTACTTGTTGGGTCGTACATCATGTTTACGATTCGTACGGGTCACTTTGAGGGTCTGTATCGTACGGATTTTCCCTTGCTTTTCGTACGGTGCACAAGAATTCGGTTGTATATTTTTCCTACATATCGAACTACGCGATTCGGACAGAATTGTACGATTCGCACTGAAAGGGCTAACGATTCGATTCGTCGTACGGATTAGTTTACCGTGTCGGAATCGGCCCCTAAATGTCATTTCTTTTGTTAAAATTAATATTAATATTCAATATATTTAATATCTATTATTTTATTGCATATGTATATTTAAATCAATTCTTTTTACAGCTGTATTTTTGATTCAATATTTTTGTACTTACATGTTTAGGTATAGGAGTCAATATTTTTCTATTCTATATTTTTTTCTCAATATTTGGATTATCGATATTTTTTACATCGATACTCTATCAGTGAACCCCATCTAAACAATTATATTATTATTGACAGGATCCCATGACCGAAAATCAATGAAATGGTTTCATTACTCACAGATGCACAGTGCATGGTTGTTTCCATGTTAGATGCATGCCTTTTGTGCTAGCGCCAGCAGCTGCTGTCTTCCAAAAGAATAATGTTCAACCTGTTTAGCAGACAACAATGCATAATGTTCCTTCAGGACAATATCCTGGTATTAGGCAAAAGCAGAAGAGAGCACAATTCTAAACTGAGCAAAGTATTTCCTATTCTGGAATCAAAAGGGTCGGCTGTGGAGTTTACGAAATGTAAAATACTGGAGAATAGTGTTGCTTCTCTGGGACATGTTTGTGATGAATTTGGAGTTAAACCTAAACCTTCCTTGGTGCAAGCTATCAAGGATGCACCCAGGCTTAGAAGTAAGGCTGATGCACAGTCATTCCTAGGTCTTGCCGAGTATTGTGCTAAGTTTATTCCAAAGTTTACAAAACATTTTTATCACATCAGACAACTTTTGAAAACTGGAAACAAGTTAGTGTGGTCACAACAGTGCAAGACAGATTTTTCAGTTTTAATAATTGTATACCAAGCGCAACTAAACTGTTTAACCATGACCTTTGTGAGGATTGCACTGTGACAAGGGATGCAAGTGACAAAGGGCTGGGGGCTATGTTAACACAAGTGAACAGCAAGTGGGAAGATGGTGTAATAAGTTTTGTGTCAAGGCCTTTAATTCACACTGAAGAAAAGCATCCAGCCATAGAGAAGGATGCATTAGCTTGAGCCTGGGCCTTAGAACATTTCAGGGCATTTGTGAGGGGTAGGCCAATCACCATTCATTCTAACCTTAAACCACTAGTGAGATTACTGACTATGGAGGGTTTTATAAATGCTTCGGCTAGGATAGATAGATGTTCTATGTGCATGAAGGATTTAATTTATAACATTGTATACATGTCTGGAAAAGGATAGTATATTGGTGGATTTTTTGTCCAGGATACCTGCACAGATGGAGAAGTGTGAGGATGAATGAATGAAGAGGCATTTCTAAAGCGCAAGGCTACCTGAGGGCATCCCAGCTGCCCGAGGGCATCTAAGATGGCAAATGGAATGACTTTCATGTGGCTCTTATGCATTATAATGGGTTGCCTATGGTAGAAATGGAGGAGTGGGACCCAAAGTATAGGAATTACATGGTATTACAATGGTGGCTAAAATTGATGGGGGCATGTGGCCTAAATAAAAGGAATTTGTCAGACTCTGGCAATCTTTTTGGCAAGTACGATCAGAGCTATCTTTTGATAGTCGGAAAATCAGGGAGAGGGGAGAGAATTATGCCTCCTCTTAATCTCCAGAACCTAGTTTTACAATTTTGTCCGGTCATCCGTACAAAAGCTATGGTTAATTGTAATTATAATTGTGTTTGTACTTATAAAGCGCTGCTGTTGCTCTGAAAGAAGCATCCTGGCCCGATGCATAAGTAAAGATAAGGGCCATTCTGAAACAACTGAAGAGCACAGGTCATCAAGGGCTGCAAAAATCCAAATTTTTAGTAGTTTCTTAAAAAGAGTTTCTGGTTCGATCGATTTTAGATTGCTAAGAAGAATGTTCCATGCTCTGCTCTCAAACGCTGCCAGGAATTTCCCCCTTTACTCTTGTACCTGAAAGCAGGAGGTTTAAGCAATTTTGCTGATGAAGATCGGAGCGTTCGGGAAGTGACGTAGGGCATAAGCCTAGTGCCATGTAGTTCCTATAAATCTATATAGGATCTGCACATTTAGACAACGCAAACTATGGGATTGGTATCCAGAATGATTCCAGATACCCCCACAGGATAGGTTTGTCGGTAGTGCTACCAGATCACAGTGCTTCTAGGCACCCCTCTTACCAAGGAGTGAATAGTCTCTTGCAACTATCGAACATGACAACCCTGATCCCTCAGGATTGTGGAAACATTGCAGTACTTTTCGCTCAGTCACTCGTGCTTGAAATGCACAGAGTCAACAGTGGGGACGTTCTCCAAAAAGCATTTATTAAACCAGCATCATTCTAATTTAAAATAAGTGTGCTGAAACAACCATAAACAGAAACAGATATAACTGATTGTAATCACCTATAGAGTAAAAGGATGGTAGATTCCTACCATTCTTTGCTAAAATAATGAATACAGGCAGGTATAAAAATACATGACAGTAATAAATGTGTACTCCTATGATGCAATCCTAACTAGATGTACCTAGCTTGTATGTAGGTGTAGAGCCAAGAATCCCGCTAGGATAAAGCCAACCCCATTACCTGAAGTGAGAGACCCCGTATTGGTCTCGAGATGGACACCCCAGGAGCAAAGAACTCCAGTAAGTTTTTGAATATCACACTATATAGGGACCGATGTACGTCGCCAATTACCGGTCGGTAACGGACGATTTCGGCCGTTACCGACCGATATTTGGGATTTGACATGTAGGTAGGCTTAATTTACAGATTCGGTATATGTACCCATTCAGTAAATTTACCGATTCTGTAAAATACCGAATCGGTAAATTTACCGATTCGGTAAATAGAGATGTAGGTGACACTGAAAACAGTGCCACAGGCCATTACCGATTCGTTATTTACCATGTAATACTATTACATGGTAAATAACGAATTCCAGTGTACATGCACATACGTGCATGTACACCTGTGCCATGTGACACACATACATGCCCTTAGGGCACACAAGCCAGTAACAGGGGTGCAACAGGGTGTCAAAGTGACACCCAGACCCCCTTGTAAAATCGGTAATTTTACCGATTCGGTAATTACCAAATCGGTATTTGCTATTGAATCCTATGGGCTTCAAGGCCCAGAGGAATCAATGGCAAATACTGATTCTTACCGAATCGGTAATTACCGAATCCTACCGATTCAGTATTTTTACCGATTTTTTTACCTGCATAGCAATTACCGATTAGTAAATACCGAATCGGTAAAATTCGGTATTTACCATTCGGTAATTTGCTATTACCTACATCTAGGCCATAGTCTTTTAACTGTTAGTTTTTGCTTGCTTGTAGATTCCGTTTTCATTAAGAAAAGGGTTCCAAAAATTGTTCCTTTGTTTTGTTGATGCGCGCTGATCCCCACTGCCATCTTGCGATGGGCGCCTTTTTAAATAACAAATAAAGAGTTAACTTAGCTTTCACTTGTTTTGCAGACTTCCAGTGTTGTTCTCCTTTCCAGCAACATCGTTGAAGTCCTGCTGGAAACAACGGTTTCCTCTTAGCAGCTGGTGGAAGGCTAAGTGCCTTCTGAAAGTCGGTGATGCCTTTTATAAGAGTGCCACACTCGAACTGCACCCAAAACGGCCACTACTTTGCACGTGTTCAGACGCAATGCAACGTGCAGCAGAGTCTTTTCCTTTTGCTGCGATGATGCACGTGTAAACGCGGGAGGTTCTTCAAAGTCTTTCTCCCTCAAAACAAAGCATTTGTTAAGTGGTTTTCAGCTCGCTCAACTTCTTTCAATTAAACTTGGTTCAATAAATATTTCTCGACATTTTTGGCAAGAAACACAGGTCAACAAGCTTTGACATAAACAAGGTACATGCTCAAGTAGTGAATCACAACAGTAGAACACTCAATAAACACAGAACACCCTTAGATATAAAACATGATTATTAAGTTTTGAATCACAGGCATACCTTGGAGTGCTAGATGCACGGGATAGGTGTGGGTTTTAATTGGGGAAGCGCCTACTCTATTTGGAGTAGAAGCTGCGTTTCATGCTATTAGCCATGATTCATGACACCGGTGTACATTCCAATAGGAGCTGAAGCGCCCGTGGTGGCTCTAAGTATGCAGACATCAACATGGGAATAAGCTGAGGACACAGCAGTACATGGACCTTTAACGGGTCCATTAAAGCATCGACGTACATTGGCGCAACTGATGGAAGTGATACACAGAGATCCAACAGGCATTCTTATCCATAGAACAGGCAGTGGAGGACAGGCAAAACACAGTTAATCCAGACTGGTCGAAATTATTTGAACCAAGACTCGCTTAGGTCCTGAAGGCGAGGTGTGCTCCCATGGAGTACCATACAATCACTGTATAGGCGCTCCAAGAGCATTTTATTCATCTCCTTGGTGACTGGAATGTCCATTGCGTAGCAGAAAAATTACAATCAGTATTCCTACTATCAGAAGTAGGATTAGCGTGAGCCTTCCAAAAATGTTTCAGAATATGGAGTGCATAAAAGGTAGAATCACTCTGAAGACTGTTTGAAAGGTGCTTAACAGTCCAGTTCCTATGGTCTTAAATAGGTGTACTATACCCCTCATATCAAACATGTTAAAGATACTATTTATCCGAAAGGGCAGTTAGTTCATACAATTAAACTGTATCTCAGCTGTGGACCTTGCGACCTGAAGTTCAAAAGTCTCTTGGGCGGAGGTTAAGGACACGGTTTTCTGTAAAAGCATGGCTTTCATTCGATTTAAAGTATCAAACCGTATAAAGGAAACATTCAATGAAGGCCATAATGTTAATGTTAATGTTATGGGGTATTTATAAAGTGCACAGCTACTCCATGGAGTGTCCCGACGCTGAGGAGTCACCCCTGACAGAAAACAGTGTACAATCCCATCCTACAGCGTCCTCATTTACTGATGGAACAGCCAGGTCTTAAGTTGGTGCCTAAAACTAAGGAGGTCTTGCTCTTGTCTGAGAGAGAGAGGCAGGCTATTCCATAGTTTTCCAGCTACCACCTGGAACGAGTGCCCCCCTTCCTAGCCCGAAAGAACTTAGGCACCAACAACAAATGTAGAGTTGATGACTTCAGAGTCCTGGGTGGTGTATATGGTATAATGTTATTTCGAATGTACTGAGCCCCGCTGTTATGGAGTGCCTTGAAGGCCAACACAAGGATCTTAAAAGTAACCCTATTTTTCACGGAGAGCCAGTGCAGATATTTTACTGGTCATGTGAGTCCTGGGCCCAACCAGGGAAATACCTCCGGATGCCGCATTTTGAACTACCTGTAGGCGGCCCAGTAGATAATTCGGTAGGCCAAGGTATAGCACATTTGCATATTCTAGCCTTGATGTGATTAAGGATTGGACCACTGTTTTCCTGTGGGATATGGGGAGCAGCGGTAAAAAGTTTCCCATCATTTTTAGAAGCCTGAAACACGTGCCGGCCACCGATTGTTACTGAGGCTTCACAAACAGACCTGAGTCAAGTAAGACTCCAAGATGTTTCACAGTGGTAACTGGACTAGATGGCAGGGACTGATCTTGAGGCCACCATTCGTGCCATTCATCCCCCGGAGTATGTCGGAAGAAGATCATTCCAGTTTTGGCAGAGTTGCATGAGAGTTGGTTTTGTCAGAACCAGGCAAACACTTTCGTCATGCATAGGTTGATTACATTGTCACTAAACACCTCGTCCTTCTCACATGAGAACAGCAGCTGGTTGTCATCGGCTTAAGTTATGACTTTTGTCCCATGTTATTCAGCTAGGGGTGCTAGTGGGGCCATGTAGATATTAAATACATTTGTGCTTAGAACTTAGCCTTGAGGCACTCTGACATTCAGCAGTGGAATTTCATCTGAGAAGGAGGGAACAGACAGATTGCTGTTGGCCTTCCAGAAAGGAAGAAAAACACCTGAAAGCCGTGCCCCCGATACCGCATTCACAGAGTCTCTGTAGGAGTAGTCCGTGGGGCACAGTATCAAAAGCCACAGAGAGGTCCAGTAGTATCAATACTGCCTTATCCCCTCTATCTAGGATAGCTTTGATAGTTTTGGTGACTTCCAATAAGGCTGTTTCTGTACTATAATTCGCTCTGAACCCGGATTGACTTGGATGCAGAGCATTTGTAGCCTTAATGAAATCCGTGATGACCACATTCATATACTTCTCCAGCACCTTAGAGAAGAAGGGGAGCAGTGATATTGGCCTATAGTTGCTTATCACCGCTGGGTCTGCTGAGGGTTTCTTTAAAAGAGGGAGGATTTACCCATGTTTCCACCTTGCCAGGACCTTTCCGTCTAGCGAGGACATATTCAGGACCTGATTGATGGCTGGGCTCAGATCCTCGGCAACAGATGCCACTATTTTCACCAGGCACGAGTCCGAAGGCGAATCAGATGTAAGAGCCTTCATGATGTTACGTGATGTATCCAGAGAAACAGGAGGGAAATCTAAAAGTGTTTCCTCAGGAGAATGACTTATACATTCAGGCACCTTGTCCTGACTAACTAAGGTCGGATTGCCAAATGAATAATGGATGGACTTGATTTTGTCCAAGAAAATTTTTGCCACCTGGTTCGTCCATTCAAGGGTGGGAGTAAAAGGTCTCTGTATGACATTATGGGATGCAAAGTCTTTGACAATTTTAAACAGTTCTCTACTGCAATTCCTGGCTTGTTCAATTTCTGTGGCCAGAAAGCTTTTTTTCTCCTCCCGAACTTTTGCGTAGTGCGCTTCAAGTGCCTTTTGAGTGTTTGTAGTTGTTTTTACACAGTGGATCAAAACGTTTTCTCCATAAACGCCCAAGACATTTACACCCTCTTTTACTGTTTCTTAAAGCCTCAGTGAACCAAGGAGCTGAGGCTCTTCCCTGTACAGCAATGCGCATCTTGGGCGGGGATAAATACAATGTCCATTTCTGAAGCCAGCCTTCCAGAGCGTGTGCCACATGCTCTAAGGAGCCTTTCACATGGATAGGATGGTGGTACAATATTTCTGCCAAAGAGTCAGACGTTATCAACTTAAAATATCTATATTCCTTAGCTTGTTGAGTACCGTGGGACTGTACCCTTCCGGGTCCTTTTTTAACCAAAACGTGATCAGAAAATGGTCAGCCTATACAATGGGAAAGGGATTGGCTAAATCAATGTTACATGTTGGGAAGATCTGATCCAAGATGTGTCCCTTTTCGTCCATGGGGGACACACCACATAAGGGGTCAGGCTAAAAATAAACAAAGATTCGCACAACCTCTTGGTCTCTGGATCATCCTTTTGGTCTAGATGTAAGTTAAAGTCCCCAAGAACCAAGCATTGGCTGAATCTTGTAACAATGGGCGCAATGGCATGTCCAATGGACTCGAGGAAACGTCCCGCCAGCCCTGGTGGTCGATATATAATTGCCCCTGACTCCTGCCTAAAGCTGCCTGGTATCGTCTGCATTGCGCTGCTGAGCTATCTTAACGCTTGAAGTTGCTTGCAGCACTGTATTATCACTTTAGCCTGCATAGCGCTGCTGTCCTCATTAAGCGCTTGAACGTGCCTGCCTGTTTGTGCACTCGACTGTGCCTGCATTTTTTCATTGATTGGAAATAATTTTGGCAATAACCTCATCATTTTCCCCCAACCCGGTCTGCACTCGCGTTATAGCCGCCATTTGCTGTGTTGTTGTTGTTCTGCCCTGAGCCCGCCCCCTCCACCGCGCACCCGCCTCCCATCTGATCCTCCCTCCCACTAAGAGTGTAGGCTCACCCATGTCTACCGTAACGCTGTGACCGCCTTGACTTCGTTGGGAACGGTCGCTGCCTTCTGCCCTCGCTGACTCCTGCCTAAAGCTGCCTGGTATCGTCTGCATTGCGCTGCTGAGCTATCTTAACGCTTGAAGTTGCTTGTAGCACTGTATTATCACTTTAGCCTGCATAGCGCTGCTGTCCTCATTAAGCGCTTGAACGTGCCTGCCTGTTTGTGCACTCGACTGTGCCTGCATTTGTTCATTGATTGGAAATAATTTTGGCAATAACCTCATCATTTTCCCCCAACCCGGTCTGCACTCGTGTTATAGCCGCCATTTGCTGTGTTGTTGTTGTTTTGCCCTGAGCCCGCCCCCTCCACCACGCACCCGCCTCTCATCAGATCCTCCCTCGCCCCTCCCCCTCCCCACCCACTTATGACAGATGCTGTCGCACGCAGCGTTCACGCGCAGCGGACGCACCCCAGTAGCGCCGAAGGTGCGCCAAAGGTAAGCCCGTCTACGCCCGTCCGCGCCTGGACCGCGCCCAGCACTAGACCCCCTGGCCCCCGTACCACCCACCCCACCCGCATCACATACGACGCCACCACCCTCTTAGCCCTAAACCCCGGCCGTCTCCCCAACTGCGTCCAAGCCGCTCCTGGACACATCCATGGACCCTTCTCTTGCAACTCCTGCAAGTTCGACGGCACCAAGAACAACTCCTCATCCTCGGACACAAAACAGTTCTCTGACACAAACCACCTAAAATGCATCCTGCTCAACACCCGCTCGGTCCACAGGCACGCCATCGACCTCTGGTATCTACTTGACACCATCTCTCCAGACGTCGCCTTCCTAACACAAACATGGATGAACGCCACATCAGCCCCAGACATCACCATTGCCATCCCGGAAGGCTACAAGATCATCCGTAAGGACCGTACCGACCAAACAGGAGGAGGCATCGCTATCGTCCATAAGAAATCCATCCGCATCTCAACCAGCTCAGACGTTAATCTCGCTAGCGCCGAACACCTTCACTTCCGGATCCACATCGACCCCAAGACCACACTCAGAGGCACCCTCCTCTACAGGCTGCCAGGACCCCGTGCACAATTCAGTGAGGAGATCACTGACTTTATCACCCCACACGCCCTCCCCTCCGAGGATTACATTCTTTTGGGAGACCTCAACTTTCACCTGGAAAAGAACAACGACCGCAACGCCACCACCCTTCTGGACAATCTCGCCAACCTCGGACTCAAACAACTTGTCACTACCCCCACCCACACTGCAGGTCACACACTCGACCCTATCTTCACCTCCAGCAAACATGTCTCCTTCAGCCACACCACAGCTCTCCTTTGGACGGACCACAGCTGCGTTCACTTTACCTACAATAAGACCACAATCCACAACCATCCTCAACCCACTCTGCGAAGAAACTGGAACAAAATCCCCATCGACCAGATCTCCTCATCGCTTCTTCAAAACCCCCCTGCCCACTCCTCAAACCCCGACCAAGCAGCCATTAACCTCACCCAATGGCTATCCAACAGCGCCGACATCCTAGCACCGTTGAAAAAACGTCAAATCAAACTAGGCAGCAAGAAGGCCTCCTGGTTCAACGATGATCTTAAGAAATCTAAGAAACTCTGTCACTCCCTTGAGAAGGCCTGGAAAAAAGACCCAAACACCAGCACCAAGGACGCCTTCAAAAACGCCACCCGTATACACCACCAACTGATCTGGACTGCCAAGAAAGCCGCTTTCAAGGACCGACTAGATACCAACGCCCACAACAGCAAGGAATTATTCAACATCGTCAAGGAATTTACCAACCCCTCAGCCAACTCCAACGACATCACCCCCTCTCAAGCCCTCTGCAACTCCCTAGCTTCATTCTTCCACAACAAGATCGCAGACATCCACAACAGCTTCGACAACCGACCCGAAGACCAACCCACCCAACCCTCTGCTGGACCTCCACCCCCCTTGAACATCCTCAATGACTGGAACCCAATCTACACTGAGGACACCATCCGCCTGATGAACTCTATCCACTCAGAATCCCCCACAGACCCATGCCCTCACCACATCTTCAACAAAGCAGACTCCATCATAGCACCGCACCTCCGAGACGTCATCAACTGCTCCCTCAACTCCGCCACCTTCCCGTAAAGTTGGAAACATGCCAAACTCAGCGCCCTTCTGAAGAAACCCACAGCTGACCCCACCGAACTCAAAAACTACCGCCCCATCTCGCTCCTTCCATTCCCGGCCAAAGTCATCGAGAAAGCTGTCAACAACCAGCTCGCCGCCTTCCTCGAAACCAACAAATCCCTCGACTCCTCACAGTCCGGCTTCCGAGCCAAACACAGCACTGAGACTGCACTCATCGCAGCAACAGACGACATTCGAACTCTGCTAGACAATGGAGACACAGTCGCCCTCATCCTCCTCGACCTCTCCGCAGCCTTTGACACAGTTTGTCATAGCACCTTAATACAACGCCTCAGAAACATCGGAATCCAAGGAAAAGCACTGGAATGGATCACCTCGTTCCTTGCCGGAAGAACTCAGAGAGTCCGCCTTCCACCATTCAAATCAGAAGCTACCGAAGTCCTCTGCGGCGTGCCACAAGGATCTTCACTCAGCCCCACCCTCTTCAACGTATACATGAGCCCCCTCGCGGCCATCGCACGCCAACACAACCTCAACATCATCTCCTACGCTGATGACACTCAACTGATAGTATCACTCACCAAAGATCCTAACAACGCCAAAACCAACCTACATGAAGGAATGAAAGAAGTAGCCGAGTGGATGAAGCACAGCCGTCTAAAACTGAGTTCAGACAAAACAGAAGTCCTTATCCTAGGTACCTCCCCCTCCGCCTGGGATGACTCTTGGTGGCCAGAGGCCCTTGGAAAAGCACCCATCCCGACGGACCACGCACGGAACTTAGGTATCATCCTGGACTCCTCACTCTCTATGAACAGACAAGTCAACGCCGTTTCATCATCGTGCTTCAACATTCTTCGCATGCTCAAAAAAACATTTCGCTGGATCCCCACCGAAACTAGAAAAACGGTCACCCACGCACTGGTCACGAGCCGCCTGGACTACGGAAACACCCTATACGCCGGTACCACCGCAAAACTCCAGAAAAAACTCCAACGCATCCAGAACGCTTCAGCCAGACTCATACTAGACATCCCGCGTAAAGACCACATCTCTGGACACCTGAAAAACCTCCACTGGCTCCCCGTTAACAAGAGGATTACTTTCCGCCTCCTAACCCACGCACACAAAGCACTTTACGAACTTGGACCCGAATGCCTCAACTCACGACTTTCCTTCTACACCCCCTCCCGCCAGCTACGATCCTCCAACCAAGCCCTTGCAACTGTACCTCGCATCAACAAAACCACCATGGGAGGCAGATCCTTCTCCTACCTGGCAGCTAAAACCTGGAACTCACTTCCCACTCACCTTCGCCTCACTCAGAACCACCTAACATTCAGAAAGCAACTTAAAACCTGGATATTCGACAAGTAATTCCCCACCCTTCCTCAAGCGCCTTGAGACCCTCTGGGTATGTAGCGCGCTATATAAATCACTTGACTTGACTTGACTTGACTTGACTGGTGAGTGGAGACCGTCAAATGGAAGCCTAAACCTTCAGCTCCCTCCAAGTCAGTATTAAACATTGAGGAGCATCAGACAGAGCTCTTATGGATAACCGCTTCCCGCCCCCCCCACCCCCCAGCTCATTTTCCTGGTCTATCTTTCCTGGTTATCAAATAATAAGGGGGAATAGCATTGGCGAGGGTTGGATTAGACCCCTCGTGGAGCCAAGTCTCTGTAGTAAACATTACATCCGGCTCGGCTTCCGTAAGGAGGTCATAGAGTTGGAATTCAAGTTTTTTGATGGAACTGAGTTTAAGGATGGCCTTAAGGTTTTCCTCGGTCTCATCATTCAGGGATGTTTGGAAACAGCCAGTATGGTCACTTTCCCTTTTAGCACGTCCCGCTTCAACTTGGGAGAGTGCACTCCATTTGCAGGCATTACATAGCAATAGGTCTGAGTCAACAGAAAATTTGTCCAGGGTACAGCATAGTGCCTGTCTGCCAGTCCTGATATGGCTGTCCCTACTGTATTTTACACTGAGGGGGCTCGAACCTACATCACTTCTTGGGAATCCACATTGAACAATTTAATAATCTCTCAGAACAAATTTAAAATGCAGGATTATTTCAAAAGCAGGTAAATTAAAAGGTAGTTGTGCAAAAAACGCTGGGAGACAGAGAGCAGAGAAAGCAGCATCTACTCTGTCTAGGGTTGAGTGTGCTCGCGCAGTGTCCCTTTTTAACCCCTCCAGTGAGCCACTAGACCGCACCCCCTGAGGAAAAATGGAGGCCAGGCAGTGTCAGATTCAGTCAGCACCCCAGATCAGATCCTGCCAGCCCCGAATAGAAATGCAATTTAAATTCCCCACAGAATACAATTCAATATTCTCTCAGAACAAATTTAAAATGCAGGATTATTTCAAAAGCAGGTCAATTAAAAGGGACTTGTGCACAAAATGCTAGAAGACAGAGTACAGAGAAAGCAGCAACTGCTCTATCAAGGGTCCTGTAATGGTGCCTCCCTGACTGTGTGGGTCGGTGGAAACAATACTTGCATACAGAAAGTACCCCCAGAGCTTACAGTGACAAGATATGCTATGCCTGGAAGCATCCCACAACAATCTTGATCATTCAGCATCAATTTACTCCCGTTTGAGATCAACATGAACACCGGATAACCACAGCCGGGGTACCCTTTCAAATGACAGGATACATTTCCAATGAACCATTACAGGCTCTGTGAAGCATGATATCCTGGCAGATGAGAGATTCACTTAAAGAGTTTGCGCAGTCTGTACCGCTTAGAAACACTTCCATGTCCCCACTCCTGCATCAAAATCTACACAGCAATTCCCAAGATTCCTTGATGAATTCATTACTGATTTCTTCATATATGCCTGCCTGTGGTTGTTCTAGGCAAAATTGAAACTGGAACGTTATGACCTGTAACATTATATGGCCATGAATTACCCATGCTGTGGATGGTGACTCTGCTACAGTGATAGGTAATTGGTCCCATTTTTCAATACGCTGCATTGTATATTTTGCTTCTCTTTGTGCCATTGTTATCTGCTTTTTAGTTAGATTGTACGCAGAGAACAGGACATACTGTTGAGAAATCGCCAAGGTACATAACCAGATTGCAATGATTGTAGCGTCCAGCTTAATAACACAATAGAACCTAAATGTGACTGTGCATGCTGTATTAGGACAGATCCTGTTCTATTATATCTATAGCACAAGAAACAATGTTGCCCAGAGAATACATTCTAGATGTTAAAAGGGTCATACCATTGTCAACCATAGCCAAAGCCTTTTCTAAGTTAATTCTGTCAACTTCACAAAGTTTTTCTGCAGCTTCCTGTTCAGAGATTTTCCAAATGTAATTATAAACAGCCTATCAGTAGCATTTCTGAAATGGGTTTCGGGGACCCAGCAAAAAGCCCCTTAAATACATTTTTTCTGACAGTAAGGATAAGTGTTGTTTCACCTGGGACGGTAGTGAGGTGTTTGCCCAATCAAAGCATAACTTTACAACACTGTATGATGTCACCACCCCTGTATGTTCTTGTTGTACATAGCGTTGTTCCGGCCTATAGATACTAAACCCTTCAGCAGTACCCCTGATCTTGTTTGGCACCTATTTGTGTCTGTAGGCCACACTAACCATCCCTTCCAATTGGGGCCTGATGAATTGTATGAACCTGTATGTAGGATGTCATTGCTACTTGTTGTAAAATGTTACCACTCCCTTAAGTGTAAAGGCAAGGGAATCCGAGGTGTGTTCAACTCTTTGTTCTTGGCTAGTCCAGGACAGAAAGTCTGTTGCACAGTGTTGTTCAGAAATATAAACTGCTGTGGAATGAGGCACACTCAAAATAGTGTCTCTGTTCCATGAACTTGCCATTCCTTTGAACCCCAGACTGATTTTATGTCTATAGTGTCCTTCCATACATCAAAACCTTGTTCAGACAGTTGGGAAATAAAGGATGCATAGTAAAGCTGTTTGGAGTTTGTTAGCATATTTGTCTGTGCAGGTGTAGATGCAACCTTTTTGAAATATGAGGTTGGGTCGAAAGTGTTAATCCCTGAAAAATAAGAAAACGTCTGTGCGAACGTCCATGAACTACCTTTTAGTGGTGTTGGGCAATGTTCCCTTTGGTGGTATGTAAAAACATTACGTGAGACGCTGAATATATGCAGTGAAGACCGTAATGTTGGTAACAGTACATTCTGTTTTAATCAGTTGTGTCCTCAATGCAGTGGATTGTTCTAAATCGGACAACATATTATTCACAGTTTCAAAATTCTAATAGTCAGAAAATATATTGGAGGTAATGATATATTTGAAAGAGATCTTAAATATATAAGATATTTTTAAAAATTCAGTGGGACCAAATACATCCTATAAAATTCTGTCCCAAACTATACCATCAGGAATTGGGACTGCTGTAATGTTCCTAAAGGATAGGTCTCTTTTTTCATGATGACTTATGAGGTTTCAGGACCAAGTTAACATTTGATACTCCAGAGTGTTCTGGGAGATAGTTTCCATTTATGAGTAAGCAAAAGACAGTCAATTGAGATAGTTTCCATTTATGAGTAAGCAAAAGACAGTCAATTGGCCAATCCAGAATAGGAAAAACAGTATTCCAGTGATTATCCAGTGCTGTAGCCATTGTGAGACTATGTAAGTCTTTTTCAGAAAAATGTAGAAGTCATGAAGTTGTTGTTTATGGGAAACTAGAGCTGGTGTTGATTCAGGTTCACTGGGATCTAGAGAGAAGTTATCACAATCGATGAAGTAGCCAGATGAAGTTCAATCTATGTTTGGTAGCTCAGCAGGTTTTGTTGAACTGCTAGACGTCTCTTGTAGAGGCATATTGATGTAGATATCGGTGGTAGACTGAATTGATATTTATCTTTCATATATTTTGATGTTCCGTTTCAATAGGAACAAGTTCCATTTTACTGTTGGGAAGTCACCTTTGTATTGGTGACTTTTCAAATGTTATGAGTCTTTCTGGCTGAACTTCCTATATGGTAGTGAGAGGAGAGCAACGGCTACCCAGGAGCCCATGAGGCATACTATTCAGTATCAGCCACATAGTGTGGTTTGGTCAGATCGATGGAGGCAAATCTATTTTCTTTTTTTGCCGGCAAGAGGCGGAAGAAGTACTGTTCTTGTTCCTCTTAAAGCCAAGACAGGGACAGGCTTTCAGTAGGATGGTCCAAATTCTTTTTTGTCCACATTCTTTTCTCTTCCCGGATACCTGACCTTTGGGATTCAGGCAGGTCTTGCCGTGACTGATTTGACTTCCCTAGTGGTGGTGTATTTTACTTGCACGTTGCTTTGTAGTGCCTGGAATTCATGGAGAATCCTGTAAAACAGCCAAACGTTTATTGATGTCAAAAGGTTTTTCATCCACCACTGTGCTTTCAAAATTATGATCAGGTACCCACATTCTCGGCCCAAATAAGATTTTTTAAGGGGTGACACCTCCTAGGGAACTTCTTGGCATATTGTTGATTACACTCTGGACCCCATATAGATGATTGACCCAACTTCCACCAGAACCTTATACCCTCACTGTTAAAGATTGCTTTAAGTCCCAGTTTTACTTTTCTATGATCAAATTTACCTCATGATGGTACAAAGAGGATTACCGTAGTGCAATACCCAATCTTCCAATCGCTTCCTTGTAAGCCTTACAGCTAAATGTGGGTCCACGGCCAGAATGTAATGTGCCTACAGTGTATGTCCCTAATAAGACTAGCAAATGTTTTATAACAGTTTGAATGTCAGCCAAACACTGATCCCCAGGAATCTAGAGCATGAATCAACTGCCACCGGAATGTACTTGTAAGCCCCATCTGATTGTAGGGGGCCTCAGAGGTCCAAATAGACACAAGTGAGTGATCAGTCTGATATCACTAATGGTGTCTGCGCTGGACGTGCCACAGTGGAACCCTTCTTCTACTGACAGATGTCACACTTTAAGACAAAATTAGTTGTCTGTTTAGTTAATCCTGGCCACCAATCGCGTTGTTTCAGTAAAGAAACAGTTGCAGTAACTCCTGAATGTGCAGAACCCAGACCCTTGTGTGCAGCTAGAATGAAGCCTAATCTGCAATCCTTGTTTGGTATTACTATATCCCCCACTCCTGGAATCTGAGCATATCGAATGTTATTTGCATCTAACTACCATTATGTCTCCATCTATTCTTGTGCAAGAACGAGTGATGGCAGCTAACGAAGCAGTTCATACTGCCCCTTTGCGGCTTTATCAGCCAATGAATTCCCTTCAACGTGAACGCCATCATGTAGATCACTCAGCGTTTGTACCACCTGAGCTCTTGGTAGTTCATTTTTCAACTCAGCTGCATGTTCCCAAAGTAATATATGCTTAAATGTGCAACCATTTGAGTCTTTTAACCCATTCAGAACCCAGTAGTGAAGATATTCATTGTATGATTGGACACAGTCAAATGAATCACACACAACCAGTATGTGGAATTCTCAATGCATATTTATTAGTGCTAGTAACAGGGACTTTAATTCTGCCAGCAGCGCTGTGCTGTCTCCTGGAGAATGTGTCTTCGTACTGCTTGGATGGAACTTGCCTTCCTGCATTTGACCCTTCACAATTGCACACACAGCGCTATATTTTTGTTTACTTCCTATGGACGGCTGAGCAGATCGGTCAGTGTAAATAATATACTCATACTGATCTAGGGGCATTATTTCATCTGGGAGAGGATATTTAATCAATCAATCAATCAGTGAATTATAAGCACGCTACTCATCTGTAAGGGTCTTAAGGCGCTGGGGGGTGCAGCTCCAGATTATCCAAAAAGCTAGGTCTTGAGGTTCTTACTGAAAGTGTGCAGAGTAGGGGTGCGTCTGATCTTGGCTGGGAGCTCATTCCAGGCCTTTTCAGTGATGTAGGAGAAAGCTCTTCCACCTGCTCTGGTTCTGTGGATGCTTGGGTTTCTGCTGGGGTGAGGTAGGCTGAGCAGAGGTTTCATTTGGGTACGTTGAACGAGGCTCTTTCGTTGAGGTATTTGGGTCAGAGGTTGTGGAGTGATTTGTAGGCGTGGGTGAGTAGCTTGAAGGTTAATCTCCTCTCTACGGGGAGCCAGTGAAGGTCTCACAGGTGTTGGGTCATGTGCTCATGTCGTGGGGTGCCAAGGACGAGTCTGGCTACACTGTTCTGGATGGTCTTAAGTTTATGTAGCAGGGATTTGTTGATGCCAGCATAGAGAGCGTTTCCGTAGTCGAGTCTGCTGGTTATGAGTGCGTGGGTGCAGAGAGGCCTAGCAGGATGAGGGTCGTGGTGTGGCTCTGGTCGAGGAGCATGCAGTTGTTGTCGGTGGAGGCAGGGAGGGCAGTCTCGGTGCTGTGGTTGCTGCAGAATCCAGACTGGGAGGAGTAGAGGATGGTGTTTTCTTCAATGAAGGTGGTTAGCTGGGCGTTGACGATTTTCTCAGTGGCCTTGGCTGCGAAGGAAAGGAGAGAGATTCGACAGTAGTTCTTCAGGTTGGTGGGGTCAGCGAAGGGTTTCTTGAGGGGGGTCTTGACACCTGCCTGCTTCCAGTCATTAGGGAAAATGCTGGATTTGAACGTGGCTTTGATGGTGAGGTGTAGATCGGGTGCTAGGCGGCGGCAGCTCTGTGGAAGATTTGCAGTGGGCAGGGGTCCGTGAGGGCTCCTGAGTGGGTGTTCTTAATGGTCATGGTGATATCTTCTGTGGTGACCAGGGCCCAGGTAGTGATGGTAGGCTGGCTGTCATTGCTGTATATTCTTGCTCGGATTGCAGGAATGTTTGCTTTTAAGTGTAGAATCAAATGTGTAGTCTACATCTCTTGCAGTCAGTGAATTATCCCATTGTATCCATCTTGGATGTAAAGCTTTAGTATTTGGAATGCTTGACTTTGTGACAGCCTCTAAGGCCGTTACTGGAGAAGTATTTGTTTCCCCTGAGCCAGTGCTCTTTCTCGCTGTCAGAAATTTTTCTGTGGAAGCAAAACGCATTTCCGCGTTTGTAAACAAGTGTGATTTATAGGATATAGTTACTGTTTCACTTTAATTGAAGGTTATATAAGCGTACCCTAATTGACCTGCTATAACGCGGATCAAGAAATTTGCCCTGTTTACATTTGTGTGTGTGTAGGTGTTATGAAGCTATCATGTCAGCTTGTAAGGAATAAAGGATGTCTATGTGTTCCTGTGTCCGATGTCAAACTGAAAAATCAGATCTTATAAGGTCGTAGAAAGGTTTCACTTTTTCTGCGTAATCTAAAATGTAAGTTCTGCCACAATTTAAGAATCACAATATGGATTGTAAAATTTTGAAAGATTTAGAAGGTTGGAGCAGCGCACACTTTTCTAAAGAGTTAGCTGCCAGGCTTTTTCCATCACTTGAATGTTTATATCCCCAAAATAGGAAATTGAGGTGGGCTATTTTTGATTTTTTAAAGTTTAATTTTTAGCCCTCAAAGGTGAACCCCAAAATTATGTTGCTCATCCTCGTCAAATCATCCATGAAATCATCATCCGTCAGATAAATATTATCTACATAGGACAATGCCTCTTCATCCAAATCTTGAACTAACTCTTTTACCGTAGCTGAGAACAACCTAGAGCTATTCTTATACCATTGGGGGGTGGGGGTCAACAGAATTGACGCTGGGAAAGGTGCACTGAGAATGCTGTCAAATATCTGCTTTCAGGTGCTATGTTTTGGCAGAAAAATCCAATTGCAGAATGGTATTTATTAATGCGGCACTGTGTGCATTCTGTACTACAAGTGTTTTAGTACATGTGTTCAGATGTATGCAGTCTAAAACTAGACGTATGAATTATTGGGTTTCATTATAGGAAACAAAGAATTAATAATTGAAGAGGTGCAAGTTTCAATTACACCCTGGTTATAAACTTGATCTAAGATCTCCCTGACTTGTTTTCTTGTTTCTTGTTTTATTGGGTACTGTCTCTGTGGAGTTGGAGTAGTTTTCACTGGGATTACATGATGAGGTGACTCAGCATCCCAACCAACATGGTTGCGATATAATGCTGGCGCAGGTGCTACTGCCCACTCTTGCACGTATGAATGTTTTAAGTATGCTGGAACTAGGTCAGAAAAAGCCGGAAAATTACTATTTCTCCCTTTGGGCACTCCATAACAATTTCAGGCTCACAATCCTTTTCAGCCAAAAGGATGTCATATCCATAGGTCAGGTTATATCAAAAGAGCCGTTTAATTTTTATGGGTTTGTCCCCCTCCATTTGGAGTGTTAGTCCATGTAACCTATGTGGGTTGCTTACCCTCGTATCAGGTGTCTCCACCGTGATGTGTTCATTCGATTCCGCTGTCATCTGAAATTCCATCAGGCTCTGGCAAGCTAGTGTTACTTCTGCTGCACTATCTAGCATCATCAGAGCCCATTCCTCGTTCAGAAGTTGAGTCCTCAGAATTCTGAGCATGTCTAACTTTAAGACCTGCAACATTCTTCTTTTTAAATTGAGGTTTTGTTTTTGGTTTCTTTTATTTTTTGGAAGTATAGTCTGAAGCGCGTTGCATGTCTCTAGATTTTGTACTCTCTTCTTATCTGTATTCTGACCGTCCTTCCCTCTCTGAGAAACGAGAGAAATATGTATCAGTAGCCTGATACCTATCAAGTTTTTTAATGTTATCCGTATTTTTTAGGATATATCTCCTGTCGGAGAGCTCCTGTTGAGGAGACTCACTCCTTGATCATGATCTAATCTTTTTATTCATTTGTGTTTTATTATTATTATCCTATTTTTTTTAAAGAATCATGTGCCTGCTTGATGTTATCCTTTTCTGGACCACCCCTTAGTTGTTGTTTTGTTGCTCTTGCCCCCAAATTATCTCTACTTAATTCAGTATATGTGTCTTCAATAATTTTAGGTAATTCCCTACACTGCTGTGCAGGAGTGAAATCCCTCAAATGTTGGCATAGAGCCAATACTGCTGCCTCCTTTTTTATGTTTGCTAACATAATACAGATACCTGGGCAAAAATGTCTAATAATTGCATCCCTAAGTTCAGAGCTGGTTCTGCTCCATACTCATTCAGTATTTGTCTTAATACATCTAGAATCACTGCTATTGACAAAAGTCAGGTCTAGCAAAGAATGTAACATTGTCAAAAGTCTTCCTGGCGTCTGGTCTTGCTCTGTCCATAATCTCCTGTCTTGCAAGAAAGTTCCCCACGAACACAAGCATTGCTCTTGGCAATGCACTCTGCTGGGCTCTATGATTTTTCTTCATTATAAGTGGGAATCTGTGCGCTCTTTGGATTTCCGCCTCCCACTGCCACTGGGAGTCTGGGAAAGCTCCTTTCAGTAGTTTGATGACATATCCCCTTGGGTCTTGCCCCTCCAGTCCTTCCTCAATTCCAAGTAGCCTTACGTTGTTCCGTCTTTGCCGGTTTTCAAAATCTTCTATCTTCCATTGAAGATCTTCCATTTTCTTCCCTTGTTCATTTTTAAAGTCTTGCCAGTCCGTCATCTCGTCCTCCATTCTTCCTGTCCTCTGTTCCACTTCTGACACCCTCTCTTCCACCACCTCGTACTTCCTGTTCAGTTTTCTAATTGACGCCTGTATTTTCTTTGTATCCCGCCTTGCCCTCCGACTTTCCACCCTGGCCTCCGACTGTATTTGTTTTAAGGTGCTGAACATCATCTCCATAGTTATGTTCTGGGATGTACTACCAGCCCCATTTCCATCCCCAGACTCTTGGTATATCCCAGAGGTCGCTGCATAATCCCAGGACAGTTTTTTATTTTTATTACTTTCTCCGCTTCTTCTTGCTCCTGTTTTCTTTTTTCTTTGACTATTTTTGTCCCTTGAGTGTCCGGAGTTATCTGAATCTGAACCAGAGGTGGTGACCTCAGTAGTACTGCCCCCCTCCTGCTCACTCAAGTCTGTTGAGTCTGACCCTTCATTAACAGAATAAAACTCTGGAGATCCCCCTCTAGCGCCTCTGCTCTTAGCCTGCTGCTGTGAGTCTAAGCTCGTCAGACTGCCCCATTTAGCTTTAGCTTTGCAGTTACTGTTCAGTTCCTCATTTAAACCAGCCTCTACTGAAAGTAAAGCATCCATCATCTGCGTGTTATTCATTTTCTCCAGTGCCCCCAGCTCCCCATTCACTTCCCCACACTCTCCTCTGCTCACCGTGATCGACACTGCCTCTTTCCCTTCCATACCGGCAGCTCCCGCTTGATGCGTGTAAGTCTGTGAGGGCTTCGCTGGTTGCCCGGCAACTGTTCCACTTGCGTCCTCGAGGACGTCTTTCCCTTCCGCGATCGGCGTGTGGAGCTTAATGCCGGTAACTTCGTTCTCTGCCTGCTGCTGGCCTCCGTGACTCGCCTTGGAGGAAAAGGATTCTGTCAAGGTAGGCTGCCTCATGCCCATCGCGTCTTTGGAGGGGAGGGAGAGGGGGTTTATCCTCTGCGCTCTGTGTTTCTCCTTCTCTTTTGTAAGCGCCGCTTTGGCTAGCGGCGTCTCCTTCTGTTGTTTTAAAGCCTCTGGATCAGTCTCAGCATCCGCCGCTTGCCCCTTCTTCTCAGCCAGCTCATTTTTCCTTTGCTGAGCCTTGGAGATAGCGATCACTGGAGCCGATGTCTGTTTTCTCCCTGGGGAAGCCGTTTTCGGTATAGTGCCCGTAGCTGAAGCTACTGGTGCCCCCTTGCTCGGCCCAAGCTGCTTATCCTTGTTGCGCTGTGACATCGTCGTTACTCTTTGATGTAGGGCTCTGATAAACCAGTTTCTCCACTTCTGAACAATCGCCACAGCTATCTGTGTGAGGCGTCTTTTTCCTGTACCTCCGTCAGTATCATTCTTGATCCAGTCTCCCAGCAAGAGCATCCTTTTTTCTTCACTCTAACCACATGATACTATGTGGCAGGAGAGAGAGCAAAGTGCGACTGCTCCCTACAGCGTTGTAGCGGCCATCTTGCCTTTTGTCATGTGACAGTTGAAAGAAGATGGAAGTTACGGCAGTTGATTTCCTCCTTTCAAAATCTAGGCGCAGAGGCGTATTTACTCTACCCAGCAAGGCTAAAGATTGTTAACCGAGGGCAGATCAGGGTGTTCACGTCAGAGATTAAAGCAGGAGAATTCTTGGCTGAGCTCACGGATCAGAGCAGTAAAAATAATAAAGAAAGAAATACACCTAAAACAACATAGAATATGATACTATTAAACAACAGGCAACAGGCAAGGGCAACAGGCAAGGGCAGGAGAGAGAGGCGATCCTACAGCTGAAGAGGCCACACATAGGTCAGGATTGACCTATTTGCCCGTAAAAGGGGGGGAGGGAGACAGGGGGAGGGGGGAGAGTTGGGGGGGGAGAGGGGTGGGCAGGGGGAGTTCGACATATGGTTAAATACAACACGCAATAAGGAAACAAAGGAATACAACGCATTTGAGGAAAAAGTACCGCAGGCAAAAGCTTATGGGAATAAAAAGTGGTATCAGCTGATGGAAAATTATAAGATCTGGCGATGACTTTGAGGATCGCCTCTATAAATATATGTGGTCTCAATAATGGAGGGAAAAGGCAGAGAGTAGCAGCAATGTTAAGAATGCTAAAATTGGATATAATTTGTCTCCAAGAGACACATATTGAAGGAAATAATAAATTTTTACTGGAGCAAATGGGATTTGAGGTGTTAGCTTTTACCAGACAGGTTACCAAGACCAAGGGAGTAGCTATATTAGCTAAGAAAGGAGTCTGTAAAACAAAAAGAAAAAAAGAAGATCAAAGCGGGAGATGGGTTATAATTGAGGGTGAAACTAGTGCAGGATGCTGTACCTTAGTGTCGATATATGGTTCTACAGAAGATGACCCAGAGGTTATTGAATATTTGGATCATGAATTGTCTCTTTGGCCAGAGCCAATTATTTGTTGTGGGGATTTGAACATAAATGGGTTGAACGGTTTGGGTAGGACGGGTATGACGGGTGGTGGGACGTACGGGGGGAGGAAGAAGAGGGTTTGTAAGGCTGTATGTGATCTTATGAGACATAACTCGTTGATCGATCTATGGGCACAGAGTCATCCACCTGGAACGGGCAGCACATACTATTCAGCACCTCATCGACTGGTTGTCAGATTAGACTATTTTCTGATTTCTAGTACACTAGTAGGTGTTAGTCAATTAGAGAGACTGCCTAGGATGTTATCAGATCATAACCCGATAGTGTTGACACTCCCACAGAAGATAGCAGATGAGAGGAAGACTTATAACTGGACTTTTGAGAGAGGACTTCTTAAGGATGAGGGATATGTGAAGAGAATGGCAGCCTGGATTAAACAATTCTGGGAAACTAATAGAGGGACAGCATCAACTGCTATGGTCTGGGATGCCTTTAAGGCAGGCATCAGGGGGGAAACTCTCTGCTTTACGCTGCAACGAACTAAAAAAGAGAGAGAGGAAATGGAAACAAGGATAAGGGAATTAAAAGAACTAGAAGACCTCCTAATATCAGCAATTACCAAGCAGGATCGGTTGGAAGATCTATTGCTAAATATAGAATTAAAAAAGGCAGAGGCAGGCGAAAGTGTAGCAAGGAGGGCTGCGGCCAGGTATTTAGCCAAAAGAGAGGAGGGGTATGAGTACAACGAGAGAATTGGGCACCTCCTCGCTATTAAAACTAGGCAGAAGGCAGCAGCGGGAGAGATTAAGGAAATTAAAAATGAGCTAGGAGTAGTAGTAAATAAAGTAACAGACATACAGGACGTGTTTAAGAGTTTCTATACGAAACTTTATGAACAGGATATAACTAAATCAAAAGCTGAGGTCATAGAATATCTAAACAATATAATACATCCAGTATTGGAAGAGGACGAGAAAGATAAATTGGACATGAGTTTTACATTACAGGAGATTCAGGAAGCTGTGAAAAGCCTACCCTGTGGAAAAGCTACCGGCCCAGACCAGATCCCAGCAGAATTTTATAAAACATTTTGGGATATATTAGGGAAAGACATGCACGAAACTTTTATTCAAGCACAGAGGGGAGAGTCATTACCACAATCATGGGCAGGGGCTGACATTATTGTAATTTTAAAGAAAGATAAGCCACCCCTAGAACCTGGGTCATATCGCCCAATATCACTTATGAATTTAGATGCTAAAATATACACAAAATCACTTGCACTTAGGTTAAGTAAGGTTATAGAGCACTTGGTTAGCACATCGCAGCACGGTTTCATTCCAGGGAAGGGCACTACACAGCATACAAGGCAAATGATTACGATTCTGGATGCTATGGAGGTTGCAGGAGATCCTGTCGCGGCTATATTTTTGGATGCAGAGAAGGCCTTCGACAGGGTCTCTTGGGACTACTTATGGGAGGTAATGGAGCGGTATGGAATTGGTAGTGGCTACATCAGAGCAATACAGGCTGTATATTCCAGCCCTACGGCCAGAATAAGAATAAATAAAGGGTATACCAAGACTGTACAGATACAACGAGGGACACGACAGGGTTGCCCAGCATCACCACTTCTATTTGCCCTATATATAGATCCCATTTTACGGAGACTGGAAGAAAACAATAGGATTCCCCCAATCGTGTTACATGAGAGTAGATATAAAGTATTTGCGTACGCAGATGATGTGGCTGTCATCACCAACAAACCAGATATAGCAATACCAGAGATAGAAAGAGAAGCATCAAACTTTGGAGCACTTTCAGGATATAAAATCAATAAAGGAAAAACTCAGATAGTACAGAATAACCATATGATATTTCAGGATAGTAGAGTTGTGAAGGAAGCTACATACTTAGGAATAAAAGTCACGGCAGATCTGGATGTGTTGGTAGACCTTAACATTAGACCACTAGTAAGAAAAGTCAAAGAGAACACAGAAAGGATGCATAGACTACATTTGACATTGATGGGAAGAATAAATGTAATCAAAATGATAACATTTCCTAAATTCTTATACCTATTTAGGGCAATTCCGCTATATTTTGATCACAGTTGGTTCAATAAGATAGAAGCTACGGTAAATTCATTTATTTGGGCGCAGGGTAAAACCAGAAGAGCATATAGACATCTTACATTACCAAGGGAAAGAGGAGGGTGGGGGGCACCTGATTTTAGATTTTATTATTGGGCGGTAGCTTTGCAGTATTTTCAGGGATTAATTGGTGGGGGCAATCCCGAACAGGGAGGTAGGGCACAAGGGTTTTTCAATGTTTACACAGTGTTGATTGGGGATGGGGCACTAAATGGATTTTTGAATACAGTTGATTTTACCTATTTCAAGCACACAAGATTTAAAACTCTCAAAGCTGCATACAATATCTGGAGGACGATATCAAAGAAAATAGGGATAGGAAGATACAATAGGTACACACGGTTGTATAATAACAGATCCCTCCCGGGGGAGATATTTAGAGATACAGTAATGAAGGAATGGGATGATAAAGGGATCAAGAGAATTGGGGATTTACTGGATCAACAGGGAGGAATTATGCAGTTTCATGAGATACAAAACACTTTTATGGTAGGGAATAATAGCTTCTTTAAATATCTTCAGGTTAGAAGCTACCTTGCAAATAAGCAAGGTGGATCTTTGGGTTTTTGTTCGTGCCGTATAATGGATTATAGAGAGAACAGCAGTCATTGTACAATTCGTTGTCTATATGCAGAACTGTGCAAGTATAAAAGTGATGATAGGGATAAATATGTGAGGAAGTGGGAGGAAAAAATTGGTTTAAAACCAGAGGGCTTTCAATTATCGATTGATTTGGGTCGAACCACTTTATGCTCTACAACCTTACAGTCACAGCACTATAAAACTTTGTACTCATTGTACTATACTCCGGCAAGGATCGCGCAATGGGGAGGTACAACAGGAACCACGTGTTCTAGGTGTGATGCTAATGATGCAGATATAATTCATGTATTCTCAAAATGTCCGCAACTGTATTCTTTGAAAAATGATATTGAAAAATTTATTGATGTTTCACTAGGTTATAAAGTTAAGCTGACAGATGGATTACTGTTGCTGGGGGTGGTGACAGGGGAAGATGATATTCCTATTGAATTTATGTTTATGGTAGCCGCGGTATTTCGTATATGTGTTGCAACATTATGGCTTGATAGGGCACCACCTACATTTCAAATGTGGATTGCCAGATTATTGTCAACATATAACCTAGAGAAAGCAATTTATGACAGGAAAGGGAAAAGAGGTAGATCTTTGGGTAAGAGGATTTGGAACCCAATTGAGAATTGGAAAAACAGACCGATAATGTAGGAAGGGGAGGAGGATATGAGGGCTTATAAAGTAAAAGATATTAGCTGGAAGGATTCGGAAAGTTGGAAAATATTATTAGTATTGTTTATTGAATTTGTATGTTTATTTTTCTTGGTGGGAAATGAAATATGTCAGTATTGTGAACATTTAACTAAATAATGCGTGTTGTAAATGTAACCATGATTTTTGGAGAAAAGTTTTTTAAACAAAAAAAAACAAAAACAAAGAAAAAAAAAAAATAGAATCACTGCTATTGAGGGAATAGTATGTGTTCTTGTATATATGGCTATCGGGGGGCTATCCCTATTGGCAAGAAAATTGGAAGTATTCTATGTTTTTCTTGAGGGCCTGTGTGTGGAAACACTGCCTGTAACTGCACTGATTTTCTGAGCTATCCAGAATGGCATTTGTTTACGCTTAGTGGGCATTTTACCCATAACCGCATTCAATGTTTGAGGTGTTATTTTAGTTGCAGTACTATGTATTTGTCTGTTGGTGTGAGTGTTCTCATCATGAAATGTGTCAGGTTTCTGTGAAGGTTTAGAATTTCTTTATGAAGTGGATGTAAGTCTGCTACTGGAATTGTGTCAATGTCTGGATGAGGTGTGTAAGTCGCTAGAACTGATCAAGTTGTTCCATCTCTTCCGAGCGGTCAGAGTCTAACTTTCTCTTTTGTATGTAGGAGGGCACACTTAAACCAGTTTATGTGCTCCTGGTAGGTGAGCGTAACTTCAATGTCCTCATACGGACAATATTTATTTGGTGTTTCATCTTCAGTGTAAGAATGAAATGTATTTGTGCGTGCATCTGCTGGTGGTAATTTGACCAATGAATAGAATATCTCTGATCTGTATGCCTCAATCACGTAAGTTACTGTCCCACCCCTAGCAGTGACTTCATAGTCTGCTAGTTTTAAAGTAAGGGCCATTCTGACATTTTCTAAAATGTTTATAGCATCTTCCTGCTCTTCCTCTCTTGCTGCATTGACATAAAATGCTGGCGCAGCATCTTCTTCAGTCACTGTTGAAAAAGTTTCATGGAAACTGAGATAAGATTTATGCACAACAGGGAATTATTTATCCTTCAAACTTGATAAACCTACAGCTAATACATAGGATATGACTTCTCAGCTGTGGCAGATGGTTCCCTTCCCATCCCAGACGTTTCAGGATAAAATGTGAGTAGGGGTCACTGAGAGAATGCACACCTGAACTACTCAGATCTGACCGTTAAATAGGAACCAAACCAAAGTTGGCGGCACCATGTCGTGTAGTTCCTATAAAGCTATATAGGATCTGCACGTTTAGACAACGTAAACTATGGGATTGGTATCCAGACTGATTCCAGATACCCCCACGCACTATGTTAGTCTGTAGTCCTGCTAGCTCACAGGGCCTCTGCGCGCCGCTTTTACCAAGTGAATAGTCTCTGGCAACTATTGGACATGATAACCCTGATCCCTCAGAATCATGGAAACAGTGCACTACTTTTCACTCAGTCACTCCTGCTCACTTAGGGGCCCATTAGGATGGCAGGCGATCGTCCCCGCCGGGCTGGCGGTAGCCACCGCTTGCCTGGTGGTGGCGATCTGCCCGCCATCCTTGCTTTAAAGACCCCCTGCCATATTAACATGGCCAGTGGGTCCGCTGCGGACGAAAACTAGGGTTGTATATAGTGGCGGTGTCTATCAGACAATGCCAGCCATATTACAATGGGCATTTGTCAATGTTGCCGCCACGGAAAGGCACGCGGAGTCCACATGCGGGGGCCCGTTGCAGCCCCCCATGGACTCAGGGGGGGTGGGGAGTGCACATCGAGGGTACCTTTTCAATGCACAACATGACAGGCACCGCGCGGTGCCTGTCATTTTTGCACTGAAAAGCACAACGTGCATTTTTAGAATTGCGGCGGGCGGTGCTTTAAGCAATGTTAAAATGTTAAAAATGCAGGATACGCCCGCCACTGTGGCGGGCACATCCTAATCCCCCCCAGGGAACCCCCGCCCTTATGGCGGGTGGTCCCGTTGTCCGATAGGATGGCGGGATATAAATGATTGTAAGCACCAATGGAGTAAAAGGATGGTAGATTCCTACTATAGTGCTAACACAATGAACACAGGGAAGTATAAAAATACATGACAATAATAAATACGTACACCTACGTTATGTTATGATAAATGAACTTTTAAAGCGCAGATGCACCAAATAGTTTCATGGAGTTGGAGTCTAGGGGATACTGCTTCTTGACATGTTTAGTCATAAGCCTACCGGAAGACCCAGGTCTTTAAAAGTTTCCTAAACTGAGCGTAGGAGTTCAGTCAACTAATATCCGGAGAGAGAGAATTCCAGAATTGGGGGGCTGAGACTTCACATTTTAGTCCCCCATGTTTCTTGCATTTAACGGACGGGACAACCAGAAGATTCAGATGGGAAGACCAGAGATCCCAAGAAGGGAAATAATGCTGAACCAGAGAGGATATAAACCTCGGGATGTTGCCATAAAGTGCTTTGAAGGTAATACATCCCAGCTTAAATGCATCCCATTTGGCTTCTGGAAGCCAGAGTAATCTTTTCATTAGTGACGTAACATGGTGCCATTAAGGCTGATGGTGGAATTAGTCTGGATGCCTGGTTTTGCGTCAATTGTAATCATTTTAATTGTATGCTGGAATGCCAACATAAAGTGAGTGGGCATAGTCAATGTGGGAGATGACTAAGGCCAGTACTACTTGGGTCAGGGCATCTGAAATAAGGAATCTGCTGATTTTCCTGATGCTTCGAAGCTGAAAGAAACAGGAGGAAATCACTGTACCAATCTGGGCTTTCATAGATAAATCATTGTCATTGGTGATGCCCAGACTTTTGATGGAACACGCAGAAAAGGAAGATTTCCCAATTCGGATGGCCAGAAGTTGGAGTTCCAGAGGATAGCTGGCCCGACAATTAGGATCAGCTCGGAAGGGCACCGAACACGATCCGGCCAGAAAAAGTACGAGTTGTACGTGTGTTTTCCACCGGACTCATACAGCTGTACGATGCAAGCAACGTGAAATTCACCGACCGAGTCGTTTCTGTGTCCGAACCACCCCATACGTCTCATCTGTAAGTAAACGGTGCCATGCAATGGATGTGATTTATAACCAAGCCAGTACGATGCACACACACGTCGAACAGCCGGTGTGAGCAGAAGTTTCAGGATCGCAAAACGTCCGGTAAGTTGCCTTTGGGCGTCCGCGTCCGCAGCCTTACGACTCGGACACAGGGGAAGGCAATACAGGCCGGTACGGTGCGGATGGCACAGACCCGTACCCACTGTAGGGAGCGCTCTTGTGCGAGACGTACCAATTCAGAGAATGAGAGCCCATGTACCCGTCGTACACTCGACTCCCATCGTACTCGTTTGGTCGGACTGCTGGACACCGGCTCGGTGGGAAAACACTCCGGATCCGGCTCGGTTGTGGTGCTTTCGAACCAGATTGGAATCTTCCCCATAATGTATTGATTATTTTTGATTCAATAATATATATTTAATTGAGATATTATAGTGTTAATTGTGCAATTCATTATTAATTGATTAATAATTGGTTGTTAATTACATTAATTGAATTAATTGGTAATTAATTATGTTAATTGTATAATTAATTTTAGGAGTGTGTTGTGGTGTTTATACATGTAAAGGGTGGGAAGAAATTCGTGTTTAATTATTTAGGACATAGTTGTCAATTACTGTTAATTATTTGATATTTATTTTGGGTAATTGTTTTTTTTGTCGGTGTTGTTTTTACTTTTAAATGGGTAAAGGGTGGGTATTAAATAATTAATTATTAGTTGTTCACAGTAATAGTTTTTTAATTTAAAAATAAATTGTAATTGTGTTTTTTTTTATAGTTTCATTTAGGGGTGTGTTGTGGATATTATAGTGTTAAAGTTTGTGTAGACAATTAATATTAATTCATTTTTTTATTAATAATATTTTTAATTGATTATTAATTATGTTAATTATAGAAATAAATGTAATTAAAAATGTTGAAGTGTTTTGTTATTGGTGTTGTGTTATAATAAAATTAATACATTTATGTTTTAATAAATCTTTTTGTTTGTAAACATTTTCTAGTTTAAAATAATTATTTTTCATAAATGTATTCATTATTTTATTGTATATAATATGTGTAGGTTTTTGTTGTATGTCATTAATATTATAATATGTGTTCTATTTAGATGTTTCATATATATTTATTTTTTTAAACATTCTTCATTTTTATAAATATATATTTTTTTTACTGTTTGAGTGTGAATAGTAATTTTCGTTACTCCGTTATCCAACACTTTCCCTAATGTTGCACTCGCTCGAGTGCGAATAGTAATTTTTACCTCTCCGCTATCCAGGCTTTCCCTACTGTTGCACTCACTGGAGTGGGAATAGTAATTTTTACCCCTCCACCATTCAGCTCTTTCACTACTGTTGCACTCAAGTCAAGTCAAGTCAAATTACTTTATTCATATTTCATTTTTTGAAAAACATAAAAGCACAGATAAAATTAAATTTCCTGGAAATATATAAGGAAATACAATTTAATTACATTTAAATCACATACGAAAAAGCTTCAATCTTTCTAAATTTACATCCTAATTGTCTTTCTTAGTCTGATCACACACTTTAAGTAGCTTGTTACAATCCCCACTGTCAATTCATCTTCCATACATTGTAACTTTAAATATCAATCAGTAATCCGGGGGTGCAGAAATCATCCACCAGTCCTTACTCATTTACGGTTACACCCTGAGGGGATGAGACAGATAGATCCAACCCTGACAAGGATTCATGTGAATGCTTTTTCTTGCTCTCAGATGGGGCTGAATGGTCTGTTGATGGTTCTGCTACCTCCTTAAAGTTTAGAAAACCTGACAGCGATAGCAATCCTGAGGAGGGTAAAGGGGCCGAGCCCTGACAGCCCGTAAGTTGGGTATAAAACTCAGCCAGCGCACCTCATGGTGCAGGGATCTCACTTCCACTGAGCACCTTACCGGCTTCGCTGTAGGGACTGGACAGACAGTTGTAAAGCCCAGTTGGTACTACGGAAGGTACATGGGGTGGTCAGGAAGCTTACTAAGGCACATAACTCAATTGGGCAACGTATGACAGACCTCAAAGCAAGAACTGACAGAGACAGAATTGGCAGCTTTTCAGGTTCAAACAGAGGAGTATGAGTCTCAGTTAACTGACATACAGTAAAACTTGAGGATCATGAGAATCGCCATATGCCCAACAATCTGTGCCTGTTTGGGGTCCCCGAAGGAGTTGAGGTATTAGACACCTGGGCCTATGTGGTGGAACTATTACATGTAGGTTTCCCGGAACTAACAGGCGGAACTAGACGCAAAAAGTCCAGCGGGCCAACAGGGTACCCTTCACTTTGAGATAGCCACTTTAAGACGATGCAAAGCCTCAGGCCATTCTTGTGTATTTTGGGAACTTTCTTTTAAGACAGGCATTTTTTGAGAAAGCTTGGCCCAAACATAGAGATCTAGTGAGGGTGTCTCATTTTTTGTGTGGCCAGATTTCTGCACACTACTATTGAGAGACGCTGGCAGGTGCAGCAGATGATAACACTTTTTCAAGATAAAAACGTACAGGCCTATTTGGCTAACACACCTCGATTAAAAGTGGTTTGGGGAGGCTAACTCAATTTTTTGTGTCAGAGATTAAGGCAAAAGTTTTCCTTGATGGTCTAAAACCATGAGAAAAGGTTAAGATTTTTCTACTTTGTTGGTCCTTCTTGTTTTTTTTTATTATGAACAGAGGCCCAGATGATGTGATAGGGACACAGTGCAAACCAGTTAGTATTTATATGATACATCGACGTTTACAAGCACACATGACATATATAAATGTGATGTCCTGACTTTTACTGGTTCTAGATTTGCCTCCTAGGCTTAATGCAGAGACACTTGATCAACTAGGTAAGGATGTAACTGTTACATGCAGGAATGGATATGACAGTGTTGGTACGTCTTCCTCTGCAACAAGTAATTATCTGACTCCTACAGCCCTACCTACATATGCTACTAAAAACAGGACACAAAGCAAATCTAAAAGCCAAATAGATTTAAGGGATATAAGTACATGTGATATTACTCCTGCCGAGGTAGTATACACTGAGGCATTCCAGGTTGGAGTGGCATATACTGACAATAAATGTACATATGACTATCTGGTGTGAATGCCTACTCACATCATAATTTCATATAAGCCCTCTTTGCTGCAGAATAATTGTGATGCTTGGAGATAATAAACATATTTCTCATTGGAAGTCATTACACTTGTTTGGCCTACTCAAACTGGCCTCATGATGAAGTATATGCTAATAGGTTTGGCATACACGTTTCTGCAGATGCAATGTGCAGGTGCCACACATAAAGTGCCAGACATCAAGACCAGACAGCAGATGTGTGTACCACAACATTATTATTGTGCGTGGATATTTTAGTCTGTTAAATGATGTCTCTAACATATTACAGTTGACCTATTGGCTCACGAGCATACTTTTCATATCTAGGCAGGCAATCTGTCTGCTGGATGCCACATACACTGTAGACTGAGTGAAGCCGCCAGTTTATGTTATTACTGGAGAGTAAATTGATTCCATAACACATCCTATTTCAGGAATGTAGTACAATCTCCAGGTTTGACTAAAATCATGTATGACAATGTGGATTTCATTTGCGTAGGATTGCTATATCTGTGAAATAAAAATGACTTCTACTGCCAAGCATGAAACAAAATGTACTATATATACATAATGCCAAGGTATTAACAATTCACAATGTGTCTGTATATTTCACTAAAATATATTGCCTGTCCAAGTGTCCGCATCATGAATGCAATAAGTCACACATATGTGTACTGTTACCATACACCTGCAACACATCCTAAGTCTTTAAATTTGTCAGTAAAGATAATGTGAGCAAAAAAGGTGATACCTGGGAGTATTTAATTGCATTGTAAAACTCAATACATTGAACCCCTCACAATAGGATAGCTGCGTCTATCAAAACACACACACTCTGGCCTATTGGGTAACGTTTAGCACCGGGAGGGTCGTCAGAAGACGCGCACCAATGCCAATGCTTCAAAAACAATGTATTATGCATTGGCATGGGTAGTGTGTAAATGACACCTTGCCTATTTCTCTACCGATTAGAATGACAAAAACAGGAAATGTGAAGTAACTCACTTTCACTTTCACTCATAGGAGTATATCACCAAGAACCTTGTTAAAATTATCGCCGTTTTAGCGGCAGGAAACTGCGGCTAAAACAGTGATAATGGGCTTGCTAATATGCGTTATAGAACTCCAATAGAAGCCCAGGTTAGATGTCCTGCACATCTGACCTGAGCTTCTATTGGAATTCTATAACACATCTGTGTGCCGTGTAGCTTGCTCTAGGTGAGTTTGGAAGTAACAATTTCCATATCCCCATGTGTAGGTGCTATCTATGGCCCACAGATCCCTCATCCCTCAGGTGGGTAGTTGTAACTGTGAAGTACCATTTGCATGCTATGTATTACCAGCCTTGATTGATGTTCATTGGCCAAGCTGCGATGGAGGGCCATCATTCATAGACATGTGTTGCAGCGCAGCACACCGTAAGAAAGGATTTTGCTTCCCTAAACTTTGTGAGCAGGGAAGTGCAGGTTTGTGCTGTGTGTAGGACAATACAATGCATCCCTCTGCTTTCTTTTCTGCTGGTGCACAATCAGCTGTGTAGGACTTACACAGGTGCCCGTTTGCCTATGTTGCAGGGATTCCATCATTGTTGTACATCTGCTATATGTCACACCAACAATACAAAAAGGACTTTCAATGGTCTGTACTACTAATGGGGGCAAAGAAAAGAAAAGTGTGACGAACTCTGTGTCTACCTGTAAGGTGTGTACAACAAAGAGGAAATTAATTCCATCAGCCCACCCATATGGCACAGCTTCATCATCTGGGATAGAACCAAAGATGGTCCGGTTAAGGAGCCACACACCTGTTGGAATTATGTGCTTCTCCAAACCCAAGGAACCACCAGTGATGGATCGTACCAAAAGTCAAATCAGTTTGAAATGGTGTGGGATGTTAAATTGCAGTGAGAAAAGAATCAAAAAGTGAGATGTAAAATTGGCTGCCATGATTTAAGGAAAAGTTTATTAGGGAAAATCATGGTGTCAAGATTAAAATGAGTGTGAGACAGTTTGAAATAATAACTGTCTGTTAAGGATGGTGTTTGGTCAACATGTTTCAGCCATTGTAGGAAAGTTTAGGCCTACCCGGCTTTCGTCAGGACCTCTTAAACACTACTGCAATTAGGCTTGACCTAAGCTTAGTGAAAAAAGCAAAAATTAACACAAATTAATGATACAAAACATCCTACCGTACAATGGATTTTCCAGACGGGGGATGTCTGTTTCATAAGATAATTAGGATTCTTTCCTAAAAAGGGAGATACACAATAACAAATAGGTAGAACACAGACACACATTTTAACAGTTTTTGTGCCATATATTTCTTTATGCCAATAGGTCATTCACCAATACGATAGAGATATGTTGTTTTATTTATTTTTACTCACCCAAAAATGCTTGGGAGAAAGCTTCACCTCTTCCTGGCCACTGCTCAGGGTTGGAGGCCCCGCTCTAATTTGTGATATAAAATAGTGGGTGTCTGGTTAGATCACATCCATACTAATGATTCACCGGCACAAAGTGCCAAAAACCTAGGCATTGTTACTGAGTACATGACAGACAGCAAATGCAAGTGCTGCCATGAGAGTGAGAAACAGTTAGTAACAGATCTCTGATTCTAACAGTATATCAATGTAAGAGCAGTAAAAAAGCTCTTCAAGGCTAGCTGATAGCAAATCTAGTTCATTTAGTAACAATAATACATAAGGAGCTCATCAAACTCCGCTTTATAATTTTAATCCAACAGCCTGTATGTTGATATCCAGAGCACTCTCCTAAACGCTCTCCTAAGAATAAAAACGCTTCGCTGTGTAAAGCTGGAAAATGAGCGCTCTCTTAAGTATAAAGTAAGAAACCGCTTCGCTATAGAGAGCTGCATGAGCTTGGCTTGCGTCGCTTCCTCACCTGTCTGTCGGTACCCCTGGACTGATCCTGAGCCGAGGGGGAGGCACCGACTGGATCAGGGAGGAAGTTAATATATGTTACATGGGCCAATGGGGATGCTCTATAGCTGTAGGACCAGAGTGGAAACCTGCAGTATCAACCAACTGCATGTTCTGGTGTGAACACTGACTTCTATGGGAATTCTCTACGGCGTATTATCAAGCCCATTATGCCCGCTCTAGCGGCAGTTTTCTGCCGGTAAAGCGGCGATAATGTTAACGCTGTGCTTCATAATATGCCCCTTTATTTTTATTATTTACACCTAAGTGCTATACACATATTTAAATAACAGTAACAGTGAGAGACACACCTTTATGTGTTATAAAACAGATATATTTGGTGACATTTGAATTTCTTCGGTGCTCTTAGTGGTTCTTGTCTTTCCAAAATGTTATTGTTACTATATCTATATTTGTTTGGGTATTGTATCGAAATGCAGTCAGTAAATACACCACCACCATTTTTAAAACTACCACGATCACCATAGGTTGTATGATAGCAATCTGTTGGTGTGTTTGAAATTATTTTAGGGGCCATTGATCCCATGTGTTTTTAGGACCTGAAAGAAAACTATTGTATCATTCATTAGGTTTTGAAGGTGGGAGATATATAAACTTCTACCTGCTTTAGTTGTAAATGTAAAGGAGGAACTAGATGAATTCCAGGAACTAGTGAAGAAATTGGAGAAGCTTTTTGATGTTGAGTCAACCTTAGTAGTGTTAGGACTCACATTTTTCAAAAGAGCGCAAGCCCAAGGCAAACATGCTGATGCTTTTATTTTCTCTCTCAGAAAATTGAGCACACACGGCTAGTTTGAACGTTCTACAGACCAGTAGATTATTAACCAGTTTATTTGGAACTGTTATGATAAGCATACACAGGAAAAAATATGTAACATGCGGTTGCAGGGCATTTCCTGTCTAAGTTGCTATATACACAGTCTCATTACTCATAAGAAACAGGCCTATGTCACTCCATAGGAGTGAGACTTAGAAACTGTAATCTTGGAAGAGGCTTGGAAGACTATTTAGAAGAGGGGTGAGAAGCCTTCAAAGTGCATACATCACAAGGAGAATGCATATAAAATACTGACTCAATGGTACCTCGCTCCCACATATTTGCACAAGATGTTTGGGAGCCCTGAGTTGTTGGAAAGGGTGTGGCGAACCAGGCTATCTCCTGCATACCTGGTGGTCATGCCCCCCCTAATAACTAGTATTTCTGGCATCAGGTTTTTATAAAAATATGAGCTATAACAAATGTCATCATACCCAAGACCCAGTCCTGGAGAGCAGAGAGTATACCTCAATACCATCCCAATAGGAAAATTGCTTTCCCACGTATTGCTAGCTGCTCCCTTAAGCATTGCCCAGATGTGGAAAAAATAAATAACAAGGAAGTCTTGGACCTTTGCATTGGCTTGCAATGGCAAAGTCGAATTATCATTGGCAGGTTGGGAGTCGTGATTTTCCTTTTCACACTTGTGGTGGCACAAGTAGTGCTGCAGTTCACGCCCAAGGCATCCCTGGTATCATATTCTCTGTACTTTCATGTAAATCGAGCTATGCCAATAGGGGCTAGGCCAATTAAACATGTACCGTTTTAAGTCTTAGGGTACATGAACCAAGTCCTGATTAGCAGTGCTCAGGACATGTCAGAGCCTTTACAGCAGTGTGCCAGAGTCAAAATGGGAGCAAAATGTGTGGGTGATCCTGATAAAAGTCTGTTTCCTCACACCTAATTTGTTCCCACTTTGAACCAATTCATAGTTGCCCTCTAACAATTCTGATGATCAAGACAGTCTTCTTGGTGGCCATCACATTGGCCAGGAGGGTTAGTGAGCTATAGGCTTTCTCTGTTCACCGTCCGTACACCAGCTACTAACCAGACAAACTGGTTCGCCAAACCAGTGCCTCTTTTCTGCCTGTCAACTTTCCACATCAGCCAATGCAGGATGCAACCTTCTGTGCTCTGCCTTTGAGGATGAGGAGGAGAAACTATACCACCTGTACACAAAAATAGTGTTCTGTATTGATTGGACCAAAGAATGACAGGTGGGCGATTAGCTCTTTGTTGGGTTCAGCGGCACCAAGAAGAGGAAAGTAGTGCAGTATCTGCAACTACTGTGTTGTCTCATAGAGTTCCTTTGCTGGACATCTGTTGGACTGCTACTTAAGCATTCTTGCACTCGATTACTAAACACTACTGCTTTAACAGCATGAGCAGTTTCCGCGTCCAGTCCTCCAGGTTTTTTTTTTATCTGAGCCAGTTTTCAGACCCACCCCTCGCAGGCATTACTTTTGGTATTGTAGCAGCAAATCAATCCAGAAAAACGATGTATATTTCGAGTGAGAGTTTATTGATAAATAACTCCACCCAAGCGCGAAGTGTCCCTCCGATGGAAAGCCAAAAGGTGACTGGAAAGCATTGTTGGAACTTCCATCGAACTGACCCACCACGCATGAGTGCACATTTCAAGCATAACAAAGAAACATATGGATTCACTTTTTCGAGAGGTTAGGGGTGTACAGGCCTATTTGGATGATATTTTGATTTATGCAAGGGCATTCGAGGAGCATAACTTGATCTTGAAACAAGTATTAGCAATATTGATGTCAAATAATCTGACAGTGCGTGAAGACAAATGCAAATTTGCAGTTCAGGAGTTGGAGTATTTGGGTCACACAGTCTCTAGTCAATGGATTAAGCCAACATTTTCAGCCATTAGAGTGATTCAAGATACCAAACATCCTACGGATAAGGATTTGTTGCTGTCTTTTGTAGGATTGGCTGAATATTATGCCAGGTTTGTCCCTTCATATGCCAAGTGGTTGAACCTTTGCGCATGCTATTAAGTAAGGGTAAGAGTTTCAGTTGTTCCTCTGATCTCGAAAATAATTTCTGTCAAGGTAAAAAATTAATTGTTTCTGCTCAAGCCTTGCATGTTTTTCTTTCTGCATAGGTGTGGGTGGAATTTCACCGATCGTCGCCTAATGTAGCAGTAAATCAATCCAGGAAAATGATGTATATTTCGAGTGAGAGTTTATTGATAAACAACTCCACCCAAACGCCAAGCGTCCCTCCGATGAAAAGCCAAACGGTGACTGGAAAGCACTGTTGGAACTTCCATCGAACGGACCCACCATGCATGAGTGTACATTTCAGGCATAACAAAGAACAAGAGAAAACACACGCGCAACATGCATGTGAACCATTCAAGGAAAGACATCGCTCGACCTTCGCGCGATGTACTTGATCCAGCGCTCCTATAGGAATTCCATCTCAAACTACACTACCCACTACCTAATACTTACCATCATATAAATCACACAAGGCCCATGCAACTGAGACAGAATTTGAGCATCTGAATCATGTGGCCTAATTAATAAAACTGTCTAAATCTATATATATATTATATACAACTGCAGTATAACATATTAACCATGGTAAAATAAAGATAACATTTAATTAAGCCACTAATGGCCAATGAATCAGCTGATGGTAACGACTAGAATAATCAAGACCAGCTTGACGTTTTAAGTCATTTTATTTTTTAAATTAAAGCATATTATTTCAGATCACTTTTTTAGCTTATTTTATTATTTGCAAACACTTTTATTAAATCAGCATCTATTATTCAGCTTTAATTAAATCAATATTTTTATTCAGCTTAAATGGCACAAAAGACTGGCATTACAAAATTGCTCAAAATCATGAATTAAAGTAAACATAAACCTAATTCCCTATGTTAAGGTCTCTGACCTGAAAAGAAAAGACATTTAATGCATCGTCTTACGTGTCCCAGGAAATCGGACAGCACTTCGCCCTTAGGAACAGTCAGCCCTGCTCCTCTCAAGGGGCCAAGTCTTTATACTATTCTAACTCACTAATCTAACTAGAATGTAATTTTTTAATGTCTTTCAGCAACCTGATTGGTTGCTAGCTGTCAGACCATCGTGAGGCCACTTTTTAAAAAAACGCCAAAACGTCATGCCATTGTCTTTTCATGTGAGGCGACACCAGTTTCCGAGGTTTGTTACAATGTAGTTCACAGTTTCCTCCATAGCTCGGCCAATCGCCTCTTGCCACTTCCTTAGCCTTGGAAGAATAACTTTCAGAGCACATCTCGCACAATAGTTCTTGTTTAGACTTCAATTTATTCAAAGAAATGTCTTTATGGAAAAAAAAACTTTCCATCATGACTGTGCTCGGCTCATCTCTGTCAGGCTAACCAACGTTCTCCAAAAAACACAGGCCTCAAGCCTCTTTCACGAGCTAGTATTTAAACAAACACAAAACAATGATTAATTCGAGTAATGAAAATCATTCTGTTACCCACACCCATCAATGCTAATATTAACCCATTAGTCTATGTTTCCTAGCAGAAGCACATAGAAAACAACATTAATAATCTACCATTCTTCATAAGTCCAGCTGGAATCTCCAAATATCTGAAAAAGATAAAAAGACACAACATAGACAAAAGCACATACAACATATGCACATGCCATTAATTAAACAGCTGCATTAGTGTTTGACAAGGCAATAAGACAAACAAAACAACGTTAACTTATTATTTTTTAAACGTACTTGCAGATGCAACATTAAAGCACATAATGTTAACCCCATGTAATTGTGTATGCAATTTTAATCTAGATTGGTTTAGTAAACAGATCATGCAAAACTTTATTAATATAATTAATCAAGTTATGAGAGATTAACATCACAACCCAGAATAAAATTATTTCTGAAACTCGCTCCATCAACTCCCTCATCTGGTGATTTTAAAATCACCAAACAACACCCAAATTTAGCAAAATTTGACCCAAATTTTGAAATGTCACATTTTGAACACTCTCGGTGTTAATTTTCCCTAAACCCCTGTCTCAACAGTTCGTTCATTATCCTCACATTGAGTTCTGTGAAACTCTTCTAATTCAATCTCTCTTTCCTGTTCCTTTCTGAGTTTATATATCCTCTTTTTTGCCCTTACATGCTTCTTTCTTTTGTGAATCATGCAACTAATTTTTAACAGAAGTATCGCGATAATGATGACAATTACTGGACAGAGCACTTTGCCAATGATTGAACTGCCAATTTCTGAAAACCAATCTTTAACTGCTTCAATCCTTTTGCCTATTCGTTCAGTGAAATTTTCTTCTTCTAAGGGTTCAATTTCTGTATGAAATTCGGTGATATTCTTAATAAGTGTTTCAATATTCCGACTCTTGTCAGGAAGATATGTACAACAATGCTGAACATGTAAAACTCCACAGACTCCTCCCTCTTTTGCAAGAAGAATGTCTAATGCAAGACGATTCTGCATAATCATGCTTCTAATAGCAACAAGTTCAGTGTTGACTAATTGAAAACCACGTGCAATATCTATTGACAATCTATCTACAATTGTGGAAACCTTTCTGATTTTGACCAAATTCAAAGTTATTCCTACCATGGGAATAATTGCACCAAAAACATCTCCCATGATTTCTGTAAAACTTTTCCTCTTGAACCTGTTCAGGTGCTCACCAAATTCAAAGGTACCCTTTGCATTTCTGTCAATATGAAAAATCTTTGGAAAAACTAATCCAAGATAACATGTCCCATACCAATGATCAGGAAGGCTAAAATAGGCCTTATTCCCACAAATAAAATAAATTCCAGGAAAAATTGGATCTCTTCCACCTTTAAATCCCCATCCCCCTATGATTCGGTATGTATCCTCACACTGACTAGCACCACAGAAAACATTATCATAGAGTGGGTTATCTCTTCTAATGCAAAATTTACCACTAACTGGTTCATCTATGTGTATTGCTGCATTTGTGTTAACACCATTAAGATTGTCATCTTCCATCTGCCAAAACTTTGATTTAGCATGTTTGAGCACCTCATTTCTTTTATAAATTGCTCTTCTCTCCTCTACCATGTTTAAGAAAGTCTTTTCTTCTGCTCTCATTTTACATGTTAAATTATTTCTGTAAGCATACTCGCAGTTAAGCTCATTAGTTACTAAAAAGAATTCCCTCATCTGCTTTGCAGGTTTCACTTTGTTTAAGCTATTTACAACTTTCAGGTTTGCAAAGACTTCGTCAAAGTTCGAGTAATAGTACTCCAATCGTCCTGTCTGATAAAACGAGCTAGCAATCACACTGCAAGTGATACCATATGTGAGGGGTAACATGTTATAGGTAACCCCCTCTGAAACAGAAGCAGGAAGCTTCACACAAACATAGCAGTCCTTTACACTCATGACTTTAACATACTCAGATAAAAGCCTGGAGAAGGAATTGCTAGAAAAATCTCCAACAGATCTATCTTGATGTATCTCTGGATTATGCTCAATAACTCTGTTAGTCTTGCCAGCATGTTTTTCATGTTTTGTCTCCACTCTACTTGTCATATTTGCCTTAAATTTCTGCTTATCGATACCAAAAGGATAGACAACAGCTAAAATTAAACAAACCAGGATTAGAAGAACCACACAAATTGAAGACATTTTGCAACATCTTCTCAAGATGGAACACCTTGAAGTATTAGAACTAGGCATTTTAAAATAAAGAATCAAAAATAAAAACATTTTTTTTTTAAATTTTGTGAATAACGTAGTTAAGTAATTAAACTAATATCTCCCCTTTTAAAAATGATTTTTAAAAAAATTTAAAGTAAACCTAACAGCTTTTCTTCAACCTTGTGTCACATGAATGTGTTTTTTCAACTAACACAATTTCTTCGACCTTTTGTCACCTAACACTTTTTCTTCAGCCTTATGCCAAAAATAAAACCCTAATTTAAAAGAAAACAACTTCAATCTTTGTCACTAGCTTCTTCCAAATCCTCTTGACTGCTACTTCCAACATCCACAATTGGCGGTATAATAATGTATGTCCACTCTGGGGACTTGTATTTTTGGTTAGATCTAATCACTCTTTTTGCTTTACCACTAATTACTTCAATTTTTCTACCTTTTTATTTTTAGAACCACCATTCTGACTTGAAATTTTGTTAAGGTAATTGTAATCACAAAGGTCCACCTCCGAAAAGGTTATTGTGCATCCTGTTGATGTTGGAATATACCTGATGTGTTAAAATACCCCTCACACATCAAAAGGGCCCTTGGTGTCATGCTTCATCATCGGGGTCTTCCCGCTCGGCTGCCGAACGGGGCAGTGCTGCTACAAGCGACTACGCCGGAGCACCTTTTAAGTGAAGGTGCTATGTGAGTGAGTGGGAGTGAGTGTCAGTGGGGTCAGGGGTGATATAGTGATGTTAAAAAATACCTGGCCTAGTGTAAAGAAAATATTATTTATTAGGCACTGGCTGGTATTATTAAAATAGATGATGTCGAAAGGTTAAGCTAATTAGTGGGCTAACTTTCCTGTGCGAGTCAACATGTTTCGGGGCTCCATGCCCCTTCGTCAGGACCGGGGTCAGATCCCCATGTCACTCACTAAATGTTGTGCCACAGTGCGTGTATGTACCCTAAACTGTAAGGTACTTACTCCTATCAATGTGTATTATATTTTATTTGTTATATAAATACACAGCCCTTGCTAGTACTGGTATACTTGATTGTATGCCTGAAAAACAAGAACCAGGTGTTAGAAGTGCGCGGATCCCAAAGCGCTTCGCTTAAAGGTACCTGTGAAAGAAAGAAAGACTAATATACATAGTGCATACAGATGCTACTGGATGACCTATGAGAGGTAAACAGTTTTTCATCAAATCTGTAGACAAATATTGCTGGGTACCTAGTTTCAACTAAGGACAACACACAATTAAACACACACTTCAGTACATTATTGGAGAGTTTGTGCAAAGCGGTATATACATACTAGGCAGGTAGGGGAGCAGTGCCCCATGAGCCATGTCATTACATTCTCAAACCAAACCACATGGGAACAACGCCAGTTCACCAATTGTAACAGTCGCAACGTTGTGTATTTAATCACCTGCCCATGTGGGAAAGAGTATGTGGGCATGACCAGTAGACCAGTTAAGATTCGAATGGGGGAACACCGCAGCAACATACGCTGCAAGAAAACCACCACTAAAATGTCCACACACTATATAAGCATGGGGCACAGTGTCCAAGACCTGAAATGGACAGTCATAGAGGCCTTTAACAATGATCAAAACCTCCTTGTAAAGGAACAACGCTGGGTGCACAGGCTGGGCACTCATCATTCAGGCCTGAATGACGACATACCTTGGTCGCAACTCAACTAAAAATTGAGTCTGAAAACTTTTGACACCACACCTATCTCCCCTTTAGAAATAACAACTTCAAAAATCATAACTCTGTATCTTAGTCTATAAGACCCCAGCTTTGCCTTGGAGTTTTGAAAATAAACCCCAACTTTTATTTCTTTATTTCTCAATTCAGTGTGAGGACGATATCTATTCCCACTGAAAAATAAGGTCATTCAACTGATCACCAGTGGAACAATAGCGCCATCAGCGCATGCGCGGCCAGGACACTCATCCTCCACGCATGCGCAAACACACCCTCCGCAAGATTGTCCTATGCGCTCATCGCGCATGCGCGGGGACAGTTGCACTTTCTCCGCTCATGCGCGTTCAGCGCTGGGCACACCTTAATAAGGAAATCGACTTCAACGGAGTCGCCGGTCCCCATTCCCCTCGGGTCCCATCATCTCGAAAAAGAAGGCGTTTGAGCCAATGGCAATCTTTTAAAATAATACACCCTACCCGGCCCTCGTGTTGATTTGCATACTAACCAATGGCCACCACGCTTACCTTCCGGGGCGGCCACTGTTTGCAAACACACGTGTCCCGACTTAATGGTCATTATCCAATTAAGCTTAGCAATTTACGATTGAAATCCAACTATATAAGCCTCCACCCCAGCTCCCTTCCTCACAATCACGGAAGCCACGGACAGAGGAGGAAGCACCACGAGGCTGGAGGTTTAGTAAGTACGGCATAGCCGATCAGGATAGGCACGAAAACTTTGCTGTCCATTACAGAACAGATATGGAAAACCAACAGACATTTGTTTTTCCCTCTTGTTTTTCTTCCCATTTTACTCCCCAACTGCAGCTGGACCTCCAATTACCCGTCTGTTCAGTTCTGGCTCATGGGGCACTGCTCCCCTACCTGCCTATTATGTATATACCACTTTGCAAAAACTCTCCAATAATGTACTGAAGTGTGTGTTTAATTGTGTGTTGTCCTTAGTTGAAACTACGTACCCAGCAATATTTGTCTACAGATTTGATGAAAAACTGTTTACCTCTCATAGGTCATCCAGTAGCATCTGTATGCACTATGTATATTAGTCTTTCTTTCTTTCACAGGTACCTTTAAGCGAAGCGCTTTGGGATCCGCGCACTTCTAACACCTGGTTCTTGTTTTTCAGGCATACAATCAAGTATACCAGTACTAGCAAGGGCTGTGTATTTATATAACAAATAAAATATAATACACATTGATAGGAGTAAGTACCTTACAGTTTAGGGTACATACACGCACTGTGGCACAACATTTAATGAGTGACATGGGGATCTGACCCCGGTCCTGACGAAGGGGCATGGAGCCCCGAAACATGTTGACCCGCACAGGAAAGTTAGCCCACTAATTAGCTTAACCTTTCCGACATCACCTATTTTAATATTACCAGCCAGTGCCTAATAAATAATATTTTCTTTACACTAGGCCAGGTATTTTTTAACATCACTATATCACCCCTGACCCCACTGACACTCACTCCCACTCACTCACATAGCACCTTCACTTAAAAGGTGCTCCGGCGTAGTCGCTTGTAGCAGCACTGCCCCGTTCGGCAGCCGAGCGGGAAGACCCCGATGATGAAGCATGACACCAAGGGCCCTTTTGGTGTGTGAGGGGTATTTTAACACATTAGGTGTATTCCAACACCAACAGAATGCACAATATCCTTTTCGGAGGTGGACCTTTGTGATTACAATTACCTTGACAAGAGGAGGACGTGCCCACCTCGGTGCCTACCAGCACCACCTCTTCCATCCCCCCTTTTGATTTCCTTTGAAATTTCGTTAACCTGATCCTCTGGTTTTTTCACTAATTTGAATTTCAGATCTTCCTTTGGCCAAACATCTCCTTTTCTCAAGAATTTCTTCTTTGGCACAGTCTCGTTACATTTAGCTTTCCAAGTTCTCTTTCTGAAATTTCTTATCTCAGACTCTTCATCACTCTCGTCTGTATCAGTTTCTGAGACTTCAAATCCATACCTAGGAACTTCTTTACTCAGCAGCTTCACTCCGTTAGGAACATCATCATTCTTATTTTCCTCTTCTTCAGGGATCACCTTTAACTTCCCAGTTTCAGAATTCTTGTTCCTGCATTCAGAGCTACTCTTCTGCTTTTCAATACTGTCCTGGACTTGATTATCTTTTAGCTCAGAATTTTCTACTTCTAGATCTTTTTCTGCTTCAGGATCTTCTTTCTCTGCTTGAGTTTCGTTTTCTAGCAGATTTTCATCATTTTCTTGATCAAGAGTCACAATTTTCAAATCTTTTTCATTCAATGCCTGATTCGCATCTGAATTCTTTAGATTTCGTTTTTCTTGCTGATCATCAGAATCTGGACCTTCAGGATCTCCTTCTGAATCTGAATCAGTTGTTGTGTCACTTTCTTCATCAAGATCATCAGAAGGTGGTACACGAATGGTATGACTCGCATGCACCCACCTTCTCAGTCCCCTACACTTCACAGCATTTGTTGTAACCAGAATCACTTGTCTCGCTTTCAGCCATCTGGGTACTAAACAGTTTCTCCTTCGATGAACTTTTGTTCTGACCCAGTCTCCAGGTATCAGATCATGAGCTTGCTCTTTCTCTTTTGTAATCTGTTCCCACCTGATGAAATACAGAATTTACTACATCAGAGAGGTTCTGACAGTACTCAATCATTAATACTCAAGAGCTTGCCAACTGGAACAAATGCTTGCCTCATCACTCTACCCATTAAGATTTCATGAGTACTAAGGCCTGTCTTTTTGTCAGAGTACTTCTCAAGGACATCAGAACTAATGGAAGAGCATCTGTCCACTTCACTCCTGTAGCTAGACACATTTTTGAAATTCTGTTTTTGATCGTTCCATTTATTTGCTCTACAACACCTGATGCTTCTGGTCTGTATGCACAATGCAACTTCTGCTCAATGCCTAATGCTTCACAAATCAATTGTAATAATCTGTTTTCAAAATACATTCCACGATCACTTTCAATAGTCACCGGAAAACCATATCTAGGTATGATCTCCCTCAAAAGTAATTTTGCCACAGTGACTGAGTCATTGTGACGAGTTGGGAAAGCTTCCACCCATCTTGAAAACAAACAAACAATCATGAGTACATACCTGAGCCTATTGTGTTGTGGCATGTCAATGAAATCCATCTGTAACCTGGTAAAAGGACCACCCTCCCGTCCTATGGTTCCCAGACTTACAACAGTCTTTCTGTTCGGATTCATTTGTTGACAGGTCAAGCATCTCTGGCAAAGTGATTCTGCAATAATTCTGTATTTTGGACTGAACCATGTCTCTCTAAATAATCTGATCATAGAATCTCTACCTAAATGCCCTGGACCATGATACATCCGTGCCATGTCAGCAATCATGCAATTTGGCATTACTGGTCTGTCATCTTTGTAAACCCAAACTCCATCTTCCTCTCGCTGTCTGCACTCTGCTTTTAACGATGTGTTTTTCTCTTCCTCATCTGCCTCATCTTGTAGTTCCTTTACTCCCTGCCACGTTTCAACTACAGATATTAGCATGAGAGAGTTTAAAATGTGACTTTTGTCCTTTTCCCTATTGATTGAATACTTATTCCTTGCACAGTACTTTGCAATCTCATCTGCATAAGCATTACCTTTAGTAATATAGTCTTCACCTTTTTTATGTGCTGCACATTTTACAACAGCAATCTTTTCTGGTAACTGAATGCCATCAATCAGTCTTTTGATCAATTTTGCATTCCTGAATGGTGTTCCCGCAGAGGTTAAGTAACCTCTTTGAGACCAACACTGGCCATAGTCATGGATTACGCCATATCCATACTGACTGTCAGTCACTATGGTAACATTTTTTCCTTCTGCTCTTTCACAAGCTCGAATCAAACCAATTTTTCTGCAATTTGAGCTGAACGAATTCCATCAAGGGGTGAACCCTCTACAGCATCTGAAACTGTACATACTGAGTATGCTGCCCTCAGAATGCCCTCTTCCGTTCTTAGACAGGAACTATCAACAAAAGAAACCAAATCTGATTCAGGCAAAGGAACATCTTTTATATCCTGCCTGGGCTTGGTGCAGTAATCTACAACATCCAAGCACTCATGATCAATGTCAATTTCATTGTTTACTTCAGTAACAACACCATCCGGCAATAATGTGGAAGGATTCAAGTTCACACATCTTGCAATAGAAACATTATCTGATCCCAGGATTGTTTTTTCATATTTGGTTAGTCTGTTACTAGTCAAATGCTGTGTTTTGCTTCTGGTAAGAAGAATTTCAACTAAATGAGGTATAATACCTTTACAGGAAATCCCATAATGATTCCTTCACTTTGCTCTAGACTTACACTTGTTGCAGCCACTGCTTTTAAGCAACCTGGCAAAGCCTTTGCAACAGGGTCCAAAACAGCTGAGAAATAAGTAATTGGCTTTCTCAGTTTTCCATGTCTCTGTATCAAAACTGACAATGCACAACCTTCCCTTTCACTGCAGTACAGCTCAAATTATTTTTCATAATCTGGCATTCCCAAAGCTGGAGCTTCACACAAACTTCTTTTTAACTGCTCAAAAGCCTCTAACTCCGTTTTTGTCAATGTAATCGGGTCTTTAATGTCTGCTTTTGTCAGTCTCTGTAGTGGTTTCGCACTACCGAAAATCCACTAATCCATTGGCGACAGTAACCAACCATTCCCAGAAACATTCTGACCTGTCTTTGTGTTGTCGGGGGTTGTATTGCTCGAATCATTTTAATCCTTTCAATTGTCACTTGTCTGATTCCTTTTGCAATTCTGTGACCAAGATATTTTACTTCTTGTTTGCAAAACTGTAATTTTGCAGGTGACACTTCATGTCCCTCATCTGCCAATCGATTCAAAAGAGTAATGGTGTCAGTTACACAATTTTCTCATGTTTTTGCAGCCACAAGTAGGTCATCAATGTATTGGACCAATGTTGATCTTCCAGGCAAAACTAAATCTTCCAAAGATCTCTTTAACAACTGATTAAAGATAGATGAACTTTCAGTATACCCCTGTGGGATACGACACCATGCTCAAATACGGTTTTGGAACCTAAACGCAAATATTTGCTGGCTTTCTGGATGCAGTGGAACTGTAAAGAAGGCATTGCATAGGTCAATGACCGTATACCATTCTGCATCATGCGGAATCTGATGAAGAATTACCGCAGGGTTTGGAACAATTGGGCAACATGGAACAACAATCTGATTAATTTTTCTCAGATCCTGAACAATTCTGTAAGTTCCATTTGGCTTTTTGATACCCATAATCAGTGAATTACATGGGCTGCTCTCAATCTCTTTTAGAACACCTTGATTTATACATTTTTCAATCACAGGAAATACTCCTTCAATTGTTTCAGCTTTCATTTTATACTGTGGAATATTTGGGAAATCTATTCCTTGTTTTACCGTTATTTTTACTGGATCCACATGTTTCATGAGACCCATATCATTTCCAGTTAAATCCCAAATTTCTGGATTGACTGGCTTTTTAAGCTCTTCAGGCAAATTGTTTTTTATCAAAAGCAGGAATTAATTTACTTTCTTCTTCAACCATCAACATTGTCAATTTGTAAAGACCATCTACTTCTTAAGTTTGTAGCTCAATACCATCCGGTGAGCAATAAATTCTACAATTCATCTTACACAGTATGTCACGACCCAACAAATTTACAGGACTACTGTCACAAACTAGAAACCTGTGTTTATCTTTGAAATTCCCAATCTCAACCTTTACAGGGTCAGTTAGATTTGTTTTTAATCTGCTGATTTGCTACACCTACAACTTGGATGGTCTCACCAGAGAGAGGAAGGTTTTTAATTTCTACTGATCTAACAGTAGAACGGGTAGCACCTGTGTCCACAAGAAAAGTGACATCAACATCATTCACTTTACCATTTACAAATGGACCAGCCTGATCTACCTCAAGAGTGGGTCCAAGCACACACTCTTCCTCCTCTCTCAGGCACCATCATGAGTAATCTTCAGAGGATTCACTCGCTTCATTATCTTTTAGCCAAAATTGTTGAGAAACATTTGAAACATTCGTTTTTGACAAACCATTTACCTGATTTCCTCTGCAGAAACCTGTTTCTGGTGTATACCTTTGAGTATTTACACAGTTTGGAAAGGGTGCTTGTGGTATCTGGCTCTGTTGATTCACTACCTGTCGCTGTAGCTGTCGCTGCTAGCTTAATTCATTTAACTGCTGTTGTAGCTGCCATTGCTGATTTATCTCACTCTGCATCTGTGGATTCAACGATGAATTTTTAAAATTTCTGGGCGGAGTTTTACACTCCTGCTTCCAGTGTCCAATCTCCCCGCAATTAAAACATGGGAGCTTTTGTTTTAGCTCTTCAATATTCACATTAAATTTAGGCTTGTTATTAAAATTGTTTCTAAATTTGCCTTGATTCTGGTGCACATTTTTATTTTCTAAGGCTATCTGTTGTTGCTCAGCTACCTTCACTTGTGCCCACATTGCCTTTTCTTTAAGTTTCTTTTGCTTGGCATCAATCTCATCACTGCAGTATTTTTCCTTTCTTAAGATGTCATCAACTGAAAGTGATTGCCATCCCACAATTCCATTTTTAATCATGTCACTTATTTCAGGTCTCAGGCCATAGACAAATCTGTAAATAAAGTGGCTCATGTCCTTTTCACTTAATTTTTCATAGCCACTGTATTGCTTAAAGACTAACAGTAACCTTTCATAAAATGAATGTACTGATTCTTTTGATTCTTGGTTTGTTCTGTCAATTTTAACCCAATCTACCTCTTTCGGAGGAATCTTTTCTTTTAGCCAATAAATTACTTTATTGTAAACTTCCATGACATCTTTTGATGGGGCACCTGTAATTGTGTCTTGAGCAGGCTCTTCTTTGGGCCATCCCACAGAAATTTTACATTCTGTCCAAAGATCTGATGGGACAACAATGTGAAAGAATCCATCCAGATCAATCCACAGAACTTTTGACACCTTAATGATTCTGTCTACCTGACGATACCATTCCACAGGCTTTTCTCTCAGCCGAGGAAAATCATTTGTAAACAACAGGATGTCTTGCCTTGACCAAGGGACATGCACATATCCCCCACCTGCTCTTTCCCTCATTGGAAATTCAGAAACTGTTTAATCTCTGACTCTTTTGTCTTGTTCCTTGTTGACCATTTCATCCTCCATTTGCATAGTTCACCTAATCTTTTGAGGAAAGCTATTAATTCTTCAATATGAGTCATTCTTCCAGAAGTTTTGAGATTGTCAATATCTTTCTCATAAAAATCTACTCTGTAATGTTTTTGCAAATGTTTCTGTTTGCTTAAATCAATTTCTAATTCAGCAGCCATTTCTTCCAGTTGTTCATACCTGTTCTTCATTTTCCACTGAATACTTTTACAAATAAAAAGAAGTTCATCATCCTGATACAATTTCAAATTGTCAGTACCAATTGTGCCAATAATTAATTCCTCCAAATCAGCTTTTAATTTTGCAACATCAAGCTTTTAAATTCAGGGGCTTCTGAAGACAGTGTATTTTGCATTAAATCTATTTTATTCATGCCTCTTTCTGGAGAAGCAGAATCAGATTCTGCAACAGATGGTGTCTGACAACCTGTCAAACTTTGATTAAAAGTTATATTTGGCATCATAGATTTTTCCCTTTGTATTTCTGAAAGTTCCCAATAAAATTTTTCAGCCACTTTTTGAATTTCTGCATTAAATGGAACTGTCAAAGCTGAATGTCTGATTTCTCTCTGATCAAAAACTGGTACAACAGGACCAATTGTTACTGGTACTGTCACTGCTTCCATGCCTTTAGTTAATTGCTGAATTAATTCTTCTTTTGCTTTATTATAATTTGAAATTTCTGGCATATCAGCAAGCCTTTCTGAGTTTCTCTGAAAATCATTTCTCTGTTCTGGAATCTGTTTTCTCTGGGTGTAGTAGAGTTATTCATCGACCCTACCCTTTCAGGTAATTTTTAAAATCTGGGTGAACCTACTTCCCTAAGAGGAGGTGCACTTGGAGATGTTCCTGTAGAAACTCTCGGGGTGGGTTGCGAATCTGCTTGATAAGGTGGCGGTTTGCATTTATTAGAATAAAGGTCTTCTAAAACTGCATCATCTAATTCTTCGTCAAGTTAACTTTTCTTTTGAGTTTTCTTTTGACCTGGATCTTCAGTAATCATTATTCTCACTGGGTACAAACCAACATACATATCTGCCTTTCTCCAGCGTCTCACTTTGTCCTCATGTGTTTCTCTATTTGCAATATATTTTGGGTTTCTAGGTGATAAACATTTGCTTTAACGTTCCAGTTCCATCATCTCAACCTCCCATTCAACTAAAGCTTCGAATTGTGTAGGTCTAGGCTTTGGCAAAAGAGCCATCATTTTGTCTCTCAGGTTTCTTAAAACGTTCATATTAAATGATCCATCTCCCGGCCATGCTAATACGCCGTCATTTTTTGTATATTGCATCCAATTCTCAAAACAAATTACAGTATGATAACCATATTCGCCTTCCACATAAGCTGCGGATGTTTTGTACTTATGAAGTAATTTTCCACCACGCGTTTCAATTTTCTTGTCGGGAGTAAATACATTTTTTATTTTCTGAAACCATGTAAGCTTCTTTTCCTCTACACCGTACCAACTCATGTTTAAAATGTACTTATTTTAAAAGATCGCAATGTTTTCTTGATGTTCCGCTATTCTAGCCAATCCGTGCGCGAAAGACACCAACAAGCCAATCAGGTTAAGCTACGTCGCCACCTTTCTCAACCAATAAAAATACTGTATTCAGAATGGACCAATCAGCTATCAGCTCGTCACTGTCACGAGAACCAATCAGTGTGCTCGCTGTGACGTATGCTAGCCAATCACAGCGCGAACCGATGACGTACACTGCCGCTGCAGCGAGGCTGTGTGTGTCACTCCGTAAACTCACCCTTCCTTCACAAAAAATTTTCACAGCGCCATTTTAAACAGTTCTTTTCAATGAATTTCAGTTAGTAACTACAAATAAACAAACCATTTGTTTGTTTCACTAAGAAAGGACAGTTTTTAACAGTCATTCAGAAATGTTTCGTACGGAAATAGACAACGCTATTTCTACCACGCAGATGCAGAGCCATTCGAAGCCACCTATCGGTACACAGGGGTACTACTAAAGATTTTCTGCATCCTGCCTGATGTCTGAGGAATATTATAAGATATGACATTACAAAGGTAACTAATTGCCCTTCAGTGCAGGATTATTTGCTGATGCTACCTCTCACTCTTAACCCACCTCCTAGGTTAAACAGGAGCAAATACTGGCAAAGCTTGGTGTTTAGGTCTGGGGTAATGTGCTAACGCTTGGCAAACCTCATTTGAACACTCTTGTTATACATGTGTTAACATATTAAAGTTTGACACGTTGGCTTTGAAAATGCTTTTAATTCTGAAAAGCTAATGTCATTAGGCCATCTTTTCCAGCATAACTCTTGTCAGATCAGCCTGAGTGACATTAGAATAAAAGCTCAATGTAAAGCAATATTGGCAATGTTCAATCTCAAGCAATGTTTAGCAAGTTTAGTCTATGGTGTATTTCATCATATTTTTAATTATTCTAAAGCACTATAGGCTATGTTTAATGAAGAACCATGTGAGTGATCTATAGTGTTGCTATGTATGTCTCTCATAGAGTGCCTCTATCATTTATTTCTCATAACCCACAGCTTTGACACCACAAAAGTTGATAACAAAACTGGTTAACCACTGTTGTGATGTAATGAATGCCTTCCAGGCCAGTCTGACAAGCCTCCCTGAGACCCTGTCAGCACTGCTCGGCTTGGCTGCCTTGTCTGAACGCTGAATGCACAGCTGCATGAGGGGGAACAAAGGCAGAGAAGGTGGTGGGGGTCAGTAAAGGGTGCCAGGTAAGATTTTGTTAACCTTTGGGACATAGATACATAACAGAGACCATGGCTGCCTCATTTCTCCTCTCCCACTGTGTAGCATTTGAAAGCAGGGGCAGATGAATTTTGGGGGACATACATAACATAAAGTTATAGATTGGTAAAAAGTGAACTATGGGTATATTTTTCATCTCTAGGTTCTGAGTGACATTATAGACAACTCGTACTTCGATCATGTTGTCCATTTGATGTCACTCAAAACCCATCAGTAAAAACATTCCCGTAATTCACTATTACCCATTTTCAGTTCTATATATATGTCCACTATTATTATAGAGCTATATATAACATGTTATTTGAGAGAACTCTTGAACAAAAGATTCTTGAGTCACCCAGGGACCATGGGATATTCATAATGTCTTTAGGCAATTGGATGACTTTTCAAGGTCACTATAGAGCAGTATGAGGAGCTTAAAGCAAGGACTGCAAAAGACCTGTGTCACAGAACCGAAAACCTCATTTGAACACACAATATCTTTAACAATATCTACAACTACCATTATCTACAAGTTACAATAGTGCTGCAAAGCTCCTGTGTATGAAAATATTATTTCCTGTAGGAAACTTGGTTTGCTTTAAATATTCTTTGATTTGCAGCCTTTTCCAACTGATACATGACAGGGAGATAAGTAGGAAAGGCAGCAAATGGAGGCAGCAGATCACTTGTTACTGATGGGTTCAGGACTGTGTTAATTTATGAGCAAAAAGATTCACATCGCTCAGAACCTGTTCCTGTTCAAGGGGAATTGAGAAATGGAGCCAAAAGGGATGTTTCAGCTGAAAACTTCAATGTTCACTTTTGATTGGTCCACTCAGTGAATGATGTCATACTGTATGTTGCAATACAATTCAACATCCTATCAGACCTCCTCAAACAATAGATTTCTAGATTTCTTACTGTTGGTGACTATTAGTGATGCAGGACTGGGTAAAGAAAACTCTCTCTTCATTGGATGACAGCAGAACAGGTGCTGTTGGACTAACACCCCCACTTTGTAGAGAACAGTCCACTGTTGTGGTAAAATACCAAGTTTATTATCTATTGAACGTTGTTTATTAATTTTGTATGGAAAACAGGTTATATTTTGGAAAATCAAAAGCATTACATTATGAGCTCAAATAATCACATCATCTTTACATACAAGTTATAAGGATGCACTCAAGACTACAGAATATAGGGCGCTGGTCCAGCATCCAGGGTCTCTTCATCTCCCTGGTAAGTTTGTAGCAGATCATTTACCTATTTCTTCATTAATGTTTTTTAGGCATCGTGTGCTGCTCACAGTCCCTCGGGGGTGTTTGGTGCTTTCTTGATGGGGCAGGGATCTATAAAGATAAAATGAAAGTTATGACTGGGAGAAAAGATGAGCAGAAAGATTCATCCAGAGTACTAAGGACATGAGCCATGAGAGAAAGCTGTGGGCAGTCACAGATCAGAAAATGTCATTTTCTGCTATTGGAGGATACCCAAAACCTTCGAAAATAACTTTAATTGCTGCCTGTTAGTGATTCAGAAAGCCTGTCAAAAGTGTTACAGATGTTTATGGGTTTGTATTTGTGCGCATCATTAGCAATGTGCAGAGTACATTTTCACAATTGATTAAAAATGTGTCCCCTGATATAGATTTTCTATGATGTGTAGAAGTGTGTTTTTCTGATATGTTAACCTGGCCACATTTTAGTGCAAATACCATCTTGTCCAAGATGGAAGTCATTTCTGTCATTCATTCTTTGCCCCCTCCCCAGCACACATCCTCTTCCCATGAGCTCCACAGCACACCCTCAATCCGAAATGTTCTGGTTTATTTCCACTGTTATGGTTGTTCTGCTCTCCATGAATCTTCCCCAGTTCAGCTGTGATTTGAAACATTTACAAGATATTCTGCTTGTTCACTTATTCATTTGAATATCATGTTATTGTTAATGTATCTTGTTCGGTTCTAGTCGAGCATCTACGTGGGTGCTGCATACTTATTCATGTAGTGAGTAAGTGCTTAAGTGATAAAGCAATATGAGTTTTTTTTCATGTGCTCTGATTTGCTGATGAAGTGTTATATTTGCCCACACCATGATGAGTCTGCAGAAATTGTGATTTCCCCTGCAAGAATAATGTATGAAACCCCTTTGATTTTGAGGATCAACTAGAAGACTTTGCTTATATGCTGCTTGGGATACAGTCTTTTTTCTATTGTGTTTGCTGCCTTCTTGGGCTTTGCACTAAGAGCTTTCATTGCATTCATGGAGTTGACTCTGATTCAAGTCATTTTTTTAACTCTACAGTAACACCCTTTTACCTTTCTATTGATCTGGAACTCAGTTATCCAGTGGCCCCAATCAATGGCAACTTAATTATTTAATGAATTGCATTTTCTGGTCAGTAAGAGTGATGGGAGGACAGGTAGCCCCACTGAAACATCCATTCTACCCTGTGACTTGGCTACCCACTTTGGGTGTCTGTACTCCCCCAACCACGCCACTGAGCCTGACCCTGATTGCTGGAGCTACGACGATGCCAAGCCACAATCAAATCCTCCAGTAGTTTCTACATTGGAGAAAACTGCGCCAGTTGTGGTTGCACTCAAGCCACATAAACTCCAGAGCCTCATTTATGAAAAGTGATGCATTGTTGCCTGAAAACAGCGATGCGTCACTTTTCATTGCGCCCTCCTTGCGTCACCAATGATGCGTCATATTTACAGTATGAAGCATCATTGCGCAAGGAGTTACAGATACGTCAGTATTTCTGACGTATCTGTATGGTGCAAAAGTCACGCATTGCTGGAGTGTGTCACAAAAGTGACGCAACTCCAGCAATGTGTCCTTTCATATGGGGCAAGCCCCATGTGAAAGGGCCTGCATCAGTCTTACGCCTGCTGTGAGGCAGGTGTAAGAAATTGACGCATTTGTGACCTAGAAGTGGCGCAGTGAAATCTCAGATTTCACCACGTCACTTCGACGACCCTTTCTTGCGTCAATATGCTCCCCTTGCATACATTATACCTGGTGCAGGTATAATGTGGCGCAGGGGTTTACAAAGTGGCGCATCTACTTAGATGTGTCACTTTGTAAATATGAAAAGGTAAATTTGCCTTCAAGGGAATTTATTCAATCTATATTTTGTTTAGTTGAAGTTGTTCTGAAAAGGACCAGTCACTTGTCCTTAAAGTGAATATATCAACAATTTGCTAGTTTGAAAAAGAGCATTGCATCAACATATAACATGTAAACATATAAACAAAGACACAAGGTGTATACGAAAAAATATATCTTTATCAAATAGCTCAGTCAAAGAAATCAGCTACATATACAGATCAATAAACAAATAGAAATTAGGACTGTAGGTACACACATAAGTAAATTACAAGGTGACACAACAGAACCTAAAAAGACACCTATCCCAAATCACATTGAGTAAAACAAAGAAAGGGATAAGGTGTATAGTCGACGTTTCGGTTTCTCAGGCGTTAATTTGCTGAAACCATCCTCAGGACTGTTATTAAATTGTGGTCTGTATAGAGATATTGTTATCTGTTTATAAAATATCGTGACTGCATCCCATGGATGACTGTGGATCGAACTGTCTTTTAAAATCTATTAGTTGTGAGACAAGGGGCTTCACGTGATAATTCAAACTGTAGATGAGATATTCCTCATAGATATTCCTCATAGAACTCAGATATTACAGAAGGACACGGAACATCCCGTGTGTGTAAAATTAGATCTTGTCAATCACCGGTATCAGAATCAAACAAATGAATACGAAATGAAGTCGGTAATACGTAGAGCAGTTATTAATCCTGCGCCACCTAGTACTCGGACAGAGTAGAGTTGAAGAACGTCTAGTCTGTACGAACCCATTTCGTATTCATTTGTTTGATTCTGATACCGGTGATTGACAAGATCCAATTTTACACACACGGGATGTTTCGTGTCCTTCTGTAATATCTGAGTTCTATGAGGAATATCTATGAGGAATATCTCATCTACAGTTTGAATTATCACGTGAAGCCTCTTGTCTCACAACTAATAGATTTTAAAAGACAGTTCGATCCACAGTCATCCATGGGATGCAGTCACGATATTTTATAAACAGATAACAATATCTCTATACAGACCACAATTTAATAACAGTCCTGAGGATGGTTTCAGCAAATTAACGCCTGAGAAACCGAAACGTCGACTATACACCTTATCCCTTTCTTTGTTTTACTCAATGTGATTTGGGATAGGTGTCTTTTTAGGTTCTGTTGTGTCACCTTGTAATTTACTTATGTGTGCACCTACAGTCCTAATTTCTATTTGTTTATTGATCTGTATATGTAGCTGATTTCTTTGACTGAGCTATTTGATAAAGATATATTTTTTCGTATACACCTTGTGTCTTTGTTTATATGTTTACATGTTATATGTTGATGCAATGCTCTTTTTCAAACTAGCAAATTGTTGATATATTCACTTTAAGGACAAGTGACTGGTCCTTTTCAGAACAACTTCAACTAAACAAAATATAGATTGAATAAATTCCCTTGAAGGCAAATTTACCTTTTCAACTTTATTACCCAAGCCCTCAAGGGTATTTCGGGTTGCTCACTTCTTCTAAAATTCACTTTGTAAATATGGCGCAACACAGCGCATTTTTTACACCACTGGCGGCTTAAAAGTGATGCACAGCCTCATAAATGAGGCCCCAGGTCTTGACAAAATCCCTGCTGATGTGTTCAAATTTGAACTTGGGGTATGGGCCCCCTATATAAATGTTGTTTTCAACTCCATCGCATAGGAGGGTGGTGAATTCCCCCAATCATGGAAGAGGGTTGAGACTGTGCTCATCTTTAAAAAAAAAAGGGGGCTTCTAGGCTGCCCTCCAACTACCGCCCAATCAGCCCAATTAAAATCCTGTAAAACAAAATCTGCAAGAAGGTGCAAGGGCAGTTGTTAGATTGGTATGAGGAAATCCACATACAATTTAGGATTACAATCAGGTTACATATACTGTTTTGTTCTGTTTTTGCACCTACTGATGACATTAGCAAAGAGGGTGCTGAATAATTATTCATGTAGTGGGTAAGTGCTTAAGTTTTAAAGCAATGTGAAGTTTATTTATAATGTCTGCTGATTTGTTGATAAAGTGTTGCACTTGCTCACATCCATGATGAATCTGTAGAAATTGTGATTTCATATGCAAGAATATACTGGGATACTGTGAGTTTTTCTATTGATTTTGCTGCTCTCTTGGACATTGGACCAAGAACATTCATGGCATTGACTCTGTATCATTTTATTTTTTATTTCTGTAGTAACACCCTTTAATTTTTCTATCAATCTAGAACTCAGTTAGTAAGTGGGCCCAATCAATTTCAACCTAATTATTTAATGACTTGCATTTCTGATGTTGATGTTTTGGACGCAGGGACGGACTGCCGCATGAAATCGAGATTTAACATTGTCTCTGATGCAGTGAAATGTGGCAACACTGATTCAGGTAAATTTGAGGTATCCAGATTTTGGAGTACAGTGTTTTACTCCCATAATAGTACTCCTGGAGAGAGGAACAAATTCCTATATAACCATGAACACTGAACTATAATCCTGCTTCCAGAATCGCAATAGTAGTACATTTTTGCAGGTGGAACCTGACATAAATTACGTTTTTGTGCCCACAGTCCTTTCTTTTTTTCTATGGGACAAGGCACACACTTTTTCTCGGTGGAGAAATATCTTCCTACACTATTTTGATCTTTCTTGTTTCAAACCTGGAAAACACTGCTGCCTTTGCAATGAGAAAACTATTTTTATACAAGTTGTGTAACTACCTCTAGACGTGTGTGTAGGTAATCTCAGTTTTTATGGTCTAGCTTTACAGCACAGTGGCCGCCAGAAAATTAAATGAGGAGGAGCAGGGTTTTGGCTCTGCCCACATTTTAGAAGCCCAGAGTACATGCTTTTATTAGGCAGAAACTCTGTGCTTCCACAAAAGAGTGCTTGTCCTCCAAATAGCTCACATGTTTTTCATCCAGCTGCTTGAGCTTGAATTTTAAGGGGCACTGTAATGCTAATAAAGTATGTTAGATAATTGAATAATTAATGGTGTTTTTCTCTAGGAGCAGCACAGATGGGAGGAGGGCAGTCATTTACCTATTTTAGCTCTAGCAAGAAAATGCACCTATCACCTGGGTCTCTCATGAGATACTGCTCAGGCATCTCGGGGAGATAGGTGTCGTAGAAGGGGCCCTGGCTTGGTTCCCGTCATTTCTATCCGACCGTTCGTTCCAGATCCAAGCCCCGCCGTACTCATCCAGCAGGTTCTCTCTGGAGTGTGGTGTTCCTCAGGGCTCTGAGCTTTGCCCCACGTTCTTTAACGTATAGGTCCGCCCACTGGCCCTGCAGGCAAGGGAACGAAAGATCAAAATGATCTCTTATGCGGATGATACGCAACTTATCTTTACGTTCCTTAAGGATGCAATACCTGACCATGCTAAGTTCCAGGATGATGTTCTGGCCATTTCCAACTGGTTGATGGACAATTGCCTTAAGCTTAACTCCTTCAAAACGGAGGTGCTCTGGCTGGTAGGTGGCACGCAAAAGTGGGACCATCATTGGTGGCCCCCTTCGATGGGGCCTCCCCCCACCCCTAAAGAAGCTGTCAAGAACTTGGGTGTCTTAATGGACACTTCTCTGTCCTTTGAATGTCATGCAAAAAAGGTTGCGGGCACCAGTGAAGTAGTGTGGCTCACTGGTTAGAGGCGGCAGACCCGAGAGCAGAGGACGGCCCGGGACCAGGGTTCGATTCCCGGCGCGGCAGGTTTCTGGACCAGGGTCAGCGGACTCGATAATTCTCTCGCCTCGGTGCCCACTCTGATCAGCGATCACACTCGGCAACTCTGGGCATTAGCTTGCCTCATTTTCACTAACGGCCCCACCGGACCGCCGGGGATGCCTGGTCTCACCCTGGAGATACCCATTAAGGGACCATCTCTCAGGGAAGCCAGGAAGGGTTTCGCAGCGGTCGAAGCGCCTTGGGACCCTACGGGTAAGTAGTGCGCTATATAAATGCCTATACATTTACATTTACATTTTGGCCGTCTACGCTGCATTAAGCCCATCTTAGGCTTCTTTGAGCCACCCACCGGCCAAGTCATTGTCCAGTCCTTGGTCCTTTCCCATCTAGACTACTGTAACAGTCTTCTATTGGGCGCTAACAAGGCGGTTATCAAGAGACTCCAGAGGGCCCAGAATGCAGAGGCCCGCATCCTCTTTGCCCTACCCAAACACTGTCACACCTCTCACCTCCTTCGCCGATTGCACTGGCTGCCGGTGAAACGAAGAATGAAATTCAAGACCCTTTGTCTCACCTACAAAATTCTATACGGCCAGGGCCCTCAGATACTGCAGGACCTGTGTACCCCCTATGTTCCTACTCGGGTCCTGCGCTCTGCTGATCTCCATCTTGCTCGCACCATTAGAGTGCGTTAGAGCAGGGCGGGCAGTCGATCTCTTAGGTCTCTCGCCCTGGCCCTCTGGAACTCTATCCCTATGGAGGTACGTACCATCCAAAATCACTGGCACTTCCGGAAATATATTAAAACCTGGCTGTGTGCCTCCCTCCAGGGGGCTGAGACTTAGGTTGCTTTATAGTGCCCGATCCCTCTTGCCGTGCCTTTCTGCCAGGGTGTCCGCAAGCGCTGGGACGCCCCATTGCTGGGGCAGCCATGCGCTCTATAAACATATTTAACATAACATAACATAACCTGACCTTTAAACCTACACGTATTTTAATCTTCAGTTTTTTATTTTCCCACATATCCATTCCAATGCTATCTACTAGCAATGTTTCACATTACCAAGCAGTGTTCGTTTAAAATTGACCTCTTGGCATTGCCAATGCTTGCTACTGATAGACCTGCATAGAATCCCCAACAAAATCAACCATGCAACTAGATTAGCATCTGCCAGTGGTGTATATGGGAGTTAGGATTGTGACCGAGTGATCACAAATATTTGTTTGCACCTCTAAGTTTTAGTTGGGTGTTGCTATGTGTCCATCCACCAAAACTGTGGGCCTCATTTATGAGGATTTCACACAGTTTAGCACAAGTCATGTGGCTGCGTTGAATGACAAGAAAAGTGCAGGAATATGCCGTATTTAAGGCAATATGGCATATTCCTGTTCTTTTCCCTGCTCTGGTGCCCTTAGCACTAACTCAGGCACCCTTGCACCATCCTGAAAGGGTGCCTGCATAGCACGTAGGATTGTTTTGTGCAGAAAGGGGCCCCTCCCTGCTCAAAAACAATCCTGGAGGCATATTGCTCTTTCTAAGTGTGCTGCATTTTGCAGCACACATAGAAAGAGGAAGAAACAAGGAGAAATAGAGATGTTTCTCCCTGTTATGCCTCCACTAGGAAGGTGTAAGATTCTGGCATATCACCAGGTATACAAGTTCTTGTTCATCTGGGAATGCTTCAACAAGCATGCGAGTTGCGAGGGAAATACCACGCAGCAATGTAGCAATTTGCACAGTGTTAAGTGACTCAGGACTTTTGGAGCACCTCTGAGTCACAGGAAACAGCTTTGTCTCGCTTCAAAAATCTGTCGTAAGGTTTGCTTTGCTCTCGCACCATGTTTCATGGTGCAACAGCAAAGCAAACAGTCTCATAAATAGGCCACTGAAGCAGTTAGACATCCATTCAGGGGCAATACCAACCGTGTTCCACATGCTGACCAGGATAGATCACATAAGCAACATGAGAGGACCCTAGAGCTGTCCCCATAATGGCAGGCTAGGCTTTCAGATCCGGGGTTGCTTGATGCCTGACACACACACCATCCAATCACTGGAGGATATTCCCACTTTTCTATAGCACACAACACATATGGCTGGATTGATCTACATCTGATAGACAAGAGACACAAACATACCATAGCGGAGGCGGACCAACTCCTCCAAACACTTTTTGAGCATGACCCTTCAATAGGAGGCAGGTGTGGGGAAACAGCACTGGGGGACCTAAATAATTCCCTCCTTTGAGATCAGGTGGCAGTGGCTGACATTTGCTCTCAGAATACTTGGCACTCAATGACACTTAGAAAGTGAAAAAACACAAAATGAGGGGCCCTATCAAAGCAGTTAGTAGGAGGACTTTTTTCCAGGAGGAGGCAAAACTTAAACATTTGTGCAAAGCGACCATTACCCAACTAACTACAGACCCATAGGCACTTCAACAACAGCATGAACTTTCACCCACTAACAAGCGGTGGTAGTAAGTCCTGGTGGTACGGGGTCAACTATTCACACTATAACTAGACGAGGCTAATTAAATTCTCACTGGACTGCTAGCCCGCTTTTATGAGGGGGCAACAAACCAAATACTTTTTTGGCTCACAAGTTGTGGGCCCATTAAGCTCGAAGGCGTATTGTCGAAATTAGAGATGTTAGCAATACACATATCACCATGGAGAACAAACTCCAAGCTTTCTGCTCTTTCTACCTGTCCCTATTTGCAAATCGTCCAACATCGCCCACACTCTCCTGCTTTTTGCCTCATTTTACTGCTTCAACCTGTCTTTTCCCCTGTTTTTCTGGGGGCTTTCTCCTGTTTTTCCCCCGTGTATTACTGCTTTCTCCTTTCTCTCCCCCTGATTTTCTAAGTGCTTTTTTCCTACTGTTGCTTAATTTTGCCTGCTTTTTCCTTCCTCTACCCCCATTTTTCTGAGTGCTTTCTCCTACTTTTAACTTGTTTTTTACTGCTTTCTCCTTCATCTTCTCAGTGCTTTCTCCTATTTTCTCACTTGCTTTTACTGCTTTTTCCTTTATCTTCCCCCTGTTTTCGGAGTGGTTTCACCTGGTTTTGCTTTGTTTTTCACTGATTCTCCTGGTTTTTCCACAACGGCGCCTTTAAACCATCACGGGTGATTTGCCGCACTTTATCAATCCTGATTGATTGATTCCCAGATCACCGCCACTCGTACCCGAGTTCTGTCACCTTACCTCCAATCATGGCGAACTCCGCTGCATCCATCGACCAGCTCGGACCTTCTAAAGCTCTGGGCCCGATGGGTTTGACAGAAATTCTTTTACAGATGTTTTGCCCTTCAGCTCCTCTCTATTCTATCCACCCTCTTTAATTACCTCACGGTAGAGAAAGAGGCTAATAAATGCAGGCCCAAAGCATCTATTGAGTTGATTCCTAACACTGGCAAAGATCTGACCAATTGCCCATCCTATCAGACAATGTTATAACTTAATCTTGAAATCAAATTGATGCTGGATATAATACATACCACCCAAGTAGCCTTTAGACTTAATCGAGCCACCAATTACAAGGCCAATCACACTCTCTATGTTATTGATATAGCCAGGAAATAAGGGAAGGAAGCAGTCCTTCTGTCACGCGACACCGAAAATTGCTTGACAAGGTAGACTGGGTTATGCTCTCTAATGTCCTCAAGAAATTCAGCCTGGGTGAAATGGGCCTGGGCTGGATATCTGTTTTATACTGCTGCCCCAGAGAAAGGTTTGAAGTCGACGACCAATCATCAGGCCCTGCCCATCTTCACAGAGGTACCCAATACTGCTGCCCTCTAGCTCAACTCATTTGATCTCCTCTTGGAGCCCCTCTTGCAAAAATCTAGAAATTACCCTCAGATGCATGGTATCTCGTTTTGCAGAGATACCTTTAAGATGTCAGATTTATATACCTCACGCCTAACTCCTTCGCCGCGGGGGTAATTCCCCTGCAGTGCGGGGGAAGAGGGGCCGCGTGCGGCGCCACAGTGCTCATGATGAGCGTGGCTCATTATGCAGCACAGTGGCGCTGTGCTCATGACGAGCTGAGCTCCTCATGACCACGCCCGCGTGGGAGTGCCGTGACGGTTATGACAAGCTCAGCTCATCCTGAGCACAGCGCCACTGTGCCTTATGACGAGCTGAGCTCGTCATGAGCACCGAAGGTGTTAAGAAGCCCTAGGGCTCACTTCAAGCCTTGATCCTACTTCTTTAGGAACTTCAGGCAAGTGCTGGTCTAGATATTATATTGACCAAATACGAAGGCTGAATCTTGGTGGGGGGCCCTCTAGCTGTTTCCATCTCCAAGATAATGCAGTTTTGATGGACCACATACTCAATGCCAAGACAAATTCAGCGGCTTATTTTTGAGCCCTTGCGTCACTTTTACGCTGCCGGAGTGTCACTTTCTGTGACGTACCAGCAGAGTAAAAAATGTGAATTGTTGCACCATATTTACAAAGTGACGCATCTAGGTAGATGCGTCACTTTGTAAACTATTGCGCCACATTATACCTGCGCCAGGTATAATGTATGCAAGGGGGGGCGTTTTGACGCAAGAAAGAGTCATAGTGAAATCCAGTGAAATTATGAGATTTCACTGCGCCATTTCATGGACGCTAATGCGTCAAAATCTTACCCCTGCCTCATGGCAGTTGTAAGACTGATAGAGGCACTAACAACATGGAACTTGCCCATGTGAAAGTACACATTGCTGGAGTTGCGTCACTTTTGTGACACACTCCAGCAATGCGTCACTTTTGCGCCTACAGATACGTCAGAAATACTGACGTATCTGTAACTCCTTGTGACAGGATGCTTCATAATGTAAATATGACTCATTGTTAGTGTCACAGGGAGAGCGCAGTGAAAAGTGACGCATCGCTGTTTTCACGCAGCGATGCGTCACTTTTCATAAATGAGGCCCTTAGAGCTTTTCCTCTACGAGGCTGAGTCTCACTGATCAAGTAAAAAAATGACTCCCTTTCATTTGTGGAATGTATGACACTGGCCTTACTGCTGTGTATATTGTACCTATTCCAGTCAATAGGGAGGACATAGCTCGTCTCCAGGCAGCCTGCATTACGTTTATCTGGAAAGGGAAACCTTCAAGATTGGCCTTCAAGGCCTGCAGGAAACACCCCAAAGAAGGGGTTTTAGGGGACCCACCTCTATTTACACTACTACTAGGCATTTCAAATACATTATCTGGTTGAATGCTTCCGAGGGGCAATAGATAAACCATTGTACTTCATAGATCAAAACATTACTACTAGACTATAGGCCCCCAGATTTGGTGGGAGAGGGCTTGCTTTTGCCTCCAGGACTTGTACTCAGGGAGTAAGTGAAAACCTCTGAGGACATCAAGCAGGAATACAGCATTATTGAATCCAAGCTCTTTCTTGACGTGCAGATCCATCACTGGGTCTCACATAGTAACACCAAAGCATGTCTACCACAGCACCAATTCCTTTTGATAAATTCCTCGAGCACTAGTCTACCTTCATGCACTTGGTCTCTAGCATCTACAACATATTTATCACCCCACCATCAGTGGGTAACACATCCCTCAATCTACACTGGGAGAGAGATTTAATATTATATTAGAGGCCAAACCATGACAAAAGGTGTTCCTTCATACTAATAATATTGCCCACTATGCCTGAGGCAGGGAGATTCTCTATAAAATACGGGTTCATTGGCAGCTTTCACCACTCCATCTAAATAGGATCAATTCCACCTGCCCTGAGACCTTCCGGCATAGATGAGGAGGCACAGGCTCCCTCGTGCACATCCTGTGGTCCTGTCCCTGACTGGGAGACTTTAGAGATACCAGGCCTAGACAGGCTCTCTAAGTTCACCCTCATTGGTAAACCCTCGCCAGGAGTCTTTCTGCTCCACTCGAATGCAGGGAAAGGAATATCCCACATCCTTCTAGAGGCCAAGCACACCACTCTTTCAGTCTGGTGGAGCCAGCAACTCAAACCTACAAACGTTGATACATGTTGGAACATGCACGAATGGTGTACATCCTAGTGGACAAATCTCAGATCTTTCCCAAGGGGTCTTGTTCTTTAATATACTGACCACAGGATTTAAGTGTAAGACATTCCCACAATCTCTGCAAGATCGGGGACTGCTCAATCCTGCACTGCTGCCTTCGAAATGGATCATCCGAAGCTTTTGAAATTGACGTGTAATATAATGTTGTATAATGTGAAACTGGCCCAGTGTACTGATGGGATTAGGGGTGGGCGAGTGGGCGGAACAGGTAGGGCATTGTGTGTGGTTGTTTTTAATAAAGGCCGTATTGACTGATATTTTATCACTTGTACATGCATGAAAAAAACATGGAAAAGTAAAAAACACATACAATTGCACTTCTCAGGACAACAGCTGTGTTATGCCACATCCTATGAACTTGTCATGGGTCAGGGAGCTTCTCCAGTGACTTCTGCCTCTCCTCTGATTTTGTTAAAATGTTGCACTGCATGGCCACCGTATTAGGGATGGAGATAAATCTTATTGTGCCTTGCAAACTAATTCCTGCTAGCAACCCAGTTAAAGTGTTTTGCATGCCAATTGCTTTGTGAGCTATTTTTCATTTTGCTACGAAATAGATTTCCTGATGGGTTGCATTGCAAAATGTACAATTGTTACAAACTCCATCCTCATGAAAACTTATGAGGCAAAAGGCATTTTATTACCCTTCGACAATGCCTGAAAATGCATACTGCCATTATGTCCATGTTTTGGTGAACTTGTGTGTTACATTTCATAGTCTTTACTGTTTGAGTAAACGTTTTGTGGTCATAAAGCAAGGTGTTCTAACGGAGACTTCTAACCTTACATTCTTCACCATAGATTATTACACAGGCATCAGAAAGGATATGGAAAATCTTGAATAGTACCTCATTGGGTAGGTGAGTGGCCACGCCCAGCTCCGTGTCAGTCGTCCATGTCAAAACTGATGCTTTGGTGCCGTATAAGCATCACCAGGGTGTGTTCACATTGCTTCATTTCTTTAAGCAAGGATTCGAAGTTGTCTCTGTTATTTTTTTTACCTACTTTTTTCAACTTTTTGCTCACAGAATACCTTCAGGGCTTTATTTGTAAGCCCTTCACGCCACAGTTGCATCACTTTTTGTGACACTGCAGCGGCACAAAATATGTGCCACACTGCGCCCTATTTATATTGTGATGCATCAAGGTAGATGAGGCTCTTTGTAAAGCCCTGCGCTACATTATACCCGTGTCAGGCATAATGTATGCAAGGTGGGTGTTCCCCCGCACAAATGGCTCATTGAAGTGATGCAGTGAAATCTATGAAAATTCACTATGCCACTTCTAAGATGCCACTTGCGTGTAAAACACGCCTGCTTCACAGCAGGCGTAAGACTGACACAGGCCCATTTAACATGGGAATTGCCCATGTGTAATGACTCATTGCTGGAGTTGTGTTACTTTTATGACACACTCCAGCATCGCATCCATTACTGTGCCTACAGATATTTCAGGAATACTGTAAATCCTTGTGACATGGTGCACCGTACAGTAAATATGGGACATCCATTGAGTCACAAGGATGGCACACTGAAAAGTGCTGCATCACTGCTTTCACGCAGCGATGCCACAGTTTTCATAAATGAAACCCACTGGGTTTAAACATTGCGGTGATTTTCACAGACAGGGATGCTTTTCTATGTCTACCGGGTTTCTAAGGAGGGTGCATCTTTTGACACCGTGATGCGCAGGGCCCCAGAGTTCCTTAACATTCAGTTGCCTGCTGTTGAGGTCAAGACCAATGTTTTGATGGAGGCTCTTCAACCTGGGGTGGGCTCACTGGAGCCCTAGTTCACCTTTAAAGAAGACCTCACCAATGTGCTCTTGGAGGCCTAGGTGAAACCTTGGAAAGGGACTCCTGTGCATTGCATATTGTGCGGTACTGTCTGCCCCCTCCCAGCATCCCTTGCCTGGGGCCTTGGTTGTGCAGGTCTCAACAGTAAAGGTTAACCCAAGCGCATTCTCTACTATTCCACCAAATAGGGAATCCAAAAGGCTGGGCACCTCTGGAATCTCATCTTTTCATCCACCAGTCTTGCCTTACAGTGAATGGATATCGAATTCCTCTTTGTTTCATACTCCCATCAGTTGTGGCACTCAGTTGCGAAGCTTCTTTCCATGTGTCCCGTGGAAAGCTGTGCCATCCTCAACCAAATTTTCATGTATAGCAAGGATGCATCAAACTTCGTCGGTATGGACTGGACACTACAGACTTCCTGGATAGAGCTGTGACTTCTATGGTGGTGCTGCATCACCACACCTGGATGTGGTTCACTTAGTTCTAGGGGGATACCAAAGCATCCCTGGTTGGCATGCCCTTCGATGACTTCCACCTAATTGCTGACAAGGCGGACACAGTGCTTTCGCAAGAGCAGGGCCACTGTCAGATCCCTCTGCCTCTCTTTATCTGTCCTGCTGCAACAGCAGTCCTTTCACCTCTACTGCAGACATGGAAGGGGCAACTTGAGGCATCCACAGTATCAGCCATATTCAGTCCAATAGCCGGCCCAGCCCTTTCAAGGATGGTGTTGTGAATCCCAAAAAGGATGCAGGAATCAGTCCCAGTGTGCTTCTCAGCCCCCTGAACCCTCCGACTGCTGCAGCTTACAAACTCCTTGTCTCAGTGGTTGGTGATCACCTCTGACAAGTGAGTGATTCAGATTGTTCATAAGAGACACATCCTACCTTTTGTACCCCTCGCCTACTGCAGTTATCTGAAAAACAACTGATGGAGGACCAACTTTCCTTACTCTATCAGGAAGTGCACTTTTTTGGCCAAACAAGATATTGAGAGGGTGATCACACCAGAAGTAGGGAGTGTTTGTTATTCCTGCTACATTCTGGTGCCCCAAAAAAATGGAGTACTCCGTCCTGTACTAGATCTGTGTCTTCTTAATGCCTTTCTAAGGAAAGAGAAATTCAAATTGCTCAAGATGGCTCAAGTCCTCTCTGCCCTGGATCCTGGAAACTGAATAGTAGCATGGATTCTGCATATTTTCACATCCTGGTCCCACTGGTCCACATGATTCACCTGCTTTTCACAGTAGGCCACAAGCATTTCCCGTTGGCTGTGCTCCACTTCAGCCTTACCAGAGCACAATTATGTTTACATAAGTGATAGTGGTGGTTGCAGCCCATCTACATCGTTCTGGGATTCCAGTCTACCACTACCTTGATGACTGGCTGCTAAAGGCGGGGTCATGCCAGCTAGTTTTCAACCACCTCTATACTATAGTGAGCCGTTTGTATTCACTATCAATGTGTAAAAGTCATACCTGACTTCCTCTCACACACATCTTTTCATCTTAGCAACTCTGGCTACTGCAAGCATGTTGTGCCCCTGTAACTCAAATAGGGGGTTAGTCAACTGACCCTTGGAGTCATTTCCGGGATCCTGGGTCAAAGCAAGGCAGGTCCAGTCTGCCTTCTTCAGACAGCAGAGTAATCCTTCATCTTAATTTTCTATGCCAGACTTCCATTTCCACTTGCCAAAAGGATCTCGTTAATGACTGTTTAAGCCCAGAGACCGACTAATAAATGAGCTGTTTTTCTAATCTTACTGGACCATTTATAACCAGGGGGAGTAATAACACTACACATGAAAACTCACAGGCCAGAAAATAGGCAACACCAATAAGACGCAAAGTCTATCCAGCCTTGAACGTGGTGATCATAACTGACCCCCTTTTCATGAAAATCATTTCTTAACCCTTGGGTTGGGGCAACGACAGCTAACCCTTGTTTGTGACATCAAATTTATGGTCTTGATAAAGGTGGTCTTGAATAAGTGAACCCACCGAAACGCGTCAACGCATTCTTTAGTATAATTCAAGTCTCCAACACCAAAATTGATATGCTAATGTAATAGCAATACAACATCGGTGTCCCCACAGCGGAGCCAGAATATACGAATTGTATTCAACTATTGAATGTTGTATTCGTTCTGTCTTTTGAATTGTGCAGGACGCAAATGTATGTACTCTTTGTCAAAATATTTTTTAATTGTATTTTAGAAGTAGGGATCTAGATCAGCTTAACCCTTCACTGTGTTTTTAAGTTTTTTTCATAATAAATGTATTTTTAAGTATTTTTTTGCTTTTTGTTGTATGTATTTGTGACACTGTAAGGTTGGTATTACAATCTGTACTGAGTTCGTCCCCAGGGGAATCCTCCCTTCCTTGGTTGTATAACCCTATTTCCCTTGGTGTTTCAAGGGGTTCCTCTCAATTCCCTACACAAATAAAACCCATGACAGACATTTTAACTTCCTCATTACCAATTGTATATCGCTCCCAAAACACAAAGAGGACATTTTTAATCTTTTAATTGATCAGAAGCTGGATGCTCTATTTTTAACAGAGACCTGGCTAAATGCTAGCTCAGGTCAGGACATTGCCACGGCCCTATGCCCATACTACGCCATATTCAGGAAAGACCGATAGAACCAAAGCGGGGGTGGCATAGGTATTATTGTTAAGAAAACATTCAAATGCAAATGGGAAGATCTTCATTTGGCCAATTGTGAAGCTGGTCTTTTCATACTGGCCCTGACACCCCATTTACAGGGATCCTGAATTATCGTCCACCAGGTGCGGCCAGGGATTGGGTGGCGGCTCTATCAGAGTGTATCACCCCACTCCTAATGGAAGCATCCATGTTCTCTATTCTTGGGGACCTCAACCTGCATCTGGAGGATCACAGTTGTCCTACGATGCTCAATTTTCTGTCTGATCTAGAAGCACTCAATGTCCAATTAATGAACAATGGCCCCACACACATTGCAGGTCACTTATTGGACCCAACTTTTGCAAACTTTGATAGCATAATGTATGAGCCCGCATCTCCTATTCCATGGTCCGACCATTACCTCATCAATTTTAAAATCTGGGTTCCTACTGCTAAAGACCTGATTAGATCTGAGGTGTGGTTCAGGAACTGGCAAAAACTCAATATAAATGATCTCAATGCACAGCTAATATGGTCTAGTCCCGATATTGATCCAAAGGAGCTTAAAATTAGAGACTATAAAGAGATCAACAGCTGGCTATCTAGGGCCGCACAAACCATAGTCCCGCTTACTTTAAGTAAATGGAAATCATGTAATCCCCCAGTCCCGTGGTTTACAGAGAAATTAAAGGAAGAAAAAAGTAATTGCAAAAAACTAGAGAGGCAGTGGAGGAGAGACTATGATTCAGTTAACAAGGAAATAGATAAAAAAGCACTTAATGCCTACCACCTGTCTTGTAAAATAGCTAAGGGAAACTACAAAAAAAATAATCCATCTTAGCGATAATTATCGGATGTATGACGTTACAACGCATACTTTTACAACACATACCTTTACAACGCATTTTTTACAACGCAACATCCATAACAACGCATTCCATTACAACGCATGCCATCACAACAAATTTTTAAAAACTACCTTTACAACACATTCCATTACATCGCATACTACCTTTACAACGCATACCATTACAACGCATAACATAACATTGCATGTAAGGTAAGTATTGGATAGTGTAGGGGTAAAAATTACTATTCTAACTCCAGGGGGTGCAATAGTAGGGTAAGTGTTGGATAGTGTAGGGGTAAAAATTACTATTCTAACTCCAGGGGTGCAATAGTAGGGTAGGTGTTGGATAGTGTATGGGTAAAAATTACTACTCTAACTCCAGGGGGTGCAATAGTAGGGTAAGTGTTGGATAGTGTAAGGGTACTATGTGTTGTAATGGTATGCCTTGTAATGGTATGCGTTGTAATGCCTGCGTTGTAATGACATGTGTTGTAGTGGTATGCGTTGTAGTGTCATGCGTTGTAATGGTTGCGTTGTAATGGTATGCGTAGTAAAAGTTGCGTTGTAAAGGTTGTTTCCCATAATTATCGCCCCTCTTGATGATATGCCCCGAATGCTGCACTGCTATCAGAAGGACCAGAGTAAAAGAGTGAGCACGCGTCTCTGTTGAGATTGCGTGACAATATCGTGCCCCTTCTGTAATGCAGAAAACATTACCAAAATTATACAACACCTCTAGCATAATACTTCAAAATGTCAACCTAGCAGAGAATCTGCCAGGATGAGTACAGCACTGGCTGTTTTGTGGGGATAAAGGTCTCCAAGAGATACATAACTGCCCTCCCTTGTCAAAATCCCTAACACAGGGACTGCTTTAGCACTGGGGGTGCAGGGTGTGACAATCTTTTTCTGAACCCCCTAATGACCACCTTCTCCACGGATTCGCTCACTACCATCCTCTAACATGCACCTCCTCATAGCCCCTCTCTCGTATGCATTTCATTGGTTTAATAGCACCACTCATTCCAGTGTAGGCGTAAGAGCACTTTACATCACACACACATTATAGAAAGTCAATGAATCTTACATGTGTAAATCACTCTATAGGAAATGTAGCATAAAACAATGAGGATTACAAGGTGTAGGAATGACGTCATCCATACTGGTAGGCAGTATATTTCAAAAGTGTTGGTCTGGAGAAGAATTGTCGTATCACAGTGGTTGAGGTTGGCTTTACTAATAAGAAAGTATTTCTATCCAAAATGACCCTTTTTAGCAACATTGGGATAATGAAAGACTGGGGAAAAAGAGAACACTCTAACCTATAGAATACAGTTCTTTGATGACAGTCATAAGTCACTGTGCTATATTAGGATTGTAACTTATGGCCTGCAAGTAATAAAAGGATTTATGTGGTAAAAAGTGCCCGCTGACCTATCCACAAAAAATACACTTATTTGAGCTGCATGGTACACTTTCTTTGCAGCAGGCCTAATAATCCTCTGTGCTACTTTATGATGAGTCAACACTGACCTTTTAGACAGGACACAGGCAGTTCCCGGCCTCAATCGGCCACCAGGAGTAGTTCCACAGGGACCGGCCATGGCCAAACTCTCTCACCTCAGTTTTATCGGTGTTAATTTTCAGGAAGCTATGGTTCATCCAGGTCATGATATCACTGAGACAAGCATGAAACCTGGTTGCTGTGAACTCTGGTTGATTGAGAATAGAAATAAAAAGCTGTGAATGATCGGCATATGAGACCAATGCAAAACCATGCTCCCTGATAAGTCTGGCCAACGGGGTGACGTAGATATTAAACATTGTCGGGGATAGGGTCGATCCCTGTGAGACCCCACATGGAAGATGGAAACTATCAGATTTCAAGCCATCCCAGAACAAATGCAGAAAGGAGGAGAGGAGGGCTAGGGCAGCGTCCTCAACCCCCACATCCTTCAGCCGCTGCACTAATACCGAGTGATTCACGGTGTCAAATGGTGCCGAAAGGTCTAGGAGTATGAGGACCGCCCTGCCTCCTCCATCCTCAATTTTTCGGATCTCCTCTATTGCAGTAATCAGGGCAGATTTGGTGGAATGATAGGACCGAAATCCGTGCTGCATAGAATCCAGCAGGTTATTTGTGTCTAGATAATCACTCAACACCTTGTTTACTGATTTCTCCAAAATTTTTGCTACTATTGGCAAGCCAGCAATTTGTCGACAGATTTTCTGCTGATTGGGATCCAAGGTCGGTTTTTTAAGCAATGGCCTAATGACCCCTTTTTTCTAGGTTGTAGGATAGATACCTGATTCCAAACCTTGGTTGACAAGAGGTTTAAGCTTATCACAGATCTTCCTAGCAGCCTGGTGCATAATGGTAGGAGGACATAGGTCATTGGGGGATCCAGAGTTTGTGGAGAGGAGAAGTTTTTGAACCTCGTCATTAGTGATTTTCTGGAAACAGGATAATCTGCAATGAGTTAATCGAGCATTGGCAGGGAATCGACATTGCTCATCCTGAGTCCCCCGAGGGTCCAAGAGATCATTATAGATCACTTGCACCTTACTCTGAAAATAAAGGGCCAATTTATTGCACATTGCTTGGTCTGCTTTGAATGCATTATCCTGCTGCGGTTTTGTCAGCAGTTTGACCAATTTAAATAATTCCTCAGTGGAATTTCCAGCTTCCTCAATCTTAGTTTAAAAAAATAACATTTTAGCAACAATGATTGCATTCTTATATTGGTGGAGCACTTGATTATAGATTACTTTCTTCTCATTACTATAATCTTGTCTCCAGAGACATTCCGCTCTCCTGCAGCTTACTTTTAGGCACTTAAGCTCAGAGCTGTACCAGGGTGACGATATCTTAGATCTTTTTACTGCCACCAGCTTTTCAGGTGCAACACGATTAGCCGCTGCCAAAAGCCATTCATTAAACTGGGAGAATGCTTCATTATTATCATTCAATAACGGGGTGAGAAAGGGGCCCAGAGCCAGCTCTAGGTTGTTGCCTTGAACTTTGTTCCAATGTCGGACTTTTACCTTGGATGGCTTGGTTTGAATGCAGTGGTTAGGCTGCATAACTTTGATGTAAGAATGGACAGCCTTATGGTCTGTCCATGGGAGAGTTAATGTTTTGGTCAAGTTGATATGTGAGTTATTGGATAAAATGCCGTCCAGAGTGTGGCCCGCCCAATGGGTGGGTTCAGATACTAATTGAACTAAACTAAAAACTGCAAGATTATCCAGCAGTCTGGCTGTTTCTGAGTTATTTATTAAATCTATATGGTATTTTAAGTCGCCCAGGATTGTAAGGGAGTGAGAGTCAGTATATGACTCCGTAAGCGTCAAAAAAGCTTGGGAAAAGCAGCCCTGGGTCCAGTCGGGTGATACTTAAGAAGCCCCTGAAAGGTAGTGAGGTTATTTAATTTTATACAGAAATGCAGCGCCTCTGCTGGTAAAACTGATATGGCTTCCACCCGCATCTTTAAGTGATCTTGGTAAATAATGGCTATGCCACCTCCTCTACCTTCCTTTCTGTCTTGTGAAGTAACTGCATAGCCCTCTGGTAAGGCGATGTTCCTGTCTGGGCATGAGGTATTGTCCGTCCAGGTTTCTGTCTCAAAAAGGATGTCTGGGGTGGATACCTGAATCAGATCTTCTAGCTGATATTTATGTTTTCCCACCGAGTGAACATTCAATAGGAGGCATTGCATGAATGGTTCATGAGTAGCATTTGGGACATTGGCTAGCCCGTTTCTGGTAGTGTTCATGGCCATCTCCTCCGTTACTCTATTCTTGTACGCCTCTGTCTTTTAGACCGCGTATCCTCGCCCTGCCCTACTTTTGTGCTCAGTGTAATTAGTAGTGTCAGAAAGGGCACATAGAGCAGAGGAACTCTGCTGCATTCTGGTGTTGGAGGGACATATTGTGGCCCCTCCAATTTGAAAAATAGGATGCAATTACTGACCCTAGCTGAGTTCTTAAAGAAATGTCATTGTCAATCCCAGACTTTTAGTAATTACCTTCTTGGTGGGTGCAGAGTTCCCCATTTCAGTGGGCCAAAAGGAATCACTCTACATGTCTAATGTGTTACTCAAGATGACTTTTGTTTATCCACATTGAGTTTGAGATAGCTTCTACTTATCCAATCATGGTTGAAAAGCATCATGTTTTGAAAATTCTTCTGGGAAGCCAAAGAGTCATCCAACCTAAAGAGCAGCTGTAAGTCGTCTGCATAGTTGTAGATTGTGCTGTTCACATTGCTTAAAGCTTGGATGAAAGGATGGATATAGATGTTAAAGAGATGTTGGGAAATAGAGAAGCCTTGTGGTACCCACGAGAGAAGTTAGTGTGAAAGGATAACCATTGAGATACTTTATTTATAAGTTGGTTAGAGGACTGTTTATCAGGGTCATCCAGGCCAGAGACGAGCCCCAGGACAACAATGAAAGGACAACACTCCGGGGATAAGTTGACAAGGGAAGGAAAGCGCTTTGTGGCATGAGCTGTATTTGGGGTAGCTGGACTATGGTTAAGGACCTGGTTGCTCGTCTGTTCAGTTACACCATCCATCACCCAAGTTAACGGCAGGAGAGTAACTTTTAGAAGACACAGCAGGGACTGGGTGTGGCAATCGCCCCTCAAGCACATCTATCTCTTTGTTAATGACCCCCTCAACCCTCACTAAATAACTGTCGATGGGGGAACCATCGGCTGCAACTGAGGGCACAGCGGGTGCTGCCTTCCTTTTTACCCATTGTGCCAACCAAAAGGGGAGCAGCGCAACAATCACGCGATGGGGAGTGACACAGAGGCAGGAAGATCAAGGGGGCAATGCCGCAATCTGACAAGGGCCTTTATGTGCAGGTAGGTAACGCTGGCTCAGAGATCCCTACACATGCGTCCAGCATAATACAGCTCTTAGCACCAGACTCACCAAGATTTTTGCATTTTCCACCTTCCCTAGCTGGTGTAAACACTGTAGCCTCCGCCCACAAGCTCAAGGTGCAGGTGAGCTCACCTGAGATCTGCATCAGATGTGACTCCAAGCGTAGTTGCTGCCCTCCACTGCCCTTCAGCCATAGGTCATATGTTCTGCAAACCACTGTAGTAGTAGTAATTGTATTGTACAGTTAATTAAAACTCACAATTTTTAAAGTAATAAACCACTGAGGCATTAAAAGTAAATCAAAGAAAGTAAAGGTAAAAACCATTATCTCATTTTATGCTTTAACATTTTAAGTCCAGTGGAGAAGTGTGGCTCACTGGTTAGAGGAGGCATACCCTGAAGCTGAGGTCAGACCCGGGACCAGGGTTCGATTCCCGACGCGGCAGGGTCCTGAACCAAATTGTCCATGGACTCGATAATTCTCGCTTTGGTGCCCACTCTAAGCACGAGTTCACACTATGCAGCTCTGGGCAACAAGCTTGCTTAATCTCCACAACGGCCCCCCCACGGCGGGATGCCTGGCTTTCACCTTGGGGATGCCCAGCACGGGTGATCTCACAGGGAAAAACCAGGACGGGTTCTCAAGGCAAGCGCCGAGATGCCCAAGGGTTAAAAACTCGAGTGCTATATAAGAACACACATACATACATATATACATACAAACTGCTGTGCTTTCGATAGAGGTTGTATTGAGTCCCGAGTTTTATGTCTGTTCCGCTTTTTTGAGGTTGATATAAATATGGACAAAATGGCAATGTTTCAGGGTGTCTGCTCAAGCCTTTTGATGTGTGTAAGGGTGTGGATAAAGTGCTTGTGCTTCAAAGATGCAAACGTGAGTTGGATGTAAGAGGGGTTATTTAGGTTGACTCTTAAAGTCCTCAGTAAAAGAAGACCAGCTGCCTTCTATTCTGCTTTCGCTTGTGACTTCAACTTAAGTCTTTCTGCAACTTTAGCAACATACTTTGTAAAATGGCAGTTTAGTTGGATCTCTTCTGGATTAAAACATAATTTTACTGCCAGCCTACAGGTACTGATGCCCTTCTGATTCATTGATGGTCAAAGTAAGGCACGTCTTATGTATAACAGACCTGGGCAGATGCAATAATATGCCTTTGTTTTCCTGATCCACAAAGTTGGCAGGGCTGTTCTTTTGGTCTCCTTTTCCATGGCAGAAAGTGAGTGAGAATTGGTATAATGCCAAAGCGCAGACTCTTTTGTTTAACTCCCATTTTAGATAAGCATGTGGTGTAAGAGCTGTGTGGCCATTAAGTACTGTCTATAGGTGGGCCCGCTTGGCCAAAGATTCATTGTCTTCTTTTGTGGATTATCAATCAGGTACTCTCTGGGTAATTTCTCTCGATGTGACAGTTCAAACCATAGATGCCCATTTAGAGATCCCTGCTCAGCGCCTCTGATCTTATGCCAGCTTTTTTTATAAGCACCCCTTCTTTCCATGGTTTACTTCTGGATACTGAATTCCAGGCGTATTTGGGTGGGTAGCACATAGTTTGGTAGGTGAAAGATGACTCTATCTGACTTACCAATTGTTTTGTCTAAAACTATTGCATCTTTCCCCTGCCTTGGTTCACACCTATATGTGAGCATTGGCTGCAAACGCGCTTGAATCACTTGTAAGGGTGGGCGTAAAATCCGTTTTGTGGGCGAATTTGCGGATTTTCTGCGATTTCGCAATCCGCGAATCTCGCGAAATCGCGGTTGAATCAGCAGGGACGAATTTTTAGCCAAGCAAGGGTTACAGCAGCAGGTGCAAAAGTTGAACCTATTTTCTTTGTAACCTTTTACAAAAGGGTTACAAACAAATTAACTTCAACTTGGACACCTGCTGCTAATTGCTTCCTGGCGCCTCGTTGCCTACTTGCAACTATTCTCTGTCCCTGCTCTGACCCTTGAAGCAGGGTCAGAGAATAGTTATAAGTAGGCAACGAGGCACCTGTCCAAGGAATTAAACCTCATCAGGAAGCACTTACAGATATAAAAAAACAGGAAGAAGGGAGAGGATCGCAAATACACCCATTTTGAGTTGTCAGGAGGGGTTAAACTAAAAGAGACCTGTACAGCACAATTTTCATATGCATTTTGCTAAAAATAAAAAGCTGTATGTCCTGTAGGGGCAACTCAGGAATCTGGCCCTTCAGAGATCCGGCCTCTCTTTCTTTCTCTCGTTCTCTCTCTCCCTCTCTCCTTCCCTCTCTTTCTCTCTCTCTCTCTCTATCTATCTATCTAGCTATCTATCTATCTATCTCTCTCTCCCTCTCCCATAAACGACTGCATGGGTAACTTCGCTATGCAAGCTGCTCACGAAGACGCAAAAAACCCCGCGAACACGCAAAAACCACTGCGAACACGCAAAAAACCCCACGAACACGCAAAAAAACAAAAATTCGCACAAATTCGCGAATTTTGCAGATTGCGAATTCGCAAATCCACAAATTCGCGGATCGCGAATTCGCTAAATTCGCCCATGCTTAATCACTTGTAATAAGGGACCTAATGTTTGATCTGGTAGGACTTAATTTAGGGGCTTCATTGGGAGGAAGCTTGTGGTGCCCTTCCATTGCAAAGCCTCCAGTTGGGGTTTGTACGAGCCTCTGCTGTCGAGTAGGACTCCGAGATACTTGTAGTTCGTTACCAGCTGTAGCCTGCTCCCATCTAGGTACCACGTGATTTTCTTGGTCTTGTTGTAATTCACTGCCATAATTATTGTTTTCTTTTAAGTTAATATGTAATGCATTGCATTGATAGGATTTATTTATGGTGTTCAGCAGATGTTGGAGGCCGATTGGGGTCTGGCTTATTAAAACCAAGTTGTCCACGTATAGGAGATTGGACAGTGAGATATTTCCCAAGCGTGGGGCGTGCAATGTACTATTGTCCAATCCCCCTGGCAGGTCTGCTAAAAGAAACTGCATGAGGGCTAGAACACACCCTTGTTTTAGGCCTTTAGAGGTGTTGAATCGCCTAATATTTAATGTTTATGCTAGAGGTCTACCCGGTTTATGCTAGAGGTCTACCCGGTGGTAAAGCATCTAGTACCATTGACCTTCTTGATTTTTATCTTAATAAGTACAAAGGAACAAATGACATTGTGGTGGCTGGAGACTTTAACTGTACCTTCGAACCACTGGAATTAAACGATTTTGATCTGGGCCACGATGAAGATATGCTATGGGAAATCCCCAAATTATTCTTGGCCCCGATCAAGAAGTGGGCAGAGGCAGCCATCCATTTAAAAACCCTATGCATTGAGCACGGTCTAAGAGCAGCTAATGGGAGGACCCTGTCCGATAAGAAGGGGTCAGCAACCCATAATAGTGGTAGTCGTATTGACTAAATTGTAGCTAATAAGGAATTTTGGCCACAAATAATAGATATGACCTTTAAGGATAAGGTAGAGAGTGACCATAACCCTCTGTTATTGGAACTAATTTGTTTGGGCACAGACATAGATGTTGCCCGTTCTCCAGGAGTAGAAATCCATCTAAGTAATGACACTAGAAGAGTCAAATGGTCGAAACTATTATTAAAGGAAGATCAGTTGGAAGCCATTAATACTCTGGTGTCAAATGCCCTAGTGGACTTCCGTAGTACCCTGGCACACCCAGGATATGAGACCAAATTTACAACAGTACATAACAACCTTTTTAACAACCTGAAAGGGTACTTTACTGCAACAATTTAAAATATGAAAAATCCAGTAAAGGTTCCCAAAGACTCATGGTATGGTACTTCATGCAAGTTAGCCTATAAAGCTGTTGCTTCAGCAATTAGATCTAAGGATAGGGAGAGTATCCGTTGGGCGAGAGTGGAGTATAAGCTGGCACAACACAAAGCACAAAAAAGAATGGGATGAGGACTATGGGCAGGAGTTGTATGGTGCCAGCCTCGAAAGGAACATGGTTGGCTTTTGGTATCTGCTGAAGTGGGGTAAGGGTGGTAACAGTCCAACACCGATTACCCATGTTACACCCGAATTATGGGTATCTCACTTCCACAAGCAATTTGCTGGTGATCCCGTAGAATATGATCTTCTTCAGGGGAACTGGGCTGTACAAGTTGATACCCCATAATCAAAAATAGAATGGACACTGGTATCTACAAAACCGTTGGTTTGTATTCGAAAACCCTCATAGACATCCTGGTTTAATCGTTGCGGTGTATCTTTTTTCCGCCCCCACAGGAGTCATGGCATATTCATAGGGTAGTCGATTAACGTGCTGGATGCCTGCCTCACCCGAGGCTACCTCCGGTACAGGTAGAAGTGTCCATGAATATTGGAAAAGGAAAAAAGTTTGAAAAATAGGATAAAAATAGAGTCTCACCTGGGAGTTTATTTATTGGAAAAAAGGGGTGTAGGCACTATTGGTAAAAAAATTGCGATATGGTGGTAATCATGTTACTGGATTACCGCATGTCTTGAAAAATGTGTCTACATGTTTCAGCTCTCTCAGCCCAGCCGGGTCTACAGAGCCTTCGTCAGGACAAAAACATATACAAAAAAGAAGAAGGATAATACCTCACACAACTTGTGTAGTATTGGGTGATAAGTATAGTCAGTTTAAACTTAGATTTCCTGTATTAAGCTCAATGATAGCTTCAACAGGGGTCGGAGAGTCGCTTGTGGTCTTTGCCATGAGGTCCGGCGCTGTGTCCCCTGTGCTGACTCTGCCCCTGGACTGTGTTTTACCAAACAGGAGGTCGAAATTGCCCTAAACAGTGTACGGAGTGGCAGAGCCCCTGGACTTGACTGTGTTCCTGCTGACTTGTTTTTACATAATAATGCACTTTGGGTATCATATATTGAGCTTCTTGCAAATGCAATTGCGAAAGGCTCCCCAATACCTGAGTCATGGAAAGGCGCAGTGATCTTACCTATTTTTAAAAAAGGGGATCGATCAGACCCAGGGAACTACAGGCCAATCAGCCTAATTGATTGCCTGCAAAAGGTTACGGCTAGTCTTGTGTTGGCCCGCATCCTGGATTGGATCGAAAAATGTAATATCTTATTCCCATTACAGGCAGGATTCGGTTCTCATCAGAGCACAATTGACCAAGTTTTTAGATTTGTTTTAATTTACTGGAGTGTCGTTATCCTCAATGGTGGGCGAATATACGCCGCCTTTGTCGACGTAAAGTCGGCTTTTGACTTGGTTCCCAGAGCTAGGCTATGGGATGCTCTAGCCACACAGGGCCTACCTAGGGAACTGTTGTCCTTTGTGATAAAACTTCATGAAGGGAACTTTGCCCAGGTCCGCATGGCAAAGTGACTGACAGATTCCAGGTTGACTGTGGGGTCAGGCAGGGGTGTGTATTGGCACCTACATTATTTTCACTTTACATAAACAATGTGACCAAATATTTTGAAAACCACCCTACAGATACACCAACCCTAAATGGTAGGAAAATACCTTTATTAATGTTTGCCGACGATACGTTGTTATTATCAAAGACACAGCAAGGGCTACAGAGGGCCATAATAAGATTTGAACAGTTCTGTAAGGACTATGGACTCAGCATAAATGTTGATAAGACCAAGTTTATCGTCCTTCATAAACAGAAAGAAGTAAAAGGTTCAGTCACTATGAATAGCGTTGCACTGGAGCAGACAAATACCCTTTTGTATCTAGGCATCATACTTATATCTAAACTTAAGTGGAATTCTCATCTGGATATGTTGTTGCTTAGCAAAGCCCAGCTGTCTGGTGCCTTTTTAAGAGAACACTGTCAATCTCATACTAAGCCGATTGCCCCAGTACTGAAAATATATAATGCTAAAATGTCAGCCTCTGTACTGTACGGGGCACAATTATGGGGCCATAGTAATTTATCTGCACTCGGCACCTTGCAAAATAAATGTATGCGGTCCATCACAGATTTACCACAATCCACTCCCCTACTACCACATTATTACGACCTGGGTAGTCAATATCTGGAGGATGTGACTTGTTTTTAGACCTGTAGCCTACTGGAGAAGGCTCTGGGTTACTCCAGAGATAACAGAATATGCCCATGCTCTGCTAGAGGTCAGGGACATTGTAGGTGCAGGAAAAATCCTGTGGTTTAAGCAGGTCAAGAAACTAACTTAGGACAAAATCCTAAACTTACTACTTTGGTATTCACAGAAGTTAGGATTTTGTCTTAAGACAGACTTAAGACAGACTTAAGACAGACTTAAGTTAGGATTCTGTCTTAAGTCTGTCTTAAGTGTGTCTTAAGGCTGTCTTAAGACAAAATCTTAACTTCTGTGAATACCAAAAGTAGTAAGTTTAGGATTTTGTCTTAAGTTAGTTCTGTGAATCAGCCCCTATGTGACCTCGGGTTGAGCTCGTTGTGGCTAAATCCAATAAATGCAACTTTTCCAACTCGTAAAGTGCTAAAAGAGTTATATTGGAATATGGTCAAGATAAAACGATTCTCTACCATGACCAGTACTTCCTTGTCTAGGGTCTACCTAGAGACCAAACATGTCCCTGCTTACGAGAAATATTGGGACCTCATAACGGTCCGTGTGACAGAAAATGGTTCCACCAATTTAGGATAGGTACTCTTACTATCAATGGATTTACGGGCAAATGGGGTATAGGTCTATGTATGAACTGCTCGTTTTGTGTAACTCAAATGGAATCTATTGGTCATGTTCTTTTTATTTGTCCAGTATACCGCAATGTAAGGCTTAAATGGCTAAAGCCGATCTTTCAGTCATTGGGGGTCACTTCTGGCACTGAAGCCATATGGATCCTAAAAACAGATGAGAAAGAGCTAACCATAATTGCCGTTTCGAAATTCTTACACGGCATGTGGATAATTCGTGCTCATGGAATGAAAAATAGGATGTAAAGACCTGTTTTTTAACTTGGTTTTATCATATGACTTTTAATTAATGATTTTATGGTTATAATTGTCTTCCTTAAATAAATAAAAGTTTTACCAAATTATTTATTAAGGTATAAGCAAATCATGTAACTTTGGAAGTCTTTATGGGTATTTGTATTTTGTAATAATGTCAATGAAGTATGCTAACTGTTTTAAATTGTATATGTCTTTTATGATTATGAGATCGAAAAAAAACTACTTTGACTTGACTTGAGAAAACTGGCGCTCGAGTAGAAATCTACTCAAACGGCAGAAAATGACCACTTGCACTGTGTATGATGCAGTTTGCACTGCTTGCACAGTGCGGACAAGCATCCGGAACTGTGGGAACATCATTTTGCGCAGTGCACTACGCAGTTTGCTTAGCTCGCGCAGTGCGAAGTGCACTTTCCGTAGCTACGCGTAGCGCTACTTTGTGAACTACACCCAGAATTAGTTATCCCCAAACTTTTTCATCCTCCTATATTGTTTTCTGACCTGTTTTTGTTGGTTTTTGTACTCTTGGCACTTTGCTACTGCTAATCTGTGCTAAAGTGCATGTGTTCTCTCCTTTAAAATTGGCATCATTGGCTTACACCTGTTTGGATTATTTAATTTATCAGTAAGTCCCTTGTGGGGTATCCCATATACCCAAGGCCTGTAAATGAAATGCTACGAGTGGGCCTGCAGCCTGATTGTACCACACACAGAAGTAGCCTTGCAAACCTGTCTCAGGCCTCTGTCATTGCAGGGCCTGTGTGTGCAGTTTACTGCCCCATCGACTTGGCTTTTAGAACTGCTTGCCTAGCCTTAACCCCCCGTTTACTACATGTAGGTCACCCCTAAGGTAGGCCCTACATAGCCCTGTGGGCAGGGAGCTGTGTAGGTAAAAGGTAGGACTTGTGCCTGTATTGTGGCATGTGTTGGTAGTGACAAACAGTATATTTGGTTTCTCACTGCAGTGAGGCAGTCCTCTCATAGGTTTCCATTGGGAATTCCCTGACATGTCTTTCAGTAGTAATTTCTGATCTGAAAGGAGTAGTACTGCCATGTTGGGTATGTTTAGAATAGTAATGGAAAATCATGCTCACCAGTGTAGGTGGATTTATTATTACTATTTTAGAAATGGCAATTTTAGAATCCTGGACATTTCTCTGTGCTTATTACTGTATGTGCTTTGCAGCCTGACTCCAATCCATGTCTAAGGCAGAGTGACCGCTGTATTTTCCAGACAGCCATCACACAGGGAGGGCTGGATGTAACAGGGTTGCACCTGCATTCATCAACATGTTGAATGGTCTACCTGGGCTGGGAGAGTGAGGGGCATTGACTCTTTACATTTGTAAAGGCTGTGTCTTGCCCACACACAAAGGGCTCATTTACCTTCTACTGATGTCTGGAGCCAAGGCAAGGAAAGAGGGAAACTCCTGGGACTGACCAGATCTCGCTGGAACCTTCTCCACTTTCTAGAAGCAAGGCACCAGAGTATAAGTACAGGGGCTCTGACCCCACATGTTTACTACACTACTGGACCTGGAGGAACCTCTGCTGGAGTAAAGGCTGCTGTGCTGAAAGGATTTCCCATTACTGTGACTTACTATTTCTAGGAACTGCTGCCCTACTTTGCTGTGCTGCCCTGATGCCTGCTGACCTTTAACCTGCCAAGAGGGACCACAGATGGCACCTCGAGTGGCTCTCAGAGACACTGTGTGGATCTTGTAACCAGATGCTGCTGGATTTATGGAATGCCCTCAACAGAAGGATCTGTTCTGCTGCCTGGAAGGATCCCCATTTGGACTGCTTGCTTTATGGGGTTGACTTGCAGCCCACCGATTGCTTGGTTGCTGGAAGGACTACCACTTTACACAGTTTTATGTGCTGGTCTGCAGCCGGTTCCCCTGTCCCTGGGCTCCCAGTGATATCCCAGGGCTTAGTGGCCTGACCTGTGCTGCTGGGAAATCAGCACATGAAGAGAGCTTTTCCTATTTAGTTTTACAGCCTGAAGGGCTCTTTTCCTTCCTTGTTCACAGTGCAAGAAAGGTGCTTTTGTCTCCCCCTGCCCTGCCCGAGAAGTTTAGAGGGACAGGAAGGGAGAGCTGAGAAGGAAGAAGCGCTTTCCCTCTCCCTGCTCGTGACTGCCATGAGGAAGGCATGGAAATTGCCTGGCAACCTACCGCAGCGGTGTGCAGCCCCACCCGGTTCTCTGAAGCCCGAAGCAGGAACCTCGCCCCCGCAAAGGACTGCCGGATCACGCTCTGCAGCAATGGGCCGGCACCTATGTCTCCTGCCTTGGAGAGCTAAAGGAGGACTTCCAGTGAGGCGGTGGTGTTCTGCAGGAGGGACTCACTCCGGGCTGTGCCAGAGAGGATTTCCTGATAGGAGCGGGCTCAAAGTGCTTCCTGCACACCCCGCAGCAGAGTACCACTTTCCGGTGCTTGAACAGCCCATCCATGTAGGGGTGGGTCTACTAAAGGTGGCGTTCTCACCAGGATTGCAGAAGGGGAGTATGTGTGGCCGTCTCCATGTCCCCAAAGGGCACTGGGCAAGCTGCAATGACATTAAGTCTTTAAAAGGAGTTGGTGGGATACCTACAACCACACATTGGTCTGGGTTGGAGAACACAGGATGTGTGTTTCGCCCCACCCCCTTACTTGGTGTGCAGGTGCCAATTGTCCTGCATGCTAGGGTGAAACCTCTAGATAGGTACCCCGGGGCAGTGCCGAGGGGTATTCCCCATCAGTATACATCATGAATTACTGTATTAATGGTTGTAGGTGCGGAGGTGCTCCTGGGCCTACCTTTTGGGTTTCATGTACTCTACAACATGTAATAGAGGCTCAGAGGGAGTTGTGACCAGTGTTGTCTATGTACACACTTGAGGGGTTGTAGGATTTATTCACCACCTGCACGATTTTGTGCACTGTCATGGGTTTCTGCTGCATTTCATGCCCTAATGAGGGTGTGTGGTCATCGTTTTATTCCCTAACCGGCATTGTATGCCCTGATGTAATGTTGCATATTCAGACACTAATGTGATGATTCATGTGTTTTTATGCTGCATCTCATGCCCTGTTATAATGTGTGTCAGTTAAGGAGTTTTTGTAACCTGTGCTACCTATAAAGTGTTTACTTGATTGCACTACCTTTGTGGTTCTGTTAATTGCCTTGTTGGCAAGGTGATTTATGCGATTATGGTTTAATGTATTTTATGTATAATACAAAGGATTTTTCTAATGTAACCTTGTTTGGAGTCTCTTTTGTGGTGTTTTCATTGTAAACACAAGCACTCTGACTATCATCTCCTTGTGTTTGCTTTGTTAGTCCTAAATTGGCAGGGTATGCCCAGATGTGGGTCCCTTGCTCACTTTGCCACTGGATTCAACCTAGCCTGGCTGATTACGGGTGTTACCCAGAAACAGGTCCCAGGATGCTTGTTTCTGGTCCAGGCAGGACCTGGCATTTCAGATTATAATGTTCCCACAAGGCACAGGGTCAAGACTGATTTGCATATGGCTGGGTCCAAACTGGGGTGGCAAAGTGAGCTAAAGAACAATGCTGGATTCAACTCAGATCTGTGACTGGGGGTTAGTGTCTGACAAGTTTCATTGCTCCATCCATCATCTACTTGTGTTTGCTGTGCATTTATTGTGTCACTTGTGTGGGTGTTTTGTGCAAACGCTTTACACATTGCCTCTGGGATAAGCCTTACTGCTCTACCAAGCTACCAAGGGGGTGAGCAGGGGTTATCTTGGGTGTGTAACTCCCTTACCCTGACTATAGTGATGGGTTCTGCCCGGACTAGGTGCATAACTCAATGGCATGTGTTGTAAATGCATGTACATGGTAAAAACCTGAGTGGTAAAAAATGCGTTGTACAGGCATGATGTGGTAAAAACCTCATTGTAAAAGCTGTTTCCTGACACGTTACCCGGAGATTCATAAATAGCTTATACACCCAGAGTTTGTCTTGGGGAAAAAAAAGAGACACCATCCTCTGCTGGTATTGAGAGTTTTAGATAAGCCTCTCGGTGACCTGTGCCAGACCTAGCAAGTGTCTGATCAAAAGACATCAGTGACCAACTCACTTAAAAGAGCTGCTGTTTTGATTAATGTCCAATATCATACTTTTGTGCCATGTAGCATTCTAAAGATATACACCAAACTCAATAAATGCATCATATATTCCTGCCATTACTTTAAGGAAAAGCAACTACAACAGGGTCTATGGTATTTTTGAGTCTTTGACAGTGGTAAATATTTTCCTGCACAGCCTTTGGCAGAAAACGTAGCATTATTTTTGGTAGTCTATAAACAAATCTATCCAACACAACAATAAAACAAAACAACAATAATGAAACAAACCTAAGCAGCACCACAGCACATAAACATGCAAACACAAACGAGCAATGTGCTAACAACACAGTCGCAGTTCAACCCAACAAAACACAACATAAAAAAGCAAAGCAACATTCATTAGTCAACTCAAGAATACAGTAGCACAATAGTGGTGCTTTTTACTGCTGTAGTGCTGTTATGATGTTAAGTGGTGTGTTTTGTTGGTATTTTCTTGTGTTTTATTACAGTTGTGTTATTGTAATGTAGTGCTGTTGTTTTACCTCCACTGCTGCCCCTATTCTTAAACATAGACACAGTCTGATTTCACAATGCTGTGGGGCAAACCCATTTTCTTGATACAGTGATAGAAACTATTTATCCCCTCGGTCATATATTTAGAAACTCTGTGGCACATGGTCTAGGTGTTCAGCTCCTACCAGCATGAAGCACTTTAGGATAACCTTGTAGAAATGCTGGCCATGCGGCCAGGAGAACCCCCTGTACCATTAAGACTCTTGTGGTTTGGGTTAGAGTAAGCTTTTCTTGTATTGTACTCACCTAAGTCTCTCCCACTGGAAATAACCGAGATGTCCACATACTGAAAGAGACAACATCACAGATGAAGACCAATACCATATCAATGATAGAGTTAACACCCCAATGCAACAAAAGATACAGCAGACAATGCAGTTACATTTTCAGCTGAACAGAACAGTGTTGCCAAAAAGGAGACACTTTGTAACTCCCTTAGGATCAGCACCATACAAGAACATTAGAGAAGGCAGGGTTAATTTCTCAGCACAGGCCATCTGAGTATTTAATTTAATTTAATTTAAAAAGAACTTGTAGAGCGCACGTACACTGAGTTAGTTTCATGGCGCTGGTGAGGTCTCAAAAGGATGAAATAAGAGAGCTAGTGGTGATAAGATAGCTGGGTGCCAAAAGCCTGCTGGAATAATAATGTTTTTAGTGACCTCCGAAACTCCATGTAGGAGGAAGAGAGTCTTAAAGATAGGGGGAGGTCGTTCCAGAAGGTGGGAGCAAGTACAGCAAACTTCTGCCCTCCTGCCCGCTTCTTTTTGAACCCGGGCGTAGTTAGTAAGGCTAAGCTGTAGGAGCGGAGGTCCCTAGAAGGAACATAGGGAGAAATAGCCGAATTAATGAAGGCCGGGGCTGTACCCGCTCTTGCTTGAAAAGTCAAGCACCCCAGCTTAAACCTGGCTCGTTCTTTTATCGGGAGCCAATGTAAGCTCTTGAGTAGGGAAGTTGAGTGATGGGACTTAGACAGGCCAAAAACCAGGCGGGCAGCCTGGTTTTGTACTAACTGTAGGCGCTGCATACGCAGGGGCTCCATTGTAAATGATGTTTCCATAGTAAATTTTTGACAGGACCATGGCCATCAGGATTAGCTTTAGAGCAGAGGTGGAAAAGAATCTGGCAATTTTCCGGATAAGTCGAAGTGTAAAGAAACAAGAAGAGACCACCGAATTAATGTGTGAGTGAAGGGTTAATTGGTTGTTAAGCATGATCCCAAGGGTTTTAACTGAACAAGAAGGGGAAGGAGGGGGTCCAAGTGAGGAAGGCCAGAAAGAAGAGGACCAGGGATTGGCCGTCCGTCGCCACAAGTTCCGTTTTATCCGGATTAAGTTTTAACTGGTTGGTGTTCATCCAGTCTCGGAGAAATAGCATGACGGACTGGAAACTGCCAACCCCTGAAGGGGAGGAAAGGTCAAAAATGAGTTGGAGATCATCTGCATAGTTATATACAGTGACCTCCATGTTCTGTAAAGCAAAAACCAGCGGGAAGATGTAAAGGTTAAAAAGTAAAGGGGAAAGAGCAGAACCCTGAGGGACACCACAGTTGACAGTACGTGGGGAGGCCGAGAAGGTGCCGAGATGGACTGTCTGATTACGGTCCTTCAGGAAAGACTCGACCCAGGCAAATGCAAGCCCCCCGATCCCCGCCGCCCTGACCCGTGACAACAAGATGTTATGGTCCACGGTGTCAAAGGCGGCGGAGAGGTCCAAAAGGACCAGAATCTTGGGGGTGTATCACTCGCCATGGTCATCGTTCCTTGTAACAATAGTGAATTTCAAGACACAAGTTGGATCCCCATAAGAGTGGCATCTTTCAAACCAATCTATTCCTCTTCCCAGTCACAGCCATGTCATTATGAGAGGGAGTCATGCCCAGAAAATAGACAACTGTGCTGGCCCTTTAAAGTTATCAAACATTTTAAGTCACTCCTATTGCGGTTACCATGAGTAGAGCTGGTTTGAAGTTGGATCCCGGTGGCATGCAAAGCATGGAGACTGTTTTCCTAAAACTCCAGAAAATTTGCAAGGATGTGTGCACGGTAACCAAATCATACGGATTTTGTATGTGGTGCATTCTGCAGGAACTTTGGAGTTACCATAAGAATGATCCTAGCCCAGAATTTGAGGGAACAATCCATACAGTTGGGAAGATAATATTACAGTTGTGTTATTGTAATGTAGTGTTGGTGTTACGCCTGGGACTAGCCTTGATGAGTGACAATACCTGCATCTGCCAGATTGTCTGAGTGTTCTGAATTTTTTCAGAGCAGAAAACATTATGAGAGGGGGATTTTGCAGGTGCACTGCCAGCACTGTAGTACTGCGGACCCTCAGCCCTACAACCCAAGCATAAGGGCTGTAGCAAGATCTCATCTGGGTACACCCAAGATTTGCCAGGTATCTCTTGGAAGAAAGGATGGACCCCAGTAGACCAAGGGATTGAACCCATGAGACCTAAGTCCTGGATGGTTTACAACCACGCTAGTCCTCAGACACCAGTGAGTAGATTACCCAAGGTCACCTGTGTCCAAAGATCAACTTCAAAAGCCGCAGAGAAGCAGAGAACAAAAGGGAATTGGAGAGATGCCCAAACCTAAAGAATTATAGGTGGCAAAATGTGTGTGACACTCTTTTTGTGTGTGACCACTTTTTTAGGGACACCACCCTCAGTGGATGAGAAGGGGTAAGTTGGAACAGTGCTCCGTTGATCAGTATATCAGAATCCAAGTCTTGTCCATCAACTAATTTGAATTTAAAATATTTGTATAGCGCAACATTCACCATGCGGTTTCTTGGCGCTATGGAGGCAAATTTAGCAGCAGGACAAAAAACAAATGCAGAAAGAAAATTAGGATCGCTTCACATTAGGAAAAAGCCTGAGTGAAAAGAAAAGTCTTAAGATCCTTGCGAACAGGGAATAGTGTCTAGCCAGACGCAAGTGATCAGGGAGGGAGTTCCAAAAGGATGGAGCTAGTACTGAAAAATTAGCTCCGCCCCATTTCTTGCGTCTGTATCGGGGTACCTGAAGGAGAGATTGTGTGGAAGAGCGAAGCTCACGGGAGGGGATGTACTCTTTAACCAGAGAGGAGATGAAAGCAGGGGCAGTCCCCTGGCGCGCCTGAAAGACCATACAACCGGTTTTGAACAGGGATCGCTCCCTGACAGGTAGCCAATGTAGTGCCTTTAGTAGGGGGGTAGAATGATGGGAGCGGGGGAGACCATATACCAGTCTGGCCGCCTGGTTTTGAACCAGCTGGAGCTTCCGCAAACTATACGCTGGAATGCCGTTGTAAAGGGCATTGGCGTAGTCCAGCCGGGAGACAACCAGTGCGGACATGATTAACTTAAGTGCAAGGGGGGAAAAGAAACGAGAAACAGAGCGAATAGTTCGAAGAACAAGAAAACAGGAAGAAACAACAGAATTAATTTGTGAGTGAAGGTTGAGATGATTATTAAGTTTGATGCCCAGAGTCTTGACTGAGGAAGAGGGTATGGGCGGGGATCCTAAAGAAGAAGGCCAGAAAAAAGAGTTCCAGGGACTGGAGGAACCACCCGTAAGGACCAATTCTGTTTTATCAGGGTTCAGCTTCAGATGGTTGTGGTTCATCCAGTCCCTGATGAAAATCATAATAGACTGAAAATTGGAGATGGAATGCGGGGAAGAAGACAAATTAAAAATAAGCTGGAGGTCATCTGCATAATTGAAAACAGTGACCTCCAGTTGCTGAAGTGCAAAGATCAAAGGATAGATATAAAGATTAAACAAAAGAGGGGAAAGAGAAGAGCCCTGGGGAACACCACAAGTGACTTTGAGTTGGGTGGCCGAAAAGTCCCCCAGCCGGACCGCCTGGGTGCGGTCCCTCAGGAAGGACGAAAGCCAGACCAGGGCTGAGCCCTCCATCCCCGCCGCTTCGACACGGGAAAGTAAGATGGAATGGTCCACCGTGTCGAAAGCGGCGGAGAGATCGAGGAGCACCAGGGCCTGGTGGTTGTTTTGGTCCATGCCCTCCCTAAGGTTGTTCAGGACCGACACCACGACAGACTCGGTGGAGTGCCTCGGCCGGAAGCCTGCCTGGCGGGACGCTAGGCCCCCATTTGCTTCTACATGGGCACTGAGGACCGATGTTACATGTCGCTCCAGCACCTTGCCCAAATAGGGCAGAAGAGAGATGGGGCGATAATTGGCTGGAGCAGAAGGGTCCGCGCCAGGCTTCTTGAGGATGGGGACTATGGTGGCAGATTTAAGAGCTGGTATTACTACCCCCCTGAGCCAGCGAGCTATTAAGAAGGGAGATTGGGGATTTAGGACAAACAGAGTAAATCTGCTGCAAAATGTGGGCTGGACAGATGTCTGCCGGGGAACCAGACTTAACTTTGGGGAGTATTGCACAGAACACTTCTTCGGTGAGCGGCGGGATGGAGGAAAGACGGCTGTGAATAGTCGGGGGAGAAGGCTCAATAAATGTAGGGGAAGGGAGTGAAATGTTGTCTTTAATGTTGATAATTTTTTCTACAAAATAAAAATTCAAAGAATCACAGAGGAACTGAGAAGGGGGGGGCTTAAGGGTAGCCTTGTCAGAATATGCCAGGTCCTGAACGATGGAGAGTATTTCCCTGGATTTATTCTCTGCTGCTAAGATTTTTGCATACCGCTGTTGATGCCATGTCCATATGCATACCAACCAGGGACCGACACACTTGGGGCAAAAAGTGTAACTGCAACAAATGATGGAAGGAATGCTGAATAAATCAAACACTCTCCCCCAGTGGGACTTCAGCACTTATTGTGCCATCCACTCAAGTAGCACCATAAAACAGGTCCTAAGCCTCCAAATACAGCCTAAAGGCAGATTTAAACTGCTGTTTCGACTTGGCAATATAACCCCTTTTCTAAGCCTTAAACTCCCCTTTTATTGCATATAAATTACCCCGTTAATCTGACTACTGCTGCCGCTGGCCATACCTGAACTTTTAAACCTCCACAGCACACAGGGGGTCTGCTGTCCACTGTGCACACCGCTGTGCATACCACCGCTGCAGCCGCCATCATCCACGAGCCTGTGGAATACATCCCCTAGCAGGTTTTGCGCAGCGCAAGCCGCACACTGTGTCATACACACCAGGAGGCGCTAAAGAGGGGGCCAGGGCTTCCGCCATGCAGGAGCCCGTTAATCTGACTACTGCTGCCACTGGCCATACCTAAACTTTTAATCCTCCACAGCACATAGGGGGTCTGCTGTGCACACCGCTGTGCATACCGCTGTTGATGCCGCCATAATCCACGAGCCTGCGGACTCCATTCCCCAGCAGGTCTAGCGGCGCACAAGCCGCACACCGCGTCATACGTTCCTAGGAGGCGTTCAAGAGGGGGCCAGGGCTCCTGCCGCGGGGGAGCCCATTAACCTGACTACTGCTGCCACTGGCCATACCTGAACTTTTAATCCTCCACAGCACACAGGGGGTCTGCTGCCTGCTGTTCACACCGCTGTGCAAACCGCCTTTGCTGCCGCCATAATCCACGAGCCTGCGGACTACATCCCCAGCAGGTCTCGCATCGCGCAAGCTGCACACTGCGTCATATGCACCAGTATCCGCTCAAGAGCGGCCAGTGCTCCCGCCGCGCGGGAACCCATTAAACTGACTACTGCTGCGCTGGCCATCCCTGAACTTTTAATCCTCCACAGCACACAGGGGGTCTGCTGCCTGCTGTTCACACCGCTGTGCAAACCGCCTTTGCTGCCGCCATAATCCACGAGCCTGCGGACTACATCCCCCAGCAGGTCTCGCATCGCGCAAGCTGCACACTGCGTCATATGCACCAGTATCCGCTCAAGAGCGGCCAGTGCTCCCGCCGCGCGGGAACCCATTAAACTGACTACTGCTGCGCTGGCCATCCCTGAACTTTTAATCCTCCACAGCACACAGGGGGTCTGCTGTCTGCTGTGTACACCGCTGTTCAAACTGCCATTCCTGCTGCCATAATCCACAAGCCTGCGGACTACATCCCCCAGCAGGCCTCGCGGCACGCAAGCAGCGGACCATGTCATACGCACCAGGAGGCGCTCAAGATGGGGCCAGGGCTCCCGCCACGTAGGACGTGCGCAGGCAAGGGCGGGCCCGTCCGAGCCCATCAGAGACAGGAAGTGGCTGGGCTGGGACACCCCCCTTTGATTTTATGCATTAAAGTGCACATCAAGGTGGACCTCTGCTACAAAATCAAGGTACTGAACTGTATCAGTGTATTTTGTGGGCAGTTTCTATCTCAGGTAACAGGTATTCGACAAAATTGAGTAAACGTAAGGTTATGGGCCTACTGGCAAGGGGGTGGGGGGGTTGTGGGGACCTTGGACACTTTTCTGAGAAGAGCAGAGCCAGTCCTGACCCATCAGATCCAGCTCACTGAAAAAAGACTTTCACTGGATACTTTTGCGGCCCAGAAAGGGTCTTCAATGGGAAGCATAGTTGCGGCTAAATCCCCCAAGGGTGCACAGCATTTCGTGGATCATCCGTGTCTTGCCACCCCTGGTTCTAGCAAAAACCGGGAACTAGTCGCCCTCCCAGACTCGCTGTCAGTGGCACCGGAGGTGATTACAGTTGTACAGATCAATTCTACCACTCTTGCACCAAATATTATAGGGGAGGATGTATGTCGTTACAACGCATACTTTTACTCCGCGTACCATTACAACGCGGTATTTACAACGCATACCGCTACAACGCATAGCGCTTTGGGGTGCTGGATAGTGGTAAGTATAATTTACTATTCTAACTCCAGTCCCCGTGGACCCTAGGGAAGGTGTTGGATAGTAAATTAAACTTACCTCTTATCCTAGAGCGCCCCCCAGCGCCATGCGTTGTAACGGTATGCGTTGTAATGCCCGCGTTGTAGTGGTAGTGCGGAGTAAAAAATGCGTTGTAACAGGTGAATACCTATAGGGGACAATGAGCCGGACCTTTCGCACCTTTTTGGACGGAGACCCTGTGATCCCTCCCATGGCACATAATGCACACAATGCAATTACACCAGGCGCATGCCGTGGTGAGGTTATCACTCATTCAAAAAGGGTCGCCAGGGAAAGTACGACATGTCTATCAAATACTTTGACAGCTTGCAGTGGAGAGCCACCTGCAAAAGGTACGAGGGAAGGTGCCACACAAAAATAAAAAGCTAGATCGAAGCACCAAGTAACCAGGTTTCCTGATAAACCCGCCCAGAACCTAACAAAGGATTGGCTGGGGACTGCGTCCAATGGAAATGATTAGACACTCTGATGACTGCTCTTCTGGCGCCCCTTTTATGTAGACTAGGGTCAATTGAAGAAAAATTGTTGTCACTTGTGAATTCTGGTAGCGGTGTAGCTAGCCGAGGGACATGTAGGTGTGTGTGCATGTGTTGCACTGGGGGAACCTGTGGCTCCAGTCTCATTACCTATAAATGTTAATGAGGGAAGGAAACGTGGGGATAATGAACAGGCTACTGGGAATAATGCTATGGGCAATAGAGTTCCACATATACATTCTGAAGTAACCAGACACAGTGCAAGTATTGCTATTAGGGGGTCGAGGGGACGGAGGACAGGGTCCATAGGCAACCCATCAACACATGTAGCAGATATTGCATGGTCAAAAAGGGGAGAAAGGGGATACAATGTGCGTCTACAACTAAAAGTAATATATCCTCTCTAAGTGCGAGGAGTACTCAAGGCCTCCCAGTTTTAGATCTACCCCCAGACTCATGCCCGTACACAGTTGTCTTAACTGGTGTGCCAGCACTTAGAAGCCAAAAAGAGGAACCTGTGACACAACTGATTAATAAGGTAGCACATTGGATGTGTAGGAATTCAGGGTTCAACAACAAAGATTATAGACACATCCTGATGGCAAGGAGGGTGTCCTGGATCAGCAGAACCAGGAAAGCCTTTCCAGGGGACTGTGTGATTGTGACGCTTAGGCATCCTGATCATGTGCGCAAGACTCTTTTCAGGGAGTAATGGGTTTTTATCAAGCTGAGGTGGATTCATGTATCAAATTGCTCCTGTTGGGCTTCTTCTACAGATCTTTTCCCTATCTGAACCAACATTATAGAGATGTGTGTCATCAAGAGGGTGCAATTGGATGGGCCAATGTACCACAGCCAAATAACGTCTTTGCACCACTAAGTGACGTAAACGATATTGACTGACTAGGTCCATTGGGGAAAGTAGGCAGAATGAGTGACACCCCCGTGATTAACATAGATCTAGGGAGGAGGGGAGAATAAATCATCTCAGGGACAGTGGAAGCCCAAACCATTTGAGTTCAATAGGTTATAAATGCCCATATGGACAGCGGCTCACACTTGAATGTTTCCATAACCAATAGTATCCAGGTAATTGCTAGTGTAGAAAGGCCAATTGGGAGAGAAATGAAAATGGTTTCCTGGAATATAGCAGGACTATCCACTAAATTTAAGAACAGACAATGGCTACTATACATATGGGATTTCCAGATAATTTGTTTACAAGAAACATGGGAACCAGCAAATATTAACTTCTTTTTGGAGGGATATAAAACCTTCTTTTTTCCGGAACGTAAGGCAACGTCCGGGAGAGCCACGGGAGGGTTGGTTATATATGTTGATCTTACATTACAGGGTAGATGGACAGATTTGGTTTGGTGTTCTGAAGCTGTGCAGGGGCTCACTTCTCTTACTAAAGGTTACAGGTTACTTTTTATACATTTTTATAATGCAACATCACATGGACAGGGTTTTTGCAAGCTTACACGAATTGGACGCTAGACTCACCCAGACGCAGGAGCAAGGGCTGATGGCATTTCAGTTAGTTTTAGCGTGTAATTTTAACTGCCACATGTGCCCAAACATAAGAGCATCCTGTGGGGATTGGTCGACTTGTATGATTGAGGACGACCCACACATGGAACACACAAATGAGGGCAGGGTTCTCTGCGGCCTACTAAACACACACAGGCTAACACACACGATGGACCTGATTGATGTCCAACAGGGTACATTGGTTCATACCACATTTATAGGCAGAGGATGTGCCTCTTTTATTGACTATATATTTTTTTCTACTTCATTCAGAAACTGTGTGTCCAGGTTCAGTATTATCTACAGTGCTTTTAGCGATTAAAACCCCCTCGCCTTATCTCTGGTGGATGCTAGGCACCACCAGGAGCCGCTTGGAATGGGGGTTGAGGGGGTAAGGGCCACGGACCAGGGAAGGAGGTTGTGCTGGACACAGGTCAATGGTGAGGCCTTTTATAAATCTCTTTTAAAAGATGGTGAACAGGTAATTTTAAGGTGTTTAGACCAGAAGTGGAAGTGGTAGAATTAGTTGAGGCTTTTGAAGACGTTGCCCGAATAGTTGATACCTTGCTGAGAGCCCTAACGCTTAGTGTCAAAAGGGATAACCCGGAATGGTTTGACCGACAATGTTCCTCTGCCCTTAGAGAGTTGAAAGACGCCCTAAAGACCTCCCCAAGACATAGGGATTGGGTGTCCATCTGTCGGAAAAATTACAAGTTACCTCTTAAGGGACGAAAAGGTCAATTACAAAAGCAAGCTTGGGAAGACTTGACAGAGGCAATAACACTAAAGGACTCCACCGCTTTATGGAGAGTCAAAAATAATCCTTGCTTTCAAGATGCTAACAAACCCAGGTTGAGTGATAACATCCTACCGGAGCAATGGTATGAGCACTTTAAAGGGCTTTATAATTAGCACCCAAGTACGGATCAGCTGCAGGTGCATAATGGGGAGCGGGGGTTACCCCCACTGAGATTCTCATTGGGCGAGGTCAAAGCGGGAATTGAGTGTCTAACCAGGAATAAAGCCCCGGGCCAAGATGGGATCCCACCTGACCTTTTTATAAACAACGTGGATCTCTGGACGCCAATCCTGACTAGGGTCATAAATGCAGAAGTGGACACAGTAATGCCAGCTTCTTGGTCCACAGCCACAATTGTACCCATTTTTTAAAAAGGCAATAAGGATAGCCCACAATGTTACCACCCAATTTCTCTCATTGATGTGTCAGCAAAGGTATTATGGCGGGTGGTTTTAAGTAGGCTATCTGACTGGGCTGAAGAGCACCACATCATAACTGATGTCCAATTTGGTTTTAGGCCTGGGACATCTACAACTGACCAATGCCTTAACATATACCTAATCTCAGCTAAATACACAGTAGTCAGCCCAGGGATGATGTATTTGGCTTTTGTGGACCTGACTGCGGCCTTTGACAGAGTCAATAGAGGGAAATTGTGGGCAATAATGGGCGGGCTTGGTGTGGACCCTGGGCATATTAACCTCTTAAAAACCTTGCATTTGAACACCACTGCTGCAGTTAGATACAGTCAGAATCAAACTAAAACAGAACCCTTTGCGTGCTCCAATGGTGTCAGACAGGGTTGCAGATAATCTCCCTTTTTGTTTATGTTATACATAAACGGTCTTGATCGCACACTAAGCACTTTACAGGCAGACACCCCAAGGATAGGTACCTGTGGGATTCCCATTCTGCTTCATGCAGATGACGCTGTACCCCTCACACATACCCTTAAAGGCCTGCAGCTCTTGATAGATGGGTTTGTATCTTTCATGGAGAATCTGGACTTGTCCTCCAATTTGACAAAATCTTATGTCATGGAAGTGGGCAAAAAGCCAGGTTAATCCTATAATTACACAATTGGATCTCACTAGTTAGGAAAGGTATAGTCCTTTTTGTATCTGTGGATGTTATTTGATGGGCGATTACATTTTAAATATTTATTAGAAGACAACTGCCGAACCATGACCAGATGTACCGGATCAATAATAAACTTTGCAGAAAGGCTAGGATGGTGGTCCCCAGAGCAGATTCTGAGATCATATGGCTCTATGTGTTGTGCTAAAGTGCTGCATGGTAGTGAGGTGTGGGGATTCATTGAGGCTAACCAATTACAAACCGAGGAGAATAAGTATCTCAGGCATTTGTTAAGAGTCCCCCAGAGCACGGCAGCCCACATTGTACATGAAGAATTGGGTGCCCGTTATATCATGGATAGGTGGGGTGTGAATCCCCTAGTTTGTTGGGTAAAGATCTGGGCAAATGCTCGAAGCAGGCAGGTTATCGAAGATTGTCTCTCCCTGGCTTATGGACTCAAAATTCCCTGGCTTAAATATGTGAAGGAGTCCTTTGAGAAAATGGGATGTGTAGATTTATTTGCTAACCCTTCGAAAATAAGCATGCAGTATAAGGCCTTGGTTAAGGACTGGTTCTTTAATTGTGCTTCGACGCTTCGGGAGACAGAGAGCTGACCAAACCATCGGTGAGAGAATACTTAGTAGCCAGGTCCTCCGAGGGTATTGAACCATACCTGTCTTGCATAAGCAGTGCCCACAATAGATTTTTAATGACCCGGTTTAAGTTAAATCTTTTGCATCATGTCCTAGTGCAGCCAGCAGGCTTTACACTACCCTCAGAGATCAAGGGGCCCTGTGGCTGCGACCATAGGTCTCCACAGGACACCCTTCACTTTGTTTTACTTTGCTTATTTTATTTACATCCCAGAAGACTTTTTCTGAAGGGTATTTAAAAAAAAGGCCAGATTCAAACAAGCAGGGGTGGCACTTTTATTTTTAAAATTGGCTCCAGATGCTTTTACACTTTTTTGTATCACTAACTTTTTAAGGGCTCCATTAAGACTATGGACTACAAGGGGTAGCGTGAACCAAGCCTCTAGATGAGTTGAATTGATGTGGGACAGGTTATATGTGATGTGTATGTTTTTATACATATTTTGAAATTGTATCATGAAGGTCTCAGATTGATGAATTGTTTTTTTTATTTGGACTGTAACCTATCTTGATAAATTGCTACTTTTATGGAATTTGTACATGCCGAATAAAGAATGTTAACTAACTAACTACCCCTATTGTAGACTTTAGGTAACCCACAGGGTAGGGTGCATTGTAATTAAAAGGTTGGGCATTTTAAGCTTTACATGTTCAGGTAGTGAACAACTCCTAAATTGGATTTTCACTACTATGAGACCTAGCCATCCCATAGTATCACATTGGGTTGCCTTATTACATCTAATAGGTGCAAACTTTTAATGAGGACTAGTTGGCCATTAAATTGTAATGAAAAATACTCTTTAATGGAAAAGTTGGATTTTTAATCACAATTTTGAAAAAATTGCACTTTTATGAAGTTGACATTTCCTGCTCTAAGTTCTTTTGTGCCTGAAGCATATCTCAGGTCACATGCCTGGGTGTAACAGTCACAAAATAAGGGATTAGGTATGTCTGAATGGACCACCTACTGGAAGGATGGGGCAGAGCTAAGCACAGCCCTGCTTGCAACTGAATAGGCTGTGCTCTGTGTTCACACAAAGGACCTATCACAACTAGATTATCTCTGGAGCCAGCTTGGAGCCAGGGCAAGGGAGTCCCAAATTCCCTGCACTTGAAAGAAACTTTGTAGAAGCTATCACCTTCTTTCAGAGGAAGAGCATCAGGTATAAATATGGGACCCTCAGACCCACTCTTGTGTTCACTTTTGACCTCTGACCCACTCTTCAGTTCACATTTGGACCTGTAGAAAGGACTCTCAAATGATTGCATGCTAAGCACGCTTCAAAACTGCCTTGCTGTACCTGGAAACACTGCAGCATTGCTGCCTGGAGCCTTCTTTGAACGTTGGAGACCAGCCCTGCTGTTTGAGCCCAACCTCTTCATCTGCACCTATGTCTACCAGAGTGTCCAAGGGCTAGTTTGCAGTCCTCATGTTCAGAGCCACAGGGACACAAAAAGCTACCACCATCTTGAACCCGCACCTTGATTCAGTCTGAGTGAGTCCTGAACCCCTCAGTGGTGTCTCACCAGTCCTGGAGCCTGGGTTGCAGTGTTGAAGGTGCCCAGATAGAGGAAAACCAAAACTTGGGACATAGAACATGTTTGGCAAAAAACTGCTCTGAGAACCAGGAGGAGACTGGGACCAACTTGCTCATCTGTCTGCCCAAGGCCTATCGTCAGTCGGCCTGACATTGCGGCTGCTCCCACTAGGTTCTTTTCCACAGCAGAAAATTATGTTCAGCGATCCTTCGCCAAAGGGGTTTCTGGCCTCGTAGAAGTGTCTTCGACTACAGCCTCCTGCCTTGTCTCGCTGGAGATTTTCTACTTCCAGAAAAGTAACTAAGCCCAAATTTGGAAACCTTCACCATGGCTTTGACCTAGGGCTTTCTGGACTTCACCATTTTAGATCTTGAAGGCGTCATTTTAGACCATGGAGGTCATCATGTTTTTCAATTCGTTCTCTCAGGATATCACAATTTCATGGTTAGCACAATAAAAATTGCAAAATAAGCACTTTTGTCAAAATCCCGTAATCTTTACAAAAGTGCTTGCAAACATAGTTACTCTCAATAAATTGAAGCTGATCCCCTTGTTATTGCTTCTGCTGAGCCAATAAAATGAGGATGAGCTGGCACTTTAGGAGGTGACAGAGGTGTTAACTGCCTCTGTCATCTGCCTTAAAAATGCACAGGGGCCCCCTCCTGTGCTGACAGGCTCTCTTCCTTTTTTTTCCTGGGACCTGCTGCCCCATACCCATTATTTGTTTTTGCTTTATTTAGCCTGGAGTGCTTTACATGAGATTCAGTAACATTAAATCAGTAGTTTTTCTGATCTGGTGAGGTTTGCCAATTAGCCCAGAATCACAGGATGTTGAGCCGACACTGGGACACAAATCTCATTCCCAAAGAGGTTGTTTGGCGGCGGGTCGGGCCGTTTACCCCGACCCCGCCGTCCGAACAACCTGATATCGGCTAGAAAAAACTTTATATATGCGTTTCGCTAAGAGACAGTTAAAATACTCCCTGATGAAGAGCAGGACATGCTCGAAATGCATTGGAGTTGATTATAAATGGGAGATGTTTATAATTGCGCTGAATAAATAAATCTGTGATTAAGATTCAAGAAGAGAATTTGCATTGAAATGAATGAATAAATTCATGGAATGACCAACTAAAACCATTGTTGCGAAATCATTCAAACCTATATGGAAATTAAGAGAGTGCCCTAAGGGTGATGCAACCAGGATTCATGGAAGCACTAAAGTATATCTAGTTTTAAGACGTTCTAGGACGGAAACGTCACCCCAAGGTGCACCCAACAAGAGTAAAAACATATTGGATTCCCTACGAATATAACTATAATGTACATTTACGGTTGTGAACAAGCTGAAAACTTTACATATTTTATTACACTTACCACGTTCTCTTCCACTTTGGCAGAGGTTGAAATCATCTTTGTATCTATAATAGATACAAAACAAATGTTATGACTCAACCATTTCTAGGACAAACTCTTCTTTGTTATTGTCCAGACATTAGAAATGTCACATTTATTGTCATTGTTTGGATTAATTAAACTGTTTTCCAATTATGATTATAGGGAAAATACTTTTATTCAAAACTTCAATATTCACCAATGTGCTATATCATAACAAGGACAAAAAATTACATTTGACATCTTATGCCGGACTTGTTTTATAACAGAAATGTCAAATGATTATTAATCACAAAACAGTGCCTCATGTTCACCATTGCCAATGTATTAAAGTGATTCTGTAGCTGCATTTAAAATCACCACATATTTAATATTTTGCACTAATATATAATTTCCGGACCTACACAGCTGAGAATAAACAGTCATAGTGTTATAATTTCCACATGACCTTTGTTAATTGGACACTTCCTGTTGTGCAGGAGTACCAAATCTGCTAGTGGACCTGCAGCACATATTGTGCCACATGCTCAAGTAGCCCTTCTAAACATGTTTTAGGCCTATCATTGCAGCCTGTGGGCAGTTTTAATCTGCCAATTTGATTTAGCAAAATAATCCCTTTACCATGCCTAAACCTTCCTTTTTAATACATATAAGTGACCCCTTCAGGAGGCTCTAAACAGACCTTAGGGCAGGGTGCGGTATGTTTAAGAAACTGGACATGTGGTTTTAAGTTTAAAATGCCCTGGTAGTTTCATTACTGCAAGACCTATCAGTTCATAGGATAATATTGGGTTTCCTTATTACATGTAACGTTTTATAACATTTGCACGGTAGCAAGCAGAAATACCTGGTCATTGAAAAATATAATTTAAAATCTTCAATCAATCAAATGCGATTTATAGAGCACTACATATCATCTGTGAGGGTCTCCAGACGCTGGGGGCACGTGCTGCTGCTCCAAGCTATTTGTTGAAGAGACAGGTGTTTTTAGTCCCTTTCTTAACTCCAGTAGTGTTGGTGCTGATCAGAGAGGTAAGGGGCGGTCGTTCCAGATTTGGGGGCAAGGTGGGAGGAGAATTGGCTGCTTCTTCTGAGGATTCTGGGTAGTGAGCGAGGTGGAGGGTGGAGGAGCACAGCTGTGGTGTGGGCTGGTGGAAGTTCTCTCTGTGGTTGAGGTAGTTTGGTCCCTCATTGTGAAGGGCTTTGTAAGTGTGGGTGAGGAATTTCAAATGGAAGCGTTTGCTGACGGGGCCAGTGCAGTGCAATGAGGTGGGGGCTCCTATGGGTCTGTCTAAGCAGGTTAAGGAACAGCCGTGTGACCACGTTCTGTATTGTGTGGAGCCTGTTTTGGAGTTTGGTGTTGATCCCTACATAGAGGGCATTGCCATATTCCAGGCAACTGGTGAGATGGTGCTTCTGGTGCCAGTGGAGAGCACTTTGAAGATTTTCTTCAGGATGCAGAAGATGTGTAAGCATGCTAAGGAGATGGCATTCACCTGTTTCCTGTTTTTCCATGGATAGATTGCTCTTGAGAATAATGCCTAGATTTTTTGCTTGTTCTGTGGGGTCAGAAGGGGGAGTCTAGACAGAGGGCCACCAGCTGTGGTCCCAGGGGGAGGCGGTGCTCCCAAAAATGGAGCACCTCAGTTTTATCGGTGTTACGTTTGAGGCATTTGCTCTGCATCCAACTGGTGATGCTGGTCATGCACCTTTGGAAGTTTGCTTTTGTGTTGGTAGGTTCAGATGAAAGGGACAGGATGAATTGGGTGTCATTCATGTAGGATATGATGTTCGTGCTATGAGATTTGACCAGGGTGGCTGGGGGATGGGGGGCTGCAGGTGTTGAAGAGAGTCAGGTTAAGAAAGGTCGCTTCTAGGACTCCTTTGGAGCTGAGGAGTAGGGTGACAGGTTGATGCTTTCAGTTCTGCCTGTGAGAAAGGAGGTGATCTATTTGGGGGCATTTCCTGGCATGTCCATCTGGAGGAGGCCATGGAGAAGGATTGCTTTTTCTAGGAATTTGGCTGGGAAGGGTGCTAGCAAGATGGTTTGGTAATTTCTTAGGTCTTCTGGTTTTGCTATGGTTTTATTTAGAAGAGGTTTGACTTCTGTGTGCTTCCATGCAGTGGGGAGGTATACATGGGTAATGGAGGTGTTCAGAATGTGGTTAGCTCCTTGATGATGGAGCTGGTTCCTTTGTTAAACATGTGGTGAGGTCAGGGGTCCCTCAGAGCTCTTGGGTGGATGGAGCTCTTGAGGGTAGCAGTGGGGCGAAGTGGTGTGGGGTTCCCAGACTGAGATGGTGGCTGGGTGCTGTCTTTGTTGGTTATAGAGTGTGAGGTATCAAGGGGAGGTTGGGGATGAAGTGTTTTTATGTTGTTAGAATTTTGTTGTGGATGAACCTGCGAGGGAGTCATGGAGATACTAGCAAGGGGTGATGGCATTCTCTGTTGCTGTTGGGTTGGTACATTCCCTGATAATGCCAAAGAGATTCTTGCTGTAATTGGAGCTTGCTTTTAGGCGGTTGTTGAGGGCCTCTCTTGGCATTCTTTAGTTGGGAGTGGTATTTGTTTAGCGCTCTTTTGAGGTTCTCCCTATTGGAGGGAGTCTTGTTGGCGTGCCATGTCCTTTCCAGTTTCTTGCAGATTTGTTTGCTGTTGACAGATTCGTCTCTGAACCAATTGGTTTGTTGGGGAGATTTGCAGAGTCCAAAGTCATCCAGGTATTAAAGGTTTGAACGAGGTAGTGAAGTATCAAGTGTGTGTGCCCAGTGGTCCTCTTATATCTTGCTCCAGTTCCTGTGGTGAGTACTAGGGAGGTTTTTCAGGGGGTTGGTGGTGGAGGAGCTGAGGAAGTGTACTATATAGTGATCAGACAAGGTGATTTAGCTGGTGTGGCTGTAGGTGATTTTGTTGTGAGTGGAGAAAATGGGGTCCAGTGTTTGTCTGCCAGTGTTTGGGGGGTTGTTTACTAGCTGGGAGAGTCTGAGGTTCGCCAGGATCTTGAGGAGGTTGGTGGTGTTGGGGTTATAGAGATCCTCCAGGTAGAAGCAGAGGTCCCCTAGGAGGAGGAAATCTTTGGAGTAGATAGCTAGTGGGGAGATGAAACCTGCAATGCCTCTTAGTGTGGTTTGGCTGTTAGTGTTGATCTGAAAAATGAGGAGATCCATGATGGAAGTAGGGGCAACAGTGGTAGTGGGGGGGGGCAGTTGATGTACTCGTTGTGAATGATGGCTATTCGGCCACCATGTTTGTTAGTGCAGTCGTGGTGCATTATTCTCTATCCCTGGGAACATCGGCAGTGATAACGGTTGCTGATAACATGTTTAACCGTGTCTCAGTGGGAAAGACTAGGTCTGGCCTGAAAGAGATTATGGTGTCCCAGATTTCGCTGGCATGTTTGTGGAGAGAGCGGGTGTTGATGAGCAGGCAATGGAGTTTTTCGACGTTGGTGGTGGTGGGAGGAGTTTTGATGTGGCAGATTTGATGTTGCTGTGGAGAGGGCAGAACCTGCAGTTGAATGGTTCAGCCATGTTCATGTGGGATGATCAGTATCAAATTATGATGCTGGGCCCTGGGTTAAGGGCTCGGAGTTTGTTTCCCTAGTATGTGTGGTGGGGTGGAGGGGGGCCACGAGTCTTGGACCTGTGCCCAGTCTAAGCGCAGATGGGTGCAAACAGGCTTGCCTTTGGCATGCCTGTGGTGCACCTGCTGTGTATGACCGCCGCACTGCCGTGCTGTGGCCTCCATTAAGCAGGTTACCCGGGAGGACGGTGGGGTTCTGGCTGTGGTGTGAAGGAGGCGAGAGGGGGAAGAACAGCTGGGCAGGATGGAGTTCTGGACTTTTTGGTTCTGTCCAGAGGTGTCAGGGATAACACCCGAAGACCCCAGAGTTCTACCTGTCTCGGTGCACAAATAAACAGAAACACGGGCTTCTCGATGGTGGCGTCAAAGACCAAAGGTTTATTACTGCAGGGACACAGAAGTCACAGAAACTACACACGGGCAGTATCTAGGAGCCTGTTCGATTTGTACAAAGAGGGTTGCTCCTTATATACTAAATATTAGGCTTCGGGCAAATTCTTTACATGTTAGTACATTCCCAAACCTTTGTGTCCTAAACAATAAATATTTGGCGTTGCACAGGAATCGTCAACAATATCTGATGTCAAAACATTACGAACGAGGGGTTCCCACTATTCCATCATAATCCCATGTCAACTTTTCATTCAAGAGCCGGACCGCCTCATCGTAAATTTCGTTACCTCCCCCTAATAAAGGCCCAGAAGGAAAGGAGCAGAGCCAGGTGCAGGAGATAGAAAAGTAGGATAAGAGATGTTTGTGGGTCGTAAATGGGCAAGGCTACCAGTTTCGGCCGCCTAATCATGATCAGGCCAACGAACACGAGAACCAGTATAGCGGGACTGGCCTCAGGCAGAGGAGGCAGTTTCTGTCGAGTCATGCAACCATGGCGTTTTCTGTCTAAAGGTGCACGTGTCACTAGAGAGGTGAATCGCCGGCCAAAGCCTACGTGTCCTTAATCGAAATGAAGTAATCAGAGGTCATTGCGTGTCCATTGTCTATGTGAGGGCAAGAAATACAAAATGGCTGCCATAATCTAAGATGGATGCCATGGGTAGATCAGAAATGTGTTTGTAACAGGAGTACTCTTGCTCGTAGCATAGCGAAAACACCAGGATATGCTAAATGGATCATTTGCGGTTCGCTGATACCAAAATTATGTATTTACGACAATGTTGAAAACACGGGTTCAAATCGTCACGGAACCTCAGACCCTCCTTTTGCCCTTACATAGGCAATTACTCAGTCTATGTCAGAGTCTAACTCCATGCTCATCAGGTCAGTGACATGTTGCTGTATCATCATCCTTTCTCGCGCCTTTTCTCCAAACGCAGGTGGATTTCTGAAACAGGTTGCAGCACAGAGACTACACAAAGCGGGACCACACTGGATAATCAGGCAGCACGAGAACAGGAATACTAAGATGACACCAATGACCATCAGAACCTTCCATCCCCACGCTGATAGCAGAGTCCAAAACCACTCCATTAAGGACCAGTTTCCCTTGTCTATGTGTATAGAGTCAGAAATCTTGTGTAGCTTAGAGATCGCCTCATAGACAGTTGGAGCATTATTGGGAATAAAAACACAGCAGCTCGATTGGATCATTCTGCATACCCCACCTCGATCTGCAAGTATTACGTCTAGAACCATACGGTTCTGCAATGTCATGAGACGATCCGCCTGAAGCTCAGCTGTCAAGTTGCTAAGGGCACCAGCAGTTTCGGTAATAGTAGATTCAACTACCCGTGTTAGCTGACGTATATTTCTACTATTGGCCATAGGCCCCCAGAACGGAAGGAAACCTTTGAAGAAGTCTCCAGCTTCCTGACCAGCGGTATCTTCCTTGCTGAAAACACCTCTTGCTACTCTGGTCTTGTGATAATCTGAAGAAGCAGTGTACGTTGGAGGCAACAGTCGAGCAATATAACATGAACCTGAAAAGTCAGCAGGCAACCATGTATACGTTCTGTCTTGACAGATGAAGTAGGTACCCCTAGCAGTAAGAAAAGCAGGGGAAGAGTTGGACGGAAACACGTAAGTCTCAACGCACTCACTCTTCCCTAGCTGAGCTCTCGGATTCCTCCCATTTCCCTGCAAACAGACTTGACCTCGGTGAAGTACGACCCAGACTGGAGTGGAGCTTTTACGCTTGCTTTCTCCCAAACTAAGGCGATACTCTGTAGAATTCCAACTCAAATATACCCGTAATTCATCTCTAGGGTAAGATGGAGTATTATTGACGTCTTTAATCATGTCAATAATTCCCTGGACTAAAGCTTTGTTGACAGAGTTGTATTTAGTGGAACGTGGTGGACGCGGAGGATAGGTCTCAAGGGCATAGGCAAAAATGGTCTGAAAGGCCTGAAATGATCCATTATAGCTAAAAGGCAAAACTAGATAGGGAATGCCTTTATCCATAGTGTGGGGTATCAAGCCACACACCCAGCAGTCTGTAGTGTTAACTACCAGTTGGTGTTGGTGCAAGAGCTGTACAAATGTGTTATTAATGAATTCTGAGCGTCGAGCTTGTTCGTGTTCAGGAAACGAGTGAAAAGAATGCATAGAAGCAACAGTAAAAGAAACAGGATCAAGGGGAGGTACGGTAGTTGTTACCGGTGTAAAAATTAAATGCACACCAAAGACGATTCCACCCACCAACGTTATCAAAACAATCAAAAATGTAATGGCACATTGCATTAGAAAGCATTTGCTGTGAAGAATTTTGTAAAGTCTGTTTCTGCGAACATAAATTACATTCTCTCGTTGCAGCTCAGGAAGCTCCATCTTCTACAATCCGCTCGCGACCACTGATGATGTGTACGTAGATGAAAATGCCTCTATCAGCCCTGGGAGTTCCCAGAACTAACAGAAAGATCGACCTAGCGTCTGACCCCCGCAAATTCAACTAGGCACACAGCCACGACCCTACGGCTACCCAGACGGCAAGGCAATTTTAAAACAACAAAACAATGCAAAGTATTAGCAAACTTCCTGGCTGGAGGCAATGTATCAAAATTCAAATGTATAAAATAGGCAGTTTCCTGCTTTATTTGTCCATATTGCGAGATCGTAAATTGTATCTCAGTTTTGCAGGAGCTGTTTGATCTGAAAACAGTGTATTTTCAGCAGGTGTTGCAATGTTCAAGTTCGCAGATGGCAAATGTTCTTTTGTCGCAGGTGTCAAATGTTCAGAGTTCAAAAGAGCAGTTTCAGGAGGAGAGCCAGAGTTCGATGTGTCAGTGATTAGTTCTGCATCGCTGAAAGGGATAAACCTGGGTATTTGTTCAGTTTCAGAGGCACCGATTCCCGTCTTCACCCAGTTGTCGTAAGGAAGTGGCAGGGGCACACGTTTGACGTGCGTCGTGTGAATCCAGTTCTTCCGTCCGGCCACACGAATAGCAGTTCTCGTTGCCAATAACACCTGGAAGGGGCCAACGAATCTGGGCTGAAGATTTTTCGTTCTTGCAAAATTACGAATAACTACGTGGTCCCCTGGTTTCAGCTGATGACCTGGACTCTCCGGTGGCTTTGGCAATGCATCGAAAACCTGTTGGTGAATAAGACTCAATTTAGCAGTCAAGTCAAAAAGGTAATCAATTAACATTGGATATTCCAGCTGTCTAAATTCCTTTGGCCTAGGTACCCCCCAAACATTGGCGGGACGACCGAACACTATTTCATATGGACTGAGCCCTACTCTAGAATGTACAGTCGCTCTCGTGGATAACAGAGCCAAAGGTAGTGCATCTGGCCAGGGCAAACCCGTGGATGCTTGTATCTTAGCAAGTTTCAGTTTGAGGGTGCCATTGTAACCCTCAACTAAACCAGCAGACTGGGGATGGTTCGCACTGTGGAACTTTTGTTTGATCCCTAAACCGGCACACACACTCTGCATAACTTTCCCTACAAACTCACTTCCATTATCTGACCAAACAATCCGTGGCATGCCATACCTGGGGAAGTATTCCTTGAGAAGAACTTTGGCAGTGGACAGGGCAGTGTTGTCCTTTAGTGGATATGCTTCGATCCATCTGGAAAAAGCTCAAACTACCACTAGGACGTACTTTAGATTGTTGCAACGATCCATGTGAATGAAGTCTAACTGAATCACTTCAAAGGGGCAAGAAGGAGGAGCGAAGTGACCAGCAGGTGTGGGGATTCCCTTGCCAGGATTATGCATCAGGCATACCATACAATTTTTCACCACTCTCTCTGCACACTTACTAATCCCATCATTTTTCCAGACTGGTGCCAACATCTTACAAATCCCTTTAGAACTGATGTGCGCTGCTCCATGCGCCATCGTTACTACTGCAAGCACATACGCATCAGGCAACATCCAACGCTGTTGTTCTGACAAATCAATCCAACATCCACTCGAGTCCAATTTACCCGTGCTCTCTTTCCATGTAAGCCTTTCCTCCTCAGTCGCCTCTTTCTGAATTTCTTTCACACTTTCCACTGTGTCCTCACACATTCCAGACTCTGAAATCCATCTCGCAGACGCAGCAACATACATTCTACTCATCATATTTCTAGCTGTCTGTTTAGCGGTCTCATCAGCAAAAGCATTTCCACGACCAACATCATCCGTGATTGCTTTATGAGCACTGCATTTCACAATCGCAACTTCAGTCGGCAAGGTTAGAGATTCCAACAAGTCGTTAACTAGCTGACCATGTTGAATCTTAGTCCCATGGGACGTAATGAAACCTCTTTCTTTCCACAAACGGCCAAAACTATGGGCCACGCCGAACGCGTACTGACTATCTGTGAACACATTCACTCTCTTTCCCTTAGCTAAAACACACGCTCTCGTTAGTGCAATCAATTCTGCAGCTTGGGCAGAATTCTGATTCACTCTTGCAGTCTCCACAATCGTACTCAAAGTCGTTACTGCGTAAGCGGCAGTCACATCGCCATTCTCCAATTTAAAGCACGACCCATCAACATACAACGTGCCATCTGGATCTGACAACGGAGTGTCTTTTAAATCAATTCGTCCTTTTGTCTCTTCCTCGGTTCTGAAACAGCAATCATGGGGTTCAGAATCACTCGACTCCTGATTAGTCGGCAACAATGTTGCCGGATTCAATACATTGCATCTTTTGATATGAATATGACTCGCTAACAGTGTCAGCTCATAGCCTGATAATCTAGCACTAGTAAGGTGTTGTGTCTTGGTTCGGTTCATGAGTGTATCCACGGCATGAGGAACCATAACCACTAGCATGTTGTTCATCACCAAACCAGCAGATTGTCGAATGGAAGCTGCAGCAGCCGCTGCAGCTCTCAAACAACTAGGCAACGCTCTAGCTACCGGATCTAATGTTGATGAAAAATACGCACATGGGCGTTGTTTATCACCAAATCTCTGTGTCAGAACACTCAACGCACAACCTTCTCTCCCGTGAACATAGATCGTGAATGGCTTACTGTAATCGGGTGTACCCAATACAGGAGCTGAACATAGTGCATTTCGTAACTCAGAAAAACTCTCCTGACATTCAGCAGACCATGGCACCGGGCTCGGAACACCTTTTCCAGTCAAAGCTACCAATGGTTTTGCCAAAAGAGAAAAATTTGGGATCCACTGCCTACAGTATGAGGTAATACCTAAAAAGGCACGTACTTCTCTCTGTGTGCGGGGAACATTCATCTGCGTAATTGCTTTTATTCTCTCTGGGGTCAACTTCCTTCCCTCCTTTGACAAGAGATGACCTAGGTAGGTCACTTCTTGGCAACAGTATTGCATTTTCGAAGGTGACACCTTGTGATTCAAACTAGACAAATGATGCAATAAGGAAATTGTAGCTGCTTTGCAAGTCTCCTTGTCATCGGCAGCCACTAGAAGATCATCTACATATTGTACTAGAGCAGAACCAGGAGGAAGTACAAAGGAATCTAACTGACTTTTTAATGCCTGACTGTAGATGGACGGACTCTCACAATAGCCTTGTGGAGCACGTTTAAACCTGAAGCTTCGACCTCCTAGAGAGAAGCCGAAAATATCTCTGCTTTCTTCGGCTATCGGAATGCTGAAAAAGGCATTCTTCAAGTCGATAACTGAAAACCATGTGGCTGTAGCAGGAATCAACGTTAACAATGCAGTAATGTCTGGAACCACAGGAAACTGCGGAACCACAATTTTATTAACCTCCCTAAGATCGATTACAAACCTATACACTGGAGGCTTAGAAGGATCTGTACGTTTCAAAATTGGTAATACAGGACTGTTACAGACATTTCCTCTAGTTTCCTCGACCACGCCTTTCTTAATCAAATCTTGCACGATCAATAAAAGTGCACGTTCACCTTCACTAGAAATTTTGTATTGAGGAATTCGTGGAAATTTGACATTTGCTTTCAAAGTGACTACATAAGGTGGAATTTCCAGAAGGCCTACATCGTTAGGACCAGTCGCCCAAAGAGTATCAGGGAGTGAACGCAGCTCTGGCGGGAGTGCATCCATTGACAAGTACATCGGAGAGGTGATTCTTTTACCCAATGTAAGCTGTATTCCTGACGGAAAACAGTATAAGGTCGCATATAGGCATTTTAACAAGTCTAAACCAAGCAGATTTTCATTACAACCGGTTGTCAAAATCAAGGGTGCTTTCAATTGACACGGTCCAACAGAAATAGACAAAGGACCAGATACGGGGTTGTAAACAGGGGCGCCTGAAAAACCTACTGAAACATTTGTTAAGCCGGACAAAGGTGCGCCAGGGAGTTTCGCATGAATTATAGAACTTTTTGCTGCACCAGTATCCAACAGAAACGGTTCGACTACACCTGATGTTGCTACTGCGACATAAGGCCCACACTGATCCACTGGAACTGATACTACTCCCTCTCTCTGTCCATGGCTGTCCTAGTATTCAGTTTGTTGAAATCCCTCATCAACTTCACAATAGTCCTCAACATGATATTGTTGAGATCTATTTTGTTGGGCAGACTGTCCATTTCGCTGATCAAAGTGATTAGAAGGGCGATCATTCGTTTGTGGAGGCATAGCACCTCGTCCTCGACCTCTCGAATTTTGCATGGAACCACCACGACCTCTCTGAGCTGCTGCAGCATTATTCTGCGCTAAGACTGGACAGTCATTCTTATAATGACCTTCTTTTTTACAGTACGCACACTGGTTCCACTGATATTGCGGCCTCGGTGAACTATAATCTGTCCTTTGATATGACCCTTGCTGTGTATTAGTCTGATTCGTACGAGGCGGATATGCTTGCTGCAAAAGAACTTTAGTTTTTAAATCTTTCATTTTCTTATCTGATTTTTCTTTCTCCTCTTAATCCCTATTTTCATAATACTGGGCAGTTGCAAGTATTTGCGCAGTAGTAGAGACAGTCCATGCACTCTCGGAATCTTTCAATTTATTACTGAGCTCTGGTAGCAGATTGTGTACAAATTTATCGACAAACAGTCTCTGTCCTCCTTCTGTGCTCATATCCTGACCACTGTGATCTACAAAAGTCTCTTCGAACCTTGTGAAAAAGTCGGAGACACTTTCGTCTTTCTTCTGCCTGCATGCGGACAACTTGTCCCAGTAAACGCGCAATGCTGGCATCAGAGTCTTCATTAATTCAATTATCCTTCCAGGAAGATTAGCAATTAGAGGTTCGGGTTTGGAACCACCTATTTGCTGACCATCTGCCGCAATGATAGCTGCCCAATCACCACCTAGGGCAACTGGATGATTCTCTTTACGAATTTTAGCCCAAATTGGTTGCGGAACTACATTCCCAAATAACATGTCAATGTCCGCTAAATTCATCACGCAGGCTTCAACTGTCTGTGCTAACTCTTTATAGTATCCGGCAGGATTCTTACGCGGATCTGGCAAGGCCTGTTTCACTGCTAACACTTCGGCTCGCTTCCACGGAATGTGTATCCACACTCTCTGGAATTGCGCCGGAGCGGCTGCAATACCACGATTCGCATCAGCTGGCACAGCTTCGCGCCAAATTGGAGGAACCTCCCTCATTGGATATTGGCGATTCTGCTTCGTACTATGTTTCTCTAACTCTCTCGGTGAACGAAGGGATGGATCATTCCTATAGCTTAAAATTAGTTCCATCGCTTCCTTTATATTTTAACCAACTATCATACCAGCAGCAAATTCTTTCTGAACATTAATTAACTCTTCTAAATTTGAATCAGTGTCATCCTCTTCCAATTCCTCACGTAAAAGGGAGCACATTTTGTCGAACACATATCGTTGTGTCGGTTCATTCCATTGCATAAATGTATCTAGTACATCTCTAGTACTATATCTCCTACTCTTCGAAATCCATCTAAGAGCTGTGGAATCTAATATTCCCCGTTCCTCAGTACTTGGAAGCTGACTACGTCTCTGTACAGAGTCAGAGGCAGGAGTCCTAATTAAAGTTTTATAGAAGGGAGACAGAATATTAGAGACAGAATCAGTGATTCTCCGACGAACAGAAAGTGGAGTCATAATACTAGCAGATGTAGAAAACACAGTAGCAGTTGGAACAGATAGAACAGGAACAGTAGGAGTATCAGGCAAAGTAGCTTGTGAAACAGCAGGTATAAGTGATACAGGTATAGGCAAAGAAGCCGGCAACCCTGAAAGAGGGGGTGCCGAAGGAACATTAACATTGACCACAGGAGGTACAGGAGCTTGATTCAGGGGGGCAGGAGCAGGAATACCGGGTTGTCCAGCAACCGGTAATTGAACATTCGGTAAAGGTGGAGCCGTAGCACCCTGTGCATACGGTGGGGGTGACCGTAACAAGTAAGACAACAGAGGATCATTTTCGGGGTCCTCTACTATCTTAGCTGTACTCGATGGCAGGGCAGGATAGCACTTGTCTATCGCTAAATTACGCTCTCTAGTAGCCACCTCCATTGCTTTCTCAGACTCGTTGAGTTGCAGCTGCTTAGCAGCCTGTTCTAAAGTCAACTCTTGCTCTTTCTGTTCTTTCTTCAACCTTTTAATTTCTCTCTGTTTAGATTCTTTTCGCCAGTAACGGAAAGAATCAAACATTGCCAGCCGGGCTTTCTTCTTGAACAATTTCACTTCCAAATTATCAAGGACTTCGGGTTCAAAACTACCATGCAGTGGCCAACTAAGGACACCGTCTTTCTCAGTATATCGGACCCATACCTCATTATAAGATATAGGACCCACACCATGCTTACAATAAAGATCATATAGAGGAGTTCCGATCGGAGGAACCAGACATGAGTCCTCCAACCGGGAATCACTGTTGCAACCAAAACACGACAACATACAATTTTTCCGACTTACCATTTTATAATCCGGAACATAGAACAAACACAAACAAGAATGTGCACTCGAACCAAGAACTTAGGCCTACCAAAGCGAACAAATGTATCGATACCCAAACTAAACCAAAAGATTATCGTAACCAGAACAACCAGTGATAATCTCACGAAACCAAACCAAACCAAGAACTAAAAGGATTATCCAAACAGGAGCAACCCTTACGAAGTAACCAACTAGCAACCACCACTTAATACTTAACTGAGGCACTGAAGACGTCACCAAGGAGAAACCCGTCACGTCTCGCCGTACTAAGGACTGCACCTCGGGTCCAAGACAGGGCGACGGTCAAGGCAACGGACCACTGCAGCCGTCCGAACGGGAACCCTCGTGGAAGAGAACGTCGGGCCACTTTTGCGATATGCCGGGATCGATGAAGTGGGGCGCCTCCCTCAGGAATCTTCACACAAAGCTTCTCGAACTCTTCAGGCTTTTGGACCGGTACCGAATGACGTCGCCCCACGTTGGGCGCCAATTGGAGTTCTGGACTTTTTGGTTCCGTCCAGAGGTGTCAGGGATAACACCCAAAGACCCCGGAGTTCTACCTGCCTCGGTGCACAAATAAACAGAAACACGGGCTTCTCGATGGTGGCGTCAAAGACCAAAGGTATATTACTGCAGGGACACAGAAGTCACAGAAACTACACACGGGCAGTATCTAGGAGCCTGTTCGATTTGTACAAAGAGGGTTGCTCCTTATATACTAAATATTAGGCTTCGGGCAAATTCTTTACATGTTAGTACATTCCCAAACCTTTGTGTCCTAAACAATAAATATTTGGCGTTGCACAGGAATCGTCAACAATATCGGATGTCAAAACATTACGAACGAGGGGTTCCCACTATTCCATCATAATCCCATGTCAACTTTTCATTCAAGAGCCGGACCGCCTCATCGTAAATTTCGTTACCTCCCCCTAATAAAGGCCCAGAAGGAAAGGAGCAGAGCCAGGTGCAGAAGATAGAAAAGTAGGATAAGAGATGTTTGTGGGTCGTAAATGGGCAAGGCTACCAGTTTCGGCCGCCTAATCATGATCAGGCCAACGAACACGAGAACCAGTATAGCAGGACTGGCCTCAGGCAGAGGAGGCAGTTTCTGTCGAGTCATGCAACCATGGCGTTTTCTGTCTAAAGGTGCACGTGTCACTAGAGAGGTGAATCGCCGGCCAAAGCCTACGTGTCCTTAATCGAAATGAAGTAATCAGAGGTCATTGCGTGTCCATTGTCTATGTGAGGGCAAGAAATACAAAATGGCTGCCATAATCTAAGATGGATGCCATGGGTAGATCAGAAATGTGTTTGTAACAGGAGTACTCTTGCTCGTAGCATAGCGAAAACACCAGGATATGCTAAATGGATCATTTGCAGTTCGCTGATACCAAAATTATGTATTTACGACAATGTTGAAAACACGGGTTCAAATCGTCACGGAACCTCAAGGAGAACGGGTATGCAGGCGGAGCGAGTGTCTTATAAAACAAGAGGGAATCTGTGGAAAAAAGAAGAGATAAGTTAGGGAATCTGAAAGAAAAAGACAAGTAAGGGAATTTGAAAGAAAACAACAAAGTTAGGGAATCAGTGGGGAGAAAACTGAGGTTTAAGGAAGAGCAGAGGACAGAAAGAGTGTGAGGAATGAGGAAAGAGGAAAGAGAAGAGAGAAAGTGGCAGAAGGATGAGCGGTTAGGTGGGAGACAAGTGCGAGAAAGAGTCAGATAGACAGAGATGGCAAACTTTGGAGAGAGCGCTGAAGGACAGAAAGTGCAGTGGGGTGCAGTTGGTAAGGCAAGTGGGAGAGAGATTGCTGGAGCAAACGGCAGAGGAGAGCTGGCCCAGGTGTCATGTGGATGGGGTAGACCCAAAAAGGAACACAACCATTTTACATATACATGTTTCTTAAGTTGCCTTCTTTTCCAACACAATGACTTTTAAGATACATTTGCCTGAGCGACAAAGTAGGATTAGATTCTCTGAATCCCATTGGGGGGAAGAAGTTTCATCTTGGGAACTGTTCAAACAATCAATCAATCAATCAATCAAGCTTTTGTTAAGTGCGACTACTCACCCGTAGGGGTCTCAAGGCGCTGGCGGTGGGGAGTGCAGGTTCCAGTCCATCAAGGAGGGGGTCTGTGGAAGAGCCAGGTCTAGAGGTCTCTTACGAAGATGGGAAGCAATGTTGTCTGTCTGAGGTGGAGCGGAAGGGTGTTCCAGGCCTTGGCCGTGAGGAAGGAGCAGTCTTCCAATCTATTTTTTCTGGTGAGTGGGACCACAGCGTAAGAGAGCTAGGCTGATCGTAGGGTCCTTTGGGGTGCATGGGATTTGAGTCGACTGTTCAGGTATGCTGGTCTGGTGTCCTGGAGGGCCTTGTCTGTGTGGGGGGAGCATCTTGAAGGTGACTCTTGCCTCGATGGGGAGCCAGTGAAGTGTGCGCAGGTGTTGGGAGATGTGGCAGTGTTTTGGTAGGTTGAGGACCTGTCTTGCGGCGGCGTTCTGGATGTTCTGTAGCTTGCGGGTGAAGTGTTTGTTTATTCTGGCTTAAAGTGCGCTGCCGTAGTCGAGTCTGCTGGTGACCTGGACGTGAGTGAAGGTCTTTCTGTGTTCAAGGGGGATCCATTTGAAGGTCTTACGTAGGAGGCAGAGGGTGTGGAAGCGAGGGCCAGACTGATTTGATCTAGCGGTCCATTTGGAGCTCGGAGTCAAGGATGATTCCCAGGTTACGTGCGTGGTCCGTGGAGGTGGGCTGGTTTTCAAGGGGGGGGCACCAGGTGTCATTCCAGTTGTCGGGGTTTGGGCCCATGATGAGTACTTCCGTCTTGTTGGTGTTTAGTAGCAGGCAGCTGTTTTTCATCCATTTGGCGATGGCTTCCATGCCTTCTCGAAAGTTGTGTCTGGCGATATTGGGTTCTTTGGATAGGGAGAGGATGAGTTGGGTGTCGTCTCCGTATAACACAATGTTGCGTCCATAGGTTTTGACGATGGGGCGAGCTGAGCCATGTAGACATTGAAGAGCGCCAGGCTGAGGGAGGACCCCTGAGGGACTCCACAGGCGGTTGGTGTAGGGTCCGAGAGGAAAGGAGAGAGTCTGACCTGCTGCATTCTGCTAGAGAGAAAGGATCTGATCTAATCGAGGGTCTTGTCCTGGATCCCTGCATTGTGAAGTTTGCATATTAGGGTGCGGTGAGAGAGGGTGTAGAATGACGCTAAGATGTTGAGGAGGATGAGGGCTACTGTTTCTCCTTTGTCCAGTCGGGTGCGGATGTCGTCTGTTGCAGTGAGTAGGGCGGTTTCCATACTGTGGTTTTTCCTGAAGCCGGATTGGGAGGAGTTGAGGGTGTTGTGCTATTCGATGAATGATGAGTTGGCTGTTGATGGCTTTCTCAATAACTTTCATAGGGAACGGGAACAGGGAGATGGGTCTGTAGTTTTTGAGGTTGGTGGGGTCAGCTGAGGGTTTCTTCAGGAGGGGGTTTACCTCAGCGTGTTTCCAGTCATCGGGGAACGAGGCGGTCGCCAGGGAGCAGTTAATGGTGTGGCGGAGCATGGATTGCATGGTTTCGGCAGCTCTGTTGAATATGTGGTGTGGGCTGGGGTCTGTGGGGTCCCCAGAGTGGATTACCTTCATCGTCTTCAGTGTGTTTTGGTGGTGAGGGCTGTCCAGCTGTCAATCATTGGCTTCAGGGTGTCGGAGGTGGTTGGTGGGGGTTTGTGTGTTGGTTGTCTTCGTCGAAGTTGTTGTAGATGCTCTTGATTTTGTGGTGAAAGACCGTGCTGAGTTTGTCGCAGAGGTCTTGTGAGGGAGGGATGTCAGTAGACTCGCTGGTGGGTTGGGCAAACTCCTTGATGATGTTGAAGTGTCCTTTGCTGTTGTGTGCATGTGTGGAGATTCTGGGCCAGATGTAGGTAGCCCAATACTGGTCGGTAACGGCTGAAATTACCGACTTTCGGCCGTTACCGACCGGTATTAGGCTATTGAGATGTAGGTGGCTACATTTCAGATTCGGTAATTTACCGAATCGGTAATTCAAGGAATCAGTTCGGTAAATTACCAAATATGAAATGTAGGGAGCACTCAAATGAGTGCATTTCATGGTTAAGGATTCGGTATTTACCACCAAATAAAAGTTGGTGGTAAATATCGAAAACCTTTGAAAAAGCAAATTTGTGCCTTTTTCAAAAGTGCCATGTGGCAGACATACATGTCCTTAGGGCATGTATGTGTGCCACATGTGCACCCATGCACTATTCAGGGGTGCAACAGGGTGTCAATGTGACACCCTGCCACCCTTGAATGTGTTCCCCCATTACCGAATCGGTAAATACCGATTCGGTAATTTCCATTCATTCCTTTGGGCCTCCAGGCCCATAGGAATGAATGGGAATTACCGATTTGGGGCCTGATTCACAGAATGAACTTAAGACTCAATCCTAAACTTACTACTATTTTGGTATTCACAGAATGAACTTACTACTTTTGGTATTCACAGAAGTTAGTATTTTGTCTTAAGTTTGTCTTAAGACTTGAGACAAAATCCTAACTTCTGTTAATACCAAAAGTAGTAAGTTCATTCTGTGAATGCAAAACGTAGTAAGTGCATCCTGTGAATACCAAAATAGTAGTAAGTTTAGGATTGAGTCTTAAGTGCATTCTGTGAATCGGGCACTCAGTATTTAACGAATCGGTAATTAGCGAATATTACAGATTCTGTAAACTTTACCGAATACTTACCTACATACCATTTACCGATTCTAAAATACTGAATCTGTAAAATTCGGTATTTTAGAATCGGCAAATGGAACTTACCTACATCTGGCCCTATGTCTTCAACCGCTTTTTTCCTCCTTTTTGCTGATGAGTTGGTGGTGGGCATTGGTAGTGGCTCTGAAGATGTTGTGAATTTCTGTGGATTTGGTCTTCCTCCAGGCCTTTTTGAGGCAGCGGCAGGTGCGTCTGGACTCTCGAAATTCGGTGGTGAACCATCTGACTTTCTTGGAGTGGGTGTTGTTGTTATTCTTGAGGGGGGCTATAGTGTCGGTGCTGTCGGAGATCCATCTGTGCAGGGTTTGGGCTGCTGTGTTGGGGTTGTTATTTTCCGTGATGGTTGGGGGGGAATTGCTGAGTGAAGAGGTAAGCTGGTAGTCGGTGAGTCTGTTTTTTTCTTCATGGGAGCAGGTGCTGGTGTCTGTGAATGACGGGTGTTCTGAAGGTGAAGTGGACGCATCGGTGGTCAGTCCATGGGAGTTCGATGGTGTGTATGAAGGTGATGGAGTTTCCTGTTGTGAAAAGGGGGTCGAGGGTGTGTCCTGCTGAGTGCATGGGTTCAGTCACGATTCGGGGTAGTCCAATGTTGTGGAGGTTGTCCAGGAGGGATGTGGTGCTGGGGTCCAATTGGTTGTCGATGTGGAAGTTGAGGTCTCCCAGCTGGGTGTAGTTGGTGGATGCAATGGCATGCGGGGAGATGATGTTCGTGATGGAGTTGGTGAACGGTCCACAGGGTCCAGGGGATCAGTAGATGATGGTTTCTCAGAGGGTGGCGGTAGGGTTGGTCTGTATCTTGAAGTATAGATGTTCCATCATGTCTGTGGGCTCGTCGGGGAGTGTGCTCCGGCAGAGGGTGGATTTGTGGAAGACGCCGATCCCTCCTCCTGGGCGGGTGTGGCGGTCCTCTCTGGAAATCATGTACCCTTGGGGAATGTGGGGGGCGATGTCCGGTCCCAATGTGGTGTTGTTCCAGGTTTCAGTGAAGAACGCTACGTCCGGGGTGGTGCTGTCGAGGAGGTCCCAGATTTTGGTGGCGTGTTTGTGGAGGGATCGGATGTTGAGGAGGATGCATTGCAGGGTCTTTGGTTTGGTTCTGTTCTTGTGGTCGAGTTGTGCTGAGTCCGTGTTCATGGCGGTGATGTAGGTTGGACAGCAGTGGTGGCAGGTGAAGGTAGCTTGCAGTTGTTGTTGCGGCCTGGTTTGTATTCGTGGAGTGCTGTTGGGCTGTAGTGTTAGCAGTGCGGAGGTCCAAGGTTTCTGGAGCAGGTCGCGATCGGCTCAACAGCGGTACACACACTGCGCGCACCCATTGCAAGTAAGGCTCGGGAGGGCTGGATAGCTGGGAGGCAGGAGCAGTGAGGGGAGCTGGATTGGTCGCGCTGGTCGAGCTGGGAGGGCCGCGGGGCAGCAGCCGCGGGGAAAGCAGGTTGAAAAGGGAGGAAATAAAGGAAGAGGGAAAGAATTAAAAAGGAGAATAGAGCAGGAATAAGGCAGAAACATAGCAGAAATGCATAAAAGTGCTGAAGTGTGAAAAAAGAAGAGTAGAAGAAAACTAGTGAAAATGACTAAAAAGCGCAGCGATAGGAAGGAGACAGACATCCACTGGACCGCCAAGGATGAGGCGCAGGGAGACCTGCGGGTGGAGTAGAGCCTCGGACCAACACTCGAGAGTGCAGGGGCAGGCCTCACTTAAAGGTGATGCTGCGAGGGTGGTAGAGAAATTTCACGGACAATTAGTCAGTGGTCTTGCTCCTGTTAAAACATGGAACCCGCTCCCGGCAGACATAAAGAACAGTCCAACTCTATTATCTTTCAGAAAATTGCTAAAAACTTGGCTCTTTGCTAACTAAAGTTCTCATTATCTTTCTCATCTGCAACCTTCCAGTTCTCTCTGGCAACAGCGCCTGAGGTCCTTGGGCATTCGAGCGCTACACCAATTTTCAAATCAAATGAAAACATGAATCCACATTGTTAGACCTGGTACCATTGGCGTGAGTCTCCCTTCCATTTTTTGCTGTTGTCTACCCAGTTTTTTATATGTTTTTGCTGGTTTACATGCTTTGGGCACTGTGCCCCTGCTATTCAGTGCCACAGTGCAAGTGCTCCCTATTGTAAAGTGTTGACTCCAAGATTGGCTTATTTGATTTACTTGTCAGTCCCTAGTACAGTGCACTGTTAGACCTGGCACCATTGGCGTGGGTCTCACTTCCATTTTTGCTGTTGCCTCTTGTGTTTTTGCTGATGTTACATGCTTTGGGCACTGTGCCACTGCTATTCATTGCCACAGTGCAAGTGCTCCCTATTGTAAATTGATGTATGGATTAGTGATTCCATGTTGGCTATTTTGGTTTACTTGTCAGAACCTAGTCTAGTGCACTGAGTGTGCCAGGGCGTGTAATCCGAATGCTGCTGGTGGGCCTGCAGCACTGGTTGTGCCACCCACAGAAGCAGCCTTGTAAAATGTGTCTAAGGTCTGCCATTGCAGAGTCTGCATGCAGTCTGGTACTGTCATGCTGACTGGGCAAGTGCACCCACTTGCCAGTCCCTAAACTTTCCCTTGTCTTCATATTAGTCACCCCTATGGTAGTCCCAAGGGCAGGGTGCATTGTAAGTATAAGGTAGGACAAGCCCTGATGTGTGTGGCAGGTCCTAAATGTGAATTACAGCCATTTTAATTTTTCACTATTGCAAGGCTACCTGTTCTCCATAGGCCAAAATGTGGTGTTAGAATTGTTACATTTTATAATCCTAACAGGCTCAGAGAACATGGTAGAAATTCGAGTTTAGTATGCCTGAACTCAGAATAATAAAATACATATTTTAGTAAATTTTATTTTAATATTCTGTGTTTGCAAATACCACTTTTAGAAAGTAGGTATTTGCTTGTCTAACCATTCAAACCTGCCTCTGCTAGTTTGTGTATTCCTATGTCTGGTTTCTGTGAGTGACAGGGCTGGGGAATTCAAGGAGACAGGCTGAGTCACCCAGTGGTGAATAGGGAGATCTGCATCCAGATGGGAGGGAGGAGTGCACCTGAACTCTGAATAGGGCTGTGCCTGCCTTCCACAATGCTGGCTCCACCCCCTGGGGAGTGGCTGATGTCTCTGCCTTGCACACTGAAAGAAGAGATGGAGTCCTGTCAAAAAGTGCTCCAGGACTGTACTTGCCTTCCACAATGCTGGCTCCACCTCCTGTGGGGCGTCTGATGTTTCTGCCCTGCACTGTGAAAGGAAAGGAGTGGTCTGGTAAATTGAGTGCTTCCGAACTGGTTTGGACTGGGCAAAGGTCCCTCTCCCCTCAGAGAACATAGGATTTCTGGGTATAAATATTGGGACCCTGATCCCATGAAATTAGATCACTTTTGGACTACAAGAAGAAACCTTTACTCAGGCGAGGAACCTGAAGAAACTGAGGAGAGACTATTCCCAAGCTGAAGTGCTGCTTGGGGGATTGGCCTGCAGTGGGTGCCTTACTGCCAAAGGAAGGAGAATGGAACGTTGTGTACTTTGCTTTCAACTTGTGAAGGATCTCCAAGGGCTTGGAAAAGAGCTTGCCTCCTGCTGAAGTCTCAGGGACAACAGACTTCACCCCCCAGCTTCCCAGAGTTCTATTGGAAGTGCCTGCTACTGTTTTTGGCCTTCTGAGGAACTGCGTGTCGCAAGGAGCTGGAAGCGCGACTCAACGAGAAGAAGCGTGCCTGCCGTCGCAACTCTGGAGAAAGGAGGGTGTCGCCGCTGGAACTGTCGCACTGCACCGCATTGGAGAGAAGCGTGCCACAACAAAGAGGGAGCGTGTCGCCGTCGCTGCTGCTGCCGTCGCAACTCCGAAGAAGGAGAGGGTCGCCGCTGGAGCTGTCACACTGCACCACATCAGGAGAAGAATCTCGTAACAAGGTTGGAGCGTGTCGCCGTCGCGGTAGCTGCCGTCGCAACTCCGAAGAAGGAGGGTGTCACCGCTGGAGCTGTCGCATTGCACTGCACCGACCAAGAGCCCCTCGCATCCCCGAGAAGCGTGCCGCCATCAGAGCTGCCGCCATTGCATCTTAGATGTCGCCGCTGTAGTTGTCGCATCGAGAGGAAGCTTCACTCATAGTGGAGAAGAGCTTAGCCACTGGAGCTGTTGCCGTCGCATCGTAAGGGTGTCACCACTGCAGTCCGCATCGAACCGAGAGTTTCTCGGCTCCCCGAGAAGCGTGCCGCATCTGGAAGATCTTCACGTCTTTATTTCTTTGCACCTGAACTTTGCCGCATTTCCCATCGCGATGTCACCAGGTAGGTCGCCCCCCAGCCGCCACACGGTCCTCCTGTGCCGCTACCCCGCTGCTGCTACCCACCGTGATCTGACCCCCTCTCCCCACCGAGGTCGGCCTTGCATTGCCTGTGCCTGTTTTATTTTCCTGTGCTCCCTCCGCTCGCAGACGGCTCTGACATAGGAAGTAGATCATAGAAAGGCTTAATTAGCAAAAAGCCCGGTCTTTAACTTTTTTTCGAAAGAGGCTGTGTTATCCCATTGGCCGCCCCACTCCCGCCTCCCAGCTGCTCCTCCCTCCCACAGCCCCTCATATGGAGGCCGCACGGCGGTGAAGGGAGCGACCCTTGACCCTGTCACCAGGTAGGTCGCCCCCCAGCCGCCACACGGTCTCCTGTGCCGCTACCCCGCTGCTGCTACCCGCCGTGATCCGATTGCCTCTCCCCACCGAGGTCGGCCTTGCATTGCCTGTGCCTGTTTTATTTTCCTGTGCTCCCTCCGCCTTTTTCATTCCTGTTGCCACTTTTGTTTACTTTTTGTCCACTTTGTTGCCCTGTTTTTGTCGATTTCCCTTGTGCCCTTTGTGCCCTCTCCCCCCTGCCCCCTCTGCCTTTTGTGTCAGCCGCCACCCGCGCCACCTGCGCTTCCTGCCGCTGCGTCCCCTGCGGCCCCGCCCCCTGTTATCCCATTGGCCGCCCCACTCCCACCTCCCAGCTGCTCCTCCCTCCCACAGCCCCTCATATGGAGGCCACGCAGCGAATGCCCCACTGGCGCGCCAAAGGCGCGCCAAAGGCAAGCCTGTCTGCGCCTGTCCACGCCTGGACCGCACCCAGAGCCAGAACCCCTGGCACCCAATGAAGCCAGGAAACCCCACTGAGATACAACACCGCCGCCCTGAACGCACTCAACACCGGAAGACCACCTGCCTGTTACCGAGCCACCCCGAAGCGCACCCACAGACCCTTCTCCTGCCTAGGCTGCAAATTTACCTGCGTCCGAAACCTCACACCACCATCCGGACCAGACAACAACAACAACCACCTCAAGTGCATCCTGCTCAACACCCGCTCCGTCCACAAGCACGCTGTTGAACTATGGGACATCCTCGACACACCAGCGCCAGACGTCGCCTTCCTCGCGGAAACCTGGATGAACGCCTCCTCAGCCCCCGACATCGCCATAGACATCCCGGACGGCTACAAGATCATCCGAAAGGATCACGCCAACCAAACAGGAGGAGGAATCGCCATCATCCACAGAAGCACCATCAGTGTCTCGACTAACTGCGAAGACACCCTCACCACCGCCGAACACCTACACTTCCAGATCCGCACCGACCCCAAGACCACCCTCAGAGGAGCCCTCATCTACAGACCCGGGCCCACACACACAATTCAGTGAAGCCGTCGCCGACCTCATCAGCCCACCTGCCTTTGCCTCATCAGACTACATCCTCCTAGGGGACCTGAACTTCCACCTGGAGAACAGCAACGACAACAACACCACCACCCTGCTAGACAACCTCGCCAATCTCAGACTCAAGCAACCGGTGAACACCCCCACCCACTACGCCGGACACACGCTCGACCCCATCTTTTCTGCCTGCGACTCCGTCACCTTCAGCCACTCCACAGGACTACACCGAACCGACCACAGCTGCATCCATTTCACCTACAAGAAGACCACATCCCACCACCACCTGCAACAGAACCCCCGCAGATGCTGGAGCAAAGTCACCACAGACCAGCTGACCACATCACTGAGCCAGAACCCACCAATCAACACCGCGGACACCAACGACACGGCCCGCAACCTCACACAGTGGATCACCAACTGCGCCGACACCCTAGCACCACTGAAGAACCCCCAAGGCAAGCCTGTCAACAGGAAAGCCACATGGTTCACCGACGACCTCAAAGAATCGAAGAAATCATGCCAAACCCTCGAGAAAACCTGGCGCCATGAACCGACGACAGACAACCTGACAGCCCTCAAAAATGCCACTCGCCAACACCACCAGCTGATCCGCACCACCAAACAGACTTCGTTCAAAATGCGGCTGGACAAAAACAGACAAAACAGCAAGGAACTCTTCAGCATCGTAAAATAGCACTCCAACCCCCGCGCCAACAGCAACAACATCACACCGTCACAAGACCTCTGCAACTCCCTCACCACAAACTTTCACCGCAAGACACGACAGCTTCGGCGCTCAGACTCAGACCATGCCCTTAGTCACAGAACCAACGCCCCCAACAACCACCCTCAGCAACTGGACTCCCATCAGCACTGAAGACACCACCCATGTTATAAACACCATCGACTCAGGGTTTCCTTACGACCCTTGCCCTCACCACATCTTCAACAAAGCCGACTCCATCATCGCACCCCACTTGCGGAACATCATAAACAACTCCCTCATGTCCACCACCTTCCCAGAGAGCTGGAATCACGCTGAGATCAACGAACGCCATACTGAAGAAACCCACGACAGACCCTAAAGACCTCAAGAACTTCCTCCCCATCTCTCTTCTTCCCTTCCCTGCAAAAGTCATCGAGAAGACCGTCAATAAACAGCTGACAGCATTCCTCGAGGCAAATGGCTCCCTTGACCCATCCCAGTCCGGATTTCGAGCCAACCACAGCACAGAGACCGTCCTCATCGCAACCTACAATGGCATCAGGACCCTGCTTGACAACAGAGAAACAACCTCTCTCATCCTCCTAGACCTCTCAGCCGCCTTTGATACAGTCTGACATCGCACCCTAATTACTCGCCTCTACAACGCCGGAATCAAAGGTAACGCCCTGGAATGGATCACCTCGTTCCTCTCCAACAGAACCCAGAGAGTCCACCTTCCTCCCTTCCTCTCTGCAGCAACTGAGTTTCTGCGGCATACCCGAAGGCTCTTCGCTCAGGCCAAGCCCCCTCGCCGCCATTGCACGCAAACACAAACTCAACATCACCTCATATGCAGACGACATCCCTGATACTCTCCCTCACCAAAGACCCAGCTACCGCCAAATCCAACTTCAAGGAAGGAATGAAAAACGTTGCGGAATGGATGAAACTCAGCCGACACAAACTGAACTCAGACAAGTCGGAGGTCCTCATCCTTGGGCCATCCCCATCCGCCTGGGACGTCTCCTGGTGGCCCGTAGCATGGGCATCGCACCAACACCCACGACCATGCACGCAACCTGGGATTCATCCTGGACTCATCCCTCACAATGACCAAGCAAATCAACGCCATCTCATCCTCAGGCTTCAACACCCTGCGCATGCTCCGACAGATCTTCTGGTGGATCCTACCGAGACCAGAAAGACTGCCACCCAGGCCCTCGTCACCAGCTGACTGGACTACAGGAACGCCCTCTATGCAGGAACCACAGCCAAACTTCAGAAAAGGCTCCAGCGCATACAGAATGCATCCGCACGACTCGTCCTCAACATCCCTCGCCATAGCCACATATCTGCCCACCTGAGAGACCTGCACTGGCTTCCCGTCAGCAAAAGGATCAACTTCAGGCTCCTCACCCACGCACACAAAGCACTCAACAACACTGGCCCCATTTGTAGTGTTTTCTCTGGGTTACTGTATGTGGTCACAACTGCTTAGCTTACAACGCCTCTGAAATATTTTATTTTATTTAATGCGATTTTATATAGCGCGAACATTACCTGAAGGTGTCAGAGCGCTTTACATAAGAACCAGTTGCAATACATAAGGACCCAGGATTACGTGTGTTGCATAAAATATACAAACAGAAAAAAATTGCAAATGTACAAGTTATAGTCACACAAGAAGGAGTATTCAAGGAAGGGATACAAATGGATATACTCTTAAGAGTCACATAGGAATGGTAGATAGTACAAAGGTCTACTGCATATACTAGTGATTAGAGTTATCTCTATATACATAGGGAAAGGATACGAATGGATATACTCTAAGAGTCCCATAGGAATGGTAGAGAGTACAAAGGTCTACTGCATTAGTGATTAGTTATCTCTATATACATAGGGAAGGGATACAAATGGATATACTCTAAGAGTCACATAGGAATGGTAGATAGTACACAGGTCTACTGCATATACTAGTGATTAGAGTTATCTCTATATACATAGGGAAGGGATATGATGGATATACTCTAAGAGTCACATAGGAATGGTAGAGAGTACAAAGGTCTACTGCATATACTTGTGATTAGAGTTATCTCTATATACAAAGATATACAAATAGTATATTTTCTCAGGTCAAGACCCCAAAAAACCAGGAGAGCAGAGTTCCATTAAGAGGGGTCGGAGGGGGGACGCAGTCACAACACCAAGGGAGGATGGGAGGGACACAAGGGTATGGAGAAAAGGCAAATCAGAAAAAGGAAGAAACATTTAAGGATCGTCAAGGGGGAAACGAGGGAAAAGGGGAAAGGACGAGGGAATGGACAAGATGGCGGGTCAGTGTCCAGAGAAAAGCTGCCGTGAACAGCAACACAATGGCGGCCAGGACAAAAGAAAAAACGTAAAGAAGTCCATGAGGGTGACCCAGTGAGTATGGATTAGAGTGCCAAGAGAAGTCCGTGAGGTACATAGTTCAGAAATCAAAGTCAGGAAGCGCTCTCCCGAGAACATGCTCATGGCCTGCATGTTGCAGTGGTTGCTCCCTGTGCTGGAGCTGCTGTTCAGGCTGCAGGACGAGCTGTAGAGGGAGCCCTTTCCGGGCGAGTAGTTGAGGGACAGGGAGGGAGGGATGCCAGTCCTGGGTGCGGTGAGGAGATCGCTCCTCGCCCCTTGCGGGGAGCACCGCATGTTGACTTGGTAAGTGCACCCTCTTACCAGTCCCTAAACCTTCCCTTTTCTACATGTTAGCCACCCCTGAGGTAGGCCCAAGGGCAGGGTGCATTGTAAGTAAAAGGTATGACATGCCCTGGTGTGTGTGGCATGTCCTGATAGTGAATTACAGCCAATTTCGTTTTCACTGTTGCAAGGCTACCTGTCCCCATAGGCCAGAATCGGCAGTTTGATTATGACATCTTATAATCCTAACTGACCCAGGAAACATGGTAGAAAAAGACATTTAGTATACCTGAACTCAGAATGTTAAAACACATCTCTTAGTGAAGATAATTTGTACATTTTGTGTTTGAAAATACCACTTTTAGAAAGTAGGTATGTTCTTACCTAACCATCCAGCCTGCCTCTGCTAGGTTGTGTATTGCATGTCTGGTTTGGGAGTGACGGGAGGGTTTGGGCATTAGCAGTCTGATGATTCAGGGCTGGGCTGAATAGGACCTTGGCTGAGTAGAGAGTGGGGGGGGTGGAGATTTCCTTTCACCCCCCTGAGCCCTCTTTCAGCTGCCTGGGCCAGGTCTGCTTTCAACAATGCTGTCTCCACCTCCTGCCAAGAAGCTGCACATAACGGATTTTGGCTAGGCCTTCAGAGGACAAATGATTTACTAGTATAACTATTGGGGCCCAGACCCTAAGACTTTAGATAAATTCTGGGAATCAAGATGAACCTATGCCAAGGAGAGGAACCAAAAGAAGCTGAAGGAGTTGACTGCCCTGTGCAAGTGTGCTTTTTCTGGGGTTGACCTGCAGAGGTTGCTTATTTGACAGGAAAAGGAGAAGGAACTTTTATTGAGTTTTCTTCATCTTGAAAAGAATCTCCAAGGGCTTGAATTGTGCTTCCCTCCTGCTGAAGTATCAGGGATACAAGACTTCACCACCAGCTCCCCCCTGAATTTCCTTGCTGGGAATTCTGTCTGCAGAAGCCTGCGTATTGTAGGGAGCTGGAATCGCGATTTAACAAGAAGAAGCGTGTCGCCACCGCAAGTGTCGCCGTCACATCACCAGAGAAGGGTGTCTCCGTCACAGCTGTTTGTCGTCGCATCACTGGAGAAGCGTGTCACCACCGAATTGTGTCGCAGAGCCTGTCGCGGCTCAGAAGTTCCAGAGTCACTACACGGCCGTCGGGCATGCATGCACCGCCTTTACGTCGTTGCATCGCATTAAAGACGCCGTCTTATCACATCCCACCGGATCATCGATTCGCATCGCAGCGCCATCTTGTCGTATCCCAACCAGAAAGCAACACGAGATCGACGCATCACCTCCTCTCTGATAAAAAAACAGACTCATCGCCTACTTTGCGCAAGCACTGAGGAACAGACGCATCACCTCCCCCAAAACAAGGAACTGACGTATCGTTCTTCCTGCAAATCTTTTGTTTAACATGCGTGACGCATCTAAAAGTACTTTGTGAGAAACGTGTCGCATTTACCATCATCTTTGAAGCAAGCTATTTCTGCCATCGAAAAGTCATTTTTCTTAATACTGTATTCTGGATTTTTGTCGTTTGGGTCTTGTTTTAAGTCTAAAGTGTTTTCTCTGTATTACTGTATGTGTTCACAAATGCTTTACACACTACCTCTGAGATAAGCCTTCCTGCTCATGCCAAGCTACCACAGAGTTGAGCAGGGGTTATTTTAGGAGTGTAGACCCTTTACCCTGACTAGAAGCAAGGGTTCCTATTTGGACAAAGGTGCAAACCATTGCCAACTAGAGACCCTCAGTTCTACAACATATTGCTTACAAATTCCACTTCATAATTACACTTTCACGCACCTTGTACATTTGGTACAATGCCATTACACGCATGGTGCAAATGTTGCAATCAGTTTTGGTCTATGAAGTGACAGTGCTGTCACCGAGACAATAAACATTTCTCTGAGCAAGAGCATGTTTATAGATACTCGTTTTCTGGGTGCACTCCACTTTCATTCTGCGAGGTCACTATATGATGAAGGCTTATCCTAGCTGACTCCTGCTCTCTCTGTGAAGAGGGATTGACCAAGAGGGACCTGCACTCACCCACATTCAGGTAATGGGAGTTCCATCATCCAAGCAGGGATTCTTTTTAAAAAATATATTTTTATTTGCATTTTATTATTCAACAACATAACAATCATGTCATCATCGGTCAGCACCCCCATTCCTTCCACCCCCCACCCACCATGCATCTTCATTAAAAGCAGTACATTCCCCTTCAACTCAGGTCGCCCCAGCAAACAGTTGTGCAGGTCCCAAGCAACATTGTCTAAATGCCTATCCGTGTGTATCCTCCAGTGCCCAAGTAGGGACCCTCTCAGTGTTCTAGATTCAGAGACCCCCATCCAGGCCATGGTACTGTCTCCACTTGCCCCACACTCTACCAAATTTCTTAGGGCACCCCCTCGCCTTATAGGTGACTCTTTCAGCTGCCATATACAAATCCAGACCTCTTCTCCATTCCTCCAGTTGCGGTAATGCAGCCACGCCCCACTTCCGTGCCACATCTCGCTTGGCTACCACCAGGGCTAGGACTAGGAAAATCAACAGTGGGCGAGCAAGATCCACATCGTTAGTCATGCCTAGCAAGACCAGCTTAGGCTCTACTGGCAGGGCGATCTCCAGCACCTCACTCAACTCTCTCAAGATCTCCACCCAGTAGGTTTGAATTGTGGGGCAGGACCAAATGGTGTGGTAAAAATCCCCTCTACTGTGGCCACATCTCAGGCAGCTCTGGTCTCCAGCCCACCCTATTTTGTGCAGTCTCTCCCTGTCAAAGTAGGTCCTGTGAAGGACATTATATTGGATAAGCTTCAGTCGGGATTTAATGGCTACTTCTCTCGGATGCATCAACACCACATCCCAGTCCACATCATCCATTTCCCCCACGTCACACTCCCACTTCCTCCTAAGGGTGACCAAACCATCCGGTATAGTATTCATCAGTGTTCTGTACGTTGGGGAGACTGCCCTGCCCGGGATTTGTTCCTATAGGAGGTGGCCTTCCAGAGGTGCATATTCAGGGAGCGCTCCCACCTGGATCCCCTCCGCCCGCCAGGCATGTCTCAACTGTGCATATTTAAAGTACTGAGTACAGTGTAGGTCGAATTTCTTCCTTAACACTTGAAATGGTTTCAGCGCCCCTCTTGCGAGCACGTCTCCCATTGTCGATATCCCTATGTGATCCCACCTCTGGAACTCTTTCAGTTTGTTCAGTTCTGTTAACCAGGCACAGTACCATAATGGTGTCTGCCTAGTAGGTTTCTTTTCCCAACCTATACGTTTGGTCGCTCGATTCCAGACTGTCAGGGTAAGCCTGGTGGCCGGGAGCAGGCCCCCTTTCCCCTTGCCCCCATAGAGATAGGAGGTGCATGTACGGGCTGCCATAACGCTTCTCTCCAGTGCGTATGTGGGGTGTGCAGCGGGAGCGTGGAGCCAGTCATTAATAGGGACCAGGTGTTCTGCCCAGTAATAGGCTTCTATGTTGGGGAGCGAGATCCCGCCACTATAATGATGTCTGTTTAGGGTCGCCAACGCCACCCGAGGCTGTTTACCCAACCACAAAAAAGGCCCTCAACTCTGCGTTTATGTCCGTGAACACCCTATGTGGGAGGGGATAGTACTCATTCTGAAAGACGTACAGAAACCGCGGTAGTGTCACCATTTTAAACATGGCCGCCCTGCCTAGGATCGTTAGCGAGAGCATCCGCCACTGGTTTGCATCTTCTATAAAGTTATGCACTATTCGCCTAATGTTTCTTTCGCAGGAGCTGGCGCTATCTATTGTCACAAAGATCCCAAGGTACACAAAACCCTCGCTCGTCGTCTGCAACCTCTCTGGCAAGCCAGACCATTGTTCCTGGCCTCGGGGGTCATAGAGAACCGACTTATGGCAGTTTATCTGGTAGCCTGCATGTGCTCCGTATCTTTCCAACTCTGAGAACAGCGTCGTCATCATAGTATCTGGGTGGGTGATATATAGGAGGACGTCATCTGCATATAGGGATATTTTTTCCTCTTTGGCATCCGCCGGTCCTATTCTAAACCCCTAATGTCTGTGTTTTGCCTTATCGCACACGCCAGCACCTCAATAGTTAGCGCAAAAAGCATGGGGGACAGGGGGCATCCCTGTCTGGTTCCTCGGCGTACCAGGAAGTCCCAAGATAGAATCCCATTGACTTTAACTTTCACTCTGGGGTCCGTGTATAACAATTGTACCCATTTCCGGAACTTGGGTCCGAATCCAAACCGTATCAGGACTCCTTCGAGGAAGGGCCAGTGGACTATATCGAATGCCTTTTCGGCATCCAGAGACAGGAACCAATGGGGGTCCTGCCTCCTGCCCACCTCCTGCAGCTAATTATGCATCCGTCTGAGGTTCAATCTGGTGGCCCTATCGGGGAGGAAACCCGCCTGATCCAGGTGGACTAGTCCCGTTATAAGCCCCCGGAGTCTAAGGGCTAGGATAGTCGCAAGGAGCTTCCATTCTATATTCAAGAGGGAGATTAGGTGGTATGACGCACAGTCATCTGCCGGCTTACCCTCCTTTTAGACCCGGATTATCGTAGCCATACGAAGGTCCGGTGGTAGCTCTCCCATTTGTGCTGCCTCTTCGAAGAGTCCAAGCAGATGTCGGGACAATAAATCCGAAGTGTGCTTAAAAAATTCCGCAGGGAACCCATTAGGGCCCGGAGACTAACGCGCTCGTAGCCTGGTCAGGGCTTCCGTAACGTCCTCTAGGTTAATGTCAGCCTCCAGGGCATGTTGGTCCTCGTCTGTCAAGACTGGGAGTTCAATGTGCGACATATATTGTAGGGCATCTTCCTGTGTCCCTAAGTCCCTAGCTTCATAAAATAGTTTGTAGTGTGTAGCAAAGGCCTCCACTATCAATGCGTCTGACCGCACCAGGTTCCCCTGGGCATCCCCGACCTGTTCTATCCATCTGGCGTCCCTTTCCTTTCTACTGAGCCACGCTAGCAACTTTCCCGATTTGTCCCCCACGTCATATAAACGATGCAGTGTCGCCAGCGCCTGTGTTTTAGCCTCCCCCGTTATCGTGTCCCTATAATGTCGTTGCACATCCGTCAACCTCCTAAGGGTCTCGGGTGCTCTAGAAAGTTGGTGCTCTTTCTCCAGTTCCAGTATCTGAGTCTCCAGCACCGCAACGTCCTTCCGTGCTTTCCGAGTCTCCTCCGCTAGCCTGTTCTGTGCTCTGTCCCTTAGGACCGCCTTAAAGGCCTACCAAAAGACCACCCAGGACGAGACTGATCCCTCATTGTCAGCAATGTAAGCCTTTATATCGACTCTGATACCCTTCAGTATGGCCACATTCTGCAGGTCCCAGGCCGTCAACCTCCAAGACCACCCATTCTTTACCCTCCCCCCCACCAATGCTAGAAGCGGCGAGTGATCTGAGATCCCCCTTACTTGGTATTCAGCCGTATCATCAGCCGTCAGAGTATGTCTAGCCATAAAGATATAGTCAAGCCTCGAGTAGACCTTGTGAGCCCCTGAGAAGAATGAGTAAGCCCTAGTTTCTGGATGCAGCCACCTCCAAACGTCAGTCATACCCAGTGTGGACATCATCTTAGAGAGCAGGGTAAGGGTCTGGTCTCTGAACCTGTCTCCTGTCCTGACCTGCGTCGGGACCATCACATCATTAAAATCCCCTCCTATCACTTGAAGGGTGTCCGACGTATTGAGGATAATATCCGTGACCTCCTTAAGCGTAGCCAATTGCAATTTTGGGAGAGCATAAGCCAGAACAATCGTATACTCCCGCCATCTCCAGGTGCCCCTCACTCCCACATATGTCCCTTGGGGATCGCACTACAGCTGTGCAGTCTGGAATGGTGGATTCTTTTTAACCGCATGCGCGCTAGCGGTTTTCCCGCTGAGCGCTGGGATTTTAAAAATCCTGCGTTACGTGACAAGGTCAACTCGTCACACGCACAGCGCAGGTAACGCCCATGACGAGCTGACCTTGTCACACGCATCAAAGGGGTTAATCAGTATGGCCACCCCCCTGGAGCCTGTGGTAAACCCCGCATGTGCCAGAGCTTTGTATTGCCCTCTAGCTAAAAAACTACAATTGGCGCCAAGTAGGTGTATTTCTTGTAGTAGGACATTGTCAGGGCCTATCCATTTCATGTAGGCATGAACCAGCCCCCTATTTATTTTACTACCAAGACCATTTACATTCCCGGTTAACACCCTAAGCCCCCTCTGATCCTGCGGTGTCTCTGTACGGCTACCTGACATCAAGCCCTGATTCCTGGTGTACGATGCATTCAGTCGGTGCTAATTGAGCGTCCGGGACACTGACGTGAATGACCTCTGTGACATGTCCAATCCCTCCCTCCCCTCCCTGTTCCCTCCCCCCAACAATCCCCAACTTAAAACAACTGTGACTTTCCCCAACTCCCCCCACCCCACCTCCCCCTCCCGCCAGTCCCATCATCGCAGAAGGCTGCGTGCGGGACGACTGGGCAGAGAAGGTCTGTAGACCACCCAAGGAAACAGCCCCGAACAAATTACTTCTGCAGTGCTAACTGAAAAACACAGGAATAAATCCACGCCCATGCATTCACCAACAGAAAAATTACTTTAGCAATAACCAAAATTGCTAAAAAATATAGGGGGGGGTAAAGTAACTTGCGTGCTCTTCGGCGATGAGCCTGCATCTTTATCAGTCCAGATCATCCCCTGCTCACGAATGCGAGTCCTGAATGCCCTCCTGGGAGGCTCCTGCCTCTTTGGCCTCTTCCTGCTCCAGCTCCTTGATCAATAATAACAATAAGAGAGAGAGGGAAAGTAAGGGACACTCTCAGTCCCCCCAGGTCAAACTGATGTCAAAATGTCAAGGAGGTGTACCACACAAAAGTTTATTCAATGGTCAGTCCGACATAGTTAAAAACATATGTGAAGGGAAATCTACCAAATAATGGTTTGGATATTTCCACTTAAAGTGGGGTCGACATGTTTCTGCCGGTATATGTGTAGTTTTACTGGGCTTTCTTCAGGACCGTTAGTAGTGTACCTCGGCGGTGTGGGCGCGCTAAGGCCCACCCTTACCAGAGGGCGTGAAAGTTAAAATCAGGTGTAAAAATTGTAACAAGTGCAAAAAACAAACCATCAAGTTGTGGGATTTACCTCAGTCTTGAGGAACCTGTATAGTTTGTAAATTAAAAGATCCACACCCCATAGGTCTCGGGAGTGGGGTGTAGGCGACAATGGCACACCGCCCGCAACGCCTTGCACCCGCTTGGCACCTAGCTACTCCTGCAACCATCCACGATGTCCGGCTGAAGAAAGCCCAGTAAAACTACACATGTACGGGCAGAAACATGTCGACCCCACTTTAAGTGGAAATATCCAAACCATTATTTGGTAGATTTCCCTTCAAATATGTTTTCAACTATGTCCGACTGACCATTGAATAAACTTTTGTGTCGCACCTCTCACAGTGTCAGGGAAGTGTGCTATAGCAATTGGGGGTTCAAAACGCGTCAACCTGGTTTGATGCCTATTGTCAATCAGAATAAAGAGAGAATTTGGTTTAGATAACAAGGCCTTGCTTCCAAATGACTGTTCTGACCAAATAACACCGCTAATTAAGAAGTGCAAAACCATCTATATGGACAGATAATTCATCGCTGACAATAGGACTAAAATGTTTGTTTTGTTGTATGAGGGAAGGATGAATGGATTGGCCAGAATGTGGGTTGGATGTGTTGAAAATTTGTAAATGTATTGTATATTGACATTTTGTTGTATTGAATTGTAGTGTTTTATGTTTGTTTGTACATGCACAAAAAAGTTGGTGATATTTTTATGAAGTAATAATGTTCCACTAGTGAAAAAATGAATCAATAAACTAGTGACGGAAACAAAAAAACGGACCGGTATGTTTTTGCTCATAAAGGTCAGTACAAATATTAGAAAGTGATGTCCAGTATTGGCAGTTGTGTCGTTCTCTTGTTGTCTTGAGAGGGCAGGCAGTAGGTGGCGGGCGATCCAGCCGCGATTCAGTCGCGACTCCGCCTTGCCTCACCCTGCCCCCATTGGCTTGAGAGGGCAGGCGGTAGGCGTGATCTGCTGACAAGAAGCTGCCCCTATATTTGGATCCGGACCCAGAGGGGAGGTGCGGAGGTGCGGAGCCATCCCTGATCAGAAGCTGCTCCCCCCCAAAACAACGTCAGCCCTGAGGCCCAGGAGTTGGAGGCACTCAAGGAGGTGAGGAGGTGAGGCTGGTAGAGCGGAGCACAGGGTCAAGGCGCGAGCGCGGCTGCCAGTAGAGGCAGCTGCAAAGTAATACCCCGGGGGTCATCAAGGCAGACCTGACTAGGTCCGTACTGGCCCGTTGCACCTCCTGAGTGCTCCGCTCGCTTCTGGCCCCCAGTTCCCTCAGCCCTATCGTGTCCACCTGTCGCCAACTGGCTTTCTCCTGCCAGCCTTTGTCAGCAGCTGCGGGAATGGGGGGGGGGGGGCCCTAGTAAATTCCCACTCCCAAATCTCAGACCTTCCAAGGAACCCTAAAGGCACCCCATCTTGTTGAACAGCTCAGCTTACAGCCTAGCATGGGGTGTAGGCAGCTAAACAGCCTCTAAGGTTGCAGATCATCAGCGAAATCACCAAACAGCCGTAAAGGGTCATTTCGGACCTGTTGTAATAAAAGCTACTAACCCCATCGGTATCTCCGTAGCAGTCAACTGCCTGAATGTAACCCTAATTTAAAATCCTATAACGTGAAGAACAAGAATGCGTTCAGGAACTAAGCGGCACGCTTCGTTGAACAAAGCTCCACGCAGTAAAAAAATGAAAAAATCCAATACTAATAAGCCCCCTCAAGAAACTTCTCCCTTAGTTATAGTTTCGAAGGGGGAGCAGGTTCACGAGGGGCAAAGCGTGATGGAAAGACCACCTCAGACTCCTGACAGACCCGGTCCAACACTAGGAAAATAGCAAAAGATCTGCAAATTCTTTTTTTTTAAAGATCCGGTATCCGCATTGTTTGCAACTACAAAGGAGGCAATGAACCTACCGAGCCCTATTTTCCCCGACAAGTCAACACTTCTCAGCCAACAAGGAAGCTTAAACTTGGGCATGTCGACAAAAGATTAAGCTGAAAAACCAGATAATTTTATTACATCCCAACTAGCTTTACCACCTGTTCAACCGCTCAACCCACATACAAAAAAAACGGAAATCGTGCTGGCTTTGGTTCATAAACCTAACCAATCACTGATTGAAATCGAGGCGACGGAATCTTGAACCGCGGGAGTGAAACATCACCCAAGGAAGCCAGAGTCAAAGACCAGACAACAGCTTGCATTGACCTCACCAATATCCCCAGGACAAGACTCTCTGGAGAAAATTTTTAACAACTTCAACAATAAGACCCTTTTGGGGGACAGTAGCAATGATAACTATTGTAACAAACCACAAAACGAGATGCCCCCAGTAGGAACTAAAGGGCAGTCAAAACAGAGGGTTAATGGGCCGAACGATGGGCTACATTACCCCTTAGTGCCTTGTTTTTTAAACTCGGCCAAAATTACATTGAAGCCAGCCCCTAATCCCTCTCTGGAAGAGCCCAATTTAGTACATGACATAACATTTAACCCTTTCGATGCTGATGACGAGCTCAGCTCGTCATGATGCACAGTTGAGCTGTGCTGATGACGAGCTGAGCTCGTCATAAAAGCATCAGAAGTGCAATTTTCAGCACAGGGGGGGAAAACGCCTAGCAGCCAAGAGGTTAAGGAACCAAGACTGAGCCCAGTGGCGTCCACGCCTCACAACCTAATGGAAATCAGTGTCAATCACAGAATCTTGATAGACGACAGCTCTAATGCCAGTGATAAACAACTCAAAGTATCAATGCAGTCTCCGATTTTCATTTCATCGACAAGCACGACTACTCGTCCGGACGACCTAAAAGGGAGCCCATGTAGTCAAGTACCTACTGGGCCCTGGGGTAACGCACTGATTAGCACTCTGGATCAGGCCATAAAGGTTCTCAATTATCAATCCGACAAAATGGAGATCCAAATCGACCTCATAAACGTCATTGCAGTGCACATTGCACATATCAGCTCCAAGACCGACAAAATAATAACTTTATTGACAAACAAAGAAAACTTGGATGTTCTCTTAAACAAAGCCCCCACCGACAAAGGAATCTCCGGACAAATCTCCAAAAAACCGAATCAAAGTATTTGCGATTGTGGGAGCATTATCGAGAAACTCGCTTCGCTCCCCGAAATCCTAAAAGATATTCTTGGAGCCATCCAAGTAGGGAACCAGCGGACAGGAAACCAAGTCCCACCAGGAGTAAAACAAAGCACGGGCAAATTAAATGCCCTAATCAACCAAACCAAAGCACAAAGGACCAGAGTGGGCGACGGAGAATCAAATCCAGTGTCCCACACAAAGGACCAGCCAAAGGATCTCGTAAATCCGGATTTCCAACTACCCAAAAGTATGGGCAACCTTGGACCTCAGCCCCACAAAAACCTAACAAAAAGGCAAAGGAAAAGTGCAAGAAATACAAGGCCCAAATCAAAAGGTAATCAACAGGTTACTGTTGAAATTTTATTCACAAAACCCAAGTACACCTTGAAAAAGGAACATGTCTTACTAAATAACTCATCACATATCTCTACTATTAACTTGGAAGATCAAGAACTTGAACAGGCAAGCACTTTGTTCGAAAAATCGAAAACGCAGGATCAACTCCACAAATCAGGTCTAGCAACACCTGAAGGACCGATTCAGAGCCAGCCCTAACATCTCCAAAGATGTTACTCAAGCAACCATCGACCACTATGGTGGGACATCAACATACTGACATCTCGGGAAAGTATCCCTCCTCATTTGGAGCCTTGTCTTCAACTGAACTTCACAATAGAGCCACCATTATCATGTGCCTGTGGAACCCCGAAGTTCAATAAGGAACAGCGAATTCACGAAGAAATTCCCGTTCACTCAGTAAAAGACTTGACCCCTATCAAGATCATAAAAAAATGAAATGATAGGCAATGAATAAAACAAAATAAAATCAGAGACAAGGTGGGAACTAACCAAAACAAAACAGGAAGATACGAGCCGCCTAGGAATATCACTCCCATTAAAATAATAAAAAAAGGTCAAAACCGTCAATGCATAGCCCTAAGTACCACCCTACCTCAAGCAAGAAAAAATCGCACTCTAAGAACTGGAAATCCACCCCCTAGGGACACTTGGGATGAGTGTACCTTAGGAAAGGCGACACACAAAACCAAATTCAGCCCAGCAAGCCAAACCAAACCTTCAGATTCCGGTCCTCACGGGCCATCAAACACTTCCACAGATGAGATCGAACCAATCCTGTCATTTACTCCTGAATAGGCCACTAAGGGTAGGCAGGACACTCTAAATAGAGGGAACTTATTAAAGCTAATCAGTCTAATTCTAGAGCTAAGGGGCATAGCTTCTCAAGACTTAGTAGCAGTTGAGTTTCGTCAAAACAAAGATAACTCAGACATCGAAGACTCAGTGACCACCTGGGCTTCTAAGGAGGCAGCTGTTAAGATCTTTGTCAACAGAGGATCATTTGAGGGCTGGGGAATAACCCTTACACTGCACACACGGCCAAGATATCCTTACCCGCTTTCAAATAGCACATTAAATTCAAGTGGGGAGGATCGAACCGGTTGTAAGCAGCTATCTTGCCTCCAGGGAGCCCTATCAGCCTCTCAGGATCACCCTCTTGGAACAACAAACACGAGCCCTCTCGAGACACAAACAAGAGGGCCCCCCAGTCAGGATTGGTCATAGATCCCGACGACTCTTAACCAGAAGAATTCCTAAAACAAACAAGACAACATCTGTAGTTACATGGATCAAAGACGCGAGCATGGTCAAGAAACATTCGGTTATTATTAACATATGTAGCTGGAACACCCACGGATTCACTAGCATGGACCAGGATCATGAGACACAATCCTTTTTCCAAAATCAGGACATCATCTTGCTACAGGAGACCTGGAATTCGGTAGCCCCTGCCATCCCCGGTTTCTCAGAAAACCATATACTCGCAGAGAGATCGTCCAACTTCGGCCACCCTTGTGGAGGGCTATCGACTTATGTCACACAAAAATATAACTGGGAATCTGAAAATCAGGATGTGGGGCTGAGCTGGGTTCAAGTAATAAAAATTACAACAAAACCCCAGCACCAACTGTTATTATTAAACGTATACATCCACCCGGATCGGTCAACTAAAAAAGAGAAAATGACCACACTTGCCAAACTCATTGCAGCTCTTCAGAAATCAAACTCTCAAAGTCCGTTGATAATATCAGGAGAATTTAACGACAATTTAATACGAATCGAGTCACTCTTTCACAACTTGAGGTCAAAACCCCGAGAAGGGAATAATCTGCTCCTTCAGAGAAAACTGCGAACACTGGGAATAACGAATCTAAAATCGACAAAGACGGGTACTTTACCGTCAGTACCAACTTACATGAGTGGCAAGGTTATGTCAACTATTGATTTTACATTAACCAGCGACAGCTTGTTAGACGCCATTGTGGACTACGAGATAGTCCCACAAACTGAAAGCGACTATTTCCCCCAAATCATACGGATAAATTTGGGGGTGACCTCGTCCGAAAAGTTAATCTCCCTCTCCCATCAATCTGAGACCTTTAATTTACGAAGACTACGATGGAGAGGTCGTGAAATGAAAGCCATTCAAGAAACAGCGAGTAATTTTTTGTCAGAACATGAACACCACCAAGGCGGAAACTATGTTACGATTTGGGAAAACATGCTAGAGTCCTTGACCAGTGGCGGTTTTACCATGGGGGCGTTTGGGCGCCGCCCCCCCTGTTTTCTCGCCGTGCGAGAAGAAGGCAGAAACAAATGGTAGTTATTTATTTATAACTACCATTTGTTTCTGCCTGCCCTTCTCGCACGGCGAGAAAACAGTCAGCAACAAACTTGCTTCTTGCAAGTAAAAAGCGAAACATGCGGGACTTCTGGGGCATCATTACCAAATTAAAGAACGGGGAAGTAATGTCTCGGAATCCTGGCATCACCAACCAAGGTTGGGAAGACCACGGAAAGAACCTCTATTTAAAAAGGGAACTCACCCCCATCGAAAAGACTCAATGCCAAAAAACAACAGACACCCAAATAACCCCCACCAACTTAGACTGGGAAAAACGGCTGACTAAACTGCTCTCAATAATCTCCAGTGAAAGAGTTAAAAGGTTTATCCACAACCTTAAATCCGAGGGTGCACATGGACCGGATGGACTCCCTAATGCGGTATTTAAACATAACAAGGATTTTTGGGCTAAACACCTAACAGCTCTGTTCAATCAAGTTCTCTCCCAAAATCAGATGCCTCCATCATGGAACGGAAATATCATCCACCCAATTTTTTAAAAAGGGGACAGAAGACTTCCACAGAATTACAGGTTAATCTTCCTAATAGATGTGGAAGCAAATACTCTACGCTTCATGCATCTTGGAGGAGATCCAAGCCTGGGTGGATAATAACAACTTAATTCCCAGCTACCAAATTGGATTTAGAAAAGGGATGGGGACAACAACAACCCTCACCGCCCTCGCCCTGTTGATGGAAAGAGCCAAAACAAAGACCCATCGGCTATATGGGTGCTTTATTGATATTAGAGCTGCATTCAACAGAGTGAGCAGGTGGAGACTTTGGGCAAAGCTCAAAGAGTGGGGGCTGCCTAAGAATCTATTAAATGCAGTCGTACTACTCTACTAAGACACTTGGGCAAGGGTCAAACAAGGCCAAGGAACAAGCCTAACGTCAAAAATAGAAACCCAGGACGGATTAAAACAGGGCTGTGTCCTGGTCCCGTGCCTATTTAACCTATACCTTGCGGATTTAGGTAACACTTTTGTACGGATCGAAATTCATGCTCCCAAACTTCTATCCCAATACTGCAGTTTGCGGATGACATTGTCCTCTTAAGTAGAACCCCAATAGGTCTGCAGAGATTAATAAACACTCTACAATCGTACTTAGACGAAGAACACCTGGAACTAAACAGGGAAAAAACAAAAGTAGTGCGACTAATGGAGCGTAAGAGCATTAAATATAGGTGGTCATTTTACAACCTACCGTTGGAGGAACAGCAATCTTATTGGTACTTGGGTGTGACCATTGGCCAAGGTAACTCCAAAAAAGATCATAAGCTGGCATTAAAAGCAAGGACACAAACGCTAATCTACGCCTATAGGCAACTCCAACTAAAACTGGACGGCCCAAATCAAACGCACCTTCTAAAAGTAATGGCCACTCAGATCCTCCCCACTCTATCTTATGGTTTGGCGACATGGCTTGGAGAGGAGGCCGGTTTACTAAATGATTTACAAAATAAAATATACAAGTCTGTATTTAAACTTCCCAAATCCGCATCACCGGCCCAGGTGCGTCTTGAATTTGGACTACCAAATCAAACAATTAGGTCCATGTCAAGATTTGTAAAACTTTGCCACAAACTCCGTTCGGCTGAACCAGAGTCCATAAATAGCATGTGTTGGCAAGAAGTAAACTTCGACACCGCTCAGCCCTTGGGCTACCTATTTGCGAACATGCCTCTCCAAGCTCGACCTACAAGAAGCTTGGAATAAAAAAATAGACCAAGCTTTTTTCAGTAAAATTGCTAACTCAATTGCTAAAAGGAAGTCACTATTAGAGGACAAAAAATCATTGATCCACAGACGTCACGCCTGGACAGTAATTTCATCTTATAATCTCCAATTACCACAGGCATACATGGCTACTCACTTTAGTCAATACTTGAAAAAAATCTACACAATTACCGTATGGGTCTCCACGACTCCAAGGACCTAAGACCGTCCTGGAAGTACCAAGAAGAAAGTCTCCAATGCAGATTGTGCGGATATCACAATGAAACACTAACCCATCTGTTTTGTATGTGCCCTGCTCTTATGGTATCAAGAAGATTGTTTTTACGGGACATTTTCATCCAATTGAACATAAGAACATGTCGGCAGGCGGTCATAACCTGGCTGGGAATATCATCTTCAATTCTGACCTGTCAAGGCCTTAAATTCATGATTAAAGTTTGAAAGCTCCTTCAGGACTGGTAGCGAACAACTAAAGTCCTTTTGAGTAAGGCGTTATCTGCCACACTGGGACGTTAAAGTCAATAGAGTCATTTTTTGCTGTGTGGAGGGATACGAGGCAAAGTTTTAAAACCATTGCTTTTTTTTAAGCTTTTTTAACAACAATCCATTCTGTACATGTGGTCGACTTTCTAATTTTATATTGTAATGATTTTCATTAATTTAACAATAAATGATTGATGATGATGATGTGTGGCACTGCAGAGAAGTGTCCAATTCAATTGTCCCATGTTTTTATCTCTCTGGCTACATTTCTTTTGGTTTGCAATGCCAAGCAAGGACATATGCAATCTTGATTTAAGAGATCTGCAACTACTTTCTTAGCAAAAGAGTTTACTTGCAAACTAAATAGAAAACCCACAGATTTTTCCTTACAACTAAAAGTTACAGGATATGTAAAAAGTTTTCCAAGGCATGCCCCTTGCAGAAAAAAAACACACCTGGCGCAGAAAAGCAAGATAGGTTGATGAGCTTTCCATACCTTGGCTGAATGAAGGTTGTATCCACTAGTACTATTCTCTACCAGAGACAGTGTAAATGCAGACTGCACTTACACAGTTACAAACTCCCTGATGTGAGTAATCAGAAAGAAGCCCACTGGCTGCCCAGTCAGGTGACTGCTGCCCCGCCGCAGCATCCCTTCCCTACTGCAAAACCAATCAAATCCTTGAAATAATAGAGCGAGTCTATCTCTTTACATCTAAAAATGCTGACAGCTGTGCAGCATGTAACAACATGCTCGCACACAATGTGTGACCGTGGCAATTTTAGGAGACAAACCGAGCGGTGGGAGAAATGCCAAGAACGACAAAAACAAGCGCACACGCGCTGGCAGCAGGGTGGAGGGGAGACAGGAGGGGGCTGCGCCTGTTTTCCTTGCGGGAGCCAGCAGGAACCATATGATTTCATGGCACGCTCCACAAGGGAATCACCAAATGCGCACGCATTGCCATTAAAAGCAATGCAACGCGTGCACGTTTTGGCCTCAAAGCAAATCAATTGCAAAAGGTTTTTTTTCCTATACAGCACATGCGTGCTGTGTTGGCGAGACCTAAAAATGAGAACCAAGCAAAGGAGTACAAAAGGACCAGAAAAGAGAATAATAATACATCAAAAAGACTAAACACACATGAGAGAAACACCCACACTCTCCCCCCTCCACAGACAATACAATTTGGAAGAGCAACAAAAGTGACACCTAATAATAGAGTCGCTTACTCTGTAGCATAGTACAAGGGTAAAATACGCGTGCCCCAATTAATGCCATACACTTGCTCAATATTAAAGTGCAAAAGAAATGCCCCTGCTAGTGCAACACATATGCCCCATTCACAAGGGTGCACTACGTGTGCCCCTATGCGTGCCATAAACTTACCCAATATTAAAGTGTAAAATAAATGCCCTTTTGGGTCAACACATATGCCCCAAAGCAAAAGGTTTGGGCGCAAAATAAATGCCCCATCAACAACAACGATAAGAAGTTGTAAAGTATGTATTTGTTTGGGTAGGAAATAATAAGCCCCATCAAAACACAGGGTGCAATAAATATGCCCCGAAAAATGTAAATGCAAGGGAAGCAAATGCCCAGCACCAGTAAACATAAGTACTGTTTGAGGTTTCAACCAATATACCCCAGAATTGTAATTGTAAGAATGGTTTAAGTGTAATGCAAATACCCACCACCAGTAAACGTAAGGGCAGTTTGAGCTTATAAACAAAATACCCAATAACAAGTAAGTGTAAGAATGGGTTGAGCTTGATGCAAATGCCCACCACCATGAAACATGGCTGTAAGTGCAGTTTGGGTTGCAAGATCCCTGCCTCACCACCAAAAGTATAAGAATTGACTGATGTACTAAAAATATCCCAGCTCAAATAAAAGTATGGGTGAAAAACATAATCCCCACAACAAGTAAAAGAAAGTATCATTTGCACAAGGTGCAACACTCACACCCTATGTGGTCAAAGTCCAAGAATAGCACTCAAAACTATGCTAACATGGTATTACCAACACATGCAGAAAGCAATTCAGCATACCAAAAATAAATATGCTAACTTGGAATGAGCGCTTCTCCCAGCCTGGTTTCCAGGCATAGAGTCTATGAGCCACGCTGGTGGGGTTGGCGTGCATGTAGCAGTCCTCCGGGAATCCACTTTCGGAGGACTGCTACATGGAATTCTCAAAGGGATATTATCAAGCCCATTATCTCCGCTTTAGCTGCAGTTTTCTGATCGATAACTTTAACTCCGTGCTTGATAAAATGCCCCACGGTGTTTTATGTTCTTCCTAGAGAGATCGGAGGTTTTCCTAGTGGATACTTTGACCAGGATATGTGAACGTACTGGTTTCAGACCCTTATTTTAATCTCAAGCAACATCATTATCAAGCGAAATTAAACAGCACCATTCATTTATTAACTTCAGGTCTTAAGGGTGGACAGGACTGTACAGGCAAAAGGATTGCCGAGTTCTTAGGATATAACCTGGAGCTTAGGAAAGCTAGATGGAGCATGGGTAGATTCATTGTCAGTGGGCCCACAGCAATCCACCAAGTTGCACACTGGCACTGGAATTACATTTACCCAATTTACAATGTTTTTGGAAATTAATTTACTGTAGCATGCTTGTTGTAGAATTTCACACTGTCTGTTTAGAAATACAGCTGGCTGTTCTTTTGGGGGACTTCTGTAGCAGTGGTTATCATCACCTTGACCCAGAATGCAAAAGTCCCTATAGACATAGTAGAGCACTCATTGGTCTTCTATTTGCTGCTTTGCCAGGTTCCCGTAAAGGCACCATATGGCTTCATGGTTCAAATCTGAAGGTTTCTTTAGGCAAATGTCACATACGTTTATGATTCATTTTGGTTAGAAGCAAAGGTAGGATGGGGCCTTTTATGCAACCTGTGTCCCCAATGGTTAAAACAATAAGTATGTTTTCGAATGCAGGTATTAGATCCGTCTAGCCCCCCCTCCCCCCTTCCACCCCTCCACCTCATTATCACCCAGGAAGTTAATAAAATGGTCCTTTCAACAGGCTTGGGCAAACAATTTTCAATTTAATTTAATTTTAGGCACAGCTTCAGCAGGCTAATCTCATTGAGAGTTTATGCTGCGGAGTGCTTGTTAACTGTATTTACACTCCATGCAAAATTTTACCAGTTCAGGACCAGTTTGAAGCAGATTTTGGGGCAGGTTAGCATACCTCAAAGTGTCTTTTCGGGTAAGCCGTTTCTTTCTGGTCATTATGGACGAGAAGAGCCATCCTAATTTTGCATATTGCCTGTGTCCTGTGTTCTCCAGTTGACCCACCTCGGAGACATTTAAAGGTATGTCCATGATCACGCTGCTTAAAAAAGATTGTTGTATGTTTTTGGGGGAGAAATCTAAATTAAATTAAGCACCTAATTTACTTACAGCAAATTACATTAATGTGAGCGGCATACAATTTGAAAATGGGACTATTAGATTCCCCCTTAATGGCATCACCCACTCACATTGTTAGGAGTTAAGTAGCCTGGGACGATTGAGAGCAAAACACTACAGTTTAAACTGCATGTGTAAAATTCCTTTAAGAAATGAGGGACGTGGCAATTTCGGATCACTGAAAAAATATTGATTACAAAAATATAGACGAAAAAAATATCGAAGTAAAAATATAGAAAGACAAAATATCGAAATCCTATCTACAAACAGGTAAGTACAAAAATATCCAATTAAAAATATTGAATACATATAAAACTTTATAAAAATATCGAATTTATTAATATAACTTACATTAAATAATGAAATAATAGCTATAACTAATTAAAACATACTTAAAATACTTAAATAAATTAAACATTATTAAATAATTAATTTAAGTTAAAAAAAATTAAAATACAACTTGATTTTTTAACACATATATATATTAACCTAATGTTAATTAAAAATATACAATATTTTTACTGTAGCATAGCAAGAGGTTCAAATTTACTATTACCACTCCAGCAACTGCAACAGTAGGGTAAACATTGGATAGCGTAGGGGTAAAAATTACTATTCCCACTCCAGAGAGTGCAACAGGAGGGAAAGCATTGGATAGCGGAGGGGTAAAAATTACTATTCCCACTCCAAAGGGTGCAACAGTAAGGAAAGCGTTGGATTGCGTAGGGGTAAAATTACTATTCCCACTCCAGAAGGTGCAACAGTAGGGAAAGCGTTGGATAGCATAGGGGTAAAAATTACTATTCCCACTTCAGAGGGTGCAACAGTAGGGAAAGCGTTGGATAGCATAGGGGTACAAATTACTATTCCCACTCCAAAGGGTGCAACAGTAAGGAAAGCGTTGGATTGCGTAGGGGTAAAATTACTATTCCCACTCCAGAAGGTGCAACAGTAGGGAAAGCGTTGGATAGCATAGGGGTAAAAATTACTATTCCCACTCCAGAGGGTGCAACAGTAGGGAATGCGTTGGATAGCGTAGGGGTAAAAATTACTATTCCAACTCCAGAGGGTGCAACAGTAGGGAAAGTGTTGGATAGCGTAGAGGTAAGAATTACTATTCCCACTCAAGTGAGTGCAACAGTGGGGAAAGCGTTGGATAGCGTACGGGTAAAAATTACTATTCCCACTCTAGAGAGTGCAACAGTAGGGAAAGCGTTGGATAGCGTAGGGGTAAAAATTACTATTCCAACTCCAGAGGGTGCAACAGTAGGGAAAGCGTTGGATAGCGTAGGGATAAAAATTACTATTCCCACTCAAGTGAGTGCAACAGTGGGGAAAGCGTTGGATAGCGTAGGGGTAAAAATTACTGTTCCCACTCCAGAGAGTGCAACAGTAGGGAAAGCATTGGATAGCGTAGGGGTAAAAATTACCATTCCCACTCCAGTGAGTGCAACAGTAGGGAAAGCGTTGGATAGTGAAGGGGTAAAAATTACTATTCCCACTCCAGTGAGTGCAACAGTAGGGAAAGCGTTGGATAGCATAGGGGTAAAATTTACTGTTCCCACTCCAGAAGGTGCAACAGTAGGGAAAGCGTTGAATAGCGTAGGGGTAGAAATTACTATTCCCACTCCAGAGAGTGCTACAGTAGGGAAAGCGTTGGATAGCGTAGGAGTAAAAATTACTATTCCCACTCCAGTGAGTGCAACAGTAGGGCAAGCGTTGGATAGCGTAGGGGTAAAATTTACTATTCCCACTCCAGAGTGTGCAACAGTAGGGAAAGCGTTGGATAGCGTAGGGGTAAACATTACTATTCCCACTCTAGTGAGCTTAAGAGTATAGAAAGTAAATATTTTATATATTAATAAATATAAATTAAATATCAATACCAATAAAAAATTAATTAAAAGTAAATACCAATTTAATACAATATAATAATTAATCAATTAAAACAAATATATTATTTATTAAAATTAATTAACTATTAATACAAATTAATTACCAATTTACAATAAGTTAATTAAAAAATAAAATATAATTACCAATTATTTCAAAATAAATACCAACAAATAAATAAAAACATTTAATTAATTACAATTAAATAACTTCCCATCCTATTCCCCTATAAACCCACAACCCGCTACCGAAAATAAATTAATTAAATTCACTTAATTATCAATTAATCCAGTAATACAAATTAATCACCAATTAAGAATTAATTATTTACCAATTACAAATTAATTAACAATTTATTCAAAATAAATACCAATAAATACATTAACATATTTAATTAAATATAATTAACTTACTTCCCACCATATTCCCCTATAAACCCACAACCCGCTACAGAATTAAATTACGCAAAAATTAAATAACATAAAATTAATTACTTAAAATAAATTACCAAAAAATATACACTTTTAACACATATACTAACATACAAAACACTTTAAAAAATTTGATAATATGAAAAATTCGATAATTTTAATAACCTATATTATATACTTTGATATTTTGACTTTCTATATTTCTAAAAATCGATATTACATTGCTTACCTTAAAAACGATATTTTTGATGACTATATTCTGTATATTTGATATTTTGTCCATTCTATATTTTGAAGTCGATATTTGTGCAATTTGATATTTTGTACTCAATATTTTGTCTGTATACCGGCAATTTCATAAGGACACCATTGCTTAAGGCCACATATTTCTAAGCTCATCAGAAGTTGATCCGTCGCACATCATAGTGGGATAGTCACCTTTAACAGGCTTTTAGGTCTGCCTTGTCAAGACAATGACACACACTTTACACAAAATGGAGCCTCAATACTGTATAAAAGGATGGAAAACGAGGGTTTTTGCTCTGAGCTGTTAACCAGCACATGTTGTACCTGCAGCCAATTTGGGCCCATTTATCTGCTGGGTCTTGTGGCTCAGTGGACTAAAGCATCCACTGTAGGGGCCTATGTTTGACCTAAAGGTCATGGGTTCAAATCCTGATGGGTTCACTCAGCCTTTAATCCTTCTGACGTAGTTAAATGAGTACCATTGGGTGAGGTATCAATTAACATCTGTTATTCAGGTCCAAGAGGCCTACGGGTGAAAGTGCTCTTCATGTTACGTTATGCTCCAACAAGTCACTATACACAGATAACTGGAAGGAAGCAAAATAAGTCTCGCTGGATATAACCTGTCCGTCTTCTACATTCACTGGCACATTCTGTCAGGAGCTGCTTGGACAAAGGTATTGCACTACAGCCAGGCAACGTGGACAATCCATCCGCACTAAGCTGATTGTTTAAGTTTTCCGGGGCCATATGTCGTTCAACAACGCTAATTCTTAGACTAATCAACCAGTGTCATAGGTGGTTCACCCCTAGTGTGGAACTATCCCCCTATACTTCCATAGGGAGGGGGGCAGATGGGGTTGGAGTGCCATATGGGTGTGCATGGCCATACAGTCTGGCAACAGGTCCCTGATGTTGTCGGCACCATGAATTACTATAATTACAATTGACAAGAAGCATATGAGTTTGCCCATCTAGCAGAGGTATCACAAGATGGAACCATTGGCACATGATTGGTTTTCATGCAGTATGCCCCTCGCTGTTGACAACATCATTGACTTACTACAAAATACCACTGAGAGGGAGCAATTTAGGTACCCCAGCTAGCAGATGTGTGCTTGAATGACAACTGACAGAGGTGAACGTACATCTCTGCCCACACATGCACAAGTTGTTTGACAGCTAGAACACAACACGACCCTCTTCTCTTGCACCAGGGTCACTGTTATTGTGAGATGCAACAGCTAATCTTACAGACTTAATGGGCGTGCCTCATTATCCATTGTTTGAGTAGGAAATCCTATCATTGACTGTATTCTTTGCAACGAAAGTGTTAACGTTATGAAAGCGACAAATAAACTTACTATTTTAACAGGTGCGCCTTTTTTATGAGGCATAATTTGGTGACCCATGCCACATATTTTAGCCAACTCTGCCATTCATTTGGTCATCCCGGGCTGCAATATTCCTCTCACGATCCCTTGCCCAATCTCTTCTTTGTAATGGCATCCACGACTAAGGCAAGGTAATGTTCAGGGGAACCCCTTGTGCCACACCATTGGATTTAACAAGGTAAGCAAGACAGTAAGGATCCATGGACATTCGGTCGGACTCTGTACCAAAAACAGTGGGTGGATCAATACCAACCCTTGGCACAGTGACCATTATGCCTAATGTCACCCAAAATTCATAACCGGGCCACTGCTACCATTCAATTCTAAACAAGTGCCACTGCAACCGAAATACCAAGCAGGTTCCTGTGAACACAGATACGTTTACCAGCTGTAGAAGTCACCACATCCTCCCAGCTAAAAGGATCAGTTAAAGTATATGGCATGACAGTCCAACCTATATAAGGAAGACTTTCACCTTTATAATTCACTTGTTATGCCTACTGCTCCCCATAAACAGAGGTCAAACGTGAGGCTAAAGCTGCGGACAAATTCTGTCTTAGTTTATTTGTATGTTGAACATGGGGATTGGTGCCTACCCAGCAGTCAGGAAAGTAAGAGGGGGAATACATTTCTTGTAATTCTTTCATCATTTTAGGAGCGTTTGTATTATGGCCAAAACTAATCAAGCCACTTTACTTGTTGATGCATGTTAGATTTTGGGGTCTCTAGTTGGCAGAGGTAGGTACTTGTGACAAATAGGGGCCCTTGCCTCTAGTCAGGGTAAAGGGGTACACTCCCAAAATTACCCCTGCTCTCCCCCTAGGTAGCTTGGCAAGAGCAGACAGGCTTACCCCAGAGGCAGTGTGTAAAGCATTTGTGAACACATACAGTAACCCAGTAACAACACTACAAAGGGGGCCTCACACAAGGTTTATATAAAAAATAAGTATATTTTATATAGATTTACCACAAGAAAATAAACGATAAAAAATACACAATACTGTTACTTTAAGATGGTAGTTTTATCTTAGTTCAGTTCAGTTCTTGAGATGCAACACTTTGCGTCAATGTACCTTACGATGCGTTGCGCTTCCACAACAAGTAATGTTGCAGCAATGGAAATGCGGCAAAGTTCCGGTGCAAAGAAATAAAGACATCAAGATCTTCCAGATGCGGCACGCTTCTCCGGGGATGCAAGAAGTTCTCGGCTCGATGCGTGGACTGCAGCTGCGACACCCTTGTTCAGCAATGCGACGGCAACAGCTTCAGCTGCGACAGTCTTCTCCTAGGTTTGCGTGAAGCTTCCACACGATGCATCAACTACAGCGGCGATACCCTTGTTCAGAAGTGCGACGGCAGCGACGGCGACACGCTTCCTCTTCATTGTGAGACGCTTCTCTCGATGCGGTGCAGTGCGACAACTCCAGTGGTGACAACCTTGTGCAGAGATGCGACGGCAACACATTTCTTCTTTGTTGAACGCGCTTCCGGCTCCTTGCGACATGCAGTCCCTCAGAAGGCCCAAAACTGCAGCAGGCACTTCCAAAAGGGCTCTGGGGAGCTTGGGGTTGAAGTCTGTTGTCCCTGAGACTTCAGCAGGAGGCAAGCTCTTTTCCAAGCCCTTGGAGATCCTTCACAAGTTGAAAATAAATCACACAAAGTTCGGTCTCCTCTCTTTGGCAGTCAGGCAACCACTGCAGACCAATCCCCTAAGCAGCAATTCAGCGTAGGAATAGTCTCTCCTCCGTTTCTTAAGGTTCCTCTCCTCAGCAGAGGTTTCTTCTTGCAGTCCAAAAGTGATCTAATTTCTTGGGATTAGGGTCCCAATATTTATACCCCAAAATATTTTGTTCTCTGAGGGGAGAGGGGCCTTTGCCTTGTCCTGACAAGTTCTGGAGCACTCTGTTTACAAGACTCTTTCTTTCCTTTCACAGTGCACGGCAGAAACATCAAACGCCCCACAGGAGGTGGAGCCAGCATTGTGGAAGGCAAGCACAGCCCTGGAGCACTTTGTAGACAGGATTTCTTCTCTTCTTTCAGTGTGCAGGGCAGAGACATCAGACACATCACAGGAGGTGGAGCCAGCATTGTGGAGGGAAGGCACAACCCTATTCAGGTCGCAAGTGCAACTCCTCCCATCTTGATGCAGATCACTCTATTCACCACTGGGCTGACCCATCCTGTCTCCTGGATCCCCCAGCCCTGTCACTCACAAACTCCAGACAGGACATACACAACCTATCAGAGGCAGGCTTGAACGGTTAAGCAAGAAAATACCTACTTTCTAAAACGTGGTATTTTCCAACACTTAGGGCCTGATGTAGGTAGCCCTTTACCAGTCGGAAACGGCAGAAAATACTGATTTTCGTCCATTTCCGACCGATAAAGGGCTATGGAGATGTAGGGGCTAAAAAAACTTAAATTTTCGGTAATTTTACCGAATCGGTAAAATTACAGAATCGATAAATTTACCGATTCTGTACATTTTACAGATTCTGTAAATTTACCATTCGGTAAAAATACCGAAAATGTATTTTGTGATGTAGGTAGCACTTCTAACAGTGCTACAGGGCCTTTAGAATTCGGTATTTACCATGCAATACAATTGCATGGTAAATTACGAATTCCTGTGTACATGCACATCTGTGCATGTACACCTGTGCCATGTGGCACACAGACATGCCCTAAGGGCGTGTATGTGTGCCACATGGCGCAAAAGCCAGTTACAGGGGTGCAACAGGGTGTCAAAGTGACACCCTGTCCCCCTTAGCAATTCGGTATTTTTACCGATTCGGTAAATCTGGCCCAGAATGTTAAAACCAACTACTAAAAGATGTATTTTATTATTCTGAGTCAAGCATACTAAACTCGAATTTCTACCATGTTCTCTTTTCTACCATGTTCTCTGAGTCAGTTAGGAATATAAAAATGTAATAATCTAACTGCCCATTCTAGCCTATGGAGAACAGGTAGCCTTGCAATAGTGAAAAACGAAAATGGCTGTAATTCACTACTAGGACATGCCACACACATCAGGGCTTGTCCTACCTTATACTTACAATGCACCCTGCCCTTGGGCCTACCGTGGGGGTGTCTGATATAAAGAAAAGGGAAGGTTTAGGGACTGGCAAGTGGGTGCACTTGCCCAGTCAGCATGATAGTACCAGACTGCACACAGGCTCTGCAATGGCAGACCTTAGACACACTTTTACAGGCTGCTTCTGTGGGTGGCACAACCAGTGCTGCAAGTCCAGAAGCAGCATTTGGTTTACAAGTCCTGGGCACTTCTGAGGCAATGTACTAGGGTATGACAGGTAAACCAAACCAGCCAATCATAGAATCACTAATTTATACATTAATTTATAGTAGGGGGAGCATATGCACTTTAGCACTGATCAGCCGTGGTAAAGTGCCCAGAGTCTTAAAACCAACAAAAAGAGGTCAGACAAAATACAGGAGGAATGAAAAAAGTTCAGGGATGACCCTGCAAAAAGCGCCAAGTCCAACAATGCACAAATGAAAAACGTTCACTGAAGTGCAAGTTCAGACGCATTGTGCGGCTCAATACAATAGCAACAGTAAAACTGTGTCTGTTTAGTGACTGTTTCTTGTTTTTTTTCTTTTTTTAAAGTTTTTATTGGGATTTTATATACTGTATACAGTCACAAGCATTTCTTTTTACAGGCATTACTATCATTTTCTCTTGATTGTTATTACAATGCACTGGTTATGCTTACCCACTTTGGTAGCATGGTTAGAGCATAGAAGGAGAAGACAGACAGACAGGACAGAAAAGTAGGAAGGAAGAGAGGAGAAGGACAGGATAGCCTAGTAGGGGAGATTACAAAACTATGCACATACATTTAGCGAAAGAGAGCACAAAACTGCTTCTTGATTGCCTACGTTTCTAAGAATTTGATTGCTATCCTGAGGTACCAAAAGAGGCATATGTTTAGGGTTGATCGTTCATGGAGTCTTGTGAGGGTCCAGCGACCTGTCTAGTGCTACCCACAGACCTCTGGAAGATGCCTTCCATGGAGAGTACTGTATCGCCAAGGTGTCTGCTCCTCTGAGGTATGTAATTCAGTTTAACCATCCTCTTAAGCAAGTTTTGCTAGTGTCTTTCCAGTTGTTTAGGATAAATTTCACAGCCGCTGTCAGTAGTAGGTCTATTAGTTCCTTATCGGTTTCAGAGGCGAGGTCAGTCCTCATAAATGCTATGGTAAGGGAGGCGAAATCCCTCTTTATTTTGCATTTAAACACATTGTCCCCGTAAAACCTTGAGTGTAGGGCAGTGGAAGATAAGGTGTGCTTGGTCCCCATTCTGTATGTTGCAGTTCCAACATAGGGAGTCCTTTCTAAGGACAAGTGAGTGTAGTCTAGCTGGGGTCCATTATGTGTTGTGGCTTAACCAGAGTTTGGCTTGTGCAAGGACTGGGGTGATCTTGTTTTGTGTTGCCGAGGACCACAGCTGTTCCCACTCCTGGTCGCTTATTTGGGGTAAAACTGTTTGTCCCAGTATTCAATTGTTTTAGCATTGAGTTTTGTGTTTTGTTGGGGCACAAGCTTATAAATATGTGAGACTTGGTGTTCTAGTTTGTTGATGTTGGCCACGTAGCGGAAGATCGATGGTTGGGTGCGGTTGAGTTTTGTCTTCGATAGAGCTGCTTTAACTTTTAGAAATCTGTTGAGGTCTAGATTTAGTTGGTAGCTAGTTTTCAGGTCAGCAAAAGTAATGGGGGCTGTCCCCTTTTCTAGCTGGTATGGGAAGCAAATGCCCTTTTCTATCCATATCTCAAAATTAAGACTCTTCCCCTTATATTAGATGTTGCTGTTTGACCATAGTGACTCTGAATTGGTTCCTTTAGTGCTGACCTCCATTTCCCTGTCCATCTTTTGGAGTGCTAGTTTTGTATTCTTAAAAATCGGCTTGGATGTGGGTGGGTATGAGTTTGATGTGAGTAGGTGTAGATTGTTTAGGATGGTCTTTTCTACCTGTAGCCACACTGATGAGTATTCTGTCGCTTGGGATACCCAATGTGTTCCCTGCTTTGCTAGGAGGGCTATTTGGTAGCTTTTGAAATCTTCCAGGTTCAAACCCCACTGTGTTTTAGCGAGTCTCAGTTTCTTAATACTGCAACAGAAGGCCCCCAGGAAACAATTGCAGGTCACTGGATGCTTCAGTTACGTCTGCCTGCCACATGCCCATTAATGCTAGGCATTGGGGAAGTTACCTTCCAGAGAGAAAATGCCAACCTAATCAGAAGAATTTTGCATTTCCATAATTTAGAAGATGGCAGGTTTTTTTCAGCCCAAAGGTTTTCCACGTCAGCACAGCTTCAAAACACTGTAGTTAGACTGAGGTGGGTTTCCTGCCAATGTAGGAAGTTGGCAGTGTATATACCATACTAAAAAGAGGTATAGTGTGCACACAGTCCAGTGAATCCACAGAGGTATAGCAGAGGCTAAAGTAGATAATACCTTACTCTTGTATGTGGTAGCATGGTTGAGCAGTCAGGCTTATCAGAGGGTTGTGTTACGTTTTTGTGTACACACTCAGGCAGGAAATGATGTCACACACTCTAAGACTGAATACAGACCAATTGTTTGCCCAACCGAATGAGACCATGAAATAAAGCTGAGCCCTAGAGGTGCATTTATGGCAACCTCAGGTCACACCCCTGTTTCAGGTCCACCGTTTCATTGAGCTAGTCGAAAGAGGCACACTGGGCTTCAATGAAAAGGCATTACACAGATCCAATACAGGGGGACATGTTAACAAATGGTCAGGTTTGGGGAGGGCTAGGCCCCAAGCTTGAGTGAGCCCATATGTGGAGAAGTGTGGCTCAATGGTTAGAGCGGCAGACCCTGATGCAGAGGTCTAGCCCGGGACCAGGGTTCAATTCCCCGCCTCGGCGGGTCTTGGGCTCAAAAATTCCACGGACCTGCTAATTCTCGCCACTGTGCCTATTCCAATCATGGAGTCCCACTCTGCAACTCTGGGCAATAGCTTGCTTAATCTCCACACCAGCCCCCCCAACACTAAGGATGCCTGGCCTCCACCTTGGGGGTGCCCAGGAGTGGATGCCTCACAGGGAAAGCTAGGATGGGTCCACAGCGGTATTCGTACAAGCGCTTTAAGACCCTTGCGGGTGAGTAGTGCGCTATACAAGTATCAATTTATTTTACAATTTTATACAAAGTCATTATCATCGTCAAGGGGTCCTATTTCTTGACAGTGCTGCACTCCCATACAAACGGAGACAGGTGGGTATAGATAAGTAAAGTGGGTTATCACAAACAATAACTTATTAACAAAGATAGTAATGAAGATGGAGGCTATCAACAATATGCAGCAGAAATTAACGGCAGGCCCACCCCACAAGTTTGTAATCCACTTTGCTAGTATGCCAGTTTGCATATGGTCACTGTGAACCCTGAATTAAGGGCCTGGGCAGTGCAGAGCAAATACAGGGCACAGCCAACAACTAATCAGAAAGGCAGAAATTTGCAGAAGCATAGTTCCCAACTGGTCCCTGGGTGTCCGCAGATAAAGCAGCAATTGGCAGTAAGTGGGTATAGATAACTGAATGGTGTTGACCACAAGTGAAAACTTATCAACACATATATTTATGACACTTTGAGGCTTCCTCTCGCACTTGGACAGCAGGACTGGGTTCCCCCAGCATGCATCAGCACAGCTAGATGACACGCTGTAGCAGAAATTAGCGGGGCGGGTTCCCACCCCACAATTTAGTAATTCACCTGGGCGGATCCCCACTTCACAATTTAGTAATGCACGTGTTAATATGCCGGTTTGGATATATTTAACAGTAAATCCTGAATTTGGGGCCCAGGCAGTGTGGGGTAAATACAGGGCACAGCCAACCCCAATCAGAAAGTCTCAAAACGGCACAGAGGGCACCATATGGACATCATAAAGAACTGTGGGTAAAGAATAGAAAAGTTGGTCCCAACTTCTGGGGTGGCCAGCAAACATTCCGACAGAAGAGTAAATAAAGACATTAGAAGCCTACCAAGCAATATGGCTTGTTGCATCTCTAATTCAAATAAAATAAAATAAGTAGATCTTGGTAAATTAAGGTTTGGCCTCATTAGTGTAAGACCACAGGTTTCTCCAATAGGGGCAGGGCACACCGGAAATAGGTGGATAGGGAATTGGCCTTGCTAGGACTGGAAACTGCAGGTTGCAGGAGATTATGGAGCCTGCCATGGTGGGGGGCCCGGGATCTGACAGCGGCCACATCCTGCACGTTAGCGGTGTTACAGTGCGACCTGGAGGCTGATTGGCGCAAAGTGGTACCCTCTCAACTACCACAGCAAGAGTGCTCTATGCCAAATTCCAGGAGTCTTAATGGCAGTACCCTGGATGGAAACGTCGGTGCCCCACTAGTCCTCCGGGTAGGAGTAAGCCTGAGCAACCGGGGCTTACCTTGCAATGCTCTGCCCCTAAAAAGACGTGAGTAAAGTCATGGACTGGTAGTACCCAGTATTTAAAGGGGAAAAGGGCCAGATCAAATGCTAGCACTGATTGGATTGGCCACAGTGCCGTTTGGCTCACCAGCCGGGTGGACCGCTTAGGTTACTCATTGCTGCCTGCCCTTGGATTGCCCTCAGGTTAACCCACCACGTTGGCCTATTTCATGCATGAAATGACTCTGCAGCAAACTGTTTTCCAACAAACTTTGTGTGTCATGATTATTTATTGCAGTGTGTACTAAGTACCTGACTATGCTTTGTGTGAGGGTTGCCGATATTGGTACTATGCGGCTGCCTGCAGCACATACAGTGTGCCAACTAAGAAGGCAGAGAAAAACCAAAGGAAATGATGGACGGAGAGTTGACAATACAAGCACTCACCCCCAGTTAACTGATCTGGGTTTAATCCATCACCGTTCTTTAGCCCACTCTGCCATCCCAGTTCAGACATGGCCATATGCAAATTAGTCTGACACTGTGCCTCATGGGAACAGTCCAGCCCGAACTGCCAAGTCATGCCTTCCCTGGACCGGAAACAAGCTACCGAGGACCGGTTTCTGGCATTTCAGCCATCTTCAGCCCGGCTTGCTTGAATCCAGTGGCAAATTGAGCAAGGGACTCGCGTCTGAGCATACCCTGCCAACTTATGGCGAACAAAGCAAAACCAAAAGAAATGATGGACGGAACGTTGACAATACAAGAACTCACCCCCAGTCAACTTATCTGGGTTTAATCCATCACTGTTCTTTAGCCCACTCTGCCACCCCAGTTAAGACATGGCCATATGCAAATCAGTCTGACACTGTGCCTCATGGGAACAGTCCAGCCCGAAATGCAAAGCCATGCCTTCCCTGGACCAGAAACAAGCAACCGAGGACCGGTTTCTGGCATTTCAGCCGTCTTCAACCTGCTTGCTTGAATCCAGTGGCAAAGTGAGCAAGGGACTCACGTCTGAGCATACCCTGCCAACTTAAGGTGAACAAAGAAAAACCGTAGGAAATGATGAACAGAGCGTTGACAATACAAGCACTCACCCCCAGTTAACTGATCTGGATTTAATCCATCACTGTTCTTTAGCCCACTCTGCCACCCCAGTTCAGACATGGCCATATGCAAATCAGACTGACACTGTGCCTCATGGGAACAGTCCAGCCCGAACTGCCAAGCCATGCCTTTCCTGGACCGGAAAATACTAATGAGGACGGGTTTCTGGCATCGTCTTCAGCCCGGATGCTTGAATCCAGTGGCAAAGTGAGCAAGGGACTCACGTCTGAGCATACCCTGCCAACTTATGGCGAAGAAAGAAAAACCAAAGGAAATGATGGACGGAGCATTGACAATACAGGCACTCACCCCCAGTCAACTGATCTGGGTTTTATCCATCACCGTTCTGTAGCCCACTCTGCCACCCCAGTACAGACATGGCCATATGCAAATCAGTCTGACATTGTGCCTCATGGGAACAGTCCAGCCCGAACTGCCAAGCCATGCCTTCCCTGGATCGGAAACAAGCTACCGAGGACCAGTTTCTGGACTAACTAAGAAGGCCGCATTTCCACACACATCCAACATTCTCCACTTACTGGGATCCCCCACGTCCGGCGCTTCGACTGCTTCATTTCCAGCGTGCAAGGGTCGGGGGAAAGGTACTTATACCTGCCACACCCGCTAGCTGTCCTCTTTGTTCCCCCGCTGGACATGCTGTCACCCTCACTATCACATAACCAGCATGCCAGCGGAACAGCGGGGCAATGTACTGAACATGTTAATATGTTAATTGTTATTGCGGGTGGAGTCAAAGGGCGATCTGGAGGCTGATTGGTACATAGTTGTACTGTCTCAACTAGCACAGCAGGGGTGCTCCATGCCAAACTCTAGGAGTCTTTATGGCAGGACCCGGGATGGAAAGGTCAGCGCCTTGCTAGTCCTTCGGGCGGTTGTAAGCCTGAGCAACCAGGCCTGCCTTGCAACGCTCCACCCCTAAAAAAGCATGAGTAAAGTCATGAACTGATGGTCCACGGTATTTATTGGGGAAAATCACCAGAAAAAAGGGTAGCACCTAATGGGGTGGCCATGGTGCCTTTTGGCTCTTTTGGCCGTTGGACAGCCTAGTTACTCATTGCTGCCTGCCTTGGATCACCTGTGAGTTAACCCATCACCTTAGCATACTTCATGTATGAAATAAGCCTGCAGCAAACTGTTTTCCGACAAAGTTTGCGTGTTGTGATTATTTGCAGCAGTGTCTACTAAGTACCTTACTATGCTTTGGGGGAGGGTTACTGGTATCAGCACTATGGCCCAAGGCAGACACTGTAGATTCATTCTACAGCCTAGACCATCAGCTGCATTGTTTATCGCTGCATTACCACAGATACGACGCTGCATTCGTCTGACGCATCCAAGGCCTGCTGGTCTGCACTTTCCGGCTCTTCGTGAAGTGAAAATAGAGAGGAGAGCGCGTGCACCCTTTCAAAAGCTGCAACCTAAGTTAAGCGATACACCGTCCAGTGCATGCCAGTACATGTGACAATATTTTCAAATGCCGCAAATTTAGGAGAACTCACACATATAATGAAGCGGTCAAGCGTTCCTCATATTTAGCATAATGGCATCAATAAACCCTGTATTCAAGGCAATGAAAAGCAAAAATGCTCTCATTCAGGAAACTCAGTCAGTAGTAAAATAATTAATCAGCAGTGTATATACTGACTCACCACAAAAACCTTCAAGGGAACAAGGTAGTGCTTTGATAGATGTCCCAAAAGTAATTATCACGCTGCCTGTTAATATTTTATACATGTTTCCAGATGTTCCCGGTTTGTACCCAGTATGTACAGGCTGTCAGATGGGCAATCCGACTGCTGCTGTGCTTGTTGATGAAAAGAAGGTTGAACACACTCAACACCTACTAGTCCTCACTTGGCAGTGCAAGTGTGGCTCAATGGTGGCTCATTGGTTAGAGCGGCAGACCCTGATGCAGAGGTCTAGCCCGGGACCAGGGTTCAATTCCCACCTCGGCGGGTCTTTAGCTAAAAATTCCACGGACCTGATAATTCTCGCCTCAGTGCCTAGTCCAATCATGGAGTCCCACTCTGCAACTCTGGGCAATAGCTTGCTTAATCTCCACAACGGCCCCCACAACGCTAAGGATGCCTGGCCTCCACCTTGGGGGTGCCCAGGAGTGGACGCCTCACAGGGAAAGCCAGGATGGGTTCCACAGCGGTATTCGTACAAGCGCCTTGAGACCCTTGCGGGTGAGTAGTGCGCTATACAAGTATCAATTTACATTTATTTTTTTACTCCCAGCTGTCTCTGAAAAGTTAAAATAATAGTGAATTCCACTGCAATGAACTGCTTGAAATGATTCCTGCACTTGTCCTTAGCAGGATAGATAGTGCAAGTGTTTGTAGGTACAAAAGAGATGGTAACTCAGTAACCGCACCTTCAATCGCCTGTACGCTTCTTTAAATGCCCTGATCTGTGGACTGTCTGGGGCTACCAGGCGCATTTTCCATGATAGCTTCATTATCAGTGTCTCTTAGTTTCATGGAATGGTTCAATTTCCCTTCAGGCTTGACAGGAGGTCCTTTCTCTGCTCCTCACTATTGTGGCAAATGAAGATGCAGGATAGCCAGTAATAAGGTACAACAGGATCAGGTTTATTCATAAGGTTGGGGTCTCAAGTTACAGGCAATGTAGGTATGAAGGGAGTCCGACCGAGAGCAGCATTTTTTCTTGCACTCCACACCACCTCAGTTCAGACATGGCCACATGCAAATCAGCCTTGACCCTGTGCCTCATGGGAACATTCCAGCCCGAACTGCCAAGCCATGTCTTCCCTGGACCAGAATCAAGCATCCTAGGACCGTTTTCTGGCTATCAGCCGTCATCAGCCATGATAGCTTGACTCCATTGTTGTGGAGAGCATGGGTCTCACGTCTGAGCATGCCCATCCCACTCGGGGTGACAAATGCAAAAACAACAGTTGATGGACAGAATGCAGAACAATGTCACACATTCCCCCCAGTACGGAGATCTGGGCCTTAATCTATCGTTTTTTTGCAGTCCACACCACCCCAGTTCAGACATGGCCATATGCAAATCAGCCTTGACCCTGTGCCTCATGGGAACAGTCCAGCCCGAACTGCCAAGCCATGTATTCCCCAGACTGTAATCAAGCATCCTAGGACTGGTTTCTGGCTATCAGTCGTCATCAGCCAGGATAGCTTGACTCCAGTGGTGTGGAGAGCACAGGACTCACAACTGAGCACACCCGTCCCACTCGGGGTGACAAATGCAAAAACAACAGTTGATGGACAGAATCCAGAACAATGTCATACATTCACCCCCAGTACAGAGATCTGGGTCTAAATCCATCGTGTTTTTTGCACTCCACACCACCCTAGTTCAGACATGGCATATGCAAATCAGCCTTGACCCTGTGCCTCCTGGGAACAGTCCAGCCCGAACTGCCAAGCCATGTCTTCCCTGGACCGGAATCAAGCATCCTAGGACCAGTTTCTGGCTATCAGCTGTCATTAGCCAGGATATAATTAATCAGCCTTGACCCTGTGCCTCATGGGAACAGTTCAGCCCGAACTGCCAAGCCAGGTCTTCCCTGGACCGGAATCAAGCATCCTAGGACCGGTTTCTGGCTATCAGCCGTCATCAGCCAGGATAGCTTGACTCCAGTGGTGTGGAGAGCACAGGACTCATGTCGAGCATACCTGTCCCACTCGGAGTGACAACTGCAAAAACAACAGTTGATGGACAGAATGCAGAACAATGTCATACATTCACCCCAGTACAGATATCTGGGCCTAAATCCATCGTTGTTTTGCAGTCCACACCACCCAAGTTCAGACATGGCCATATGCAAATCAGCCTTGACCCTGTGCCTCATGGTAACAGTCCAGCCCGAAATGCCAAGCCATGTCTTCCCTGGACCGGAATCAAGCATCCTAGGACCGGTTTCTGGCTATCAGCTGTCATCAGCCATGATAGCTTTAATCAGCCTTGACCCTGTGCCTCATGGGAACAGTCCAGCCCAAACTGCTAAGCCATGTCTTCCCTGGACCGGAATCAAGCATCCTAGGACCGGTTTCTGGCTATCAGCCGTCATCAGCCAGGATAGCTTGACTCCATGGTGTGGAGAGCACAGGACTCACGTCTGAGCATACCCGTCCCACTCAGGATGACAAATGCAAAAACAACAGTTGATGGACAGAATGCAGAACAATGTCATACATTCTACCCAGTACAGAGATCTGGGCCTAAATCCATCGTTTTTTAGCATAGCACTCTACACCACTCCATTTCAGACATGGCCATATGCAAATCAGCCTTGACCCTGTGCCTCATGGGAACAGTCCAGCCCGAACTGCCAAGCCATGTCTTCCCTGGACCGTTATCAAGCATCCTAGGACCAGTTTCTGGCTATCAGCCGTCATCAGCGGGGATAGCTTGACTTTAGTGCTGTTGAGAGCACAGGACTCACGTCTGAGCATACCCGTGCCACTCAGGGTGACAAATGCAAAAACAAAGGTTGATGAACAGAATGCAGAACAATGTCATACATTCACCCCAGTACAGAGATCTGGGCCTAAATGCTTCGTTTTTTTGCACTCCAGACCACCCCAGTTCAGAAATGGCCATATGCAAATCAGCCTTGACCCTTTGCCTCATGGGAACAGTCCAGCCCAAACTTCCAAGCCATGTCTTCCCTGGACCGGAATCAAGCATCCTAGGACCGGTTTCTGGCTATCAGCCATCATCAGCAAGGATGCCTTGACTCCAGTGGTCTGGAGAGCACAGGACTCACGTCTGAGCATACCCGTCCCACTCGGGGTGACAAATGCAAAAACAACAGTTGATGGACAGAATGCAGAACAATTTCATACATTGACGCCAGTACAGAGATCTGGGCCTAAAACCATTGTTTTTTTGCACTCCACACCACCCCAGTTCAGACATGGCCATATGCAAATCAGCCTTGATCCTGTGCCTCATGGGAACAGTCCAGACCGAACTGCCAAGCCGTGTCTTTCCTGGATCGTAATCAAGCATCCTAGGACCGGTTTCTGGCTATCAGCTGTCATCAGCAAGGATAGCATGACTCCAGTGCTGTGGAGAGCACAGGACTCACGTCTGAGAATACCCAGCCCACTAGGGGTGACAAATGCAAAAACAACAGTTGATGGACAGAATGCAGAACAATGTCATACATTCACCCCAGTACAGAGATCTGGGCCTAAAACCATTGTTTTTTTGCACTCCACACCACCCCAGTTCAGACATGGCCATATGCAAATCAGCCTTGATCCTGTGCCTCATGGGAACAGTCCAGACCGAACTGCCAAGCTGTGTCTTTCCTGGATCGTAATCAAGCATCCTAGGACCGGTTTCTGGCTATCAGCTGTCATCAGCAAGGATAGCATGACTCCAGTGCTGTGGAGAGCACAGGACTCACGTCTGAGCATACCCGTCCCACTCGGGGTGACAAATGCAAAATCACCAGTTGATGGACAGAATGCAGAACAATGTCATACATTCACCCCAGTACAGAGATCAGGGCCTAAATCCATAATTTTTTTGCACTCCACACCACCCCAGTTCAGACATGGCCATATGCAAATCAGCCTTGACCCTGTGCCTCATGGGAACAGTCCAGCCCGAACTGCAAAGCCTTGTCTTCCCTGGACCAGAATCAAGCATCCTAGGACCAGTTTCTGGATATCAGCCGTCATCAGCCAGAATACCTTAAATCCAGTGGTGAGGAGACCATGGGGCTCACGTCTGAGCATACCTGTCCCACTCGGGGTGACAAATGCAAAAACAACAGTTGATGGACAGAATGCAGAACAATGTCATACATTCACCCCAGTACAGAGATCTGGGCCTAAATCCATCTTTTTTTGCACTCCACACCACCCCATTTCAGACATCGCCATATGCAAATCAGCCTTGACCATGTGCCTCATGGGAACAGTCCAGCCCAAACTGACATGGTCAACCAGAATAGTGTAGTCGAGCGTGTCGAAGGCGGCGGAGATATCCAGTAGTACCAGTGCCTTGAGGGAGCTTTTATCGGCATTGTCACGAAGACTGTCCAGGACAGCTAAAATTACATTTTCAGTGGAATGAGCCGGCCGAAACCCTGAATGATAAGAGTTGGGGTATTTAGATTTCTCAAAAAAGTTGGACAAGCATTTAGCTACGTGGGCCTCTACTAAGTTTGCCATAAACGGGAGCAAGGAAATGGGACGGTAGGCAGAAGCGCAGGATCAGCTCCAGGTTTCTTCAGGAGGGGGACCACTATGGCTTTCTTGAAGCCGTAGGAACTTGGCCGGAAAAAAGTTACTCGTTCAGTAAGGAGAGTGCAGAACCCAGGAAGACTGAGAAATAGTCTTTGAGTATGTGAGATGGGAGGCAGTCAGAGGGGGGTTCCTGATTTAACTTTCACTAGGAGCTCCTGAAAGATCTCGATGCTAATGGTGGGAAAGCAGCTGAGTGTGCAATTGTTTCTGTGCATGGCAGCAGAGTTCAACATGGGAGGGGTGCTCAGGAATGCTGGCTTTGAGGGTGGTGATTTCTTCAATGAAATAGTAATTTAGTGAAGTGCACAATACTTGAGAGGGCGTAACCTTTAAAAGGATTCGATCTGGGTTGGACAGTTCATTCATTATGACAAATATTTCTTTAGGGATTTTGTTGGAATTGAGGATGTGAGTGGAAAAGTGAGCAGCTTTAGATGTGAGAATGGCCTTCAAATATTCTTTCCGGGCTGTGATATACAGAAATTTCTTGTCAGGGGAATATTCCTGTCGCCACTGCCTCTCTAGTTGGTCCAATGCTAGTTTCTGAGTTTTAGGTTCTCTACCTTCTCTAAGGCGTCGGCACGTTAGGCTAATTTAACTTTCCTGAGGGGCGCGTGCTTGTTACTGGCCTCGAGAAGCGATTCAGAGAGATTCACTTCAGTGGCATTGATGTCGATGCCAGGTGACGGGGCTGTGCTCGTCAAGGTGTCAAAGAAGTGTTTTATATTGATAGCTTTCCATTTCCTAGCAAAGCCACCTTCGGCTGTGCTAATTTGGTAGATGGTCGGGAGTACGTGCGGTAATTTTAATAAATGATGGTCAGACCAGATACATGGGACAATTGTGGGGATGGAGGTAGTCAGGCCACTAGTCCAGTCTTGGTCCAGGATGTGCCCTTTCAGATGGGTGGGGGATGAGAGCTGTTGGGTGAAGTTTAAGTTGGTACGGAGATCAGACATCTCAGCAGATTGTGGTCCTTCGTGAGGGCCATTGTACCAATAATTAAAGTCGCCCATGAGGAGGACCTTGGCATGATCAATGACGAGTTTAGCCATCTGTACGCTAAGTGATAGGGGAACATGAGACATCTGGTGTGGTGGCCTGTAGACTAGTACACAGACAAAGGTGTTGGTGGTGAATTCAAGTTGAATTACTATGTTCTCCACCTCCTTGAGGGAGAGACAGGTCAGAGAGCTGAACCTGAGATTAGTGTGCACAATGGCTGCAACCACACCCCCCGTTTTACCTGACAAACGGTTGGCATGAATGATATAGTAATCAGGTGGTAATGCCGCCAGCATATCAGGGGCAGAGTCTGAGGTGAGCAATGTTTCGGTCAGCTTTTTATTTATTGGCCTTTACTCTATTTTTCTAATTTGCCATGGGATTTTTCTTGCATTGTGTTTTCACTTTATTCCTTTGTGTGCTGCATAAATACTTTACAGATTGCATCTATGTAAAGCCTGACTGCTTTTGCGCCAAGCTACCAGAGAGTTAAGTACAGATTAATTTAGTAACATTTGAAATTCACTCTGAGAAGAATTCTTGCTGTTCATTGCAAAGGACTCACATTCCCTGAACCATCATTCCAATTTCTCACATCCTATATAATCAATGGAAAGAATATTCCAGCTTGAACTGTTACTTGACAAATACCTTGATGCTAAACAAATTCATCTGAACCCGCTTGCACCACAGACATGGCCATATCAGCTGTTGAGACTGTTAAACAGACATGAGATTTGAATGCATTTTATTTCTGATGGCAGCTAATTATACCCAAGTCAGTGTTTATATGACACATTGTGGAGAATGTGGAGTGTGGTGTAGGGCAACCCTACAATCTCCAAGGAGCCTGTGTATACAGTCATTACAATCGAAGTGTGCACCTAACAGTGGTGGTTAAAAACCAGCAAGCCTAACAACTAACATCTAACACCAATTCATACTGCATTTGAGCTCCTCGAAGAATATTGGACAGTTCATTCTGGTACGAAAATTATTTGAACAAAGAATTATTGGTAAGTGTTCGAAACCGGATGGTTTATCTGTGAAATGGCCAAAAAAATGTGCTAGATAGCATGACATTATGTACAAAATTAACACTCTGATGGTTGATTTGAGGTATATTTTAATGAAATGTGGTTCTAATTATCTTGCATATATTGTTGTGTTTTTAGCTTTGAGGAATAACTCATAAGGCATTCACAAATGTCCTGAGACACAACAACCAAAACATTGGCTCATTATGACAGTATTATGTAGATTTTGTAAATATGTGTAATGGCTTTATGTTATGATAACTTTTATAAAACGTTTTATTACAATCTTTGTTATGTATTGCTATACATGTGGAAAATGTTATGTCGTTATTGTTAGAAATTGGATTTCTGGTTGGCAGGAGTATGCACCCTGTCCAAGCAAGAACTACAATCACAGTCAGGGTAGGTCACATATACACCCTAAATTAACCTGTGCTCACCCCGTGGAAGCTGGGCACAGAGCAGTCTGGCTTTACTTAATAGGCAATGTGTAAAGTATCACACAGTAATACAGTAAAAACAATGATGGTCCATTTGAGATCATTAGTGGTATGATTCATCTGAATAAAATGTTCACTCTTCTTAGTTGTTACTCGGCGGCATCTGATGTTGCTCCTATGTTCACATACTCTTGCTTCATTTTACGAGTAGTCGTTCCAATGTACCTTAATTGGCACGGGCACGTAATCAGGTAGACTACATTTGTAGAATGACAGTTTCTATGGGTCTGTTGCGTCCAGACTTTCCCAGGTTCCAAATCAAGGTGTTTGGTGTGATTCGCCAAGTGGCATACCCTACAGTCGGATCAGAGGAAATGGCCGGTTACTCTTGGTAGACCCCAAGTGTCAGTGACTGATCGCTCTCCCATCGGTTGGATTTCCTTCGATTGTGTGTGGACTAATGAGTCCTTCAAGCTCCTTCCCTTTTTGAAAGAGAACAAGGGTTTCTGCCAAGTCTTATTGGTGCTTGTAATGATCCTCCAGTTTTTGTTAATGGATATCTTCATGGCATTGGATAAACTGCTGAATGTGGTTACACAAGTGAGGGGAATGTTTTGGGGTTCCTTCATACTGTCTGCCAGAAAGGCTTCGCGGGGTTTGTTGCGGGCCCTTTTGTATCCCTAGTTCAGAATTTTGTATCCTCTTGCTTGAAGTCTGGATGTTAGGTCAGAGGCTTGTTCGCAGAAATCTTTCACATCACTGCAATTGTGCCTAATTCTCAAGTATTGGCATACGGTAAATTCTCCCTGAGTGGCCGGGGACGGAAACTGGAGAATTCCAGGAGATTGTTTTTGGGAGTGGGTTTGTAGTGTGTTTTGGTAGTTAAAACCGTGCTATTGATTGTAATCACTACATCCAAGAAAACCACTTCTAGTTGACTCTTGGCATGGGTAAATTTCAAATTCAAATCCCGGGTATTAATCCATTTTAGAAAATCCTCAAGAAGAGACTCTCCGCCCTTCCAAATCAAGAGGACGTCATCAATATATCTCCTCCATAGTCCTATGGAGGAGGCAAAAGGGCTGTTCAGGGGCAAGATGTGTTTGGCTTCAAAATCATAGACATAGAATCCACCCACACTTGGGGCAAAAGTACTGCCCATTGAAGTGCCCATACATTGGAGAAATGACAAAAATCCAATTAGTAAAATAGGAGTTATGCATTTTTCTAAATATTAAACCGAAAAGTAGCTCTCAGAAACAAAAAAGTGCCAACCAGGGATAGCAGGGACAAAGGCAGATGTTCAGGCCAACCACGATGGAGCTTGGCCCAAATATGGAGGCCAGCCTTGGCCCAAAGCAAAGTAGCTTAGTTGCATCATCGAAGGCAAGATGTGGATGCAGTTGAGGCGATGCATATGTGTCGGCCCACAAAGCGAAGTGATGCATTGGTTCTGACTGAGTCGTGCAACGGCTATGATGCAGTGGCGGTGAAGGAGATGCCAAGATTCTGAAGCTTTTGCATCAACAGCATTACTTGAAGTCAGTTGTAGCAGAACTTCAAACCCACTTCCAAGCATCAAGGTGTAGGGTGGCACCACTTGCTAAGGCAGACTTACAAATGGCAGAGTCCAGGTGCAGTACCAGGTGAGTTGGAAGTATTTTATGTCCTTGAGACCTTAAGCAGGAGGCAAGCCACCAAGTCAGCTCAGCAAGAAAACAGTTTATCCAGAACAGCATTCCAGCAGAGTGGTAGTCCTTGGAGGGCACAGCAGTCTTTCCTGGCAGAGTTCCACCAGGTCCAGAAGTGTACTGAGGTGTTATGGTTAGAAGTCCAGTTCTTATACTCGGTGGTGCCTTTGAAGTGAGGGAGACTTCAAAGAGGGGCATTGAAGTTCACAGAGGTCCTCTCTGTCTGCTCTGGCTCCAGACTCACTACAGGGGATTAAACTGTTCTTTAAGTGGAGATAGGACAAAGCCTATTCAGGTATATGTGTGAGTCTGTGTCCAGCTCCTCCTTCCCATTCTGTCCAGGATGGCCTATCAGGATGTGGATGGCCCATCACGTCTCAGCTAAGCTCTCTTTGTATGTGGCTTTTCTAGAGGGAATGCACAAAGCCCAGCTGTCACCCACCTGAGACATGTATTAGAGACAGGTTGCAGGCATATACAGGGCTAAAAGCAGGAACATGGCAACTTTTTTAAAGTGGCATTTTCAAATTTGCAATGATAAATTTGACTGTTATGTTATGTTAATAATATCTTATATAGCGCACGTTCACCGGGTGGTTTCTTGGAGCTAGTTGTACTGGAACCTGGGGCGGCTTACACACGGGTCTGTGAGAACAGCCAAGTTTTTAACATTTTCCTAAAGCTTAGGAGGTTGTTAAAAGATCGAATTTCTAGGGGAAGGGAATTCCAGAGTCTAGGAGCTAAAGTTGCAAACCTGCAACGGCCCTGGCGTTGTAGCTTAAATGACGGAATAACCAAAAGTTGAAGACTGGCATAGCGGAGGGTGCTGGAGGGGATGTACCTGGGTAAAAGACATTTCATGAATTTGGGGCTGCAGTCATGCCATTAAAGAGGATATATCATTACAATGTCATAGGTATCACGTATGACAGATTTATCCTTTCCCAATTACGAATTACAGCTTAATAATTGTGATAAGTAATCCCCAATGTTATCCTTTGGGAGGGGTAGGCCTCACAGTAGTGAAAAACAATTTAGGAGTTTTTCACTTTTAAGACATATAAAATGTATAAGTATGTCCTTCTTTTTATTTACAAAGCATCCTGCCTTACAGGCTACCTAGGGTCTACCTTAGGGGTGATCCATATGTAATAAAAGGGGGTTTAATGGCCAAGTTGACATGGAAGTGTAACACTGCATTCAGGCTGCAATGCAGGCCAGGGGTATGTTTTAAGGTGCTACTTAGGTGGGTGGCACAAACATTCCTACTTGCGCTGGGCATATGTAGAACACTTTACTAGGAACTTACAGGTGAATGAAATATGCCAACTATGTATATGCCAATCAAATCATGTTTTAGGTAGAGAGTACAAGCCCTTTAGCAGTGGTTAGCAGTGTTAGTGTGTATACTATTTTTTCAAACTTAAGATGTTGTATGAATTTGAACTCCCTCTGGTGTACACACACAGGAGTGGTATGCTAGAGTGTTGTGCTGTGTGTCTATCCCATAACACATTTGCATTGATCAGGAGATTAGCATCTGTAGTCAACATTCAGGGTAGCATATGTACAAGCCCCTGTCACCACCACAACGTCACTTTTACCGACTTTGTGGTGGCAATTGGTGCTTAGCCTTATTTACTAGGCAGCCTTAAGCCACTTAACGTGGCTTAACGCCGCGTTGTAAATAAGGCCCCCTTTCAAGCTATGCTTAGCGTGAAAGGGGTGGGCAGTGGGTTTTGCGGTGGGTGTTCCACCGCAACACCCATTGTTTTTGGTGCCGCGCCCTATGTACAAGGGTGGCGTACATACATGGCAGCGCTAAAATTAAGACCAGGGAAAACCTGCTCTTAAGTTTGTGAAACAAGGAGAAATGCATTATTTCTCCTTATTTTTGCTTTTTCAATGTGTGCTACCTTGTGCAGCACACATGGAAAACGCAAAATGCCATGGATTGTTTATGTACAGGAAGATCCCTCTTGCTGTACTTAAACAATCTTAAAAAAAAACACATATTGTGACTTTCATGTGTGCTGCATTAAGCAGCACACATGAAAGTGACAAAATATCATTTCAGGATTGTTTATGTGCAGGAAGGGGCACCTTCCCCTGCACGCAGACACCCTTGCACTATAGTGCAAGGGTGCCTGCATTGGCGCTACACTGCAAAGTGAAGCACCATCACAGGGGGAAAGGCAAGGCTGCACCATATCATTGTAAATGTGGTGCAGCCTTGTATTTCAAAAGTGGTGGAAAGAGGTGTTAAGCCAGGAAGGCTAACGCCCCTCTCCGACACTTTCTTGTACATATCTCTTAGAGTGTTTTGGTTCTGGTCAATAAGGTGTGATTGTAGGTTTTTACAAGACCACTAATTAAAGTTTTTCGGTAAAAGTGCATGTGCCTTAGGTAGTGGACAGTGTTGGCAGGGAGCAGTTTAATTTAAGAAACTTTATTACTTCAAAGATTCTATTGAAGACATAAATCTCATTTAGGAACTGCCTGATTTGGAATGAAAGAGAACTGTTTTAAATCTTGTAAGGCTTGGTGCACTTCTGGCTTTTTCTGGAAAGAAACTCACCATCCTGTAGTGTTTAGGTGATTGACTGAAATGTCAAGGAGAAATTGTGGATTAATCAATGATTAAGGTAGTTCAAACACAAGAATTGTGAATATCTCTAGCATAGAAAGAAGTAGATGACTCTAGAATGCTTGTACCTGTTCTTTTCTCATTTTGGTGCAGTGCTTTTGAAGCAGGACAAAATGAAGGATGTGTAATTTAGCTGTATGAAATGTTGTAATATCCTCCGCTCTTGTTAACATGTTCCCTTTCATTCTGTACCTAGCTGCTCAGCCAGTGTGAGTGTTCCGGTTATAATGTTAGTGTGAGTGGAATGCTTGGGTGCCTGGTGTATGAGTGTTGTCAGTTGAGGATGAGCTGAGCAGCTAGGAGGCTGCTCCTGGTGGGGCTTGATGTAACTTCTTCCAAGAACTTAATAAACTTCATCTACATTTACCTAGCAACGTCTACAGCATCTACTTGTACCTCCTGCACGCATGGGGCCAGCCCACTACAAATGTGTATACTTACAAAAATATGGGCCTATTCCAAACTTCTTTTACAGTTCTAAAGTAGTACTACTAAATTACTACAAAATGATGTTCTCAAACATACATGATTAAATCTCCACCCCCATCTGCTATCTTTTCTTTACGCAATTCTTGCATTCATACGTAAGTTTACTACCTAATAGTAAATGAGGGAGAGATGGTGGAGTGGTTTAAAAATTGGGCAAACCTGCTTTAATATTGGTGGGGTTTATGTAGCAGTACGGAGGGTTTAGGAAGGGACATGCACCCACCCACATAAGAGCAAGCTCTTTGCTATTCAAAAACGTTTCTACAGCAAAAAAAGGACCCAAAACAGTAGTAAAGGATTTTTATTGAAATATAATTAATTTACTTTAAAATAATTTGATACATCAATGTTAACAATTATCATTGCATAAAAAAATACCTTTTTAGTTTGGTTAGTAATTTTTTAATTTAAACCTCCGAAAATTATATTTCCAGGGCCGTGGCACATACATTTGCTTCAATAGAACCCTGCCAGGGCTCAATCAATTCATTTTACAATGTAATAGAGGGGCTGTGGGTTACTCCCCAAAGCAAGGTAATTCACAGCATCAGCTAGACTGATTGTATTAGGGATGATGCCACTGGACCACATATGTTCTTTCTCTGCTGGTAGCATAGATCCTGGTTCCTCCAAACCAAATTAGCTCAGGATGCATGAGCAGATCTATAAGGGCCCACAGTCATTTATAGGTCCTCCACCTCTGCCTGATTTATTGAAGACCTCTGAGGCGGAAGCCGGAGGTGATGTGACTCGTACTTTTAAAACTGTTTTGTGTTTATTTAGCATTTGTTAAAACTTTGTGGACATTCAGAGACTCTCTCTGCTTTTAAAAAAATTCTGGAAACACTTACAGCGGATCTAGCGCTGTTCCTTTGCACCAGACTCCACGGCCGCCATCGCGAGCGCGAGGCCACGCCCACCCGTTAGGCCACGCCCACCCTGCCTCTCCTCAAATGTGCTTCATACGCAAGCGCAGCGGACGAGCGCAGCGGGAGCGCCGTTTGCGCGCCGAAGGCGTGCCTAAGGCAAGCCCGTCTGCGCCCGTCCGCACCCGGGCGGGCCCAGGGCCAGAACCCCTGCCGGACAAGGCTGCCCCCATGGTAAGCTACTCACGCCGGGACCTCCTCAGTCTCAGACCTACTATTGACACGGCATGCAACTATGTGCATGATCCTGAAGGACCATATACTGGTTGCACTCGATGCCGCCCAGCCCAGCTCAAACTCCCCAACCGACCTGCTTTGCCCACAGTTCTTAAACTAGCCACCCTGAACTGTCGCTCACTCCCTAGACACGCATTGCTAATTAATCATCTAATAGAAGATCATGAGCTTGACGTCCTGTTCCTCTCGGAAACATGGCTTACGGACCACTCGGATTCAGACATTGTCCTAGCTACTCCCCCAGGCTTCCTCGTTCAGTCCCAGCCCCGTCCTTCGGGTAGAGGAGGATGCTTGGCGATCATTCATCGAGACAATCTCACCTGCAGAATCAACGATGCTCATATCATTGATTCTGAAAGCCTTCAATTCACCATCCATGTAGGACCGACCTCTTCACTTTCAGGGCACCCGGGTACTTTCTCCAGAGCACTCCTGGATATTATTGCATCTCAAGCCCACTCCACTTCCAACTTCTCGGTACTAGGGGACCTTAACATTCATTTCGATGATCCCCTAGATACAGGGGCGGCCGACCTGATTGGAGAACTAGCGGCATATGGCCTCCACCTTTCAAACTCCGGAGCCACGCACACTAAAGGTCATCTGCTTGACCCGGTGTTCACGAATATCCTCACTCTTCAAATCACAGAGTCCCTTCCCCTCCCATGGACTGACCACTTCATGGTCCCTTTCTGCCTTCCAGGAGCCCTCAAGAAACCCCATAAACCCACCACCTACATTAGGGACAGAGCATGGGCCAGAATAGCCACAGAAGATTGGGCCAGAACCCTGAACTCGACTACCCCGACCCCCTCGGAAGATCCGACCATTGCAGACAGTAAATTCAGGGAGTGGATTACCACGTCTCTGGACTCCATCCTTCCAATAAAAACTCGCGAGAATAAGAATGGGAAACTAGGATCTGCCCCATGGTACACTCCGGAACTCCGGTCTCTACGTAAACACTGCAAGAAAGCAGAACGGCTATGGAGAAAAGACTGGCAGCACGCCAGCAAGGATGCATATCAGCGGTCGGTGAGAATATACAAATCTACCCTGAAGCTGGCGAAAGCCTCTCATTATGATATAAGAATTCAAAACTCCAATAACTCGGCAAGGGAATCTTATCTCATTTTAAAAGAGTTGTTGAAAACACCTGCTCCACCCTTATCCAACACACCCACGGCAGATAGAAGTGATGAGTTGGCCAACTATTTTAACGCTAAAATCGACCGCATCTTAACTTCTCTGCCCCCTCTCGGCCTATCGAATCATATGGACAATGAGGCATCCACTAATCAAACAATAAGCAGTTTTCTTCCTCAGCTCACTTCTTTTAGGGCAGTAACAAGGAACGAGGTAGACACCACTATGGCTAAAATGAAAAGCGGCTCCCCTTTAGATCCCGCCCCTATCAGATTCCTTAAAACTGTAGCCCCGGTCATCGTGCCCACAATCACGGAGCTCATAAACATTTCGCTCTCTCAAGGCTCGGTCCCCCCCAGCTGGAAAAGTGCAGTCGTTAAAGCACTCCTAAAGAAACCCCAGCTGGATCCAGCCGACATGGCGAACTACCGGCCAATTTCACTCCTCCCCTGTATCAGTAAAATGGCCGAGAAATTGGTCAATGGCCAACTGTCACAATACCTAGAAGCCAACAATATCTTACGACAGTCCCAGACTGGGTTTCGCCCGGGCCATGGCACGGACTCTGCCCTTCTCGCTGTTATCGAGGAGGCGAGGTGCATCCTGGATTCAGGAGGATCAGTGGCAGTGATCCTCCTGGATTTAAGCGCAGCCTTTGACACAGTTAACCATCGTGTCCTACTTCATCGGCTGGCTGCGGCAGGGATTGCAGGTTCAGCGCTCAGATGGATAGAATCTTTCCTCTCAGGGCGCTCGTTCCAGGTGTGCGATGGCAATTTTCATTCTGCCACCCTCCCCCTCATGAGTGGGGTCCCTCAGGGGTCATCATTAAGCCCAACCCTATTTAATGTTTACATGGCCCCTCTCGAAGATGTGGTTACCCCCTTCGGGATTAAAATAATAAGCTATGCAGACGACACCCAATTAGTCGTCTCACTTTCCCAACTGGACAAATACCCAGACAATCTGCAAAACTGCCTTAAAAATATCCACAACTGGATGTGTGAGTCATCGCTCAAATTAAATGGCTCAAAGACTGAAGTTATGCTTCTGGGTAAGCAATGGACCACCATCCCTCCTTCCGTCTGGCCAGATGAATTCGGGGAAATCCCCGCCCCGAAACCTGAAATTAAAACTTTAGGAGTATGGCTAGAACCCGAGCTGTCGATGAAAACTCAAGCTACCAAGACAGCAGGGACCTGCTTTGGCCTAATGCGCTCCATTCGGAAAATCCTTCCATTACTTCCTCCCCCATCCAGGAAACTCCTGGTCCAGGGACTAGTGCTTGCGCGGCTGGACTACAGCAACATGGTATACCTTGGAGCCCCAGAAGCTACCATGGCTAAACTCCAGCGTACGCAGAACGCAGCCGCCCGGTTACTCTGGAATCTCCCTTCCAGAGTATCAGCCAAACCAGCAATCCAAGCTCTCCACTGGCTTCCAATACGCCAAAGGGTCGAATTTAAGGCCCTGTGCACTGCACATAAACTGCTCAATGGGTCTGGCCCTGCCATTCTTAGAGACCTGGTCACTCCCTACAAAGCGCCCAGGTCCCTTCGCTCGGAGAATGAGAACCTGGCCAATATCCCCAGACACCGGAAGACACGTACTGGTGGCCGTCGCTTCTCGGTTAAAGCATCCACCAGATGGAACGCACTTCCCCGCTCCCTCCGGCTTGAACCTAATCATCTGATTTTTAGGAAAAAACTGAAAACGCTGTTGTTCCCTAAATAGAGTCCCTCCTTTTCTGTCCTCAGATCTTCATAATTATTATAGCGCGGGGATGCCCTCGGGTCACCAGGCGCTTTACAAATCGCTAAAATAAATAAAAATAAAATTTATTAATATGAACCCATTTGTGTTCTCAATATCAGCCGAGGCGCTCCTACGGATTTATTTACCCATCATGGGTCCCAGATAAACTATGTGGTGGTGTCGGCATAGACTTGTCTCTATCATATAATGTGTAGCGTCTTCCCCAGCCCAATACCTGCTGAATGCTTAGGCCACACACATAGCTGGAAAAACAAGTCTTTATTCCTCTGTGTGTACCTGTGAACTCCAGCTCTAAGGCAAGCTCTCAAACATTCTATTATAACGATTACATCATACAGTGATGTGGAGTCCTCGGTGAGCCAGAAAGTTTTGTTCTATATCATCCAAGACACTACATCTCCCCTTCTGTTAAATGCAAAATTGCAAATGTTTAGAAAATCATGAAACAAACACAAATATATACATATATAGAAAGATGTACAGTTAAATACAGTTAAATATCTTCAGTTATTCTTCTTGGCAGTTTGATCTGTGGACCCAATCAGGGTACTGGAAGCTGTAAATGGTTGTCTTCAATGTCAGAAGTTGCCAATGATGGTAAGGAACAGGGCTCGGAGGAGAGAACTCGCTATACACGTTCGGAGAGTCGTACACGGCCTGGGGTCCACTTTACTGGGAACCGCAACCGGAACCTTTTCGCTATATTTGCATAGCACTCTGTTCGGGAACAGGATAAGACCTTATTGATGAAATAAATTGGGTGACCTCCGAGCCCCATTAGATACCACGATACCTACGAATATTTACAGAAACAAGGATTGTAACCGTTGCTGCATACACTCATACCGAGTGTCATTGGTCACGGGCCCGGCTGGGTCGGAACTATCACCAGCTGAGCGACCTTTTGACGTTCACACGGCCATCTAGCCCTGAGGAATCGCGAATGCGATGAAACACGTGTCGGCTGGCTGTATACTGCATTAAAGACTCCAAGATTCACTCGTCTGCTGGAGTTCTGTTTAAAACTTCTGTCAATTGGTGTTCAATTTGATGTGACAGTGTTACTTAACATTTTACATACCTAATTCAGAGTGCATCGGCAATCCCTTTATTCAGACAGCAGTATTTTTTCTACTTAACCGAGTGGTTTAAGGTTTGCCCACTCGCCGATTAGCACCTAGGATACTCATTGATTTGAAATTTGTATGCGTATGAACTGGCAGTGCACCCACTAATAACTGATCAAAAAACCTCCTGTTTCCCTATATACATCATACAGTGATGTGGAGTCCTCGGTGAGCCAGAAAGTTTTGTTCTATATCATCCAAGACACTACATCTCCCCTTCTGTTAAATGCAAAATTGCAAATGTTTACAAAATCATGAAACAAACACAAATATATACATATATAGAAAGATGTACAGTTAAATACAGTTAAATATCTTCAGTTATTCTTCTTGGCAGTTTGATCTGTGGACCCAATCAGGGTACTGGAAGCTGTAAATGGTTGTCTTCAATGTCAGAAGTTGCCAATGATGGTAAGGAATCAGTACCAGTCATAGAGTTTTCAAACTCAGTATTTCTTTCACCATCTTCAGCTGAAAAATGATGAAACACAGGCCTGAAGTAAGAAGAGCCTCTGGTAAGGGACTTCTCTGGTCAGTCACCATGTGTCCTGTAGGCACTACGTGAAATGGTTTAGCATCGTAAGGAGCATCAGGTTTTCTTTTCCCTAGCTGGTGAGTAATCCCCAAATACATAGATTTAAAATGTCTATTTTTGAACAAAAACCCTCGTATGAATTACGTTTTCATTAGTGTCTCATTCTGTGGTCCATTGGGTATCTTGGTTGCCACTGCTCTCCCAAGCATCAAAGTCGCAGGACTTTCACCTATGGTCAAGTGAGGTGTCAAACGATAAGCTTGTAAAGTAGATTTCATTACTGTTTTCAAACTGAGGTTCCCAAGAGATTTACACTACACTGCTTTCTTTAGCAAACTCTAAAATTCCTCAACAATGCCACAGGCCTGTGGCCACAAGAGTGTGATCTTTTCATGCTATGTCCAGATGCTCCAGAAATTCATTGAATTCTTTGCTGTTGAAGGGTAAACCATTGTCAGGCTTCAGAATGGCTGGCAAACCCCATTTTGCAAACTTCAAGTTTTTTGATTACACGCTTATCTGTCATGGATGAGAGATCTTTGACCAGTGGAAAATGTGAATATTCATCTATAATCACTATTAAACAATGTTATCCCACTTAGGTTGAAACATGCTATGCAAACAAATTATGGATGGAATGCTGAACTAATCAAACCTTCACCTCCAGTCACAGATCTTTTTGTACTTGGCACCCTGAGTGGGAAGGGAATGCCTAGATGTGGGTCACATGCTCGCTGTGTCACTGCAGTCAAGAAGATATCCTGGCTGATTAGGGTTGATACCCGGAAACCAATCCTAGGATGCTTGTTTCTGATGCAGGCAGAACCTGGCTTGGCCATTTGTGTTGGATTGCTCCAATGGCAAGCAGGGTCAAGACTGATTAAATTTGGAATGGCATGGTGAGCAAAAATGCGATGGATTTAGATCCTGATATCTGTACCAGGGTAAATGTTTGACATTGTTCAGCATTCCATCCATCAATTGTTGTTTTTGCATGACCTTGAATGGACACTCTTGAAAAAATATTCAGCAGGATTCTGATCCTTTCCCGGTTGATGCAATGCTATGCTATGGGATTTATAAATTGCGCAGTAAACCAAATGCATTCCAGTACTGGTTGGATAATTAAAACCACTGCACCAAGATCTGGCTCTTTTGTGCTATAACTCTCCTGCCTGCTCTCTCTTCTTTGGTCTGATTCTATCGCTGGGACTCACCGTTGGTGTAACCAGTCACTTTATAAATGGTTTTTGATTTGATTCGAAGAATAGGACTGAAACACACACTATACAAATCCCAAAGATTGACCCACTTCCTTTTAATTATTTGACAAAAGAGCATTTCAAGGAACATTTTTTGTCAAAAGGATTTCAAAGATTTCTCTTTCATAGGGGCAGGGGTGCAGTCCCCGCCATCTGTCAGCCAATGGTTTCTCCTCTGCAATGGTGTAGGAGCGTCTAGCATCATTTTATTTTTCATTTGCCAGCTTGTGCATTGAGTTGAGGGTCATGGGTGGGGGAGGAGGAGTGCTTGTGCACTCCCTAGTCCCAAAAGGCACATGTGTGTTTGGCCGGCTGTCTCAGGCTGACCAAAATACACATGCGCACTTAGGTTTCTCCAGCCTGGCTGCATTCACCAGACGATCTGGACAAACCCACACAGACTCCATGGTCTGAGCAGGGCGTCTTTTCCACCCACTCAGACCAATCTCTCCGCTGCTCTGCATCACAGGGATTGGCTAGGAGTCTATCCCAGTGGCTGCTGGGACCTAGGAAACGGCCAGCAGGAGCAACGCAATGCTGAAGGCGGCCAGCGGCATCAGGTAGTTTTTTTAATGATTTTTAAATCCACCTTTCCCGTGCTCACTCTTCCCCCGCTCCCCGCACTCCACCCACCCGCCCCACCACCCTTTGTTACAGGTGGCCACCACTGCTGTGAGTCTTATGGGACTGTCCCTGCTCACACTGAAAGGTAGGCGTCATGAACAGCACCCCCAGAGATGCAGGAGTCGGATTTCCAGCTCCTTGATACAAGGACTCAGTTCAATGCACCAATGTGAATTAGAAAACCAGTTTGACTGCAACTCATACATATCCCATGGAGCAGTACTTTTCAACATCGTCAAGGAGTTTTCCAATCCCTCGGCCAACTCCAACGACATCACCCCCTCTCAAGCCCTCTGCGACTCCCTAGCCTCATTCTTCCACAACAAGATTGCAGACATCCACAACAGCTTCGACAACCAACCCGGAGCCCAACCCACCCAACCACATGCTGAACACTCTCCCCCCGCGAACACCCTTAACGACTGGAACCCAATCCCCACTGAGGACACCATCCGCCTGATGAACTCCATCCACTCAGGATCCCCCACAGACCCATGCCCTCACCACATCTTCAACAAAGCAGACTCCGTCATAGCACCGCACCTCCGAGACGTCATCAACTGCTCCTTCAACTCCGCCACCTTTCCGGAAAACTGGAAACACGCTGAACTCACCGCCCTTCTGAAAAAACCCACAGCGGACCCCACCAAACTCAAAAATTACCGCCTCATCTCGCTCCTTCCATTCCCGGCCAAAGTTATCGAGAAATCTGTCAACAACCAGCTCGCTGCTTTCCTCGAAGCCAACAAATCCCTCGACTCCTCACAATCCGGCTTCCGAGCAAAACACAGCACTGAGACCGCCCTCATCGCAGCAACAGACGACATTCGAACTCTACTGGACAATGGAGACACAGTCGCCCTCATCCTTCTCGACCTCTCTGCAGCATTCGACACAGTCTGCCACAGCACCCTTTTACAATGCCTCAGCAACATCGGAATACATGGAAAAGCACTTGAATGGATCACCTCGTTCCTCACCGGAAGAACCCAGAGAGTCCGCCTTCCACCATTCAAGTCCGAGGCCACCGAAGTCATCTGTGGCGTACCACAAGGTTCCTCCCTCAGCCCCACCCTCTTCAACGTATACATGAGCCCCCTCGCGACCATCGCCCGCCAACACAACCTCAACATCATCTCTTACGCGGATGACACTCAACTGATCCTCTCTCTCACCAAGGACCCCAGCACCACCAAAACTAACCTACACGAAGGAATGAAAGAAGTTTCTGAATGGATGAAACACAGCCGTCTGAAACTGAACTCAGATAAAACAGAAGTCCTCATCCTAGGTACATCCCCCTCTGCATGGGACGACTCTTGGTGGCCGGAAGCCCTTGGAAAAGCACCCATCCCGACAGACCACGCACGGAACCTAGGCGTTATCCTGGATTCTTCACTTTCAATGAACAGACAAGTCAGCGCCGTATCCTCATCCTGCTTCAACATTCTTCGCATGCTCAAAAAAACATTTCGCTGGATCCCCACCGAAACCAGGAAAACAGTCACCCATGCTCTGGTCACGAGCCGACTGGACTACGGAAACACCCTCTACGCAGGCACTACCGCTAAACTCCAAAAGAAACTCCAACGAATCCAAAACGCCTCAGCCAGAATCATATTAGACATCCCACGCAACGAACACATCTCTGGTCACCTGAAAGACCTCCACTGGCTACCCGTCAATAAGAGAATCACTTTCCGACTGCTAACCCACGCACACAAATCACTCTACGACATCGGACCAGAATGCCTCAACTCAAGACTGTCCTTCTACACCCCCTCCCGCCAGCTACGCTCCTCCAGCCAAGCCCTCGCCACTGTCCCTCGCATCATCAAGACCACAATGGGAGGTAGATCCTTCTCTTACCTGGCTGCTAAAACATGGAACTCACTCCCCACTCACCTCCGCCTTACCCAGAACCACCTAGCTTTCAGAAAGCAACTTAAAACGTGGATATTTGACAAGTAATCCTCCTCCCCCTCCTCAGCGCCTTGAGACCCTCTGGGTATGTAGTGCGCTATATAAATTCTCTGACTTGACTTGACTTGACTTCTGGTTATAATCAGTCCCACTAGATGGGCTCAGTAACACAGTGGGCCACCAAAGCCTCTTACATAAATGAAAAATACACTTAAAATAACACTATGAAACCAAGCATAAAAATGTTAAAAAATTATTTTTTAAACTGAAGACTAGTGCGTGAAATATGAACGGTAGATAACCATACAGAATGCATAAATAAATTGTGCCATGCATAAACTGGCCTGTGAAAATAATATCCATTACCTGACCAATTAAACCAATATGAACATGTTTAGCAAATTTGTAGTATATTCACATTATCACTACTTCTAAGCACAAGCTGCACCAGCCGGCGCCCAGAGCCGGAGTTGGAGCCTCAAACATCAAACGCCAAAATTCACGCCAACATTGCGACTTGCAACTTGAATTTGTCCTCCAGTACACGCACCGGGTCTGTAGCAGCATTAGGGGGTCCAGAGCTCCTTATTCAGCATGGGGTCCTAGGAGACCCATAGACCCATAGATCCATAGACCCCATCCTTCACGCGGATCTCATCAATCAAGCCACAGCGACTCAGGCGCCAATAAGCCATCCAAATCAGCCCTAACATGAGGACCAGAAACTCTACTTTAATTCAACCCCAGAAGAAGCCCCGACCACACAGCTCTGCTAAGAGACGGAAGGCGAAACTATTTTACCCTCCAGTACTAGAGCTAGGGGGACCTCACCTAGTCCCAGGGCCCTGGGACGGGGAACACGCAGGAGCAGTGGGAGCGACTGGAGCAACTCCAACTTCTCCGGGACAGCATAGTGATTTCAACGTGGATCAACCGGCTCCCTCCCTCCTAGCGCTCCCCCTGACTGGCATCACGGGGATGCCTCCTAGCCCCCTGAATCCAAATGCGCACAAGCCCAGGCTCAGCATTAAAGACCGTACAAACTGTTCCACTGGGAACAGAGACATTAGAAGTTTTTTGAACCCTAAAACATCCTCCACTCCGTACAATTGGTCCATCAACAACGTAATGGAGGAAGAAGAATTGAACTCAACACTCGCAAGCCCTCGTGCAAACAGGATACCCCTCTCACCAACAATACTCATCCACCAGAGCGGTATTCCCCTTAAACCCTCGACGCCGGACATGGTGGTACTTGGGTCCACCCAACTAAACATCATAGCCCAGACTTCCCCTCCCCCAGTGGACGGCCAGTGGAGCAGCCCACCTGCAGTCAAAGCGAACATATGTACCCCATCAGACAGTACTCACGTTGACAAGAGAGGAGACACAACCCCGCCCATCTTACCGATGCACACAGACTTGATCCATAACTCTTCCGCCATTAAGGAAGGTGTAACCCAACAACTATTCGACGGGACCCCAACTCACTCACTGAACTTACCAAGATCGGGCCGTCCAGAATACGATAAAACGTCCCTATCCCCGCCCACCGATAGCGGCCTTGCAAAAACGAACCACTTATCATTAATCAGCGAAGCCCTCGTCTCAATGACAGGTGCCGCGATAATGCACGCGGACAAGCTCGATGTGCAGATTAACATTCTACAAATAGTGGCAAATTTGATCTCGGGGATAGATTCAAAACTGGACAACTTGAACGCCCTGATAGGCAGAGCACAGGACAGCACACAACTCAAGTCAGAGTCATGCAGCTGCATTCCGATCCTGCACAGCTTAGAAAAACTTCCAAATATCATGACCACACTGATAGAGGACCTCAAGGGCGAGGCAAATAAAAAAAAACGTTTGAATAGCAGACCATCGATTACACAGGGTCTAGCCCAGGCACACGCCATGGACAACAGCCCAGTAATTCCCTGCCCAAGCAGCTCGGAAAAGCCAGCTCCCCTGGCCTCGTCTTCTGCTGGCGGGACAAGAACACCTCTGACCAAGGCTGAAAGCCAAGTCCACCAACAAACCCTTAAGCCGCTCAGCCCAGAGCCACAAAACCTGTCAAGGAAAAACAAGAAAAAACTAAGAAAACTCAACAAGGAGAAGAAAAATAACGCATACGCCTCCAGCATTATTCACAATTGGTTACGACCTAATAAGCAGCCTCACTACAACACCATCATAGACGAAACATCAAACTTGGCAGCTCCAACGCATACAGTAGAAGTTACAGGCCCATCGACTGGAAACCCAGGCTCATTTACTTCAGCCCCGGATCCAAGCCTGTTAGCTCTGCCCATGGCTTCTGAACCCGTTACAGCACCAATAATACAAAAACATCCGCACGAATCACAGGCAACTAGCCACGATGAAGCCATGCAACACACCGAGGAGTACTGCCAAACAAGCCTTGGGAACCCAGCGCAAACCAAGTTTATAATGAGCGAAGCATCAATCTCCGATAACTCAAAAACTATCAATGTTACTCTCGGAGACCCTCTGAGCGCCCCCCATGGGCCAACATCCCTTAAGCTGGAGCAACCCGCCAATAGGCAATGGAACAAGAACTGCTCCCTTAGCCTAACGCCCACGGAGGCACCACAACCGACAACAGGACCAAATCAGCTGACAAACTTTTACCCGCCCGGTTTGACATTGAAACTACCAACTGAAGTCCATGGTAAAAAATGGCTTAACAAGGTCAGCGCAACTCATACAAATGAAAAGGACTGGAAAATACTGTTATACCCAGAATACACCTCGCAAGGAAAATGGGACATCCTCAACCGAAGTAACCTCCTAACACTCTGCGCAAACCTCCCGGGATTGGAAGGTATAAACACCAAAGACATTGAATCCATCTCTTTCCTGCCCCCGGACGCGGAAGAAAAAAACGAAACAACGGAATTAACTTTCATCAGCCCAGACCTGGCGGAGGCATTGAGGAGCCAACAACCCCTACTAGAAAGCTGGGGTATAAATATAAAGGCAAGGCCGACCCAAAAATATCCCTCAATTCTAAAACAACGATCCCACACCCTAAGCCGGACAATCAGGCACAGGGCGTGGTGGACCCTACACTCACAAACGCTCCTCCCATCCATCGCCTAAAAATTGAGTCTGTCCTCCAGGGGTGCAAAGGCAGCATAAACAATAGCTCAACCAACGGAACCCCAATTAAGATTACAACCAACCTCAGTCAAGGAAAATGATTGTGCATAACTAGGGGTCACCCAAGCAACGACTGGTCCTGGCTGCCATCTGCACTAAATCTCAGCTCCTAATACAGTTCGCCCGGCAAACTTAGCCCGAACATCTCAACACTCGGTCAACGAGCGAGAAAAAACTTTAAGGACAAAAGAGAAATTCACCGAGAGTCTAAAAATATTAACGTGGAACGTCTCATGCCTCAAAAAGCTGCTACTAAGCCCAGATGCGGTGAAATTCTTGGAGGAAGCAGACATTATATGCACACAGGAAACTTGGCTGATTCAACCACTCTCGCTAAGAGGATATGCAGAATACAGTAAAGCAGCTAAAAAGACCAATATATTTGGGAGACCCTCAGGGGGGAATTGCGTTTACATAAAACACGCCTTGAACATAGAATTTAAGGAACTACACAATCAACCAGACACCCTACAGGCGGGCATCCTGAAATTCCCCCACTTCAACAACGGAACTCCACCAATACTGCTAATCAATACTTACCATAACTCGCAGGAGAACTCATCTAATTCGTTCACACTTGCAAATCAACTAGAAACTTTACTGCTAGCCCATCCATCATTAGACTGCATCATCCTTGGCGACTTTAACATCCACAACATAGGGGTCTCTACCAAGCAAAATCAACAACGCGGGGGTCTAAAGCACTGAATGATCTCTTAAAATCTTACAAACTGGCGACGGCCCACACATTGCACTTAAAGAAGTCCCCGGGAGCCTTGATCGGGCACACATACAACAACCAAACGACGATCGATTACATCATCTTAAGCGATAAACTGCAAGATAAAATGACAAACTTCATGGTTCATCAACGCAATGATAGTGATCATGCAGCTCTAACAATCACCATGACCTTACTAGTGCAATCACGATACAAACCGACATGCATGGGTGCATCGGACGGCCAAGAATTAATAAAGCTGCCCAGAAGAATTAAATGGGGACAGGTAGCCACAGCAACCTTTAACAATTGGGCAAACACGTGGGCAGGCTGGCCCCCGCACAAACACAACCAGGAGATAATAGCCACATGGGATGGAATCACCTCGACCCTAGCGGCAGAACTCAGGGGAGGCGGGGACAAACTAAGGGCAACCCACTGGCACCCTCCGATGGCCTTCGGATTCAACGCAGAAATTAAAACTAGCGCAAAGGATTTAAATAAAAAGCATCGCACAACCAAAAACAAAATCCAACTGCAAGAGGTCGCTAAGAGCCACTCCATAAAAGTGTGGGCTGCAAAGCGTAACCACTGCGAGGCACAGTGGCTGAAAATCTTCAATCTGTTGAGCCCCGCGAAGTCACAAGAGTTCTGGAGTTACATTAGTCAACCTGGTAGAGGCATAAATCATAGAGAAAACTCCCTTGAGGCATCCGTCTGGGTCTGTCATGTAAAAGCGCTTTATAAGGAAGAAGGATTAACTACCCAGCCATATCACACGATCCCACAAAAAGTGAGCCCGTTCCTAATTACTAATCCAACACCCCCCCCCCCCCCCGGAAAAGCTCTAGTGTCCAAAATATTTTAAAAAATTAGACCAAATGGTGCACCGGGCCCAAATGGCCTACCAGGCCACTTGTTTAAATCAGACATCGAATTCTGGTCGGAAAACTTGACCTGTCTTTTTTCTGACTGCTGGCTGTCGGGGGCTGTGCCTGATTCATGGCGAGGCTCGCTCCTGCACCCAATTCACAAGAAAGGGACCAAATCAGACCCAACAAATTACCGCATGATTGCCCTGCTGGACATCGAGGGCAAAGCTTACGCAAGCGCCATCTTGAAAGACCTCACAGACTGGGCAAGTGAAGAAAATCTCCTGCCATTCTGTCAAACCGGCTTCAGACCAGGGTCCTCGACCATAGACAACATCACAGCACTCTCTTACCTAGTCAACCGAGCACGGCTGTGCAAAAGTCTCCCTTTGTTCGCCTGCTTCATCGACTATTCCGCTGCGTTCGATGGAGTAGACCGCACCATCTTATGGAGAAAGCTGGCCCATTGGAACATCCAACCCTCCCTGTTAAGAGCAATACAATCTCTGTACCAAAACACCTGGGTAAGAATTAAACTTTCAAACGACTCTGCAACTGACAAGATAGAAACGAATCGCGGTTTAAAACAAGGGTGCGTGCTGGCGCCCCTACTATTCAATTTATACACTGCAGACATGGAGACAGCCCTGCAGGGGGCTGCCCTAGCAACGCCAAAGATCGGGGCAACCAAAATACACTTCATGCAGTATGCGGACGACCTCGTAATTTTGGATCACACAAAAACAGGACTCCAAAAGGCACTCACCGCTCTGGCAATATATAACAACAGAAACAGTCTGGTAGCAAATCTAACTAAATCAAAAATAGTCATTTTTGGGCATTACCCCCCAAAAAAAAGAGCAAAATGGAGCCTCGGCCATCTAACTTTGGACATCATTCAGAAATATATATACTTAGGAGTCTCCTTTCATGAATCAGGGTTGTGCGGTACCCACTTAAAGAAAATACAGGGTAAAGGTAAGTCCATCACCTTTGCCCTATGTAAACTACAGGCCCTCATATACAGCCCAACAGCAATGGCCATCCAAAGAGTCCTCAAGGCCAAGTTAATGCCGGCCCTTAATTACGCACAACAGGCGTATCCAGGCAAACTGAATAAGGAGCTGGAAAAAATTCATTGTGGGGCATACAAGAGACTGTACCAACTACCGAAATGCACTAGAATCACTCTAATCCGTCCGGGATTCTCCCTCAATCAACAAACTCTGGAAGAGATGGCAGCCCTAAGTAAATATTATTACCTGACTACCGCGGCACGCGACAACACAATGAAGGCCGTCCTGAAACACATATTCATCGAACCTGGGAATCCCTGGTCAGCTACCATCGAAGCAGCCAGGACACAATTGAATCTGGCGATCGAGTCGTGGAACTCAGACCTTGTCAACTACTCGACCATCAAATGCGCGATAAAGAAGCAAGTGCGCGTATGCTCCCGGGACATGGACTTGCAGTCCCTCACGAAAAGAGCCTTCCATGAGTCCCTATGCCTGCCCCATACCGTGCACAATCCTCGAAACCATCTCACGCAGGCTGTGGGCCTCCCAGCTCTCTGCAAGATTCTTGCTTACAGACTACACCCCCTGCCGCTGGAAGAACTATATCACTAATGCAGGCACAGGTGCTCGAGACTGCAGACTCTGTAATTACAAATGAGAATCACTGGCCCACTTACTATTTTGCTGTCCTGCCCTACGTGCACCCCGCACCCTTTACCTTAGGCCCATTCTTAGGGCCGCCGGGACACGCACAGCCAAGGAAGCAATCCATCATCTATACACCTTGAGCATAGTAAAACAGATGGCCTCATTTGGAAAATGTATACAAAAAACTCGGCACGAACTGCTAGCCGCAAAGGCCACGCAGGAATAGAGACTCCGTCGTGGGATACCTGGTGGCACTCACAGGTCCCCGACCGCGTGTCCCCTCATGAACTATGGGAACTTCTCATAAATGCTTGTCCACAGAAATTTTGTGGTTTTAACTTTTTTTTTTTTTTTCACTTTTATACCTTGGTCTTAATGTAATGGTTTTAAGTAACCAAACAATAAAGTTATTCATTCATTCATTCATTCATTATTCATTCATTCATTCATACTTCTAAGCACTATGCTGAATTTGAGCAGAATCGAAACACCCATAAGCCTATAAATCAATTTTCCTAGGATAAATTGCACAGCATACCTTCTCCCTGTAAATCGACCTCTGGCTTGATAGTTCTGTTGCGAGACCCTTCTATGAATGATCTGTAAGCTGCGTTTTTTCAGTATATGATCACTGATGTATTATAGAGCAGGGTTTGGGGGAGTGTGCAGGGTTTGAGTTAGTGTGCCAGGGGTTTTGGTTAGTTTGCAGGGTTTGGGTAAGTGTGCCAGGGTTTGGGTAAGTGTGCCAAGGGTTGGGCAAGTGTGCCAGGGTTTGGGTTAGTGTGCCAGGGTATTTGGTTAGTGTGCAGGGTTTTGGTAAGGGTGCCAGGGGTTGGGTAGTGTGCAGAGTTTGGGTTAGTGTGCAAGGTTTAGGTTAGGGTGCCAGGGATTTTTGTTAGTGTGCAGGCTTTGGGTTAGGGTGCCAGGTGTTTTGGTTAGTGTGCAGGGCTTGGGTAAGTATGCCAGAGTTTGGGTAAGTGTGCCAGGGTTTGGGTTAGTGTGCCAAGGGTTTTGGGTAGTGTGTAGGGTTTGGGTTAGGGTGCCAGGGTTTTGGTTAGTGTACAGGTTTTGGGTTAGGGTGCCAGGGTTTGGGTTAGTGTGCCAGGGTTTTTGGTAGTGTGCAGGGTTTGGGTTAGGATGCCAGGATTTTTGTTAGTGTGCCAGGGGTTGGGTGGTGTGCAGGGTTTGGGTTAGTGTGCAGGGTTTGGGTTAGTGTGCCAGGGGTTTTGGTTAGTGTGCAGGGTTTGGGTAAGTGTGCAGGGTTTGGGTAAGTATGCCAGGTTTTGGGTAAGTGTGCAGGGTTTGGGTTAGTGTGCCAGGGGTTTTGTCTAGTGTGTAGGGTTTTGGTTAGGGTGCCAGGGTTTGGGTAAGTGGGCCAGGGTTTGGGTAAGTGTGCCAGGTATTGGGTTAGTGTGCCAGGAGTTTTGGTTAGTGTGCAGGGTTTGGGTTAGGGTGCCAGGGTTTGAGTTTGTATGCCAGGGTTTTGGTTAGTTGTCAGGGTTTTGGTAAGTGTGCCAGGGGTTGGGTAGGGTGCAGGGTTTGGATTAGGGTGCCAGGGTTTGGGTTAGTTTGCCAGGGTGTTGGTTAGTGCGATGGGTTTTGGTAAGTGTGCCAGGTTTTGGGTACTTTGCAGGGTTTGGGTCAGTGTGCAGGGTTTGGGTTAGGGTGCCAGTGGTTTTGGTTAGTGTTCAGGGCTTGGGTAAGTATGCCAGAGTTTGGGTAAGTGTTCCAGGGTTTGGGTTAGTGTGCCAAGGGTTTTGGGTAGTGTGTAGGGTTTGGGTTAGGGTGCCAGGGTTTTGGTTAGTGTACAGGTTTTGGGTTAGGGTGCCAGGGTTTGGGTTAGTGTGCCAGGGTTTTTGGTAGTGTGCAGGGTTTGGGTTAGGATGCCAGGATTTTTGTTAGTGTGCCAGGGGCTGGGTAGTGTGCAGGGTTTGGGTTAGTGTGCAGGGTTTGGGTTAGAGTGCCAGGGGTTTTGGTTAGTGTGCAGGGTTTGGGTAAGTGTGCCAGGGTTTGGGTAAGTGTGCCAGGGGTTGGGTTAGTGTGCCAAGGGGTCTGGTTAGTGTGCAGGGTTTTGGTAAGTTTGCCAGGGGTTGGGTAGTGTGCAGAGTTTCGTTTAGTGTGCAAGGTTTAGGTTAGGGTGCCATGGTTTTGGTTAGTGTGCAGGGTTTGGGTTACGGTGCCAGGGTTTGGGTTAGTGTGCCAGGGGTTTTGGTAAGTGTGCAGGGTTTGGGTAAGTGTGCCAGGTTTTGGGTAAGTGTGCAGGGTTTGGGTTAGTGTGCCAGGTGTTTTGGGTAGTGTGTAGGGTGTGGGTTAGGGTGCCAGGCTTTTGGTTAGTGTACAGGTTTTGGGTTAGGGTGCCAGGGTTTGGGTTAGTAATGTTTTTTGGGTTAGTTTATGTTTTTCTGCGAGCATCTTACTGGTATTCGGAAGTGCTTTATTCTCCCAATCTTAGCTAATAAGGGCTTCGTGCAAGTTAAGCCAGCACTACTCAATTTGCAGTTATTGACAAATGTATGGGAAATTTTTAACATTGTCAACTTCCTCTCCGCGGCTGTAAGAACCATAAGGAAAATAAGCTAAGCTCAATATAACAAATGTTTTAACCCATTGTCGTGTCTTGATGTAACTTACCCAAACTGCCCTTTCGATTGTTTTATGTATGTAAATATTTGTATATTTTTAAATGTTTTTTATATGTAAATCATCGTTTTATATTTATCTTGACATTATATGTCTTTTAGTATGCTTTTATGGTTTTCACATGAACTGAATGAAGTAAATATGACTGACTGAGTGAATGTCTGTGGGAGTGGTGCCAGAAGAGCAGAAGATTGTGAATGAACTACGGTATGTCAGTGGCAGAGGAAAGGAAAGAAAATCTTTCTACTTTCACCTCTCCTCTGTTATACACACAAAATACCCATGTAGCAGGTTACCTTTGCAGGAGCAGCAGCAGCAGAGAATGATACCCAAAATGATGAGTATCACAGTCACGATGGGCAAGCCAATCATCAAACCAAAGGCCGTAACTAACCACGAAAATAAAAAGCCTGAAAAGAAAGGAAATGCATGTGTTATGTCACAATTAGTCTGTACATGAATCAAATAGCATACATTCATTAATATCATCTACTGATTCGAAAATCTGCACTAGAAAAATTAGCTAATTCATCCATGTAAGTTAAATATATTTTTTCAGGTCTCAGAAAGCATCTTAACCCCTTGGCTGGTGCCGTCGGCCAAAGGTCGTCACGTGCACTTCCTTGGTAGTGCTGCGAACGTCCGTTGGCCGACGCTGCCCCACCCGTTTTTCGAACGTTCCGCACTGGAGCTGAACGTTCGACGCAGCCAAGGTGTTAATCAATCAGTCATTTTACAAGTTTATTCTGTAGATACAAAACTACAGCCAGTACTTCTATATAAAGTAAACAATGCTTCATTTGAAGTAGCTAAGATTTTAAAATGGCAGATTAGGTGGATCAGGACAGTGCGAGTCTCAAAGAACGAGCTCCCTAGGCAAATCAAAAAAATCCACATAGGAAACGTCACAAGGAAAATCCAAAGTGCAAACCTTATTTACAGTTTTATGATTCAATACAGGAAGCAAAGAGATTAACTAAATAATTCAATTGAACACCAGTATCATACATCAAGGCTGACATTTTCTAAGTATAAAGTCAGATCTGAAAGTGTCATACAGTCTGCTAAGTAAAAGAAGGGAAAAGCTCTCAAACCAAAAGTGGGATGGTTATGCCCAGACAGGGGTCCCTTGCTCGTTGTGCCACTGGATTCAAGCAAGCCTGGCTGATGAAGGGTGACATACCCAAAAACCGGTACCAGGAGGCTTGTTTCTGGTCCAGGGAAGACCCAGCCTGGCAGTTCGGGCTATTCCTATGAGGAACAGGGTCAAGGCTGATTTGCATATGGCTGGTTCCAAACTGGGATGGCATAGTCGGCATAAGAACTATGGGCCTTATTTATGAAGGACTTGCGCCGCCGGTGCGTCACTTTTTCCCATGTTAAAAGTGACGCACCGGCCGCGCAAGTCCTTCATAAATAAGGCCCTATGGATTTAAACTAGATCTCTTGACTGAGGGAGAATGTTTGATTTGTTCAGCATTCATTCCATCTTTTGTTGCACATACACAGTCATTTTAAAGGTGGCAATGCACTTCAGTCTGCCTTAACCTTAAAATTATATGCAAATTCGACTTTGGATTAAAAGGTACTTCCAAAATCTCAAAATACTTTAACTGTACCTATATGTTACCCCTACCATCTCCCCTAGGTGCCCGAGTGGTAGGGTGCCTTGTGACTGTAAGCAGGGACAATTTAAAAGATATTTTGTAAACCCTGGTGAGGGAAAAACTGCCAATTTTGTTGTCTTCATTGTAGTGAATGGCTCCAGAGACTAACATTGAGATATTTAATTTAAATATACATATTGACAAAAGCCATGATGTAAAAATATACTTCAATGTATGAATTTAATAGTTAAGATAAATCCAACAACTTGCCACTGCTAGATTTATAATTAATATTACAGAAAATAAGTTATTAATGGTTTATTTCTGTAACCAACATCTAGCTTTCCAGCTGCCCTCTCACAGGCATTGCCAAAGCTGCTGTGAATGAGGTGCAACATATCCTGTCAAAGAAGCAATAGCTTTCCTGTGGGTGGAGAAGTGCACACTGCAGGGAGATGGCAGGAAGGGAGTGGCGTGTCCTAACTGGAATTTAAAAGGAGAATCAGATTTTGGGAAAGCCCAGGCTTACCCCTACATCCTGCCTCCCCAGCCATAAAGGGGCTGGAATTACATTCATGCAGGGGCTGGAAGGGATGTGTTTGTGAATCTTAGCAACACCAGGGGGTTGACTTAGCCTCATCTTCATCTGCATGAGAGACTTTCTCCATTTTGGATCTTGAGAGAATCGGGCTTTCTGGGTCAAGAATATGCCTCACTTATGGCGCACCCTTATGGCTCACCTATAGAGGATTGGGAGGTGAATCCAGCACCTTTCCTAATGGCCATGAGGAGAGTTTTCCTGGAAATGGTGATGACTTGCTCCCAAACCCTGCTTTCTGTTTTTGATTTGAAGTCATAATGTTGTACTTTCTTTGCTGTGGGGGTGGGGCTTTACCCTTGCGATGTCACATGCAAATAACATACTATGTCTATGCTGCTGTTTCTCTGTAAACTTAATAAAAATATTTTTGAAAAAAAAGAATATGTCACACCTAATTAGGTGGTATCCTGCATCCCATTGGTCAGGGGTGCCCCTCTGCTTGATGCCAAGAAATGTTCATAAATATGAAAGAGCTTTGTAGAATTGTCCTTCAATAAATACAGCAAAAGATGGTTGCATATTCCAAATAGAAGGTTTATTTCAAGTAAAGAATATATATACAACATAAACCTAACATGGGAAAATAAACTAATCATGGAACAAAATAATACATAAAATAAAGAACACATGCAAGAACAAGATAGCTATGCCTCATTGAGAAGTGCTAAGTAGCAGGGATCAGTATAAGGCTGTAATGTATCCCATTTGGGGACACACGTGCCTGGGAACTCAGGCTGGACTGTTCCTATTGGACTACTTTGCGCAGGGCTGGTCTCTGTCTACAGGGTCATATTGGGTGAAAAATCGATGGACTGATATGTGACCCAAGCGATCCCCAAAGGCTCAGATAAATTCAAGCATCCCCTTGTTGTTTGGCTACATTTTCTGATGGATAACAGTACCTCTGTTTTGCTGGTTTTGGAGTTATGTGTTAAACGTAATACAGAGTGCATCTCTAAGTCAAATTTAGCTAGCATTAGACCTCACTAAGCAATCAATTGGGCTGCAGGGTGCAATAGTCAAGTGCTGTTTCAAATTAAAACACACAGAGCCCAATACTTTAAAAACAACGGTCAGCAATCAACAACATGGCAAGCCGCAATCACAGGAGCAGCCTCACGAAGTACTTGGATCAATCCTTAGTAAACCGGTAACTTGGGAACCTTTGGACTCTGCCACTTTCATTCAACTCTTTATAAAAACTACTTAACTATGCAATAATCAGAATCTCTTTCCTAAAGGATAAAGAGGAGCTTGCAAAAAGAGGACATGCCTGGATGATTGGGTTATTCAAAGCTTAACATGAGTGTCATACTTAGCCTGCACACACCCATTTCATGTGAAACTAAAACTGTTGCAACGTCATCAAAAACCTGCTTGGCTTTACTTCGGTGAGAGAAGTTTCTGATTATGCAGTTCAAACAAAGATGATCTCCAGCACCTATCCTGCATCTGCTCTATGATGGCCATGGAAAGGAGGCATCTCCTTAAACTTTCACAAAAAATTAAAGGGATCTATACTTGCAAGTGGGCTGTCATATGCTGTCTAGAGTAGGCCTGGGTGGTGAATTTGGGCGCTCAGCGGAGGAGTCCTGAGTTCCAGAATTCCACCTTTCAGGCGAAAGCGAAGTTATTTTTTCATTCACTCCTTAACGAGAACCCGTAAGACTTTGGACTGACACAAATGGCTACTGACTGCAACAGCACAGATTTATTGGCGATAGCAAATTAATTGCTTGAGCAGCTTTTATGCTCGAGAGGTTGCTGAGTGGCTTTTCAAGTGGATTTTCCTCTGACTCTAGCCGTTGGACTTGTTGTTTTTGTGTGAGAAGGTTTTTAAAAAAAAGAAATCAAACAGGAAGGAAGCTTCCCAGAGTCTCCATCTTCCTGTTCCTGTCCAGCAGGCTCCTCCTAATGCTTCGTCACTTTCCTGGTCACTTCTCATTGAGATTTGGAGCTGGAAGGATCCATCTCCTTGTTTGCTGCATATATACAATTGGATTTAAGGATTTTGTGTTTGAGATTTCAAAAGTAAGTGGAAAAACTGGTGTATAAGTGTATTGTTTGTTTGATTGTGGACAGCACCTGGATTTATTTGTCCTTTTATTCAATATTTTATTGTGATGGGTTGTCTACAGTTTTAGTAGGGGCCAAGTAACTTTTTTGCATTTATCTTCTTTTGTATAGGAAAAAGGTTGTACATTTCAGTGAATGCTTTCTCCATGTTTTTTAATAAGTTTGCAATATTGATTTAATTCACTATGTTGCCCAGTCTGCCAATGGGCATTCAGCCAGTAGGCCCACTACTAGTCATGGGTGCATGAAACAACTGTTTCTGAGGTGTATGTTGAATTGAAATATCACTTGGGTAATGGATGATATTAGATATATTGCAAAATGGGTTTTTTGGGGGTATTCATGTTTTTTTCAGTGTATAAGTAGGTTAATTATATTTAATGCCTTTGAGGATATGTATATTTGTCAAATATCTGAGCCCAGTTAATTTGTGTATTTGGTTTTGCTGAATGCATGCTCTTTTTTTCAGTGTTACCAATCTATACCTCTGACCAGTGTGTAAGTGTGTTTGCCATAGGCCACCATTTGTCTTCGTTCCCCATGCCTTCTTCAAAGTTGTTATGACCATGTGGCTGGTGTATATTTTGTGAAGGCATCCAATGTGTTTTTGCCATAGGCCTGCATGTGTTCTTTGTTTGTGGCCATGCCTCCTTGCTTGCTGTTTCACCATGTGGTCAGTGGCCATTTTGTGTAGGCAGCCAGTGTGCCTTTGCCATTGGCCTCCATGTGTTCTTTGTTACCAAAGCCTTCTTGCTTGTTGCTGTTGACTATGTAGCACTGGCAGGTTCAACTTTTGTGTGTCTAGCTAATGTTGCCCTTTGCCGCAGACTTGCATGGATGGTTTAGACTGATTTGCATATCGCCAGGTCTAAACTGGGGTGGCATGGTGAGCAAAAGAATGATGGATTTAACACAGATCTCTTGACTGGTGGTGAATGTTTTTATTTGTTCTGCATTCTGTCTATTAATTGTGTGTGTTTGAATTACACTCTCTGTTGCAATCACATAAACAGGTTGTGTAAAAGCTGCAAAATAAAACAAACTACTTCAGACACTTCAGGCATAAATTTAGGTACAATAAAATAATATCCCCTTATATATATGTACAAAGAAAACCCACCCTCTACACCCACACAACATGCCCACCCTCACCCCAAACAAAACTGACCTCAGACCCAAAGTCTCAAAAGAAAGTAACTCCCAACTCCATTGCCACCCTCTCCACTCAGGGTCAACAAACAAGTCCCTCCCACCAAAACATATTTTTTTTAAAGTGCTAGAAAAAAGCATTGGGGATGTTAGTTCAGAGCTCGCCCAGGCTCTGCTCCAATGTTGTGAGCCCGCTCTCCATGGAGCTGCAGGATGCAGCGCAGCAATTGCCTGGCAATGTTGTCAGTGTGGGAGGGGGTGGCAGCAGTTGAGCAAGCTGGCGGCGGCAAAGGTGAAAGGATGGCCAGGAGGACGGAGGATTAGGAGGACCGGCTGCACTAGAGCCTGGCTGAAGTGCGTTTGTTCCCTCCTACTACTATTCCAGGACCAACAGCCACTGGTACTCTTGCTGGATATGCTCCAGCCACTGCTGCTGCACAAGAGCCACTATCTCTTACCTGTTGGGTGGTCCAGCTGGACTAGGTATATTGAGAATAACAAAAAATATAAATTGTAAATAATGCTCTGTGCAAATAATTTCTTTAAATTACTGGGTGGCACAGTAGCCGTACGTTACTAGTCCACTAGGGCCATTGGAATTGGATGTGATTAAGATTAGGAGAGTCACAAGGGCATTTTTCTGTTTTACCCTCACATGACTTGGCGGAAAAGCACTGACTGTGTGTCAGAAAGGTAATAAAAGGCAGAATATCACCAGATAAAAAAAAACTGTGATTTGATTATCTTTTTCGTCTAAAGGCTTTTCAAGTAAATATACACAGGCACTTTGAGTTGAAAAATAAATTACCTCTCATTCATGAGAACGGCATTATTCATTATGGAGTAAAAGTAGTGTGTTGTGCTAAAATAATGAAGCCATGCTTATTGCTAGCCAGCGCGTCGGGTAATTTGTTTATTACTGTCAGCAGCTGGGGCAGCAATAATTGGCAATTATCTACTTTTGTTTCCAATGGATCTGCCCTTCTCCAAATGTATTTCTAGTTTCTAAACTGACTCCAAAGAGGCATATGAATAATAAATAAGATACTACCTCATCACCTCTAAAGGGTGTTCTAACTTATCAAATCCACGCCTACATTTCTGTGCAAACGAGCCATGGCCCACCAAGCCCAGCAGTAAGAGCTCTCCATTTAAAGGGTGTCCTAACTCATCTAGCCCCAGCCTCCTTCTAGGCATAAACGAGCCATGGTCCTCCAGCTCTCCAAAAACTGAAATGAAACTGTCTCAGTGCCTCAAATGTAGAATGTCAAGTCATAAAATTTGTATAGCGCACTACATACCCAGAGGGTTTCAAGGCGCTTAGGAAGGGGAGGAGGATTATTTGTCAAATATCCACGTTTTAAGCTGCTTTCTGAACGCTAGGTGGTTCTGGGTGAGGCGAAGGTAAGCGGGGAGTGAGTTCCATGCTTTAGCAGCCAGATATGAAAAGGATCTGCCTCCCATGGTGGTCTTGTTGATGCGAGGTACAGTGGCGAAGGCTTGGCTGGAAGAACGTAGTTGGCGGGAGGGGGTGTAGAAGGACAGTCGAGAGTTGAGGCAATCTGGTCCGATGTCGTAGAGTGCTTTGTGTGCGTGGGTAAGCAGTCGGAAAGTGATCCTCTTATTGACGGGTAGCCAGTGGAGGTCTTTAAGGTGACCAGAGATGTGTTCGTTGCGTGGGATGTCTAATATGAGCCTGGCTGAGGCGTTTTGGATTAGTTGGAGTTTCTTCTGGAGTTTAGCGGTGGTACCTGCGTAGAGGGTGTTTCCGTAGTCCAGTCGGCTCGTGACCAGAGCGTGGGTGACTGTTTTCCTTGTTTCGGAGGGGATCCAGCGAAATGTTTTTCTGAGCATGCGAAGAATGTTGAAGCAGGAAGAGGATACGGCGCTGACTTGTCTGTTCATTGAGAGTGAAGAATCCAGGATGACGCCAAGGTTCCGTGCGTGGTCTGTCGGGATGGGTGCTTTTCCGAGGGCTTCCGGCCACCAGGAGTCGTCCCAAGCAGAGGGGGATGTACCTAAGATGAGGACTTCTGTTTTGTCTGAGTTCAGTTTCAGACGGCTTTGTTTCATCCATTCTGCGACTTCTTTCATTCCTTCGTGTAGGTTAGTTTTGGCGGTGCTGGGGTCCTTGGTGAGAGAAAGGATCAGTTGAGTGTCATCCGCGTAAGAGATGATGTTGAGGTTGTGTTGGCGGGCGATGGCCGCGAGGGGGCTCATGTATACGTTGAAGAGGGTGGGACTGAGTGAGGATCCTTGAGGTACGCCGCAGATGACTTCAGAGGCCTCGGACTTGAATGGAGGAAGGCGGACTCTCTGGGTTCTTCCGGTGAGGAACGAGGTGATCCATTCAAGTGCTTTTCCTTGGATTCCGATGTTATTGAGGCGTTGTAGAAGGGTGCTGTGGCAGACTGTGTCGAATGCTGCAGAGAGGTCGAGGAGGATGAGGGCGACTGTGTCTCCATTGTCCAGTAGAGTTCGAATGTCGTCTGTTGCTGCGATGAGGGCGGTCTCAGTGCTGTGTTTTGCTCGGAAGCCAGATTGTGAGGGGTCGAGGGATTTGTTGGCTTCGAGGAAGGCGGCGAGCTGGTTGTTGACGGCTTTCTCGATGACTTTGGCCGGGAATGGAAGAAGCGAGATGGGGCGGTAATTTTTGAGTTTGGTGGGGTCCGCTGTTGGTTTTTTCAGAAGGGCGGTGAGTTCAGCGTGTTTCCAGTCTTCCGGGAAGGTAGCGGAGTTGAAGGAGCAGTTGATGACGTCTCGGAGGTGCGGTGCTATGACGGAGTCCGCTTTGTTGAAGATGTGGTGAGGGCATGGGTCTGTGGGGGATCCAGAGTGGATAGAATTCATCAGGCGGATGGTTTCCTCAGTGGAGATTGGGTTCCAGGCGTTAAGGGTGTTTACGGGGGGAAGATGGTCAGCAGATGGTAGGGTGGGTTGGTTTCCGGGTTGGTTGTCAAAGCTGTTGTGGATGTCTGCAATCTTGTTGTGGAAGAAAGAGGCTAGGGAGTCGCAGAGGGTTTGAGAGGGGGTGATGTCGTTGGAGTTGGCCGAGGGGTTGGAAAATTCCTTGACGATGTTGAAAAGTTCCTTGCTGTTGTGGGCGTTGTTGTCAAGTCGATCCTTGAATGCTGTTTTCTTGGCTTTTCGGATCAGTTGGTGGTGAGTGCGGGTGGCGCTTTTGAAGGCGTCCTTGGTGCTGGTGGTTGGGTCTTTTTTCCAGGCCTTTTCAAGGGAGCGGCAGAGTTTCTTGGATTTCTTAGGAACCATGAGGCCTTCTTGCTGCCAGGTTTGCTTTGACGTTTTTTCAGTGGTGCTAAGGTGTCGGCGGTGTTGGATAACCATAGGGTGAGGTTGGCGGCGGCTTCGTTGGCGTTAGAAGAGAGGGCTGGGGAGTTTCGAAGGAGCGATGCGGAGATTTGGTCCGTGGGGATTTTGTTCCAGTTTCTTTGCAGGGTGGGTTGGGAGTGGTTGATGGGTTTCGGCTTGTTGTAGGTGAAGTGAACGCAGCTGTGGTCGGTCCATAGGAGATCCGTAGTGTGGCTGAAGGAGACATGATTGCTGGAAGTGAAGATGGGGTCGAGTGTGTGACCTGCGATGTGGGTGATCAATGCGAGATGCGAGAATCATCTTGCATTGATCAACAAAGCTTTCATCTCAATGGCACATGTGGCTATTATGCACGCAGATCAGTGGTACACACAAATAAACATACTGCAAACAGTCACCAGCTTTGTCTTATTGGATTTAAATTTGAAATTGGAACTCACTGATTCGCAGAGCTCAGGCAAACACGGATGTTAAAGTAAAACAAGGTGGCTCTGGGTGCAGCCCAAATCTGCAGAATGTTACAAAGCTCCCAGAAATAATGAGCACTTTAGCTACAGACCTTAAGTGTGAGGTCAATAGGTGGATGAACTACATATCCCCCTCTCCCCAACAAAATCCAACTGAGAGCTCAAGTAGGAAGGCCTCACAAACAATAGTGAATAAAGTCTTACACTAGTCATCAGGGCCCTAGGGAGATAAAATAAACAGAATACGGACGGAAGACATGCAGCCAACATCTGCCTCACAGCCAAGGCCACAGGTCAATCAGGTTAGACTAGAAAAATTGCAGGAAACCTTTAAGCACGATAGCAACAGCTTCAAAAGCGCATCTAGCGACAATGACTTGACCTTTAATTTCCATATGCAGACAGAACCACAACTCAACTTTAAGTCTGCTAAAGGCTCTGGAAAGTTAGATGCTCTAAAACCACCAATTATTGAATGTCAACACGTATCCAGGAAAAACGAAAAAACATTGAAAATGTTAAACAAAACAAAAACCAGTAAAAGTTATCATAAAGGTACAATAACACATTGGCTTGTGTCATAAAAACAGGAAAAGAGAGAGCACAACAAGGTAAACAACTGGTAACGCTCAAAACACAGATCCACAAATGGATGGCAAAATTACTAATGACATACCCGCTCAGCGCCCCTCAGGAAACTTAACGGAGAAAACGATTAGAATCCTGAGCCCGACAGTTCCATATCTCAGCGGCCATTTTTGTTAAAACACAAGACCCACAGGCTGAAGAGCCACACCAAGAACAGAAGGAACATCTGGACCTTAATATAGTGCGGCCCCAAGCTATTAAAGAAGATAACACCAGCATTGGCAGCACCCAACAAGGAACATCCAAACATCAAAATACAAATAAATCAGTTCTTGAACAGTCAATAGTCTAACAGAACCCCCAATTTGCAAACACAGCTAACAATCAAAGGGAGGAAAAACTATTCAAGCGAGCAACAATGACCCTGTACCCCCATTGTTAGCATTCCTAGCCCCGGGAGTGACTCGCAACCATGGGCCCTAGGAACAAACTGGACCGGGGAATGCTCTGTCTCCTGTGGGAATTCAGCTTCGAATCCTACAGAACCCTTGGATGCACCAAAGGCAATTTTTAAACACATTCAGCCCTTCAAAGATCACGCCATAGATAGGGAAAATCTCAAAGTACTGCAATACCTAGAATATATCTCGCAGGGGAATTGGGACATCCTCAACAGAGGAAACCTTCTGAAGCTTTGGGAAAACATCCCGGGTTTAGAAAACATAAAAATAACTGATATCAAGACAGTGGCTTTCTCTGGCCCAGGGCAAAATGAAGCAAATGAAACAAAAGAGAAAACTTTCTCCAACCTGGTCATGGTGGACACCCTAAAAGGATGCAATACCCAATTGGACAATTGGGGCATACAAATCAAGCCCTGGCTCGCTACTAAATATGCTAGGATCCTGAAAAAAAATCTTTCAAGTGCACAGCAGGGAGCACAAGAAATGATCGGCCAGAAAAGGACGAACAGCAAACATTCAACTCAATCAGTTGAAGAAACCATTTTACACAGCTCCATAGGCCGCCCGAAAATGAATTTGTGGAGCAATAGTTCAATCCAAATTATCGCACATGTAGAAGGGGGCAATCTCTCCTGTTCGACTAAGGGTAACAGTATTAAAGATTGGACCTGGCTTCCACTAGCCTTAAGTTCTAGCTCCTAATATTAGGCAATCACAATGTATTTATTTTGTTTTGGAAGGAGCTCCACAAAAACACACTAACAAATAAAAATTAAAAAAACATTGCATACAGTACAAAATTCCTTCATTATACATTTGCCTAATGGGCAAATGAGTCTGCCAAAAAGGAACTTAAACTCGTGGCCTAGAGCCACTCATTACTGGTTTGGCAGGCAAAATGTGAACTTACAGAGACAAAATGGCCAAAGATCTCCGAGCTGCGGGCACCAAGCAAATCCCCAAAATGTTGTCAATATTCAAACAAGATAATTCATGGGACCTCTAATAGCGAGAACCCACCAGACGCAAGCACCTGTATAACCCACGTGGAAACTCTTTACACCGATGTCCCAAATGTAAATCCATCAGATAGAACCACAATACTAGGGAAATCTGGCAACATCACATCAAATCCTGTGGAACCTCTGGTCGATTCTACCTCCCCAGACAAACAAGTAATCCGAACATCTTGAAAAAAATACGTCATGATGGAGCTCCCGGCCCTAATGGCCTGCCTGGCTCCCTCTTCAGAGAGGACATCGACTTCTGGGCTGACAATTTGGGTCAGTTGTATTCTGAGTGCAGGTTTCAGGAGGACGTTCCAGACTCCTGGAGGGTGTCATTGTTGCATCCAATATACAAAAAAGAGCCAAGCACTTACCCTAGGAATTATTGTATGATTCTTTTATTGGACATTGAGGGCAAGGCTTATACAAGCAATTTTTTGGTGGAACTAGCGGATTGGGTTAGTAGGGTTGGTCTCCTTGCCTTCTACCAGACCGGGTTCCAATCAGGAGGTTTTGCCATAGATAAGATCATTGCCCTATCATACCTAGTACACCAAGAGGTGGCTCACAGCACCCCACTGCTTGTTTTATTGATTATACAGCAGCATTCAATGGGGTAGACCGTAACATCCATTGGCAGAAATTGGCACATTGGAAAATCAGCCTTCTCTAATTCAAGCCATTAGATCCCTGTATTCGCGGACCAGGGTGAGAGTTAAACTCTCATGTGATTCCGCTCCAGAAAAAAATCACCATGGATCGCGGGCTAAATCAGGGTTGTGTCCTTGCCCCGCTGCTCTTTAATTTATATCCAGCGGAGATTGGCAATGCTCTGCATGGAGCCACTCTAGCGACCCCCAGGATTGGGCAAAATATGATCCAGCTGATGCAAAATGCTGACGACCTGGTCCTTTAGGATCATATCAAGATTCTTCTCAAAAAAGCATTGACTGCACTCTCAGAGTACAACGCCAAAAACAAGCTGGTCGCCAATTCAACTAAATCCTAGATAGTGATCTTTGGCCACTATCCCCCCAAAAAAGTGGCAATGTGGAGGCTGGGCCCATTAATCCTGAATTGTGCACAATCGTATAACTATCTTGGGGTTTGGATCTGTGAAACTGGCTGCTCACGGATCCGTCGCCACAAGCACCAGCAGAAAGGGAAAATGCGCGCCTACACTATCTGCAAACTCTATGCCATCTTAGAAATCCCCAAAACAGCCATTCAGAGAGTCTTGAGGGCAAAACTACTATCTCCCCTCAACTATGCACTACAGGCGTTTCCAGGTAAATTCTCTCAGGACTGGGAAAAGATACATTGTGCAGCTTACAAAAAGTTATTTTGTCTACCAACCTGCGCCAGGAATACTTTACTTAGCCTTGAATTAAATCTCAACCGACAAACTTTGGAAAAATTAGCGGCTCTAGCGAAATACTTCTATTGAACAAGTGCGGCACCAGAGCACTCAATGAAGGATGTTAATAACTATATCTTTCAACAACCTCGCAATCCCTCAGAGCCACAGAGAATTGGGACTCCAACATAATTAAGTATAATACCATCAAAATAGCAATAAAAAAGCAAGTACGATCATGGTCTCGTATGTTGAACATTGTCCTCTGGCAGCCAGAGGCTTTCACGAGCCCCAAAGCTCCCCCCACACATCACTTGGCCTTCAACTACACCTTATGCAGCCAGTGGGGAGACTAGCCCTCCATAGGATTCCTGCAGTCAGATTACATCCCCTCCCCCTAAAATAACTGTACCCAATGGTGAAAGTAAGACCGGTGATCACGGAGTGTCACCTTTGCAACTATAAACTCTCGACCCTGTTTCCAGGCAGGTCACACCCCACGCGGCGCAGCTCCACCTGTCTGCACCCGTGTCTCTGACCAGCTGCTGCTGAGTTCGAGTCAGGTCTGTTTTTCTCTGCCTACGTCTCATTGAATTGTACCTTGTAATTTGGGCCTTGTAATTTATTCCTCGTAATTGCTCCCTGTATTTTCTTTTTTGTTCTCTTCTTGTTGCCTGTTTATTTTGCTGCCTGTTGCTTGTCGCCTTTTGCCCCTTGCCTTTGCCCGTGCTTGTTTTCGCCTCCCTCGCCGGTCTGCTTCCCGCCGCTGCGTCCCCTGTAGCCCCGCCCCCCCCCCAATTCGTCAGTTCCCCCATCCAGCTGCTCCTCCGTCCCACCTCCCCTTCTTATGGCGGCCACCTGCGCGGCAGTGAGAGTGACCCTTGCCCCTTTTTCCAGGCAGGTCTCACCCCACACCGCGCAGCTCCACCTGTCTGCGCCCATGTCCCTGACCAGTTGCTGCTGAGTTCGAGTCAGGTCTGTTTTTCTCTGCCCGTGTCTCATTGAATTGTGCCTTGTAAATTGTGCCTTGTGATTTGTGCCTCGTAATTGTGCTCTGTATTTTCTGTTTTGTTCTCTGCTTGTTGCCTCTTTATTTTGCTGCCTGTTGCTTGTCGCCTTTTGCCCCTTGCCTTTGCCCATGCTTGTTTTCAACTCCCCTGCGGTCCCACTTACCGCCGCTGCGTCCCCTGCTGCCCCACCCGCAGCTCTCATTAGTCAGTTCCCCCCGCCCAGCTGCTCCTCCCTCCCTCCTCCCCTTCTTATGGCGGCCGGAGTGCGGCCGCGCTGCTGGCGCATTGAAGGCGCACCAAAGGCAAGCCCGTCTGCACCTGGACCACGCCCAGTGACAGAGCCACTGGACCCCAGAGACGTCACAACGCCCGACTGCACTACTACGCCAGCACCCTCCAAGCACTCAACCCCGGTCGAGAACAAACCTACCACTGGGCTACCCCGAAGTGCACCCAAGGACCCTTCACCTGCCGGAACTGCAACTTCACCAGCATTCGGCCAGCCAAACCGCCCACCAAGGAACTCAACCACCTCAGATGTATCCTTCTCAACACCCGCTCCGCCCGCAAACACGCCGTCGAACCCTGGGACCTCCTCAACTCTACCTCCCCTGACGTCACCTTCTTGACAGAGACCTGGCTGAACCCTGCCTCCACACCTGACATCGCCTTTGCCATTCAGGAAGAATAGAAGATCACGCACAGGAACCGCACCAATGGAACAGAATAAAGAATTGCCATTGTCCACAGGAACACCCTCTGAGTATCTACCAAAACCGACAACACCCTCATAACCACCGAACACATGCACTTCCAGATCCACACCGATCCCAACCCCAGCCTCAGAGGAACCCTCATCCACAGACCCCCTGGACCCCGACCACAGTTTAGCGACTCCATCACTGACTTCATCAGCACGCACGTCCTCGCCTCCACGGACTACATCCTCCTAGGAGACCTGAACTTTAACCCCTTCGCTGCTGGCCCGTTTCCGCCGCTGTGCGGTAAACAAACGAACAGGGGCGGGCCATGACGAACCACAGCCGTCATCAGCACACGAGCACCGTAGTGCATGACGGCTGGGGTTCGTCATCAGCATGGAAGGGGTTAATCTTGAGAACAACAATGACACCAACTCCACCACCCTGCTCGACAACCTCGGACTCAGGCAGCTTGTGACAACAAGAAAACACAATTTTATAAAAGAGGGTCTAGGGGATAATTTTTACCGACCATGTAATCTCCACACCCCCAGCCAAGCACAGAAAAAACAAAAACAAGGGATTACCGGTCAACTTGTCAAACCTAATACAAGAGCCCAAGAGGACAAGATTATCAAACACTCACGATTTGGGTAGCACCAGGCTCAGAAACAAATCCCATCAGCCCACCACCCTTGTGGAGCATCGTCATCTGGGAGATGATGGAATGAAATCTGTGTAGCCAAACCAAAAGTGGAATACAGCACTAGATTTCTATCCCAGCCAAAAGTGCTCTCAAAACAGTGATGCTGATAATGTGCAGTGCGAAGTGAGTGTGATAACTAAAATTAACTAAGAGGACAAAAAATATGTTTATTCAAGATTGTCCAAATGTCAAGATTAAAAACAGCCTGATAGTGTGAAAAAATTACTATCTTTTAGCAATCGATGGAAGGTCAACATGTTTCAGCCGTAAGGGTAACAATCACCGACTTTCGTCAGGATCTAAAAAGATTGATATGCTACTGTAATAATATACACAATAAATGAAAAATTCAGAAATACTTCTTAGAAAATATATGCACCAGTCGTTATAAACCACCCTACCAGAACCTGGTGTAGAACGAAGTAACCGGTAGGCACGTATGCAATCTTCTTTCCTGAAATAATACAATAGATTAATTTGTGATGCTAATAGATGAACACACATTTCCCTGAGCAAAATGTGCAGTTAGATCATTGTCTCTAAAGTAGACAAACGAGTCCGAAAAGTGGTAAAACAGAACAGATGCTGAATATCCTCATTAATTCAAAAAGTGGTACTCACCCAGCTTTGTGTGGGAGTAAGCCTCACCTCTCCCGGCAACTGCTCGGTAAATGAGGACGCGCTTTATTCATGGGTAAAAGCAAGGAAACACAAATGAAAAGGGGAGACTCAAATGTGTTCCTTGTCCGACAACAAATTAAAAACCTTAATTGTTACTAAGATTCTGACAATAGACTACAGGGCTTGAAAAAAACCAGGATAGCAGTGGAATTGGATGATAAGGTTGACAAATTACATAATCTTTGAGTAAATGACGCTCATATACAACCCAAGTTTTTAAACTAGCAAATAATTAGATTGAGGCCATGTGAGACCAACTAATCTCCTACTCTCAAAGTAGATTTAAAGAAAGAATACCAGCCCTCCAAAAGCAAAATTTGAAGCCTCATTTAAAAATTAAGTTACTTGATAAACAAGTCCTGGAGAGAGGAATGCATGTGCACTGACAGCCACGCTTCATCCGTTATTCGCGCATGCTCAGAAACTGAGACACAATAGCACTCCCGGGCGCGCGAGCGCATTACGAAAGGTCAGTGCTCTATTGAAGCCACAAAAAGCGCTATCCGAAGAATGGAATGAACTGGCCAACAAGCCCTCTAGTCTATTGTCAGAATCTTAGTAACAATTAAGGTTTTTAATTTGTTGTCTGACAAGGAACACATTTGAGTCTGCCCTTTTCATTTGTGTTTCCTTGTTTTACCCATAAATAGAGCGGGCCTCATTTACAGAGCAGTTGCCGGGTGAGGTGAGGCTTACTCCCACACAAAGCTGGGTGAGTACCACTTTTTGAATCAATGAGGATATTCATCATCTGTTCTGTTTTGTCACTTTTCGGGCTCGTTTGTCTACTTTTGAGACAATCATCTAACTGTACATTTTGCTCAGGAGTATGTGTGTTCATCTATTAGCATCACTAATTAATCTATTGTATTAATTCAGCAAAGAAGATTGCATACGTACCTACCAGTTACTTCGGTCTACACCAGGTTCTGGTAGGGTGGTTTATAACCACTGGTGTACATATTTTCTTAGAAGTATTTCAGAATTTTTCATATATTGTGTATATTATTGCAGTAGCATGTCACTCTTTTCAGGTCCTGACGAAAGCCGGTGATTGTTACCCTTACCTGCTAAACGATAGTCATTTTTTCACACTATCAGGCTGTTTTTAATCTTTACATTTGGACAATCTTGAATAAACATATTTGTTGTCCTCTTAGTCAATTTTAGTTATCACACTCACTTCGCACTGCACATTATCAGCACCACTGTTTTGAGAGCACTTTTGGCTGGGCCAACTAATGGATAGAAATCTAGTGCTGTATTCCACTTATGGTTTGGCTACACAGATTGCATTCTATCATCTCCCAGATGACTATGCTCCGCCAGGGTGGTGGACTGATGGGATTTGTTTCTGAGCCTGGTGCTACCCAAATCGTGAGTGTTTGATGTTCTTGTCCTCTTGGGCTCTTGTGTTAGGTTTGACAGCTTGTGACAACACCCACCCACACCGCCGGCCACATGCTCGCCCCATCTTCTCCGCAAGCCCCCACGTCTCCTTCAGCAACACCACCGAACCCCACTGGACTGACCACCACTGCATCCACTTCACCTTCAGGAAGCCCACCAAGCACCACCACACCCAACTGTTGCCCCGATGATGCTGGAGCAAAGTCACAAATGACCAGCTCACCAACACCCTTGCCCAGAACCTACCCGCCGACTCCACCGACCCCAAACACTGCCGCCCACAACCTCAGACAATGGATCGACGACTGCGCCAACACCCTCACCCCGCTCAAGACACCCTCCAACAGCCACACCAGCAAGAAAGCCACCTGGTTCAGCGAAGACCTCAAGGCCTCCAAAAGAACATGCCAAAAACTGGAAAAGAACTGGCTCCACAAACGATCACCGGGCATCTACACCGCCCACAAGAACGCCACTTGTAGACATCACCAACTCATCAGAGCTGCCAAGAGTGCCTCATTTAAGGACCGCCTAGACAACAACGCACACAATAGCAAGGAGCTCTTCAACATTGTGAAGGAACTCTCCAACCCCAGCGCCAACGCCAACGCCAGCGACATCCCGTCTTTGCAAGAATTATGCATCTCACTGGCTACCTTCTTCCACCGCAAGATCACCAACATCCATGACACAATGCCACGACCGCCCAGACGACCCCCGCCCCACTCCCACTACACGCACCAACCTTCTACTCTCCTGGACAAGCGTCAACGACAAGGACACCAGCGAGATCATGAAGACCGTCCACTCCGGCTCACCACTAGACCCATGCCCCCACCACATATTCAACAAAGCCAGCACATCCATCGCACCCCATCTCAGCAAGGCCATCAACATCTCCTTCGAGACAGCAGCCTTCCCGGAAAGCGACTTTCCAAGCCTCCTTGTACACCGCATAGATACTGGTCGCTATGAAACGCTTTTGACGCTGTTTGCGTGGTCCCATAATAAAATCGCGCAAATCAGCACCCTCTTTAAGTAAAGACAAGTGTTGCTTAATTTCAGCCAGTGTGGATGATCCTAGCCATTCGAGGCAGAGTTTCCCTACACTGTATGTTGTTACTATCCCTGGATGTTGTCTCTGGGAGTATCTAAGGTCTTGTCTGGTCATTTCTAACCCCTGTGTTTTATTCAGGAATCTATCTTGACAGTTGTTTGTGTCAGTAGGCCAGATTAACCACTTTTTCCAATCAGGATGTGTTCTGTTTCAATGTAAAATTTTAGATACGTCTATCTCAATATCTGTTGTTGTATTTTCAGGTATTGGCTTTGGAATAGACGGTTTGTTAAGGTCTTTAATCTTAGCTAGGCCAAGACAGGATGTTTGGTGAATTGTGTCATTTAAAAACATAATTTGTTCTGGGATCATGCAGGCTCTGAATAATGCTTCTAGGCCTTGTACCTGCCACTTTTTTGTACCCTAGATGGTTTTTGTTTCAATGTTATTTTTCCAAAAATCAAAACCAAATATCATCATATTTTCATAAAATGCTTCCGAATATATCAATTTAGTATTTGTCAACATTGTTTTCAACCCTGTTTTATCTAACAGTTTATAATAAAACGTTTCTGCATCACTGGTGTTAAACTCTGAGAAGTACTGGAATTTCTCATAGAATGTTTTAGAACTGCTTTTAGGTGGTGTAGCACAATGTTCCCATTGATTATACTTAAAAACATTTCTAGGCTGTGCAGATTTATGCAAGTAATGATCACCATAGTGTGTGAAGCAGTACATCTGTTCATAACTAGACGAACCTTGTAAATAATCATGATCTGTGAATCTAGCTGACATTACTAAATCAGACAACATATTATTAATACTTTCAAAGTCCCAATCATCAGAGAATGTTCTAGGTTTTACAAAGTCACTTAAGGAAACCTTGAATTGATGAGGATACTTCAGGATTTCGACCGGACCATAGATTTCATAGTCAGTTTTCTCCCATACTACCCCACCGGGTATTGGAATGGCTGTGACATTTACTGTTGACAGTTCTCTTTTCTTCACGTGGGATGATCTGTGTGGTTTGAGGACTAAGTTGATGTTCTAACTTGCTGTGTCCATTGTACTATATTTTCCTTCAATGAATTTTCCCAAACAAAGTACCATGATGAGCCAAAGCAGGAGGAAAAATATACCTAGACCAAACCAGAACTCTAACCATGGTGAAATAAGGTAAATTTCCTTCAGTTGATGAAAGAGTTCCGTTGCTTTTTCTTTAAAAGTCTTTTTTGTTTCTGGCTTCACTTCGGGGTTGCTTTGATCCTCGGAAAAGTTGTCGAAGTTGATGAAGTAGCCAGAGGCAGTTCTGTCAATTTTTGGGATTGTTCTTTCAAGTTGTCTTTCGGTAGCACATTCTGATGCCACATCATTGTAGACTGGTGTTTCTTGACGAACTGTTTCAATCTCTGTTTCAAGAGGCACGAGTTCCATGGCATTATTGCATAGTCCCTCTCTGTGCACTGCAGGCTGATCGAATGTGATTAGTCTTTCAGTTTGAACCTCTTGGATTGTTGCAAGTTTGGGTAGTCTGTTGTTTCTCGGGAGTCCACTGGGCCTACTGTTGATTATAGGCCACATGATTGTGGTTTTAGCAGGTCGATTGATACAACTCTGTTCTCCTTTTTACCAGCAAGGGGCGGTAGTACTACTGATCTTGTTCCGTTGATTGCTAAGACAGGTACTGCTTTTCTGTAAGAAGGCCCAAATTCCTTCTTCACCGCTATTTTTCTCTGACTAGATCCCCAATCTTTGGAATCCAGACAGGCCTTGCTGGGGCTGTTGCTGGTGGTGCCTCGTCAGTGGTAGCTGGCTGTTGCTTTAACTTTATGTTGCTTAAGGATTTTCTTGTTTCATTCAAGTCCTGTAAAACAGCCAAACGGTCTTTGATGTCAAAGTCTGTTTTCTTATCTTCTACCACTGATACCTGACTATCTAAGTCCTGAATTTGCATTCTAGATTCGAACAATAGTTTGTATGGGCTGAAACCTTTTAGAGAATTTCTTGGCAAGTTATTTAGGCTTAATTGGACACTTACTAAATGTTTGACCCACCCAGCACCTGAACCTAATACCTTCGCTGTTATAGATTGCTTTATGTCCCGGTTTTTTCTTTCTACCACACAGTTCCCTTCGGGGTGTGACGGACAAGAATACCGCAACCCAACTCCCATGCTGGCCATGGCCTCCTTATAAGCTCGAGAGCTGAAAGCAGGACCCTGGTCACAATGGAACATGGCAATTGCGTATGTGCCGATAAAGACTCGCAGATCTTTTATAACCGTACTGGCGTCAGCCGAGCGCTGGGGCCTCATTTTTTTAAGTAGATTTAGCCTTCATGATGTACAATGGGACGCGTTTCTCTTGTTTGATTGCGCGGATAGATCGCCTTATGCTTTCTATTAGGGCTTCTGACACTACACTGGCCAGTTCTCCACTGCGATCTCTATTGCAGTCTTCACAGTTTTTTGCAAATTCATGAATACCTTCACTCATTTCCGGCCACCAGTACTCTGATTGCAATTCTCTCAGAGAGTCACTGATTGTTTGGTGTCTCAGACCCAACCCCATATGTGCTTCCTGTAATAGGAAACCTCTTCGGTTCCTGTTTGGAATTACCCTATCCCCCACTCCAGGGATTCGAGCAAAAGGAACGGAGTTTGCATCGATTACATATGCATAATTGAGTGGATAGTTCACGGGTAGTGCTGCACAGTCGCCTTTTACGGACGTTCTTACTGCCAGCATGGTTTCCCCGTCTATGTGTTTTTCTGAACGCTTTTTTGTGGCTACGGAAGCCGGTTTAGTTGCTTCCGCTGTGGCTGTATTAGCCAATTTTATTTATTTATTTATTTAGTGTATTTATAAAGCGCAGTCCTGTCACCCAAAGGGCATCCTGGCGCTTGAACTTGAGCGGTGGCACTATTCACTTACACAACAATTTTAGGAAACAAGTTCGTTTTTAACGTTTTCCTAAACGGAAGGTAGTCTCTGTGGCTTCTCAAGGAGAGTGGCAGGGAGTTCCAAAGTTTGGCCGCTGCAACACTGAATGAGCGGCCGCCCATCCTGACTCTCTGAAACCTCTGGACTACCAGCAAATGCACCGAAGAGGAACGGAGAAGTCGCGGGGCAGAGTACCAGGTGAACATATTCTGCAGAGGTATCGGGCCCAGATGAGGTACAGCCTTAAACACCAAACAAGCGGCTTTGTACAGCACTCTCAGATGTACCGGGAGCCAGTGTAGCTCTCTCAAAGCTTGGGTAGAAGAACTAGTCCTAGGGCGTGAGAGAGCCAACTTGGCGGCCATATTCTGCACTCGTTGTAGCTTCCCCACCAGAAGTAGCGCATTACAATAGTCTAAGCGACTTAGTATGGTACCGCGGACTACTTCCGGCCTGGCTTGGGCGGGGAGAAGGGGCAGAACTTTACGCAACATGCATAACAGCATCATGCACGCAGACGTGGTTTTATTAACGTGCATGTCAAGCTGTAAATTTGGGCCGAAGATCACCCCCAAGTTGCGAGCAGATACCGCAGCCGATACTGGCTCAGGGAAGGAGGCAGGCCAAAAGTTCTCTGGAAGTGCCCTCGAGATCCGATCAGTAGAACAGTAAAGGACCTCCGTCTTTGCGCTGTTAAATTGTAAGGAGTTGGCCCGTAGCCAGTCCGCTGTGGCTGCCATGCAGCGATGGAATGTCTCCAGCGAGACCGCATTGTTGCCCTCCAGGGAAAATACCAGCTGGGTGTCGTCGGCGTAGTTAAAAGCCGAGACACCAAAAGATTTTATAAGCTGGACCAAGGGGCGGAGGTACAGATTAAAAAGTATTGGGCTGATGGCCGAGCCCTGTGGGACCCCCTGCCCTACTTTCCTTGGCTCAGAACAAAATGGAGGGAGCGAGACCAACTGTTGCCGACTGCCAAGATAGGATATAAGCCAATCTCTTGCATCCTCTGTGACCCCACACTCTTCGAGTCTCCTGATGAGGGTATGGTGGCAGACCGTATCGAACGCGGCTGATATGTCGAGCAGCACTAAAAAGGCTGCCCGACCACTGTCGACATGCGAACGAAGGTTGTCCAATACGGTTACCAGCGCGGACTCCGTCCCGTGCCCGGGGCGGAAGCCAAACTGTGCCTCATCGAACCAACCGATGTTTTCCAGGAAACCTGAGAGCGAGCGGGTCACCCATTTTTCCATGATCTTAATAGGAAAAGGGAGCAAGGAAATTGGCCGATAGTTGGAAAGACAGGTCGGGTCCAGCGTTGGTTTCTTGAGCAGAGGTGACACTACTGCTAGCTTCCAAAACTCAGGGACAGATGCCAACTCCAGAAACTGGAGGCAGATGGAATACAAAGGTTGAAAAAATTCAGCCTGAAAAGCCTTCCAAAATTTGGGAGGCAGTGGATCACGTGGAGAGCCAGAGGACACCGTGTTTGCCACACTGCAGAATTCCTCAAAAGAGGGACGAGGAAAATTTTTTAGTTGGGGTCGACTGGAGAGAAGGTCCGGAGCTCCCAAGCTAGAAACTGGTGTACTCAACTGGGGTCGACTGGATGAGCCGTCCGGAGCTCCCAGACCAGGGCCAAAGGCACCTGTCTGGGGTCGACTGGACAGGCCAACCAGAGCTCCCTGATCAGGAGCTGCTATTGGGAGACGCGATTCCATCGGCTGGGGTCGACTGGATAACCCGTTCGGAGCTCCCAAGCCAGGACTAGAGCCAACTGGCCGGGGTCGACTGAGCGGGCTAACCGGAGCTCCCAGACCGAGAGCAGCGGGCAGAGGGTGTTTTAGGCCCTCTAAGATCTTAGCAGTCTTCTCTTCAAAAGCAACCGCCAGGGAGTCGCACAGGGCCTGCGATGCGGGGACCGTATTAGCCACACATATAGGGTGGGACATGTCCCTGACGATTTTAAACAGTGCTTGCAATTTATTAGGCGCCTGATTCAAGGTGGATTCCAAAAAAGCCGCCTTAGCAAGCTTAATCTGCGCTTTATAGCCCTGCAATGCGAGCCTGAACGAGGCCTTTGCTGATGGTAAATACTGCTTCCTCCAAGCCCTCTCAGCACGTTTACAGCTCAACTTCAGCTGTCGAAGCTCTTCCATGTACCAGGGAGAGGCCCGGTTCACTCTTCCACGAGACTTACGAAAGGGAGCAACCTTGTCCAGCGTGTTAGTAATCGACCGGCACAAAGTCAAGTAGCTTTCCTCCACTGAGTTACTCAGACAATAATTGTCTGGTAGTAAAGAAGGCAAAGGAGATAGGCTGAGTAGTCGAGACCAAGGTCTACCCAGTTTCGCCACTCCTACCCCGGCTGCCTCAGAGGAGTAATCACCTATACAAAGGGAGAAGGCCACAAGTGCGTGGTCAGTCCAGCATTGGCGTAAGATATCCGTGACCACTGCTAATTGAGCGTCAGCAAAAATCAAGTCCAAGATATGACCTCCCTTATGAGTCGCTGAGCAAACCAATTGCTGCAGCTGAATGTCACCAAAGGCCTGACAAAGTGTTGTAAGCGCCCCATCCAATGGACCCTCCTGCCATAAGTTGAAGTCCCCCAGGACTAGCAGCTTAGAGTGAGTGTTGGATAAGTCATATATTAGGTCAAGAAAATCTGATAGGGAGGGTGCCGAGCCCGGTGGACGGTAGCAGAGCACACCTGAGAGCAGCGTTCTCTCCAGATCTCTAATGGAGAACCCCATCAGTTCAAAACCCAAAACCTCACCAATTTTAAGCTGAAAAAGACCCAGCTTTTCTCTGTAAATGATACCAATTCCACCACCTCTGTTCTTCAGCCGAGGGGTGTGAATGATTTTAAAGCCTGGGGGGCAAGCAAGACCCAATTCAACTAGGCAGTCCTTCCGAGTCCAAGTTTCGGTTAGAAACAACACGTCCAAACCTGAGGATTCAATCAGGAAGGCAATCTCTGCATGGTGCTTGCAGAGCGACCGCACATTAAGCAAACCGCAGGACAGAGATTAAGACGGGAGTGGAACAGTAGTCTTCTGAGACCGAGACACCAAAGTCGGTCTAAGTTCCAGAAGGGCAGCCCGGGAATAAGCTAAGCGAGGAGAATGCAATAGTCCAGAGGAAGCGGCCCTATGCGCGCCCGTTGCGCGAACGGGCGCAAACGGGCTTACCTCTGGCGCGCCTACGACGCGCCCGATGCGCATGACCGCTGCGCGCTTGGTCCACCATTCCTTTAAGGTATTGGACCGAGCGGAAGTCCGCCTCCTGCGTCCCTTGACCTACTCAAGATGGCGCCCGGAGTGCACACCAACTTTACTCCCACCCAAGATGGCGGACGGACCCGGTAAACTCACTCTATCCCGCCAAGTACGGGTGAAAAGCAGTTTTTGAGTGCAGGTAAGCCTGTCAAAATTCCCCGGCCTACGGAGCCGACACCAGGAAGACAGCGCAATAAAAGCAAGCTCTAGAAGCTCTAAGCGCGATGACCAGCAGCGCATATAGTTTAAAAGCAATAAGCGCAATTAAAAGTGTTGCAGCAGCGATAAGCGCGTAGGCAAAAAGTTCAGCCAATGAATTCCCTGCAACGTGAACGCCATCACGTTGATGACTCAGAGTGTGTATCACGTGAGTCTTTTGTAGTTCTTTCTGTAAAAGAGCTACCTGGTTCCAGAGCAATTTATGCTTTATTGTGGCACCTGTTTCATCTTTGTAATCGTTTTCAATCCAGCTCTGCAGTTTATTATTGTAAGAGTTGACGCAAAAATGAGAATCGCACACGATTAGTGTCGGGAATTCACGTTCTGCATTTTCAAGCGCCATCTTTAAAGATCTGATTTCAGCTCTCTGAGCCGAACAGTACTTTACTGTTTCAGTTTTTGTTATTTTCGGTCTGAATTTACTGCACAGCCAACGACCTTTAACAATCGCGTATGCTGCATCGTAGGATTTGCTCTCTACGTTGAAATGCTGTATAAATCTATCTGTATAGATTATACAGGCGTACTGTGGGAGAGGCAGAAGTTCGATTGGCAGAGGATATTCTTCTTCATATTCTAAATCATTCAGTTTTTTGAATTGCGGGGCGAAATAGTATCTCACATCTTCCGCTCCAAGAGAATCTACACACTGTATCCATTTCGGATCCAGTGACACTGTAGGCATGTTTACTGGGCTGAATAGCACCTCGAAGGCGGATTCCGCTGTGAGGATATTAATCCTTTTGCCGTGTGCTAGTTCTCGTTCATTTGTTATTCCAGTTTGCACTGCTTTCACAGTATTTTCTGTGGGACTGAATGTTTTTCTGCTTGTGTGTACAAGTGAGATTTAATTGAAATTGGTACCTTTTCTCCCTCATTAGAGGTCAGGTACGTGAATCCACATCTTCCTGGGATGACTCGGATTACAAGATTGCGTGTGTTGTCACGTGTATCTAATTTTGTTTTTGCTAACATGTCTGTTTGCAGTGATCTCAAAATTTCTGTGTGTTTTTGAGTCCAAGGTGATTTGTTTAAAATCAGGTTTAATTAGTTTGTAGAGAGGTTTAACCCTCTCTGCGTAATTTAGAATGTAAGTTCTTCCGAAATTCAGAAAGCCTAGAATCGATTGTAAATTCTTCAGCGTTTTCGATGCTTGGAGTACAGCGCACTTCTCTAAGAAGTTGTCTGCTAGGCTTTTCCCTAACACTTGATAATTCGTATCCTAAAAATAATACTTTCAGATGGGCAATTCGAGACTTTTTAAAGTTGAATTTGTAACCCTCTGCTGCGAACCCAAGTATAATGGTGTTCACTCTTTTCAAGTGAGTATCCAAGTCGTCGTCTGTGAGATAGATATCATCTACGTAAGATAATGCCTCATCATCATATATTTGTAGTAACTCTGTTGCTCTAGCTGAGAATAGTCCTGGGCTGTTCTTGAACCCCTGTGGGAGCCTACAGAAATTTTTCTGAGACCCCATTATTGAGAAAGCGGTCAAGTATCTGCTTTCTGGTGCAATGTTTTGACAAAAGAAACCATTAGATATGTCTAATGTTGTTTTATATTTTTTCCTAACTATGTTATTCATTAGTGCAGCACTATGCGAATTTTGTACTGCAAATGTTTTGCAACATGCATTAAGGTGTCTGTAGTCCAAAACCAGACGATATGAATTGTCTGGTTTGGAGACAGGAAACAAAGGATTGTTCATTTGAGAGGTGCATGTTTCAATCACCCACTGGTATTCAAGTTGATCTAAAATCTCCCTGACTTGTTTTTCGGCTTCTCGCTTAATGGGATACTGCCTTTGTGCAGTTGGTTCACTTTTTAACTGGATTTTGTGAGGAGGAGAGTCCTCATCCCATACTACATGATTTTTATATAATGCCGGTGCCTCGGCCACTGCCCATTTCCTTGCATAAGTATATTTTTTGTGAATCGGAATGTGATTCGAGAAGCCAGGCATAATCATTTCTTCGCCACGAGGGCACTCCCTGACAAACTCTGGCCAATCTTTTTCAGCTAACAGAATATCATAGCCTTTTGAGAGTTTATCCCAAAACAGACCCCTTATTTTCCTAGTCTTATCACCCTCTATAAGCAATGTTATTTCGTATATCTTATGGGGCTCGCTAAGTCTGGTGTCGGCAGTTTCAACCTGAATGTATTCATTCGTGTCCACTGTCTCTAGATGACTCATCAGGATCTTGCGGGCTATAGTGATTTCTGCTGTACTGTCTAACATTGTCTGTGCCCACTCCCCGTTTTTCAACTGTGTCCTCAGTATTCTCGGCATGTTCGATTACTCTAATGCTGGCTACCTTCTTTTTTGGAAATTGAGATTTTTTACTCTGAGCAGGTTCCTTGTCTTTGGACTTGGTGTGCTCTCCTGGGTCTGACCGTCCTCTTCTTTCCGATTTCTGCGAAAAAGATCGAGAGGGACGTGTATCAATACTTTGATATCTATCAGGCTTCTTCAAATTATCCCTATTTCTAAGGTTATATCTTTTCTCAGAGGGCTCCCTCTAGGGAGACTGGTGTTCTCGAGTCAGAGTTCTTTCCCTCCGTCGAGGAGACCTTCCTCTGGACTGGAAAACTTTTTCCTTGGGAGTAGATTGTTTATTTCCATCCCAGCTCTTTTTAGGAGTGTTTGAATTATTTTTAATAAATAATTTTTCAGGATTTTCGAGCAGTTGGGGCTTTACTGGTTTCCCACCCAAGCTGTCTCTACCTAATTCTTCATAGCATTTCTCTATGATTCTGGCAAGCTCAATTGGTTGATCTGTTATATCTGTTTCCTTCAACTTCTGGCGGATTGCCACAGATGATGCTTCTCCTTTTATATTGGCTAGTAATATAGCCGAGGCCTGCTTGAAGTCTTTCAGTAATTTCCTACCAAGAGTTAAAGCAGGTTCTGGACCGTATTCATTTTGAATCTGTTTTAGCACATCTGGTATTACCGCCATAGACGGAACACCATGTGTTTTTGTGTAAATGGAAGCAAAGACTGTACCCCAAGTGTCACAGTCCTCCACGTGTGGGTCGACCCCCATAGGAAGGCAGATGGTCAAGATTCTGTGTTTCTCAATAGGGGTAGTATTAGGAAATACTGCCTCTATTTGAGTAATTTTCTGCGCTAACCAGAAAGGAATTTGTTCCCGTTTTACGGGTGTTTTACCAAGACATGACTGTATGTTCTGTGGTGTAATTTTATTTGTGTTCCCCTGATGAGGGGTCAGCTGTGGAACATTAACAGCTGGTTGGACTGTTGCAGTCCGCATTACATATTGGACTAACTGTCTATGTATTTTAATTAGTGTTTTTAGCTGTGCTAACAGCTCTTCTCTAGACATTTTTGCAATGTCCGGATGTGGTGTGTAGCTGGCTAGAACCGGCCACGTTGCTCCTGGTCTACCTAGTGGACCGAGCCTGGTAATAAGATCATTATGTTTTAGGGCGCCATTAAACCAGAGCAGGTGCTCTTGGAATTTTAATGGGATTTCAATCTCCTCGAAAGGAGCGTACTCTCCCGGTGGATCCTCTATTTTATAATAGTGGAACTCGTGTGTTGCAGCGTTTGCAGCTGGAAATTTTATCCATGAATAGAATACCTCTGTCTGCCGATATTCGTGTGCCTCTATCACGAAGACGACTGTGCCACCTTGTTTGGTCAGTCCATTTTCTATAAGTTTTAACGTTATAGATTTTCTTAAATGTGCCGGGATGATTATTGCACCCGGTTCAGTAGTCCCTGTACCATCGGGACCCTGCTGAGTCGCATCTCCTGCGGCATCAGTTCCGTTGTTTTTTACTGGCATTTTATAAATGCAGGTTTTGCAGAGCAGTCTCCAAGGAGACAAAGATTAGGTGCACAATATTTTGGAACACTGTATCCTTCAACGTTGAGTAAACCAGAGCTTTACATAGGAATCTCTTCCTACTGAGTTCGGGCGGATTTTAACCTTTCACCCACTCCAGACGTCTATTGGAGTATTTACGGGAGAAAGGGGTCTGTGTGAAAAATGCACGACTGAGTTACTCTAACGTCTTGCGTTAGTTTATCACCTTACCAAACGTTTGGGCGTCATGTAGTGTAGTTCCTATTTTCCCCATAGGCCCTGCGCATTGGAATAACATAAACAGTAGTATCAACGTAGAAGTGCGGATCTTCCAGGCCTCTACTGACTATGCTAAACTTAATTAGGTTTGTTACCAACTAGCTCAGAGGTCACTGGAAACTTTCTTGACTGAATAGGAAATGATCAGCTTCCCTGGCACAGCCAAGAAGGGATTCAGTTTTCCAACAACCGTGCAACATGACAACTTTGCTCCTCAGATAAGAGTCAATCTCTAGAGTCATGTGAAACAATAGACAGTTATTTTATTCACAATATGTAGAGAATAGAGAGATGGGCGTTTTCAATAAAAAGGTATTATTTATTGAACAGTCTTTCTTCTCGTACAAGAGAAATGAATTGCCACAATTGCAAGACTTGTTATTATAAAAAGTGCGTACAGTAAGATGAGTATTGCGAAATAATACTGTAAAAGCATTGATATGGTTTCTTAGCCATACAATGGTTTAAAATGAATAAAACATATATACATTCATATATACATTAGCTAACGTACTCAACTGGTGCTTCTAACTACGCCTACCCCAGTGTACCTGACCTAAGCCTAACACTTGGAAGGGGAGTAAGTAAGTAGCTTTAAGTTAAGTTGGTTTTGCCAAGGTTTGCTTCAAGAATTCTCTCTAAGGGTTTAGTCAACACCATACCTTTGGAATAGAATGTTTGAGGTCTGGTATCTCCTTCCAGGGACTCGATATCCCAGTCACTCGCAAGAGTAGGCTGGAAATGCTGGAGCTGGATTTCTCGGCATGAGAAAAGACAGCGTCTCTCTCAGCGCGTCGAGGAAGAGGAGGGGCAGCGTCCGCGGGCAGCTTGCATCTGCTGGGCTCTTGCAGGGGGACAGCTGTTCAGCTCCTGTGTTCACCACACCATCGTTCGCTCGTTAGCAGCGATAGCAGTAGCGATAGTATTAGCATTAGCGTGACAGCGATAGCTTCAGCGTTTGCTTAATGCAACGTTGGTAATATTTATTCCTGAAAGGTGCCTTGTTTGACGTAGGTTTTTGGACATAAGACGTCAATAAAGATGTCACTAGGAAGTGATCGTCTCTCAGTGCTCATTAGAGTTCTATTACTAATCAAAACATAGCAAGCGGGGATTTCCCAGGTTGCTGAGTTTTTATCTTGTTGAAGAACTCGGAGTGTTAATCTAGGAATCTTAGATAGTGGCTTCTGCTGTGTCATTTGCACTAATGAGCTGCAAAGGAAGTTGCAGAAGAAGCGATTCTGAAATGTGGCTCTGTTCGTGTGAGGCCAGAGACGAGTTTCTGAATATTGCATTTGATCGGTTATGCCACTACAGGGAATAAATGGATTTATAGCCGTATAGGGGCATAATGTCACAGTATCGGTCAGGGTCCTAGATTAGAACGCGACAGGTCGGGAGTGAGGCGGCGCGAATTTCACCCAAGTGGTGAGTCGTGTTAATTTCTTTTAATGTGCAGGCAATGCGAACATAGGGGGAGTAAGGAGGATGAAATTAGAAATGAGGTTACCACCAGTTCCGATTTATGAAAAGAAATTCACAACACAACAAGTCCAATTTTAAAAAGGAGCAAAGTGCTCCGACAATGTTTAAAAGTGCAGCAGTAATTTAAAAGCGGCAGCGGCAGCGTGACAATCCAATTTGTTGTCCGCACGCAGCCAACTGGTCCCCTAAATAGTATTTGCCAAAGAGCACACAGAAAGACTAGAGCGCTACCCCCAGAGGCGTCTTGGGAGCGTCTCTGAGCCCACACTCGATGGTGTCGGGAGTGAGGCGGCGCGAATTTCACCCAAGTGGTGAGTCGTGCTAATTTCTTTTAATGTGCAGGCAATGCGAACATAGGGGGAATAAGGAGGACGAAATTAAAAATGAGGTTACCACCAGTTCCGATTTATGAAAAGAAATTCACAACACAAGTCCAATTTTAAAAAGGAGCAAAGCGCTCCGACAATGTTTAAAAGTGCAGCAGTAGTTCAAAAGCGGCAGCGGCAGCGTGACAATCCAACACTGCCATATACTTACTTCTACTAGAATGTAATCAAGTAGAGATGATTGGCCTGATCTATTAAAAGTGTGGTTTCCTGGTTGATCTGTCTTGGTGCGCCCATTACAAGCCCTCAGTGCGTGAGTTACTGTTATTGCATTTATCTGTAAAACCAGGGGGGTCCATGCTCTAACCGGAGGAATTTGTGGGACAGGATCTAACCAAAGAGAATCCACAGCAGTGAGCAGAGGGTCAGTGGGAAAAGCTAGTGGCTCAAATTGCCAGTTAAAACCCCCTCCTATCACCATTCTAATATTGAAGGGGACCAGATCAATAAGTGTAGAGAGGATGCCTATGGTCTTGGATTCCTGTCCAGTGGTAACCGGACGGGAATAATTATTAATGAAAGCAATCTTGATCAAGGCACTAAAGGTAAGGATGGTACAAAGTGTCCAGCAGTTCAACAGTGCAGTCCAGATGAGTGGCAACCCACGTGCCTAGCCCTCCCGATGGTCTACCTCTACCTCCTATAGTGGCTAACACATCACAAGTTGCAAAGCCCCTCATAACGATATTGTCTCTAGCCCAAGTCTCCTGGAACATGCACACATTATAGTTTTGTACAAATTGCATCCGGTCAGTTTGTTTTTGATTCCAGTGATGTTCCACGACAGCACCCTCAACTGGAGGCCCGGGCTCACAATAGCATCTTGCATAGTGGGACCTGAAGTGTTGGGGGCTAACGTGGGCTCCTGCTCAAACTGAGGTCTATAGTTCCCACTTGCAGTATAGAACTATTCCTAACCATAGATGTGGTTATAAGTTCAGAAGAATAGGTGACAATTTGTTACAGCTCCTGAGAGGACACACTCTGGGCTTCTGGTCCCAGCTGAGATTTGTGCTGGGGCACCATTGAAGTCACGTGAGTCACACCTGCAATATTCATGGTCTGTGACCCAATAGTATTCGGATCAGGATCCCTGGTGGTCTCCTCTGAACCCAATCTAGTGTAATAATCATATGAGGTTGAGAGTCAATTCACCTCTTCAAGTGCCCCAAATCTATTAGTTACTGCGACGTTATACTGGATTTGGGAAGACTGGATTTGGGAAGGATGGAGATGTGACCAGTGTGTTGGAGCTCTTGTGCCTGGGGTCCATGTTGGTGGGTAGTTACAGGTTTTAAAAAAATCCAAGGTGTGTAATTGAATCCCTATGGGTGGTGCATCAAAACTGGGAAAATGGAGGGCAAAAAATTGGACTGTCCGTGGGTTGCTAAAATTGATGACTATGCAGCTACCATTAATTGACTTAGAGTTCTTGCCAACCCAACTCACTCTTCGAACCAGTAGTATCTCACCCGCCCTATCATAGGGGAAATGGCCATGCCTGGTAGCCAGACTAGGCATTTGTTTCTTAGTTGCAGCTCTGTTTCTTCCCGTCCGGTTTTTAATTCAGGTACACCAGTCAAAAATATAACATAATGGAGTGAGGCTGGGGTAAATTAATTGTTGGCAAGGCCAGAGAGACCAAGGCTGGGCCCTCGGTATGTGCTGGGATGGGCACTGCCCTGACTGTACTCTGGACAGAGTGTGCAGGTTCATCTCTGCATTAACCTCCATGGTTCGGGGCAGGGTGGGAGCTCGCAGTATCATTATTAGAATTGATGTTAGAGTTGCAAGCGCTGGACTTGTCAACATTCTTAGGTGGTGGACACAATGGGCTAGGAAGAGGTGGACCTCTGGGAGATAGGGATTGCTCTGTTCTAACCGTCTGTGTGCTGCAGTCTTTCTTCTCTACTAGAGGCAACAATTTATTTGCCAGAGGATTGTTTAATGCACACTGGGCAGGAGTCTGGCCGCTGTTTCGATTCCCAAGATGGAGCACTAATTCTTCTTTAACAATGGCTCTCTTCTGTGCCTCTCGTTCTAATACCAAATTCCTCACCCAAGAAGGGCATTCAAGATTTTTGCAGGATTTGGAGGGAGATTCTACTTCTTGTCCTGGTCTAATTAGTTCACTCTCCATGGAGTTCATTTCTGAACTAGTCGTTTTAGATGGACCTTTTCATTTGCCGTTTTTCTGTCTCACAGCTTTGGCTAAAGAGGTTTATATTCTGCCTTTACGAGTTTTTGGAATTGCTGGGGGAGATTGTAGGGGTGATATCAAGGAATCGCTGCATCCGGGTAGGGATCTTAATGAACGGGGTCAATCCCGGACTGGTTTGTGCAGAGAGTGATGGTTCAGTGGGTTTGGGGAAAAGATCCGAGGTTAAAGAAAGCCACCTTTCTGTTAGCTCGATTTCAGTCGAGACTCCCCCGATGGCTCTCTGATGCATCCTATCAATAGAGGTTTGAGGGAGTGGGGCCGGTATTAGTATCAGGGGATTTTTTTTAGGTACACAGCCATGCTTCACCATATCGGAAGGAAATGAGGTTTAAGTGGGCACAGTCCTGAAAAAGAACCTGACCCCAGAAAAAAGTATATAATGCAACCAGCTAGAGTTTTAAACATCGAGAGGAGATGTAAACATAAGCCAATAAGTGCAAGGTGATGAAGCTAAAAAGCCTAAACCCAAAAGGGCAAAAGTGCAACATGCATAAAATAATTAGCAGCAGAAAGGGCATGTAAACATAAACCAGAGTAAACATGCTACTAAGGCTAAAAATACACTAACCCAGAAGGCAAAGTTGCAACAAGCTTAAAATATTTAGCTGCAGAGAGGGCATGTGAGCACAAACCAGAATATACAGGCTACTAAAGCTAAAAATACACTAACCCAAAGAGCAAAAGTGCAACATGCTTAATATGATTAGCAGCAAAAAGGGAGTATAAACATAGACCGGAATACTCTGGCTACTGGGACTGAAAATACACTAACCCAAATGGCAACAATGTAAATTACTTGGGGTAATTTTGACAGCCAAAAAGTATGTGTGAGCCAATTACTGTACGTGTTACAAAAACCCGGTTTAAATGTATAACAAGTCCCGGGGTGCTCGCTCAAAGTATTTGGAGACAGTTCGTGAAAATATGTCAAGTCAATTGTGGCGGATGCGAGGGCAAATGAGAGAAGAAATAATAATAAATAACGAAAAAAATTGAAGGACTGACAGTACCACTAAGCCGTCACTGATTGGAGCACAGGGACCTGAGCCCTTGAAAATGTAAGAGGGGTGGCCCTGCCCTGCCTCTTTCTGGCAATGACGGGCAAGGACAGGCCTACCCTTGACCCGAGCTTGGCCTGCATGCGTTCCGCGCCGCGGGGTGCGAGCAGCATTTAAAAGGCTTTAGGTTGCGCCTCCCTCGCAGCTGCTGGTGATGATGTCCCCGCATGGCACTCTGGAACTGGAAGTCCCACCAGAGTGTGAATTGGCCCTGTGGTTGGTGGAGAAGCCTAAGTGCACACCACAGGTTCTGCGGGTGCAAAAAGGAGCACAGTATCACCCAAAGCCCCCTCAGAATGATCACAGCTCACACGCTGCAGCCCATTCGTGGCAGTTTATGCGTTAATAGGTTAATTTCATATTTTAATGTTTATAAAAACTATATTTTTTATATTATTATTTTTATATTTTCGAACTCTATTATACTTCTTTTTTTTAACTTTGAAAATGATGTAATGTTTTATATCTTCCCCCAAAAATATGTCTATTTTTTGGGGGGGGAAGAAAACTGCACTCCCATACCGGTAGCGTACCAAGCTCCTTCACCACACGAATCTGACTCACGACATTGCTAAACTCGTAAATGATGCGCATTTCGTATCCGACAGGTTTGTGACACCGCATCCCGCGTAACATCATATAAGCATGAAGTCGTCCCAGCTGCTACTTTGGTATCTGACGGGTACGCAGTAGCAAGCCACACATTACGTCATGTACGTATTTGGTCGCGCCCGCTGCCCGTTGCATATGCAACAAGTGCACGCTGCCAGGCCCTGTGTTACGTCACAGATGTATGGTGTTGCGCCGGGTTCCCCATTCCCTTGTTTTTTTGTCTCAAAAGTATATGTAAATAACTTTAAACAGTATATGAGAGCAAGCGATAATCTAAAATATTTTAACGATTTATATATTTCTCACTGTAATAAACTTTTATTATGATAAATATATTTTCTCAAAATCGCGTAGGGTGCAGCCTCCTTGCACGCTTGGTGCGTGATTGCCATGTGACCTTAAAAAACAGCATATGATTGCTCCATAACATTTCCCATTGTAACAGTTGGAGGACCCGACCCATTTTAGTCATTCTCTCTACAGCGTTTGATGAGAGACACCTCTCCTGCTTAGAAAGCTTTTTTGAAAGGATTTTTGCTGTATACACATACACAACATGCAACGATCATCTTGATCAATATTCATGGTCTGTACATTAGCCTTCCACGTGTGATGGCCATGCATCTCAAACGTTACATCAAAAAACAAATGTGTGTTACACAAGGCCCCTGGTGTGTGTTTGTGTGTGTGTGTGTGTGTGTGCACATTATTGTGCTCCCTTTCGGCCTGGGTATTGGTGGCTCTAAGAAGTATCATCAGCCACGGGCAGAGTGTACATCCTAGATCACATGTGACAAACAGTAAACAGTAATGTGTAGATTTGTATTGCTGTACGCTCTGTTGTCTGGCTTTACCAATATAGGGCCAGATGTAGGTGGCTAAATACCGGTTGGCAACACCAAAATTTGTTAAATTTAAGAGTTACTGACCAGTATCTACCCATGTGCGACGTAGGTATTACCGAACGCCATTGGTAATAAGAAATCGCTAAAGTAAGGGAAACCAGTTACCGATTCCTTATTTACCGATTGGCAGATATCCAAACGCAAAAATACTGAATCGGTAAATAAGAAATCGGTAATTAATCGCAAATGCCAAAAATCGGTATTTAAGAATCGGTAATTACCACTGACTCAAAGCAGGGGGTAATCAGGTGCACTGCATATAAACAGCCCCAAAATGCAACAGTGTGAACACAATGGCGGCCCTCTACGTCATAGCATGGCGGTTACGTTTGCGAGTAGCAGGACTGAGGGTCTGGAGACTGGAGGAACATGTGTAAAGACTGCGTGTCACACTGTTCCAAATGACTGAGGCAGAAATACATGAGAGTTACAGGCTACAACCACAAACCATCCTAGACCTGATACGGGACCTGCACCCATTCCTGTAGCCTGCACCTACTTGCATCAGGAAGTTACCAGGGTGTGATAGATGTGGCAGGTGGTGTGTCACAGAGTTGCCTGTCCCGTTCCTTCAACTCCTTCTTGGATGCCGTGATGCAGAGAATGCATCACTACATACACCTTCCCAGTACACAGGCCGAACTGCAGAAGACAAAGCTGGATTTTTACCAAAGGGCACAGTTCCCACATGTAATAGGGTGCATAGATGGGACCCACAAACTAATCTGCCCACCTGCTGCTACAGAATAGATATACCGCAACCGTAAATCCAGGCATTCCATCAATGTGCAGGTGATATGTGATGCAGACAACATCATCACTGACATCATGGCCAAATTTCCAGGGAGTGCCCATGACGCCTACATATTCAGGAACAGTGGGATCTACACATGTCTGGCCGCTGGTGAATTTGGAGAAGGATACCTACTAGGTAAATCAATGTGACACACCCTGATGTATACTTTGGATGAATGCATTGGTGACTCCAATTAATGAAACTTCCTTTCCCATTTAGGTGACAACGCTTATGCCATGCGGTCATTCATCCTAACGCTATACCTCAACCCTTCAACCCCAAGTAAGAGAAGATACAATGTGGCACATAAAAGCACGCGCAACATTGTGGAGTGCACCTTTGGACTACTGAAAAGCAGGTTCCGTTGCCTCCACAAAAGTCGAGGTGTATGTCAGTACCGCCCCATCATCTGCTGTAAAATAATAGCAACATGTGCAATGCTGCATAACCTTGCCACAAAGAAAGGGACAGCAGTGGAACTAACTGACTCTGAGGACGAGGGTGAGGAATGTCCACAGCCAGAGCACAGCACAGCAGGTGTTGCAGCAGCACCAGATGGGAGACACAGACGGGCTGAGATAACACACAACTACTTCTGAGTTAGTAAGGAGACATAGCCAGTTACTGTATGTGAGTGATGGTGTTTAATGACCATAGCACACCACCACAACTTGATGTGTGTCACATGTTAGGCCTAGACCAAATGCAGTGCCCATACAAAAAATGTGTTACATCACCCATTTGAGGAAAACCATGTAATGGCTGGCTCTACTTCCTGCGCCCAAGTGCTGCACTGCTGCAGTCCTTTGCCCCAGATCCTCACTGGCAGTCTGTCCTGTGGCGTTCGCTGCGCCTTCGAAACTCTGTGGGAGAGGGTGTGATGCTACTACGGCTAGTAGCCTCTTCACTTTCACCCACATCACCTGTAGTGGCTACCTTGTCAGCTTGTAACAGTTCTAGTGCACTGGTCATTGTGACCAGCCCCCTTGCCACATCACGGCTGCAGTAGGCCATCTCCTCCTGCATGGCCACCGAGCGCCTGCAGAGCAGAGAAGTGGCAGTAGAGGGGCAGTTCTCCACCTTGGTGTAATTGTCAATTATTTGCCTCTCCCTGCGCCTAGACAATCGGTCCTCATCTAGTTTGCTGCAGAGCAACCTCACTGCCTCAGACACGTCCTTCATGCCCTCAGCCACAGTAGTGTTCATGGAACAGATGCCCCTCTCAATACCCTGCATGTGCCCATTCATCTGTCCCAACTGCCGCTGCACTGACCTAATGGCCTTTCCTTGCAGGCGCTGGACCTTCAACATGTTCCCCTCAAGGCCAGCGAACACACTCTCATCTTCTCCCTGAGAAGGGGGACTGGCTGCCCTTGCCCTGCGGCATCTGGAACGTGTGTGTGCCCGCTCTGTGGGAGACTGTGAGCCTGCCCCGTTGGCATCCTCAGCCACCGTGGACTGTTGTCCTCCTGTGCTATCCTCCTCGGACACCTTCATCTGCTGGAGGGTGGCCACTGCATGCCTCCTGTCTCTCGGTGCTGGTGGTGTTGAAGGTGATGGTGGTGTTGGTGGTGATGGTGGTGGTAGTGGTGATGGTGGTGGTGGTGGTAGTGGTGGTGGGGTGGTGTGCCCTGAAGGCAACTGGACCTCCTCCTCTTGTGTCCTCTCTGTTCTGTGTGCCTTTAGTTTGCTACCCTCTGCTACCCTGCAAGATGGCTCACCTTTGAAGACATAATGTACATTTGCTCACTTATTTGGCAGCATTTGCATTGTAATAAATGTCATGCCTGACAATCACACTGATTGTCCTCTGCTTGCTAATTGCTAATTGGTGTCACATGCCTTTGGGTTCAGTGGACAGGCTGTTCTGACATGTGTTACTTCTGACTACATCTCCCATAATGCATTGCATGTTTTAATTAAAACATGTACTGGAGTGGGAGTCCCTATGCCTCTTTGGGGATTGGGGGGTGGGAGTGGGGTGCACAGCATTCTGTGAATGCATCTTACCTTGTTTGTTGGCAGCTCTAGCTGAGCAGTCTGCATCCCCAATGCCACTCACACTCTCCGGCTGGAGGGTGGACTCGACCAGGAGATCCAGGGCAGTTGGTGCAGGTACTGGGTTCCTCCATCCACCTGTGCGGTTGGCTTGCTTCTACCTCTCAGCCAGCCTCGCCTTCGTAGACTTCGTCAGATCATACCATCTTTTTTTAAGGTCCTCAATGGAGCGCTTGGTAACTCAAATTGCATTTATTTGTTCCTGAATTGCAAGGCAATTGTGCCTTTTCTGTGATTAAGGCATGTGCAGGGACTGTTTTCCAAATAATTTGTCGTGGTCCTTGGTCACATCCTAAATTAGGACCTCCAGCTCCCTTTCACTGAATTTGTGCTTCCATTGTCTTTCACCTGCCTCCTTCTTCCTCTCCTGGTTGTCCATTTTGCACAGTTTTCTCACCAAAATTCAGTTCTGGTGCTCCTGGCTTTTCTGCTCAGCTTGCTGCCTCACAATCAGCTCCAAGTTCAGTGCACCTGCATGGGTGGGGCCACTTACTGGTCAGGAGGTAATGAGGATGCACAGGATTGACTGATTTGACAATTACCGATTTTGTAAATTACCGAATGGTTAATTACCGAATCGGTATTAAGGATTACGTGTTAATGGGGAATCATTTTTAACCGATTTATTCCGAATCGCAATTTTTTTATTGATTATTACCGAATGGTTAATTTTACCGATTCATTACGTACATCTGAAATACAGAGTTCTTAATAACAAATCTGTAAAATTCGCTATTAAGGACTCGGTATTTCAGGATTACCTACATCTGGCCCATAGTAGTGTGTTATATGTGAGACATTCAGATTCACGTTTGACATGCATTGCTTGATTGCAATGAGCGTTAACACTGTGTATGATGTAGCCTCACTGCTGATCCTCCCTCAATCCGAGCACATTCACATATGTACGCTTCACAATAGCAACACTTTCAATAATACTGCACACCATTGACATGCATGTATGCGCAAATTCACAACCTTGACAACATGTGATGTTCGCCATACAATCTTTTCGAACAGCATCTCATTAGCGATAGATGCCGCCCGCCCAACACATGCTACAATAATGTAAATTGCGCATTCTGCGACGTCAAAACTGCAAAAGAAACCCACATAAGTACACTTCCTGGCCAGGCAGGAACTGAACAACGCCCAGGTCCCCGGAATAATTATTCACACCCCTACGCTGGCCTGGCGTACGCTAGTCCAGCCCACTTTGCGTACGTACAAATAGTCAAGTCAAGTCAAGTCAAGTCAATAAATTTATATAGCGCGCTACATACCCAGAGGGTCTCAAGGCGCTTGAGGAAGGGTGGGGAATTACTTGTCAAATATCCACGTTTTAAGTTGCTTTCTGAATGCTAGGTGGTTCTGAGTAAGGCGAAGGTGAGTGGGAAGTGAGTTCCAGGTTTTAGCTGCCAGGTAGGAGAAGGATCTACCTCCCATGGTGGTTTTGTTGATGCGAGGTACAGTGGCAAGGGCTTGGTTGGAGGATCGTAATTGGCGGGAGGGGGTGTAGAAGGACAGTTGTGTGTTGAGGCATTCGGGTCCGAATTCGTAAAGTGCTTTGTGTGCGTGGGTTAGGAGCCGGAAAGTAATCCTCTTATTGACGGGGAGCCAGTGGAGGTTTTTCAGGTGACCAGAGATGTGTTCTTTACGCGGGATGTCTAATATGAGCCTGGCTGAAGCGTTCTGGATGCGTTGGAGTTTTTTCTGGAGTTTTGCGGTGGTACCGGCGTAGAGGGTGTTTCCGTAGACCAGTCGGCTCGTGATCAGAGCGTGGGTGACTGTTTTTCTAGTTTCAGTTGGGGTCCAGCGAAATGTTTTTTTGAGCATGCGCAGAATGTTGAAGCAAGATAAAGAAACAGCGTTGACTTGTCTGGTCATCGAGAGTGAGGAGTCCAGGATGACGCCCAGGTTAGGTGCGTGGTCCGTCGGGATGGGTGCTTTTCCAAGGGCCTCTGGCCACCAAGAGTCATCCCAGGCGGAGGAGGGGGAGGTGCCTAGGATGAGGACTTCTGTTTTGTCTGAGTTCAGTTTCAGACGGCTGTGCTTCATCCATTCGGCTACTTCTTTCATTCCTTCATGCAGGTTGGTTTTGGCAGTGTTAGGGTCTCTGGTGAGTGATAGGATCAGTTGAGTGTCGTCGGCGTAGGAGATGATGTTGAGGTTGTGTTGGCGTGCGATGGTCGCGAGGGGGCTCATGTATACGTTGAAGAGGGTGGGGCTGAGTGACGATCCTTGTGGCACGCCGCAGATGACTTCAGTGGCCTCTGACTTGAATGGTGGGAGGCGGACTCTCTGGGTTCTTCCGGCAAGAAACAAGGTGATCCAATCCAGTGCTTTTCCTTGGATTCCGACGTTTCTGAGGCGTTGTAAAAGGGTGCTATGACAGACCTTGTCGAAGGCTGCGGAGAGGTCAAGGAGGATGAGGGCGACTGTGTCTCCATTGTCCAGTAGAGTTCGAATGTCGTCTGTTGCTGCGATGAGGGCGGTTTCAGTGCTGTGCTTGGCTCGGAAGCCGGATTGTGAGGAGTCGAGGGATTTGTTGGTTTCGAGGAATCAAGCTGGTTGTTGACTGCTTTCTCGATGACTTTGGCCGGGAATGGAAGGAGTGAGATAGGGCGGTAGTTTTTGAGTTCGGTGGGGTCAGCAGTGGGTTTCTTCAGGAGGGCGCTGAGTTCGGCATGTTTCCAGCTTTCCGGGAAGGTTGCAGAGTTGAGGGAGCAGTTGATGACGTCTCGGAGGTGCGGTGCTATAATGGAGTCTGCTTTGTTGAAGATGTGGTGAGGGCATGGGTCTGTGGGGGATCCTGAGTGGATAGAGTTCAACAGACGGATGGTGTCCTCAGTGGAGATTGGCTTCCAGTCATTGAGGATGTTCAAGGGGGGTGGGAGTTCTGCAGGGGGTTGGGTGGGTTGGTCTACGGGTCGGTTGTCGAAGCTGTTGTGGATGTCTGCAATTTTGTTGTGGAAGAATGAGGCTAGGGAGTCGCAGAGGGCTTGAGAGGGGGTGATGTCATTGGAGTTGGCTGCGGGGTTGGTAAATTCTTTGACGATGTTGAATAGTTCCTTGCTGTTGTGGGCGTTGTTATCTAGTCAGTCCTTGAAAGCGGCTTTCTTGGCATTCCGGATCAGTTGGTGGTGAGTGCGGGTGGCGTTTTTGAAGGCGTCCTTGGTGCTGGTGGTTGGGTCTTTTTTCCAGGCCTTCTCAAGGGAGCGACAGAGTTTCTTGGATTTCTTAAGATCATTGTTGAACCAGGAGGCCTTCTTGCTGCCTAGTTTGATTTGTCGTTTTTTCAGTGGTGCTAGGATGTCGGCGCTGTTGGATAACCATTGGGTGAGGTTGGTGGCTGCTTGGTCGGGGTTTGAGGAGTGGTCTGGGGGGATTTGAAGAAGCGATGAGGAGATCTGGTCGATGGTGATTTTGTTCCAGTTTCTTTGCAGAGTGGGTTGGGGGTGGTTGTTGGATGTGGGCTTGTTGTAGGTAAAGTGAACGCAGCTGTGGTCAGTCCAAAGGAGAGCTGTGGTGTGGCTGAAGGAGACATGTTTACTGGAGGTGAAGATAGGGTCGAGTGTGTGACCTGCGATGTGGGTGGGGGTAGTGACAAGTTGTTTAAGTCCGAGGTTGGCGAGGTTGTCCAAAAGGGTGGTGGTGTTACGGTCGTTGTTCTTTTCAAGGTGAAAGTTGAGGTCTCCCAAAAGTATGTAATCCTCGGAGGGGAGCGCGTGTGGAGTGATGAAGTCCGTGATGTCTTCGCTAAATTGTGCGCGGGGTCCTGGTGGCCTGTAAAGGAGGGTGCCTCTGAGTATGGTCTTGGGGTCGATGTGGATCTGGAAGTGAAGGTGTTCAGAGTTGGCGAGATTGACGTCTGAGCTGGTTGAGATGCGGATGGATTTCTTATGGACGATAGCGATGCCTCCTCCTGTGTGGCCGGTGCGGTCCTTGCGAATGATCTTATAGCCTTCCGGGATGGCAATGGTGATGTCTGGGGCTGAGGAGGCGTTCATCCATGTTTCTGTTAGGAAGGCGACGTCCGGTGAGATGGTGTCTAGTAGATTCCAGAGGTTGATGGCGTGTCTGTGGACCGAGCGGGTGTTGAGCAGGATGCATTGTAGGTGGTTGGGGTCGGATATCTGTTGTGTGTTCGTAGATGAGGAGATGTTCTTGGTGCCATCGAACTTGCAGGAGTTGCAGGAGAAGGGTCCATGGGTGTGTCCAGGAGCGGCTTGGACGCAGTTGGGGGAACGGCCGGGGTTAAGGGCTAGGAGGGTGGTGGCATCGTAAGTAATGCGGGAGGGGTGGGCATTACGAGGACCAGGGGGTATGGCACTGGGCGCGGTCCAGGCGCGGACGGGCGTAGACGGACTTACCTTTGGCGCACCTTCGGTGCGGCCGCAGCGCGTGGACGCTGCACGAGGGGGCATTGGCCATAAATGGATGGTGGTGGGGGCGGAGCTTGGGAGGGTCAGCTGGGAGGCGGGGTCTGGGAGGAGACATGGGTGGAAGTAAACACACTCTGAAATGGCCGCCCGGTAATAAACCGAAACTGGGGCACAGCCGGAGCTCAACTCGATACAATGTTGCCAAAGATATACAAAAATGCTTCTAAGTTAAATCTCTCAGCCGCTATGCAGTTCGTGGCTGTATGCAAATTGGATTAAATTAATGTGGGCTAAGAACGATACCAGGCGCTGAGTGGTGCGCTGTAACGGGGTGGCAGGCTGCAGGAATCAGGTCAGGCAAAGCAGGCAGCAAGGAGAGCCTTCCGTCGTGAGAGCAGGGAGCAGGGGGAGCGACCGTGATGGAAGGAATCCAGACGGTCACAGGATAGGAGAGGACGGGGCTGGTGTAGTCGACAGTGTGTGGGAGGGTCAGCTGGGAGGCGGGGCCTGGGAGGAGACACGGGTGGAAGTAAACACACTCTGAAATGGCCGCCCGGTAATAAACCGAAACTGGGGCACAGCCGGAGCTCAACTCGATACAATGTTGCCAAAGATATACAAAAATGCTTCTAAGTTAAATCTCTCAGCCGCTATGCAGTTCGTGGCTGTATGCAAATTGGATTAAATTAATGTGGGCTAAGAACGATACCAGGCGCTGAGTGGTGCGCTGTAGCGGGGTGGCAGGCTGCAGGAATCAGGTCAGGCAAAGCAGGCAGCAAGGAGAGCCTTCCGTCGTGAGAGCAGGGAGCAGGGGGAGCGACCGTGATGGAAGGAATCCAGACGGATAATGACTATGCCACAAGTCCCCATTCTTCCACACTGCCTCAGGTGATATGGCTGCATCCACCTCGCATATCACAATGTGCAATAAAAAAAGGGATCCATGACGTGTACACCATCCTGCAATCAACACTGCATCTGAATTGTGAACACTGCTGCCCGTAGTGTTTGCACATACAACAATAACATCAGGGGAGCAGTGGGGCCTGGGAGCCCAGCGGCTCCAATTGAGCGCGGTGCTGCAGGAGAGGAGGGCTGCATCAGCCAAGCGATGTTGACCTGCGTAATGATGTGATCTCTGACCTCATTCAGTCACATGTCTTTCTCATTTTAAGGATCTGCAGGACCATACTGTAGGCTTCAACCAGCGGGCAGCACTGCCCTACAGACACGTGTTTAGCGCAGTGTTGCGGGATGGGTGAGGAGCATCAGCCTTCCGTGCCAGGTGCGAACAAGCGATGTTGCTGTGCGTAATGATGTGATCTCTGACCTTATTCAGTCACATGTCTGTCTCATTTTAAGGATCTGCTGGACCATACTGTAGGCCTGAATCAGCGGGCAGCGCTGCCTACAGACACTTGGCGTTGGCTTTTAGGGCACTGTAGTGAGCTCATTACTTAGTGTACATGCACACAGCCTTCCGCCACTGCATTACACACGCACATTATGCTTCTAGCATATGCTCTGTTCCTTTGTATGTGAACGTTGGTATAACATATTATTTAACCTTGTGTATTCTCGTGCACTCCAACTCCTCTTTGAACCATGATTACCACTAACAGTTGGTAGATCGCACTCAACTGGTGTTTTCTATTAAGCTTGAAATAAACCTTCATTTACCTCCACACATTTCTACCATTAAATTATTTCTCCCTTTTCAGACACTGAATTCATCGACCCAAAATGGGAAGAGTGGGTGCTCACCCCGTAATGATGCCCTGGGCATTCTGACGCCTTCCATTGTGGTGTCAAGACACTGGCCCTGAGAAGACACCTGCTCTCCCACCCTACAAAAGTACCCCGGACTCAGAGCTTGCACCGGCACGTTGTTGGACACACCGGTGGTGGCAGGTGAGCCGTGAAGCATCAGTGTGCAGGACCTACAATTGAGCACAGTGCAGGGGAAGGGGCTGGGGTGCAGCAGCCTGGGTGCACAGGTGCAGGCAAGCGATGTCCCCATAACTAATAATCTAATCTCTGGCCATCCAGCAGAAGTGTTTAGGTGTATCAGCCTGGGTGCACAGGTGCGAACAAGCGATGTGGCTGTCCGTAATGATGTGATATCTGACCTCATTCAGTCACATCTCTGTCTCATTCTAATGACCTGCTGGACCATACTGTAGGCCTGAACCAGTGGGCACCGCTGCCCTACAGACATGTGTTGAGCGCGGTGCTGCGGGGATGGGTGGGATGCATGAGCCTGCCATGCGTAATGATGTGATCTCTGTCTTGATTCCGTCTCATCTCTGTCTCATTTTAAGGATCTGCTGGACCGTACTGTAGGCCTGAGCCAGCGGGCAGAGCTGCCTTACAGACATGTGGTGTTGGCTTTAAGGGCACTGTAGTGAGCTCATTACTAAGTGTTCATGCACACAGGCTTACACCACTGCATTACACGAGCACATTATGCTTCTAGCATGCTCTCTGTTCCTTTGTATGTGATTATTGGTATAACATAATATTATTTAACCATGTGTATTCTCGTGCACTCCAACTCCTCTTTGGTAGATTGTACTTCAAAAACGAAGGATGCACTCAACAGGTGCGAACAAGCAATGGGGCCGTCTGTAATGATGTGATATCTGACCTCATTCAGTCACATCTCTGTCTCATTTTAACAACCTGCTGGACCTTACTGTAGGCCTGAACCAGTGGGCAGCACTGCCCTACAGACACTGGTTGAGCGCAGTGCTGCGGGAGGGGTGGGGTGCCTCAGCCTGGGTCCCCAGGTGCGAACAAGCATTGTTGCTGTGAGTAATGATGTGATCTCTGACCTGAATCAGTCTCATCTCTGTCTCATTTTAAGGACCTGCTGGACCATACTGTAGGTCTGAGCCAGCGGGCAGCACTGCCCTACAGACACATGCCGTTGGCTTTTAGGGCACTGTAGTGAGCTGATTGCTAAGTGTACTTGCACACAGGCTTCCGCCACTGCATCACACATGCACATTATGCTTCTAGCATGCACTCTGTTCCTTTGTATGTGAATGTTGGTATAACATTATTATTTAACCTTGTGTATTCTTGTGCACTCCAACTTCTCTTTGAACCACGATTACCACTAACACTTGGTAGATGGTACTTCAAAAACGAAGAATGCACTCAGCTGGTGTTTTCTATTAAGCTTGAAATAAACCTTCATTTACCTCCAGACGTTTCCACCATTAAATTTCTTTTCAGATACTGAATTGATTGAGACCAAATGGGAAGAGCGGGTGCTCACCCTGTAATGATGCCCTCGGAATTCTGACGCCTTCCAACATGGTATCAAGACACCGCCCCGACCAGAGAACTGCTCTCCGACCCTACAAAGGTACCCCGGACTCAGAGCTTGCACCATCACGTCATTGGACACACCGATGGTGGCAGGTGAGCAGTGAAGCCTCGGTGTGCAGGACCTACAGTTGAGCACAGTGCGGGGGAAGGGGCTGGGGTGCAGCAGCCTGGGTGCACAGGTGCAGGCAAGCGATTTACCTGCAGCTAATAATATAATATCTGGCCTCATTCATATGTTTCATTTTAAGGACTTCCTGGACCACACTCTTTCTCGCCGACCCCAGTGTCCTAAACAAATGGGTGACGGGAGGTAAACACTGAGGGCTGGGTGCAGTAGGCCGACGCTCTGTCTCCTCCTCCCTCTGTTTTTTTGACTCTCCCTCCCCTTCTCCCTTCCACCCACTCCCTCTCCCTCCCATTCTCACTATCTTCCTTTCATTCGGACCACCTTTCTTTACCTCCTCCACATGGCACACATACTTATGTTTAATTTTTGTCTTGCAGGTTGCGTACGCTGCTTCCAGAGAAGTCCAACCCATGTATTTCATGTTATACTGTTGTTTGTTCTAATAAACTTATGTTTCCATTTATTTGTGATGTTTTAATAAAGGTTATTTTTTTTCCCAACAAATAAGTGAGTGTATAGGTCTTCTTGTCTGTAGTTTATTGTGAAAATCGTCTGTTTATAGGAGATTATGATGGAAAACATTTGTAATTTTGCAGTGCACCTACCAAATAAGTATGGGCAGAAAATCCGTTTTGCTCGCGGATTTTGCGGATTTTCGGTAAATTCGCAATCCGCGAGATTCGCGAATCTCCCGCAAAATCCGCAAATCCGCGAGCAGCGGATTTTATGGCTTGCTCGCACTGTTCGCGTGAGTTCGCGGCTTCCCAGTACAACTTCGCGCCCCGCGAATAAGCGCTAAATTGCAGAAATACGATCTTAGCAAAACTGAAACTACTTACCAGGTTCAAAAGTTCAGGCTCATCATTAGTAGCCATTTCCTGTAGTGCTTCCTGAGGGGCCTCTCCAGAGTTCAGTTGCCTACTTGCAACTATTATGCGACCCTGCTCTGAACCTCAGAATAGTTACACATATGCCACAAAGGTCCTGAATTACAGCTAAGGGAGACAAGCAGGAGCCAGGCTGGAAGTTCAAATCCATTAATCAGCCCCTAATTCATTATTGTCAGTTGGGGCAGGGCAGGTGTTGTAACTAATTTTGCAACAATGAAAGCACTTAGCAAGTGCAAAAGATCACTAATCAGGAAGCACTAAGGAAGCAGGTGCCAGCTAAAAAAATATTCTGTGACACATTAATCAGCCCCAAATTAATTCAGGTCACTTGAGGCAGGGAAGGTGTGCTTTGCTTTGCCACAATAATGTACACTGACTGGACAACCAGAGGGTGCTGTGATGAAACAGAGGGTGGCATGGGTGGGCCAGAGGGTGGCATGAGTAGTCAGAGAGTGGCAGTGGTGACAGAGAGTGGCAGTGATGAAGAAGAGTGTCCCAAACAGGCTGGACACGTAGAAACAACAAGTTCGCAAAACTTGCGACCCGACAGGTAAGTTCGCGTTTGCGAAATTGTACAAAACCCTCGCGAACTGGCAGAAACCCGCGCGAACACACAAAAAAAAATTCGCAAATTCGCAAGAATTCGCGGATTTTGCGAATTGCGAGTTCGCAAATCCGCAAAATTCGCGAACGCGAGATTCGCAAAATTCGCCCATGCTTACTACCAAACATAAACCAACAGACTATTACACAAATGAAGCCTGGGTAATTCTACAACTGCAAGGGTTCTATGAGTGTATCACTTCATAACAGCATGAGTACTGCCCGTGTGATTACAGAACCAATAAGGCACTGCCTAGGACCACCGAGGCGTCAGGGACTGCCGAGGACCACCCTGCATATTTAAGTAATGCCCAGAAGGGTGGCGATCCCCTGGCTTCAGTTGGCCTCGAACCCCCTGAACAATTAGTAAACAAAACTCGGGAAGGTGGCGATCCCCTAGGCTGCGAAACGTCTCTACGCCTAATTTACATGTGACATTAGGATCCCCAGTCCTACAGAGACCCCATAATATAATTGGCATACAGGATTGGCCACGGAACATTACCCATCAGGGGCCTCATTTAAATGAACGGGTGAGACCCTGCTTCATTTTTTTTTCCTCTTCATTTTTACCATTCGGATCCGCTCTATTAAAGCAATACGAGGTTTTACTCCTCTCGCTTCAACTAGTCAAACAAGGATTTGCTATTACAGAGTGGAAGCCATGCACCCGCCCTCTAATAGCAAACATAAATGTCCAGCGGATGCACAGCAAAGGACACTGTATGAGCTGTGCCTGGAAGGTTGCGCTCCCTAGGACCATGATGCGTTGGTTAGTATAAACACATACTAACACTAGTTACAAATGTGTAGTACAGTGACCAGAGTGTAGTGAAGAGGCAGAGGAAGTGCAAAATCTAAAAATATGAATCTTACCAGAGGTCGGATGACATAGTTAAAAGAGCTGACGACCCTGTGATGAGTAGAAACAGCTACACAAAGAAAAGGATCTTCAGCACAACGCAAGCAATCTTGAAATATTGGTGAGTGCTGCCTTCTTTTTACCTTCTCCGCTCGTCGCCAAATTTACGTAGTAAAGAGGCAGACAGCAGTGGATCCGATAAGTAGATGGATTACAGGAAAACAAGACACCTTAAACAGCCACCAACAGGAGCAGACAGCAAGGCAAGCGTCGTCTCCAGCACCATGTACAAACTCCCCAAGGTTCCCCTCATGACAACCCTACCTTCTAACATTGCATACTTACATTCTAGTAGAATTACATACTAACATTCTACTATGACTTACATTGGAATACTACACAGACCACATGACTGTACAGCAATGAGCTCACAGTTTCATCCCTGAGTCTTGACACCGGTAGGGTGAGTAGTTTGCTTCCCACTCCCTGTATTGTATTAACGCAAACTAACACTACTTCCACAGGTATGCTACAGCACCCAGAGCATATCACTTTACAGCAATAAGCTCACGATGTAAGCTCACGGTTTAATCCCAGAGTCTTCAGACCAGTAGGGGTGTGTAGTTTGCTGTTAATGTTATATGGGCTTGTATAGCGCGCAGCTGCCCCAGCCAAGGGGCGTCCCGGCGCTTACTGTATGAGGAGTGGACAGATGATGGGATCAGGGAGGTAGGAAGGGAGAAGAGAGTTTAGCAGAAGAGGTGAGTTTTTATAGCTTTCCTAAAGGACTGCAGATCCTGTATCCCTCTGATCGGATCAGGAAGGTCATTCCAGAGCTTTGCAGCCATGTATTTGAAGGAGCCGCCGCCCATCCTGGATAATTTGATACGAGGTACTGTTGCGAGATTTTGTCCTTCAGAGCGTAGGGTACGTCGAGGGACGTAGTTAGACAGAAGGGGACAGAGCATGGGTGGAGAAGCCATTTTTAGGATTTTAAATGCTAGGCACAGTGTTTTGAAATGAATTTGTTTCTCCATTGGGAGCCAGTGGAGTTTGGTGAGAGTACTGGTTACGGACGCATGGCGGGGGATACCTACCAGAGCCCTAGCCGCGGCGTTCTGTACTCGCTCGAGTCTAGCTTTTTCAGCTACGTTCGTTCCTAGCAAAAGGGAGCTGGCATAATCCAGCCTGGAGAGGATGGCTGCCTGTACTATCGTCTGACGGGTTTGGTTGTCGAAGAATTCAGGGATGGGTCTGAGATTCCTAAGAATGCCGAAGCAGGTTGCTGCCACTTTTTTTGTGTGCTGAGTGAATTTAAGGGCAGAGTCTACCCAGACTCCCAGGTTTTTGACACAGTCCTTGGGTTCCGGTGGTTGTCCTAGGTCTGCTGGCCACCAGTTGTCCCCCCAAGCGTTCGTCTTTTTTCCTACCACCAACACCTCAGTTTTACCGGCGTTAAGCTGAAGGTAGTTCGCTGTCATCCATTCTGTGATGTCAACGAGAGTGCGTTGGAATTTTTGGGTGCTAAGCCCACCTTCATCGTTTAGTGCCACCACCAGCTGAGTGTCGTCAGCGTAGGATACGAGCGACAGTCCGTGTCTCCTGGCCACCTTAGCCAGGGGCTGGACATACACATTGAACAGGGTGGGGCTAAGAGCTGAGCCCTGGGGTAAGCCCTGTTCAATGGGACATTCCCTGGAGAGGTGGGGGGGGTTGTAGACTCGGAAGGACCGGCCCGATAGAAAGTCTCTGAAGCATTCAAGGGCTAGCCCTGATACCCTGACCTCTTTTAGCCTGAACAGCAGAACCTCGTGTGACACCGTTTCGAAGGCAGCACTGAGATCAAGGAGAATCAGTGCTGCCGTTCCACCAGAGTCTAAAATGGTGCGGAGGTGTTCAGTCACACTTAGTAGGGCTGTCTCAGTGCTGTGACCAGCCCGGAAGCCATGTTGTGACCAGTCTAAGATGCCAGGTGTTTGGTCAGGATGGTGTTTACATGGGCTTCTGCTACCTTGGCTGGCCAAGGGAGGAGGGATATTGGTCTAAAGTTTTCGGATTTATTAGGGTCCAATGTAGGTTTCTTAATGATTGGTGATATCCGGGCTTGTTTCCACTTGGAGGGGATTATACCAGTAGAGAAGGATTTGTTAATAATCTCTCACAGAGGGCCCAGAACAATTTTGTCTGCTTCTCTAAAGGTTTCTGGTTTGAGAGGGTCTGCTGGTGAACTGGACTTGATTTTATTGCAGATTTTAGAAAAGTCTTCTTGGCTAAGGGCCGGAATGTTAGCGAGGTTGGATTTGTTGGGGTCATCCGAAGGGGTGAGTTCTGGGGTGGGGGGAAAAGTGCTGTAGATTTTCCGAATTTTTTCTAAGAAATAAGAGGCCAAGTTGTCGCATAGTGCAGGTGAAGAGTTTAGGTTAGCCATTGTTTTTTTGGTGCTGAGTTCTTTAAGAATTTTAAAGATGGTTTTTGATGCATTATGGCTATTTTTGATCTCCGTGGCGTAATAGGCTGCCCTGGTCTTGCATATGCTACGATGGTAGGTTTTTGGGGATTTTGTGTATAGAATTTTGCTACCCACTCCCTATATACTATAAATGCATGCTAACACTACTTACACAGTTATACTACAGCAGATAGAATTCTACAGCACCCAGAGCCCATCACTTTACATCAATCAGCTCGGATTGATACCTAACTCTTCACACCGGTAGGTGTGAGTAGTTCGCTTCCCGCTTCCGGTATAGTATAAACACACAGTAGCGGTCAGTAGTTCGTTTCCCACTTTGGTATAAACGTCTACTAACTCTACTTGCACACATATACTACAGCGCCCAGAGCCCATCCTTTTACAGCAATCCCCTCAGTTTCATCCCCAAGTCTTCACACCGGTACGCGTGAGTACTTCGCTTCCCGAGTCCGGTATAGTATAAAGTCACGATAGCGGTCAGTAGGTCGCTTCCCACTCCCTGTATCGTATAAACGCCTACTAACACTACTTGCTCACATATGCTACAAAGACCAGAGCACATCACTTTACAGCAATGAGCTCATGGTTTAGGCACTCAGTTTCATACCTGAGTGTAGCAGCATATCATCTCAGCACCATGTCACTCTGAGCAACACCGCACTTTCAGACCAGTAAGAGTGACTACTTCGCTTCGCACTCCCCCACAGAGGTTACAGTGCTCCTACCCTCCTTTCCTACTTCTTCACCCTTTTTCCCCCTTACTCGCTTCAACGGAATCACAAAATGGCGACCAACACTTCCTAGTTGCAACCGCTCGCAGCCAATAAGCAGCAAGCTCATGCTCGTAACGCCTCAGCCAATCAGATGGCGAATTCCCAAATATCGATATCTGTAAATTTTGATATTTCCCAAAAACTACTGAACGGATTTACACCAAATAAACAAAAGCGTGCTTTTTAGACCAAGACCCTTCTACCAGCTAAATTTGGGGTAATTCCGTTCACCTGTTCGACCTGTAGCCTTGTCTAAATTTTCCTATGGAAATTAACGTGGAGAAAACACGTTTTTGGGCCCCCCCTTTTATCTCAAGCCCCCCTTGATGAATCACCCCCAAACTTTCAACTTTGGATCTGATATGACCAAAGAATTAATTTGGACAATTTCATTAAGATTCATCAAATAACGCCAAAGTTATAAGCAAAACAAAAAATGCTCTTCCTATGGAAACTTGGTCCTAACTATAACTACCTACTGGCGAGTCATCAGTAGGTAGTTATAGTTAGGACCAATTTTCCATAGGAAAAGCATTTTTTGATTTGCTAATAACTTTGGCGTAGTTTGACGAATTGAGGAAATAAAAATTTTACGTGGCCAGTGTATCCCCTACATGCACCCTATGTATGTACATATACCCCGTGTATGTCCATGTCATCATGCAATTCCCTTCTCATGCCTGTAATAATAATGCCTCTGCATTTCCGTCCAATGTTAGCATGTCAGTTACCAGGCCCTCCATGAATGAAACGTTAATTCTGCACTGAGGCCTCCGTTGCCAATGCATTTACATGGTACACGTTTAAAAGTCGAGATGAACTCGTTTTCTGGCTCAGCCGAGCCAGGGCCCGAATTCAGGCTCCAAGCCTCCTGTAACTCTGAAAGCTGCAGAATAGTTATTTATCCCTGACCTTTCACTTACTTCCTGCTCAGACGAGAGGTGCCCAGCCTGGCCTGCCAAAGACAGTATTTTGCCTACAGTTATCTGCTCCGCTCCATAGAAACACATTCCTGTCTAACGAATAGGGTAAACATATTCCGCCTGCAGAAGATAGGGCCTAGCCTTTCTGTCTCCATTCAAGTGATTTACCGAACCTGCATCCATAGAAGGCCCATGGCCCCACGCAATGCACGAAGAAATATAGGCACACACTAGCATTTAGTGATGAGCTGCCTTTACTCCAGCGACCTTTAAGTCAGACAATACATCCTCCAAACATACGATATCAGATAATGTCAGAGGTACAGGTCGTTTTGACACCCAAGACTCCTCTACTAGTACGAAAAGTCAGCTCCCCACCAGTTTCCCCCAGTTACACGTCAATTCCACGTCATGACCAATTTACGCGCACAAGTAGGGTAAAGGTTTCTGCTGACCATGCAGACCCTCTCCATGTATCCACCCACCTATGACACACCTATGACTCATCAAGTGAACACCCATGTGTACGCCTTCATACACGCCCTTTTCATGCCCATGTGCTCTTATCTCTCTTTCACTTGCTCCGCCTGGAATGCTCAGCCTTCTCTATCCAAGTTAATGTATGTTTTAACTATATATATGTGTTCTGTGAATAAAGATTTAGATGACGATCCTTCCTGATCCCTAGTGGTGATGGAACCCGATTCTCCAGTAACTCGAGTCACTGTATTAAAGCCCTTCTGAATCAGATACCACGGACTCTGCCTCTCATTATATGAGTTATCCTTATTAATGTATAGAAATTATGACAGGGTAATTAATTTATTTACCACAGAATCTTCGTGAAATTCTCCCAAAAAAAAGTCTATACAGGTCAACTCCTATCCGGGAAGTTTGGGTGTGATTCATTAAGGGGGGCTGACAAAAAAAGGGGTGTTCCAAAATACATTTTCCCCATGTTAATTTCCATAGGAAATTTTGAGATGAGCTACAGCCCGAACTGCTGAACGGAATTACCCCAAATTTGGCAAAAAGGTAGGGCTTGGTTCAGAATTCAACCTTTCTTTTAAATGGTGTAAATCTAAAATCAATTTTCTATAGGAAACTTTGTGCAAGGCTACAGTCGAAACTACTGAACGGAATTACCCCAAATTTGGCAAAAAGGTAGTGCTAGTGATTGGATAAGAGAGCGACCTTTTTTTAATCGGTGGAAATCCGTTCAGTAGTTGCTAAGAAATTAGGAAAATAAAAGTTTCAATATCTGGGCGGAGCCTAAGTCCTGAGCACAAACGTCACTGGGATTGACTGCCAACACTCCAAACCAGGAAGTGTTGGCAGCCATTTTGTGGCTTGGTAGAAGCAAGTCACCAAAAAACAGAGAAACAAAGGTATAAAACCAGAGAAGGGGGCAGGGTAGAAACACCATGCCCCCCTAGGCCTGCTCAGGGGTCCATAAAGGACCCCCAAGGCCAAAGAAAGCTTTTTAAAAAAAAATCATTTAAGAGCAATATGCGCTGGGGTTGCGGGTTCCCGCGTTTTATTTTAATGAGACCCCCGGTTGGGCTAGGTCTTTATGAAATTTTCCAAAAAGTTTCTCTTTTTTGATCAATTCCTATCTTGAAAATTTGGGGGTGATTGGTTAAGGGGGGACTAAGAAAAAAGGGGGGTTGCAAAATGTGTTTTCTCAATGCAATTTCCATAGGAAACTTTAGCCAAGGCTACAGGTCAAACTACTGAACGGAATAATGCCAAATTTGGCAGGGAGAAAGGTCTTGGCCCAGAAAGCACGCTTTTGTTTAAATGGGGTGAATTTGTTCAGTAGTCTTTGAGAGATATCAAATGTAACGGATATCGATATTTGAGAATTCTGACATCTGATTGGCTGAGGCGTTACAAGTGTGAGCTTACGGCTTATTGGCAGTTGAAACTAGGAAGTGTTGGCAGCCGTTTTGTGACTTAGTCCGTCAACTCGCATCTCTCTGTGTAGAAGTCATTGGGTCTGAAGTTTTACCTCTGTGAGGCAACACTGGCATCTGTGTCTGTGTGAGATACCCCTTTCTCGCTACCTCTACCCACATCACCAGGTCGCGGCTATGCCTTTAGAAGCCAGTTCATCGGCTCGGAGCTCTGTGAGTCAGTCTGTGGGCACGACCCCCTACACTACCCAAACACCACTGCACTGCCTTAAACCCTAAAACACTACCCCTAGCACAATCCCCTACACTACAGAAACACCACTGCACTACCTTAAACCCTAAATCACTACCCCCAGCACGACCCCCTACAGTACTCAAACACCACTGCTCGGCCTTAAACCCTAAAACCCTACTCCCAGCATGACCCCCTACACTCCCCATAAACCACTGCACTGCTGTAAAACCTAAAACACTACCCCCAGTATGACCCCCTACAATACACAATCACCACTGCACTACCCTAAACCCTACATCTACCCCCAGCATGACCTCCTACAGTACCCAAACACCACTGCTCTACCATAAACCCTAAATCTACCCCCAGCACGACCCCCTATACTACCCAAACACCACTGCACTACCTGTAGACCCTAAAACACTGCCACCAGCATGACCCCAGGTGTGCAACGCCCATTGGACTCAAAGGGCTTCAGCCCCCCTAAATTCTAAAACGCTACCCCCAGCACGACCCCCTACACTACCCAAACACGACTCCACTACCCTAAACCCTAACACACTACCCCCAGCACAACACCCTACACTTCCTAAAGACCACTGCATTACCCTAAACCCTAAATGCACCCCCAGCACCACCCCTACATTACACAAACACCACTGCACTACCCTAAACCCTAAGACACAACCCACAGCAGGACCCCCTACACTACACATACACCACTGCACTACCCTAAACCATAAAACACTACCTGTCCGTCGGCTCGCAGCTCTGCATCTGCGAGCCGTCGAGCCCGCAGCTCTACCTCTGTGAGCCAGCTCGTAAGCTCATAGCTGTGTCTCTGCTAGCAGGACCATTGGCCTGTTGCTCTCCGTATGCGAGTCAGACCAAAGCTCTCCCTCTGCGACCCAGTACGCTGCTGTGCCTTTGCAAGACAACAGCCCGTAGCTCTCCCTGTGTGAGCCAAGCCCCAGCTGTCCTTCTGCGAGCCGCAGCTGTCCTTCTGCGAGCTTGCCCGTAGGCCCGCAGGTCTCCCTGTGGTAGCCTGATCGCAGCTGTCACTCTGCAAAACGATATTGGGAATATAAGGCGGCTCTAAAAAGAGCCCTTGTGTTTATTAGTTGGAGCTACATATAAGTGCGGATGCACAGCTTGAGGTTTTTCAAAAAAACTCGATTTCCCTGATCTGCGAAGTGTACTCCATCACTTCTGTAGATATCAACCATATCAAAACGTATGTTGTTGTAGATCAACCCCATAGTATAGTAGGTGAGCTGCAGTAACTTTTAAAACTGCGTTATTTTTAATAATTGCAGGGGAAACATGGGGCATTTTTAAAACTTGCTTATTTTTACTTCACTTTTAGCTGAAACTTGCTTCCTACCTGACTGCTTTATACTTTCTCTCTCCCTGCTCTGGTCCCCGTGGCATTTTGCTGATCGTTGTGGAGGGCAGCACTTTACTCTGCTTCGTCACCCTCCTGGTGACGCATTTCCGGGGGTGGAGGGGACGGAATTGGTCACTTTGCCGGCATTTAGGCAGAGCAGACTGCAGACTCGCAGCATAGTAGGTGAGCTGCAGTGTCTTTTAAAACACCGCTATTTTTAATAATTGCAGGGGAAACGTGGGGCATTTTTAAAACTTGCTTATTTTTACTTTACTTCTAGCTGAAACTTGCTTCCTACCTGACTGCTTTATACTTTGTCTCTCCCCACTCCCGTCCACCGCAGCATTTTGACGATTGTTTTGGAGGGCGACACTTTGCTTTGCTTCGTCACCCTCCTGGTGACGCATTTCCTGGGGTGGAGGGGCCGAAACTGGGAACTTTGCCTGCATTTAGCCATGAGCAGACCACGGCTGCGCAGTGGACGCGCGCAACGGGCACGCTGCTAGCGTGCCGAAGGCGCACCAGGGGCGAGCCCGTCTCCGCCTGGACTTCGCCAGACACCAGCAATGCTGCCGGTTTTGGGAAAAAAATGCTTTCTTACTCTCTGGAAGAACTTATATCCATCAAGACAGCAAGTAAATCTTGCTGTCCTTCCCTGTGCAGTCTTCCCATGGGTCCATTTTGTTGAAGAAGCTGTGGCTTCAACACATGGATGCCCACGTCATCTTCTCCTACCTTTTCATCTGATCACGGCATGGACATCAAACTTCTTAGTCTCAATTGCCGGTCTTTAGTCAAACACTATCTAGATGTATATGACCTGCTGTCTGACGAAGCTCCTAATGTCATTTTTTTGACAGAGACATGGTTGTCTTCTGACACGGTGGCAGAACCAGGATTGGCACTGCCCCCAGGGTATAACATTATTACCCTTAACTGGGAGACAAGAGGCGGCGGTGTGGCAGTTGTGTTTAAATAATGCTATACCTGCATATTTGTCAAGGAAGATGTACCAGGCTGTGAATGTGGTCGGTTCGGGATCTCTTTTAACTCTAATTATACCATGTCCAGCCTATTGGTGTATCGCCCTCCAGGCCCCTCGAAGGAGTGGAGGGCTGCACTGGTTGACACAGTAGGTTCACTGGTTGTAAGATGTGCTGACTTCTCTGTCATTGGTGACTTAAACATGCATCTTGACAATCCCCATGACCCTAAGAAGCCTGACCAGTTGATAAGATTGCTCCCTGTGCTACTAACACCTGTGAGCAAGGCCATCAACATGTCCTTATCAATGGCCAAGGTTCCTAGGTCATGGAAGCAGGCTAGGGTAATGCCACTTTTAAAGAAGTCCACACATGAGAACTTTCACCCTATCTCCCTAATTCCTTGGTCCACTAAGATCTCAGAAGCCTATCTCAACTCTATCTTGTCAGGCTACTTGGAGGACAATAACAAACTGGATTCCTCCCAGTGCGGGTTTTGCCCGAGTCTGAGCACAGAGTCTGCCCTCCTAGCTGCGACTGAACAACTAAGAACAGCACTGGATAAGGCACCCACTTCGGCACTAATTCTATTAGATCTTAGTGCCGCATTTGATACGGTCTTTCATCAGATATTGATACAGATGTTGAAGGAAGCTGACATAATGTGCCGCACCCTAGACAGGTTTATCTCCTTTCTTTCGGAGAGGACCTCTCTGATGTCAGCCCCTCTCTTCGCCTCCTGACCCCATTCTATCAAACAAGGATTGCCGCAGGGGTTGGTGTTGAGTCCAACACTTTTCAACCTGTATGTTCAGCCCCTAGCTGAGGTAGCCAAGAGGAGAGGGCTGACTCTAGTGTCATACGCTGATGACACTCAACTAGTTGTCGCCTTCTCTGATGACTGTCTGAACGACGCTGCTAAATTCTGGTGTGCTTTAGCGGACGTTGTAGGGTGGATGACGGCCAACTGTCTCCAGCTTAATGCCAGCAAGTCTGAGGTCTTGCTGATTGGGAAAGACCAGGAGCTGTGGAGTGAACAGTGGTGGCCCCCCACCGTGGGCCCCGCACCCACCCCTAAACAGGTGGTGAAGAACCTTGGGTACTGGGTGGACTGAGCTTTGAGTTTTCAAACCCAGACCAAGAAGGTAGCAGCGACACGTTTTGTCATTATGCGCGGACTGATACCCCTTCTGGGTTTCTTTGACCCTTCCATCCGACAGATGATTGTCCAGGCATCCGTGCTGTCAAGATTGGACTATGCCAGCTTGTTATATCTGGGGGCCAATAAGACGGAGATTGTGTGATTGCAGAGAGTCCAGAATGCGGCCGCCAGAACTCTTCTGGGCCTGCGGCGCGGCTGCTCCACCTCCACTGCCATTCGTCAGCTTCATTGGCTGCCAGTGGCAAACGGGTGGAGTTTAAGTCTCTCTGTCTTGTGTTTAGGATCTTGAATTCCCTAGCTCCTGGCATTTTGGCTGGCTTGCTCTCCATCTATGCCCCTTCCCGTTATCTTCGTTCAGCAGGTCAACACCTTGCAGTTGTACCTCGGGTTAAAGGGCCCGCGCCGGTGGACGCTCTTTTCACATTCTAACAGCTAAGCTGTGGAATGCCCTGCCTGTTTACATCCGGAGTATTGACAACTACCTGACATTCCGGAGGGCCCTGAAAAGGTATCTTTTCCCAGCCCTCTCGGGGTGGTCGTCTCTCAGGCTTTTCTTCTGCTTGTTGTTGTTTGTTTTTTTGGAATCTTTGCTGTTAGTTGCCTCTCTGCTCTAGCGCCGGGACGCCCCTTTGCTGGGGCGGCTGTTGCGCTTTATAAATCAGCCTAACCTAACCTAACCATTCTATGGTCTCTGAGGTATGCAGACACAGCTTTGTTGACATTCTTCCTAGTTTTTCAATCTGAGGACAAAATTGGTTTGACCATTTCCACTTCTGTTTTTGGCATATATTGGAATATACAAAGACAGTTTGAGGCAAAAGCAACATTTATTGTCTAAAAGTGTCCTTCATTAGCATTTCCAAATCTACCCCAGTCAATGTGCCTAGGTTATTTCCACCACAGTGCACAATCAGGAGGTCAGGGAGCTGGAGATGCAAACAGGTTTTAACCAAAGGCAGCAATTGGTGCCACCTCAATCCTCTTTGTGCAAACCATTTCATGTCCACATTTTGTAAACCTAGGTCTAAGTCAATATGTCTCTATTCTGCATACCTCTTGCACCACAAAACATAGCTATGTCCTACGATCCACACTATCATTTTGAAGGTATAGCTGAAAGACATGGATAGATGTTTGTAGCTCATGCAGTCTGTTCGTAGAATAAGAGCTATTTTTAAAGATGGGGAACTACTTTTTTTTCTCATTCGAAACGATAACTGATTGGGAGATGAAAAACATTGTTTTCTACAAAGAAGGGTGCATATTCGTTTGTCGAAAAGCATCTTTATCACTTTTGTCATTGGTTAATAAAAAAGCAGTTTCAATGCGGAGTACATATGATAGGATAACAGTTGCCCAGTTCAACCACACCTGCTATTTGGAAAGCACGGTTTGAACTTAAAGCAATGGCGAACTTTTAACCCTCACATGCCGTTAAATGTTTGAGAAAATGTTGCACATTTTTTTTGTTAGGGTTAAAAAAATCATGAACTTTTAAATTGCACGTGTTGTAGAATGTTCTAGATAGTATGCTGATAGAATACATTGCGCTTCTCACCTTTATGTGTCCTTAAATTTTGTTTTAAATGATTACATGGAAAGTTAAAAAATAACCAATAGAGAGAGGTTTTGCAATTTGTAAAAATCAAGGAACTATTCTGATTTGCTCTTGACATGTATTTATGTGTGGAGCATCAGGAAAATGGTGCCACTACTGGTTCCATTCTTGATGAGAGTGGTGCATTACATGTACTGAGGGATAAAGAAAGAATTGCATACGTTTGTGACATTAATAGGCATGCATCAATGTTGGCTTTTGCGAATCCATAATTGCGATTTTTAAGGAATCCCAATTAAGGAATCGCAAAAGCCTATGCATGTAGAAATCGCTTAAAAAAATAGCGATTTCTAAACATTCCTTAATTGCAAGTCGCAATTAAGGAATACCTCCCCATTCATTCCTATGGGCCTAGAGACCCATAGGAATGAATGAGAGGACATTCTCAATTTGCAATTCTCAATTAGAGAATCACAAATTGAGAATGCAATTTCAAGGGTGCCAGGGTGTCAAAAGGACACCCTGTTGCACCCTTGAAATCTGCATATGAGTACATCTTCCACACACACCTGCCCAAAGGGCAAGTGTGTGTGTTAAATGCAACTTTGAAAAATGCACTGTAGTGTATTTTTCAAAGTTTTAGCAAATTACCAGCAAGTTCAACTTCATAGTAATTTGCTCCCCCTATTGTCGAAATCGCAATTTTTTTACTTTAATTAATTGCATTTAAGGAATCTCAATTTGAAATTCTTTAAATGCAATCGCAATTTAAGTAATCCCAATTTAGAGAATACTTAAATTGCGATTTTTGCATTTGGGATGATGCAATCCAAATACAAAAATGCAGGTCGCAAAAGGGCAGATTCTGAGAATCTGCCCGTTTGCGACCGGTTTTTGCTTTGATGCATGTGCCTGTTGGACTCTGCATACCAACTACGAACGCAAGTAAGAAATTAAGAAGGTGTGATATGTGTTGTGTAGTAGTGGATAAGTATGTGAGGTGATATTTTTAACTTTGAAAGTATTTTTTATTTCTAAATAACATAGTTTTAGTGAAGTGTGGTGTTTCACATTGGTTCTAAAACATGGATAAAGTGTGTCTAATTATTAATGAAGTACTTTATATATGTTTTGGAGTTTTTCAGATAGAAAAGATGTAACTTGTCATCTGTAAAAGAGTGGTTTGAAAATGATATGCAGCGCTTATTTGGATTTGTATATGTATTCCGACGAGATAAACAGAATGACACACGTTTCCAAATTATTCTTAGTCTGGAAATAGAGTTGAAGGGGTAAGAGTAGAAAATTCATGTGTTATTAACTTAACAGAGATGGAACAAAAACCAAAAATGTTATGTGGACAATTTGAGGTCTCATTTTTTATACTGAGAGTAGATTTCAATATCAGTCAAGACTGGTGTGTTACTGGGAGGCTTTGGATTTTGTTGTTGTTATGAAATGGAAGTTGCTGGGGAGCGTTTTTTAAGAAGGCATTTTTTATAAATATGTGAGACATAAAAAATAAATGAAAATGTTCTGTGTATATTTTCTGTACGATTTTGTTCACAGTGCTACAGTAAATGTGATTATTAATGAAGGTAATTATCAGACTGTGTTTGTCTGCTGAATATACGCAGGCCTTTAAGTGGTCCGGGTCTTGTCGGTACTGAGCTCCGCCACCCGAATTTTTTATTCCACTGAAAGCTGTTAATATCCACATAGTAAAGGGACGATACATAAAAAGTTTGGGAATTACACCTTTATTTACTCTGTCCAGCTCTCACCACCATGTTGTGCACCCAGCAGTACTGTTCATAAAAATAATGTAATACAGCTCTTTGTATTATAAAAATAGCCCTTCTGTTTATTGCCATATTGGTAGGGTTTGTACTATATAGAGAATGATGCAATCAGTTTCATTGGTATAAAACTGCACTGTGTTATGTTGGAAATATTACATATGCATAGGTTGTGATGTTATATTTTACACTGTGAGGTACATTTGAATATATTTGAAGACAAGTGTTATATTGTGAACCAGTTCATAATGTGCATAGATTACATGGAGAGTAAATGGACGAAGTATACGTACATGTTGCTTTCTGTATGTATGCATTGTTAGAATCATTTGATGATGTTTAAGATACAATCTAAATAGTGTTTGTGCTTTGCATTTGGGTATACTGCACCGTGATAGTAATTAGCGACAAGATGCTGCTAACGGGATTATTTATTGCTCGTTCATACAAAATAAAGGTGGAGAGGGACGTTTCTTTACAAGAGATATATTATAAATATGTGAGAGATAAAAAAGAAAAAAAATGTTTTAGTAAATTTTCTTTATGATTATTTCACAATGTTATTAAAAGTTATGAAAATTGTTAGGTTGTGTCTGTGTGCTGAATATACACAGGCCTTTAAGTGGGCCGGATCTTATTGGTGCTGAACACTGCTACCCCGTTCAGACACCCGCCATTTTTTTATCCCACTTAAAGCTCTCAATATCTCCCCATGCTTGTATATTGATTTCTCCAAGAACTCAGTTACTTTACAATGAACAACTTTTACCTAAGGATTCATTCATGACGTTTATATTCCCAATTTTTTGGTCAAACATGGCATTTCTAAACACCTTCAAGGTACCTTCACTTGCTATAGCAATGCACAGTGGTTTGGTACAGTTCGACAACCTACTTGCCCAACGTAGCTTGCTACAGCAAGTGTCAAAGGAAGCCGACTCTCCAGCTGACGCACTGATCAGGAAGCTGCCATCCTCTGCTGAGAAGTCCAGCGCCAGTGTTTCTGACTCCCCTTGCGGGTTGTTGGGGAATCGAGTCCCGAGACAGAGATACCAGAACTCCTTCATTCTAAGGTATGGGGCTGACTAGAACCTAAAGAAACCTTTGGTAGATTCTTGGCAAAAACTAAACCTATATTAAAGACCATACTTACTTCTTCCCTCATACTAGACTTAGGTTAGGTACATTGGGGTAGGCGTACTTTAGAAGCACCAGTTGAGTATTTTAGCCTGTGTTATTTATGTATGTATTTTTATATGGCTTAGAAACCATACAATGCTCTTACAGTATTATTTCATTTTACTGTTTACACTGTACGCATTATACTTTCCATTCTGCTTAACGATTGTAGCAGTTCACCTCCCTTGCATGAGAAAGAAGACTGTTCAATAAACCCTTTTTATTGAAACACCCGTATCTCTATTTCTGTGAACCCTCTGTAGAAACGAAGCATGCATGATTGACTGAGTGAAATACTTATCTATTGTTTCCACGACTCTGAAGACAGTTATTCCAGTCCTAGGGAAACAAGGTTGTCATGTTTATGCGGTTGTCAGAAACTAATCCCTTCTTGTGTACTCGAGAAAGTTTCTAGGGACCTCTGATCTAGCTGACACTCACTATTAAGTTTAGTACATTCGATAGAGACCAACTGATCTAAGTCCTACGTCATATCTATAGGATATATTATTCCAATGTGCAGAGCCTATTGGGAATATAGGAACTACACTGCACCATTTCACCGTCCCGCACCTATGCCTTTGCAAGCTGAGGGCCCGCACCTTTCCCTATAGTAGTCGGCCCGCATCTGTTTCTGTGGGAGTCGGCCCACAGCTCTTCCTTTGCGAGCCGATGGGCCAGTCAGCTCGCAGGTCTTCCTGTACGAGCCAGCCCGCCGGCCTGCAGCTCTCACTCGGCAAACCATTGTTCAGCTCGCAGATTTTCCTCTGCGAGGCAGTCTGCAGTTGTACCTCTGCAAGTCAACACTGGAAGTATACCGCAGCTCTCTCTCTCTCTCTGCGAGATACCCCCTTCACAATCCCTTTCTCCACATGACCGTCCCTCAGCTATCCCTTTGCAAGCCGACGGCCCACACCTCTCCCTATACCAGTTTGCCTGCAGCTGTTCCTCTGCGAGCCCGACGGCCCACCGCTCTTCCTGTACGAGTCAGCCAGTCCGCTTGCAGCTCTTTCTCTATGAGCCAGGGCGCCGGCTTGCAACTCTCCCTCTGCGAACCACCAATCAGCTCACAGCTGTTCATCTGTGAGCCGCCGTGCCCACAGTTGTACCTCTGCAAGCCAACACTTGAAATATACCGCATGTCTCTCTCTACAAGATACCCCCTTCACGCTTCCTCCCCCCACATCACCGTCCCACACCTATGATTTGCAAGCCGACGGCCTGCACCTTTCCCTATAGCAGTCGGCCCACAGCTGTTCCTGTGCGAGCCGGCCCACATCTCTCCTTCTGCGAGCCCACAGGCTGCAGCGCTCCATTTAGGAGTCAATCAGTCGGCTCGCAGTTCTTCCTCTATGAGCCAGTCCACCAGCTTACAGAGTTCTCTCTGCAAACCATCGTTCGGCTCAAAGCTCTTCATCTGCGAGCCGTCGGGACTGCAGTTCTACCTCTGCAAGCCAACACTGGAAATATACCGCAGTTCTCTCTGCGAGATATCCCCTTCATGCTCCCTCTTTTGACATTATCAGTCGCAGCGGCACCTTTGTAAGGCGGCGGCCCGTAAGTTTCACTATAGTATTTGTCCCGCAGCTGTTCCTCTGCTAGCCGGCCCACAGCTCTCCCTCTGCGTGCTATGCAGTTTAGCAATCCTGCTGTGAGTGTCATGCACTTCTCCAATCATCCAATCAGCGCTATCTACGTATCCTATCACTCCGTCAATACCTCAGCTCTTATAAATTCACCATGCACTCTCTTTGCAGCACTGTAATCATTCTAGTTAGTAGTTATGTATTTATGGAATGGCCTAGCCAAGGACAAGTACAGCTATACCATTATGTGCAGTATCTATGCACACCTGTAACCAGCTACATACTATTGGTACACTCCTATAAATACCCAGTTAGTACCCATGCAGTCTAGGAATCATGCTGTCAGTCCCATGCACTTTTCTAATCACCCCTCCAGCACGATCTACTTATCCTATCACTCCACCAAAACCTAAGTACTTACAATTTCAACATGCACTCTGTTTGCAGCAGTGTAATTATTCTAGTTAGTAGTCATGTACTTATGGAATGGCCTAGCCACTAACACTACTATAGATACAATATTCTGTGTACTATGCATGCAGACCTCTAACCAGCTACATACTATTGATACACTCTTGTAAGTACCCGGTTAGTACGTATTCAGTGTAGGAATCCTCTTGTCAGCCCCAGGCAATTCTCCTATCACCAATCCAGCACGATCTACTTATCCTATCACTCCACTTACAATTTCCATTTTCAACATGCACTCTGTTTGCAGCACTGTAATGTAGGTAGTAGTCAGGTACTTATGGATTTTGCCTAGCCACTAACACAAGTGCAGTTACAATATTCTGTGCACTATCCATGCAGACCTCTAACCAGCTACATAATATTCGTACACCTCTCTAAATATCCAGTTAGTACCTATGCAGTATGGGAATCCTCATGTCTCAATCCTATGCACTTCTCCAATCGCCCATCCAGCACTATCTACTTATCCTTTCACTCCGCCAATATCTAAGCACTTATAAATGCACTCAGAATCACTCCTTGTAGTATTGTAATCTTTTAGTCACTAGCCATGTATGCATGGAATGATACAGATTGTAACCATGCAGTTCCACAATCAGATGTGTACTACTAATGCTGTACTCTAGTATCTTTCACACTACTCATACACTACTACAATTATGCAGGTAGCACTGTTCCATTGCTGAAATCATTGATGTAGTTTCTTTGTATGTATTTTTATAGTTATACATGTGAATATGTATATATAATTATTTTAATTATATTACATTGTTTTCAAAACATTTTTTTACAGATATTTTGCATAATTATTAAGAAAGAGTTACAATGACAAGAAAAAGAGAACAAAGAAAAGAGGTTTATTTAACAAAAAGAAAAAGAGGAATTAGATAATGTACAACATGGATCTTTAAAGAAAAAGTGTAAGGGCAAGAGAACTAAAGATTTTTTTTTTAAACTTGTAAAAAGTTTCTAATTTTAAAAATAAGGAAAAGACAGATAGAACAAGAACATTGAAACAAAAGGAAAAGAAAAATCTACTACACAGTGGAAAATTGGATCATCGGAAAAAGGATTATGTTGGAAGCAGGAAGAAACAATTTCTAGAAATTCGAAAAATAATCTATAAAAGCAGAGTACAGGTATCCCGTTCTAGCTCTTGCTCAGCCTCACACGGCAGCACTACTGTTAATGCTAAATTGTCACTGAGACCTCGTCAGACAAGTTTTTTTCAGGTTCTGGATAGGTGCAAGTTGACCCTGAACAGTTGAGGAGAAAACTGGGCGCTGCTGCTGCTGACCAAGATACCGGAGTCTCAGGATCTGAGGAGCAGAATCTCAACTGATTTTGGATTAGAAGACTCAGCCCAGGCCCACATCAAGTTTTAACAAAGAATTTGACATTGGGAAAGGCGCCACTTAGAATTCTGATTTGGAAACTCGTCTTGAAAGCATTGCTTTACAGTTAAGAAGCCCTGAAGAAGTCCCTCTTGGGACGAAACGCGTCGGCTGTACGGTGCTAAACGTTTGAAAATAAAGATTTTTTGAAGAAAAACATCATCTCTCTGCAAATCATCAATAATATGGCCGGGATGCCTGTCACCCCCTCCCAACACAATCCCCAAGGATGGGAAGACAGACGCAGTTCTGAACTTTTGGAAGGCGGGAGGGAGTTACCCTCCCGGCCGTATTTATTAAAATATGAAACAAAATTAAAACATTAAAATAACAGTTTCATATCATGTACAATTTTTCATTTATTACATTACGATACACCACCACCCTTTTGGACAACACCACCACCAACACCGCAACACCACCACCCTTTTGGACAACCTCGCCAACCTCGGACTTAAACAACTTGTCACTACCCCCACCCACATCGCAGGTCACACACTCGACCCTATCTTCACCTCCAGCAAACATGTCTCCTTCAGCCACACCACAGCTCTCCTTTGGACTGACCACTGCTGCGTTCACTTTACCTACAACAAGTCCACATACAACAACCACCCCCAACCCACTCTGCGAAGAAACTGGAACAAAATCACCATCGACCAGATCTCCTCATCGCTTCTTCAAAACCCCCCCGCCCACTCCTCAAACCCCGACCAAGCAGCCACTAACCTCACCCAATGGCTATGAAACAGTGCCGACATCCTAGCACCACTGAAAAAATGACAAATCAAACTAGGCAGCAAGAAGGCCTCCTGGTTCAACGATGATCTTAAGAAATCCAAGAAACTCTGTCGCTCCCTTGAGAAGGCCTGGAAAAAAGACCCAAATACCAGCACCAAGGACGCCTTCAAAAACGCCACCCGCATACACCACCAACTGATCCGGAATGCCAAGAAAGCCGCTCTCAAGGACCGACTAGATAGCAACGCCCACAACAGCAAGGAATTATTCAACATCGTCAAGGAATTTACCAACCCCTCAGCCAACTCCAACGACATCACCCCATCTCAAGCCCTCTGAGACTCCCTAGCTTCATTCTTCCACAACAAAATTGCAGACATCCACAACAGCTTCGACAACCGACCCGAAGACCAACCCACCCAATCCTCTGCAGGACCCCAACCCACTTGAACATCCTCAATGACTGGAACCCAATCTCCACTGAGGACACCATCTGTCTGATGAACTCTATCCATTCAGGATCCCCCACAGACCCATGCCCTCACCACATCTTTAACAAAGCAGACTCCATTATAGCACCGCACCTCCGAGACGTCATCAACTGCTCCCTCAATTCCACAACCTTCCCGGAAAGCTGGAAACATGCCGAACTCAGCGCCCTCCTGAAGAAACCCACAGCTGACCCCACTGAACTCAAAAACTACCGCCCTATCTCACTCCTTCCATTCCCGGCCAAAGTCATCGAGAAAGCGGTCAACAACCAGCTCGCCGCCTTCCTCGAAACCAACAAATCCATCGACTCCTCACAGTCCGGCTTCCGAGCCAAACACAGCACTGAAACCGCCCTCATCGCAGCAACAGACGACATTCGAACTCTACTGGATAATGGAGACACAGTCGCCCTCATCCTCCTCGATCTCTCCGCAGCCTTCGACACAGTCTGTCATAGCACCCTCTTACAGCGCCTCAAAAACGTCGGAATCCAAGGAAAAGCACTGGAATGGATCACCTCCTTTCTCACCGGAAGAACCCAGAGAGTCCGCCTTCCACCATTCAAGTCAGAGGCCACTGAAGTCATCTGCGGCGTACCACAAGGATCTTCACTCAGCCCCACCCTCTTCAACGTATACATGAGCCCCCTTGCGCTCATCGCACGCCAACACAACCTCAACATCATCTCCTACGCCGATGACACTAAACTGATCCTATCACTCACCAGAGACCCTAACACTGCCAAAACCAACCTGCATGAAGGAATGAAAGAAGTAGCCGAATGGATGAAGCACAGCCGTCTGAAACTGAACTCAGACAAAACAGAAGTCCTCATCCTAGGCACCTCCCTCTCCGCCTGGGATGACTCTTGGTGGCCGGAGGCCCTTGGAAAAGCACCCACCCCGACGGACCACGCACGGAACCTGGGTGTCATCCTGGATTCCTCACTCTCGATGAACAGACAAGTCAACGCCGTTTCGTCATCTTGCTTCAATATTCTTCGCATGCTCAAAAAAACATTTCGCTGGATCCTCACCGAAACTAGAAAAATGGTTACCCACGCACTGGTCACGAGCCGCCTGGACTACGGAAACACCCTATACGCAGGTACCACCGCAAAACTCCAGAAAAAACTCCAACGCATCCAGAACGCTTCAGCCAGGCTCATATTAGACATCCCGCGTAAAGAACACATCTCTGGTCACCTGAAAAACCTCCACTGGCTCCCCATCAATAAGAGGATTACTTTCCGCCTCCTAACCCACGCACACAAAGCACTCTACGAAATCGGACCCGAATGCCTCAACACACGACTGTCCTTCTACACCCCCTCCCGCCAGCTACGGTCCTCCAACCAAGCCCTTGCCACTGTACCTCGCATCAACAAAACCACCATGGGAGGTAGATCCTTCTCCTATCTGGCAGCTAAAACCTGGAACTCACTTCCCACTCACCTTCGCCTTACTCAGAACCACCTAGCATTCAGAAAGCAACTTAAAACGTGGATATTCGACAAGTAATTCCCCACCCTTCTTCAAGCGCCTTGAGACCCTCTGGGTATGTAGCGCGCTATATAAATCTATTGACTTGACTTGACTTGACACGTTCATTGGCTAACCTTAACAAATCTCTAATACAAAGGTTTCCTAGCCGAGTCTAAACATCCTGCAAATGCATACTTTCTAAAAAATTGTACATCCTAGCATTACGGGCCAACGGCAAGGTCGTAACCGGTGTCAGATCCCTACTACCAGAACTCCCCCCTCACGGTGTGAGGGGCGGGCGCACAGAGGACTGTACCTCTGTGCCAACTCCAATTTCCCTTGTCTTTGCGGGGGCCCCTTATTTAACTCGTCGCCATCTTAATGGTTGTCCGAGGACTCGTGTGAGGTGTCTAGAAGGTAGCGTGGACCCCCCTCCCACCCCACACTGTTTCTCACATCCGCCGTCGCGGATATCCTGGCCCCGGGAAATTCTTCATAGGAGGGGCATCTAGCCGCCTCCTCCCCTGGGAGGGGCCTATGACCGCCTTCCCTTAGGCGCCCCCATACTTAGTGGGTGCCGCCTCCCCGTGTGAGGGGCCAATGGCCGCCTCCCCCCGGGCGCTCCCATCCATAATGGGTGGCGCCCCCCTCTAGGGACCTTGAAATTACTGCTCACCGATCATGACCTTACCGCCCGACCAAAAAATAAATACGACGTTTTATATGCCTATTAAGAAAGAAAATTAAACTTTACATTGCAATATGTATCCTTTTAAACACATCTTTCAATTAAACTGTTACACACCGCTTCCACTAAGGAAGAAAATGTTATGAAGCAAATCATTTTATTGCAGTACAAATATTGACATTTTTATTAACCACTAAACCAGGAGAGAAAAGATATTATCAAAGCAAATCAATTTTATTGCAGTACTAACGTTGCCATAAGGGGCTGGTGGGTGGGTCAAAATTGCTCCTTGTTCCGTCGAGGGCTCACGTGCAACGAGAGGGTGCAGCTTCCAAGCACAGGAACAAGAGGATGCTTCTTCAGATTGTAGCTCCTTTTATTCCTCTTCGGGAGGGCATGTACCCTCCTCCGGTACGCCTACGGGGCGTGGCCAACGGTGTAGGTGTCTAGGACAACCCTTCTTGGGCGGGAAAAGGCGCGCCCCGGCTACGCCGCTTCGGGCATACCAGCCGAGACACGGCCCCGCCCAAAATGGTTTCCCGGGGGGATCTGGGCCCCCTACCATACGTTCGGGGGGACCGAGTGGTCGCCCCTTTCCATATGGCCGGGATGCCTGTCACCCCCTCCCAACACAATCCCCAAGGATGGGAAGACGGACGCAGTTCTGAACTTTTGGAAGGCGGGAGGGAGTTACCCTCCCGGCCGTATTTATTAAAATATGAAACAAAATTAAAACATTAAAATAACAGTTTCATATCATGTACAATTTTTCATTTATTACATTACGATGCAGACACGTTCATTGGCTAACCTTAACAAATCTCTAATACAAAGGTTTCCTAGCCGAGTCTAAACATCCTGCAAATGCATACTTTCTAAAAAATTGTACAACCTAGCATTACGGGCCAACGGCAAGGTCGTAACCGGTGTCAGATCCCTACTACCAGAACTCCCCCCTCACGGTGTGAGGGGCGGGCGCACAGAGGACTGTACCTCTGCGCCAACTCCAATTTCCCTTGTCTTTGCGGGGGCCCCTTATTTAACTCGTCGCCATCTTAATGGTCGTCCGAGGACTCGTGTGAGGTGTCTAGAAGGTAGCGTGGACCCCCCTCCCACCCCACACTGTTTCTCACATCCGCCGTCGCGGATATCCTGGCCCCGGGAAATTCTTCATAGGAGGGGCATCTAGCCGCTTCCTCTCCTGGGAGGGGCCTATGACCGCCTTCCCTTAAGCGACCCCATACTTAGTGGGTGCCGCCTCCCCGTGTGAGGGGCCAATGGCCGCCTCCCCCCGGGCGCTCCCATCCATAATGGGTGGCGCCCCCCCTCTATGGACCTTGAAATTACTGCTCACCGATCATGACCTTACCGCCACAGGCCGGATAGTTGACCGGCTATCCGGCCCCCCCACAACTCCTACTAAAGGTCATGCTTTTCCAAACCCTTTAACCATGCTAGGAAGTCTCCTATGAGTAAGACATTCCCCTTCCGGGACAAATGGACCCCATCCTCGAGATACATGTGATCGCGAATACATCCATGTGGGATACAGTGTAACAGTGCAGAGCGAAACAACCTACTAAGCTTGTTATTGACCTTCTTTACTGAATGGTTCAGCGCTGATACAGAGAGGCCCCCCCGCCACACCCTCCTGGGAATCATGTGGGACCAGCCTATCGGGATCCTTCTCACCAACCAGCTCACAGTAGATAGAACTCGCTCGAGTAGTACTCGCCGACCGAGTGTCACCAAATCATTGCCTCCCAGGTGTACTATGATTACAGACAGCGGTGACCTTGTCCGCCCTAACATTCCCTCGAAAAAACATTGAAACTGGTCAATACAGAGCCCGCCGCTTCCGTGGAAGGTCACCCTGTACCCGTATTCCCCAGCTGGGTGAATCATGTCACCTGCTTTGAATACGTCCCCGGCTCGCCTCACGTATGAGTGGCCCACGACCCACACCATCCTTTCCTCAGCCGGTGTTCTCTGACCGCTGGTCCCCAGGTGCTGGGTCGACTGCACAGTCCGCCCCGCATAGCATGCTCGCGAAACTGTAAACCAAACAGAAGACAAAAGGCGTGAGTGCATGACATTGGCTTCACAACATGTGCAATCGCACATACCTTTTATAACAGTTCGAGGACCATCGTCCCAAGTGCTTCACATTTTCCACACTCTGACCCCTGGCCGTAGCCTCTGTAGCGGCCCCTATCCTAAAGGAATGGGTCCCAAAATCGCCCGGGTTCAAGCCCGCCGCTGCGATTGCCATTGTTAGCACCCGCTGAAACTGAAACCTTGTCAGTGGGGTGGCGTCTGTGTGTCTCAGCAAGCTTCCCCCCCATGCTTCCGCCCTCTGTGCTAAATATTCCTCAACGCACTCTACCGGGCACATGGGGGACCCTCGCATGCGCTGGACAACAATACTGTCTCCCATAGCACCCTGATCGGTCTTAGACCTGGCTATTGTGACTACCATTGAATCACCCTTGATCAGAACGTGTTCCCGACACAGACCTCCCGCCACATCCTTTTTATTTTTTGCAACCAGCTCGCTCACCCGCATAGCCCCATGGAACGCTAATGCGAAAGCGGCTCGGAACAGCACTGCCTCAGACTGGGAGGAACATGTCGCGGGGAGTACCGACATCAGCAGGGATAACCTTTCTAACCCAATCGGGCGCCTTTCGTCTACTCTACGACCCTCAAGGCGTTGCCAACCACGCAGGGCCTTCCTCACCAAAAAAGAGGATGTGGGGTCCTTGATGCCATGCGCCTGTGCCATAAATGCAATGGCGGCCCGGTGCCTATTGGCCGTTGCCGCTGATCGGCCTGCCCTGTGAAGTGCTACTAAAAACTTTAGGACATACTCCTCTTGCCCCCAATAGTCCCCTCCTGCTGAACCCAAAAATGCAAAATAGGACGAAACGCTCCTTCGTATGCCTTCCTTGTCCTGGGGGCTAGGCTTGCTCCCACGAGGTCTTGTAATCCGGGGCACCGAGTAACCAGAGTGCTTCGGGAAATGGTGCCGCCACTAGTTCCGCGGAGGGTAGATAACCCCTAAAGGCCTGCATGTGGGAACGAGAGAGTGCATCAGCCGCATGGTTCAGCACACCCGGCACATGCCTCGCCCTGAATTGAACGTTCAGTCTCATGCAAAGTAGTACAATTTCCTTCAGTAATCTCAATATCCATTTGCTGCGTGCTGCCTGATTATTTATGCACTCGACTACGGTCATGTTGTCGGACCAAAACACCACTGAGCGGTCACGAAACTCCCCCGGCCAAGCCTTCAGAGCCACAAAAATGGGGAACAACTCCAGAAACCCAATGTTACCCGTGAGCCCACTGGTGTGCCACCACGTCGGCCATGTTTGCGCCGACCATCGATTACCGAAGATGGCGCCTAATCCCACGCTCCCTGCCGAGTCGGTCCATAAACCCAGCTCGTCCGAGGATGCTGGTGGCTTGCCCCACACCACTCGACCGTTGAAATCCGCCAGAAATGCCAACCATATGCGCATATCCTGGCGAACCTCTGCAGACAGTCTTGTGTGGTGGTGCCCTTCCTTGAGACCAACCATGGCTTGTGCAATAGAGCGGGAAAAGGGGCGGGCCATTGGTATCACTCTAAGGGCAAAGTTAAGCTGGCCCACTGCTTGTTGCAATTGATGGAGAGTAACCTTCTCTTTGCTAATGCACAGTTCGAGAGAGGCCCTGAATTTCGCTACTTTGTCCCTTGGCAAATGGGAGCATCCCTCCAGCGAATCAAGCTCAATTCCAAGAAACTCGAGTGAAGTAGATGGTCCCACCGTCTTGCCCGGTGCCAATGGCACGCCGAACTGCTTCATGAGAGTGCAAAATTCCCGTAACGCCTGCGCACATTCCGTGTCACCGGCTGCCCCCAAGAACAAAAAATCATCTAGGTAGTGCATAACCTGTGTATAGCCCGTAGCTTTGGTAAACGCCCATTGCAGAAAACAACTGAATGTCTCAAATAAGAACAAGAAATGGAGCAACCCATTGGCATACATCTATCCATGTAGTAGCGTCCTTGAAACACAAAACCTAACAGACACTGATCCTCCGGGTGTACCGGGAGCAACCGGAACGCTGACTCGATATCTGACTTCGCCATCAGCGCTCCGGGCCCCAGGCGATTTAACATGGCAACGGCCTCATCGAAGGATGCGCACCGTACCGAACAAAGTCCTGGGTCAATTGCATCATTCACCGAACGACCCCTAGGAGCCGACAAGTTATGAATCAACCTAAACTCACCTGGGTCCTTCTTGGGGACTACTCCCAACGGTGAACAAATGAAATTAGTGACTGGCGGGTGCCTATATGGGCCGGCGACCCGGCCACGGGCAACCTCCTTTGCAATCTTTCTTTCTACCACCACCGGGTTCTGCTGAACGGACAGTTGGTTTTTACACAGTGATTCCCCCCGAAAATCCCCTGCCGGGATGTGGAAACCATACGAGAAGCCGTCCCGCAACACCCCAGCGGAGACATGATCAGGGTATTCGTTTAGCCAGGGATCATTGCCATGATATCTACGGGGGTAGGTAGCGGTACCCCGTGGTCGACATTAGACCTGTTTGGCACCTCCTCTACCCCCGGTATCCCCATTCTTGGCTCTGCACGAACTCTCAGGGTGTGAAGAATGTCCGCACCCTGCACACTCATGCCTGAACTTACATGTCCCTTGTGGCCTCGTGCACTTGCCTCTGTTAAAATTCCAGCAGACCCCTTTTCTACCCCCATTCCCACCACTCCTCTGTTGGTGGTCACCAGCGGGGCCTGCTCGAAAGGGCGCCGCCGATTGATGGCGGGAGGGCGCCGACCCATTCCCGCCAAGCAAAGAAGACTACGACGTGCCCGGCAGGAGCTGCTTCTGCCAAGAGATGGAGTCGAGACAGTCCCACGTCAGAGATGAATCGTGCTCCTTGGCCTTACGAAACTTACTATCATAACCCCTCCATTCATCGCCCTCATATGTTTCATAGAAATCCATTATGCGTGTCTGATAGCAGGCCAATTCGGTCAAAACCTCGGGCTTACGTTCCCCCATGACTGCAGTAAACATCGCAAAGGCCTTGGCCCAATTTGAGATCGTCTCATCTACCTGAACCCCGCCATTTTGCGCGCCACACACTCGGGTGCCACAAATCCTTCTGGGCCTTAACATACTCTATCTCGTGATGATCAGTCAAGAGCGAAAACATATTCACATACTTATCAGCCCAAATCATTTCTTTCGTTGCCAGTGGAATATGTTGGACTACTTTTTCCCTTCTTGAGGGTAAAGACCCCTCCTTTGCCATTGGCAATGGCTGCTTACCCGACTCCATAGCTGGTCCCGCTGATTTCCCACCGCCAGCCGTCGGTCCATCCGAGGGAACCTGTGGGGGAACAAGAGGGAGATTCGCCTTCGCAGCATCTCGCGATTGCCGCAACTGCTTCATTAGCAACTTGGCCTCTTCGGCCGTGTCTCCAGGTGCCGCAGCACCCCCTGTATTTTTGCCAAGCCATGCGGCCAACTGGGCGGCCAACTCCGGAGGCATATCCTCCTCGTTGGTGGGCGTAACTACAACCGGAATCGGTTGGCCCGCGTCCGGGATCGGTACCGGGTCCTCAACTGGACTAACCGGGCTTGCCAGGGGTGACACTGGAACTGGGGCCTCCCCCCCTGCCGCCCTATTCCTGGCCCTTTTACCTCTCCCAGCGGGGACTACTCCCGGCAATGCTGGTCCGATGACTTTCTTCGGTCTGCCCGTATTGTTCATTGCCGCCATCTGCTTTTTCATGCTCGCCATATCCTTCATCAACATGCGAAGCATCTGCTCAGTCCCTGCCTTCTTTCCGGCCTTCTTGCCAGGCATCGTTGTCGGATATTCGACCCTTGCTGCTCAGCTGCTCAACGAGGTCCTGGATCCGAAGGTTCGGAGTCGCTGGAAGAGAAACACAAAAATTACAAGTTCTCAAAATTGCTCCTTGTTCCGTCGAGGGCTCAAGTGCAACGAGAGGGTGCAGCTTCCAAGCACAGGAACAAGAGGATGCTTCTTCGGATTGTAGCTCCTTTTATTCCTCTTCGGGAGGTCGTGTACCCTCCTCCGGTACGCCTACGGGGCGTGGCCAACGGTGTAGGTGTCTAGGACAACCCTTCTTGGGCGGGAAAAGGCGCGCCCCGGCTACGCCGCTTCGGGCATACCAGCCGAGACACGCCCCCCGCCCAAAATGGTTTCCCGGGGGGATCTGGGCCCCCTACCATACGTTCGGGGGGACCGAGTGGTCGCCCCTTTCCATACTGTCATTTGAAATTTTTGTGTGGTGCACCTTTGCGGTTGTTTATCCAAAATGTACTAAAAAAATGTAAAATATATAAAAGGAGATCAGCATTTTACAGACAAAAAAGGGAGATTCTAAGTGTAATTGAAAAAGCCTTTGAATTGAAGAGAAAATTATTTATCTTTATTATAAAAAGATTGAAGGTTTTAAATACAATAATGCAGCGTATGAAGGACAAATGTAAAAGAAAAAGAATTGTAAATAGAACAAATTTTTGGAAAATATTTTCCGGGGAATGGAAGCATACTTCTAGTACAGAACCTTTTTTTAATGAACAAAATAGATTACTGCATGCAGTTGATACCTGTGATCTTTATTATGAAGTAAAAAATGGCTCTCCAATTGAAAAAGAAAAGATAGTTCCTAGAAATGTTGAACAAGTGATAGCTGAGGAAGTTCAAGGGAGACGTACCCAGGCTACAGTGTTGGCGGCCATCTTGTGCCTCGGTAGAACCGAGTCACAAGAAAACAGTGAAACAAAGTTCGTAAATAAGGGAAGGGGGCAGGCTAGAAATATTCTGACTCTCTAGGGTTGCTCAGGGGGGTCATACATGGATGTTTAGGCTCAATTTTTATTTTATTTTTTTTAAAGAAAAACCGCGACGTACACGTACGGAAATCCGTACAATTACGAGCACGAGCTGCATGCTTATTGGCTGTCAACACTCCTAACTAGGAAGTGTTGGCAGCCATCTTGTTTGTTGCGAGAACCGAGTCACAAGAAAACAGTAAAACAAAGTTGAGAAATTAGGAATTAGGGTGGATCTTTAGGCTCGATTTTAATTTTTTTTAAATAAAAAATCATGGGGTGGAAAAGGTGAAAAAAAACTAGAAGTCAGTTTTATTCATTAGGTCCCGGGAGGGCAAATTACGGGTGCATTTTCATTCCATAATGGGGGGCTTGTAAGGTGCCCCGAGCACTGGGGAATGCCACTCGTCTGGTTTTATTTTGAAGTATGCGTGGGGGTTACGGTCCTTCTCCCAGCAGCCTCGGGGAGCGGATCCCCTCAGGGCTTTTTAAAAAAAATATATGTTTTTAGCTCTCCCTCTCTCCCCGTACACGTTGCGGGGAACGCCACCTTTCTGGGGCAGTAATATGTAAAATCACCTTAAAGGTCCGGGTACCTGCACTGTCTTTGTTTTTTTATTAATGTTGGGAGGGCATCGCGCGGCTCTCTTAGTGGAACCATTGATGGTCCTGGGGAGCTGCATTTCTCAGGGCCAGCTCTTGCAGTGTGTCGGGGTGCGTACTCCCAGGTCACTGCTGTTGGTATGGTAGGGTGGTACCGTCGCCGCTACCACTTTACCACAGTAAACCGTTTTTCTCTTTGAAAGAGAGAGCAAGTTAATCTGCTCTCTCTTTCAAGTAGGAAAGGAGATTGGTAGGACGTTGGGAGCCATCTGGGATCGTGGGTGCATTGGGACTAAAAGAAAAGAAAAAAAAAAGGGCTATATTATCAAGCAAGGGCGATAAATTATCGCCGCTTTTATTGGCAGGAAACTGCCGCTAAAGCGGCGATAATGGGCTTGATAATATGGCCTTGTTAATTCCCATAGAAGCTCGTGTTCTGGTGTTAACATGGGCTTCTATGGGAAATAACAAGGCCATATTAACAAGCTCATTATCGCCGTTTTATCAGCAGTTTCCTGCCGATAAAACAGTGATAATTTTAGCACCGGTCCTTGATAATATGCACCTAAGTTTACTGGTCAAAAAATGAGGTATATTTATATGATAGTATGTAAAACTCTCCGTTTGTTTTTTTGTGCAGCAGGTGTACTCTCTACGCATGCGTAGCCTCATTTCGAAGCCACGTTTTTTTTATTTTTCTTCAAGTTCAACAAGCAAACCTTTCTTTATTTTAGGTATTAAATTTGCTGCTTTCTTTTTCCGGGTCATGTGTGTCATCCGCTGCTGTACTTTTGTAATATGTTAATAATCATACTTTATCTATATTTATTTGAAACATAGTGTTGGTTGTAATGAGAGCTTTTCGCTTTATTGGTACTTATAAGTAAGTGCTTATGCATAGTGTTAATTTGTTGAGGAACAGTTTTTTATACAGTGCTGAACTTTTGACCTCTGTTGACAGTTGAATTTTGCATGATTTGTTGGGGGTAGGGTAGGAAAGTTATGTCAGTTGGAAAGATTTGGAATGTTAAATCAATAGAAATGTGTGTTTCGTTTTGAATTAATGTGTAAAGGATTTTAATTGTTTATTTATATGTATGTATGTGTAAAATAAGAGGGAAAATGTTCCATTTCACGGTTCTGCTAGAAAGACTGAACTAGAGAGATTCTGTATAAGAATATCCACTGTGTGAGTGGTATTCTTCTTAATATACAAATCAATTTGAAAGGTGAGTTGATAAATTGTATGGAAATGTGTGTGGTGCATCTTTGTACATTAAGGAATTATGGGGTACATCAAGACTGGAGATAAAATATTGCAGCTGTATCGGCAGAATACTGCCGATAAAGCGGCGATAATGTTATTGCCTGTCTTGATAATATGCCCCTATATTCGTCCGTTGGTAAACCTTTTATAGTAGTAAATGTGTTTTGCTATAATTCATGCTGTTATTTTTTTTGTTTAATATCAGTTTGTGCGTCTGTGTACATTAAGGGATTATGGGCCATATTTTTAATAAAGGGCATACATTATCGCCGCTTTTATTGGCAGGTAACTGCCGGTAAAGCGGTGATAATGGGCTTGATAATATGTCCTTGTGAATTCCCAAAGAAGCCCAGGTTTTGGTCTAAATCTAGGCTTCTATGGGAATTCACAAGGATATATTATCAAGACCATTATTGCCGCTTTAGCAGCAGTTTCCTGACGATAAAAGCAGCAATAATCTATCGCCCTTTACTGATAATTTGACACTTTCAAGGACCGGTGTTAAAATTATCTCCGTTTTATCGGCAGAAAACAGCTGATAAAACGGCAATTATGGGTTTGATAATACGCCCTTGTTAATTCCCATAGAATCACATGTTCTGGGGTTAACATGGGCTTCTATAGGAATTAGCAAGGGTGTATTATCAAGCCCAGATACGGTCCGTAGAGGGAGTTGCGGTGGGAAAGGCAGGTAGGGGCAGGGTGGGGGGTGATAAACAAAGGAATCTGGATGATTGCAGGTAAGTAAAGAATTGCAGGGCGCGCTACGAAATTAGTTTTATTAATTTAATTCTTTATTTACCTGCAATCATCCAGATTCCGTTGTTTATCACCCCCCACCCTGCCTCTCTCCCGCCCCGCCTGCCTGTCCAACTGCAACTCTCTCCACGGGCCGCAGCTGATTCATTATCGCCATTTTCTCTGCATTTTCCTGCTGATAAAACGGCGATAATTTTAACACCGGTCCTTGATAATATGCCCCTATATTTGTCCCTTTTTTCAATAATTTGTAGCCTCTGTTGTTATATTTCCCTCTCTCTCCTCTTAATTCTTTCTCTCTCTCGGTACAACGGTGTTTTTCTTATATTGTCCTCTGTGCTCATATTGTTGTTCTTTGTGTTTATATGTTCTTGTCTCTCCTCTAATTCCTTCTGCCTGTTCATTTTCTTCTCTCTCTCTTCTTATTTCATTTTTTCTTGATACTGCCTGTTCTGTCTTCTTTCTCATTTCTCTCCTTTTGTATACAGTCTGGGCATATTTACAAGCCCCTTTGTGCGTCTTTGTTGTTTTATTGTGTTAGTTTTTTTGATGTAATAGTGGCAGAAATAATGTAGTAAAATGCATATGTATTTGGAAAATGAGTCAGTGTTGTTCATTGATATGTAATAATTATATACATGGAATATGTATAGTCAGTTAAACATTTTTCAGTAGTAAATGGTAAAATACATGGTCTCATTTTTGTGTGTAATATCACACTGGGCATGTGTGTACATTAAGGATTTATGGGGCATATTATCAAAGACTGGTTTTGTTTTATCGGCAGTAAACTGACGATAAAACAGCGGCAATGGGTTTGATAATACGCCCTTGTTAATTTCCATAGAAGCCTATGTTAAGAACATGGGCTTCTATGGGAATTAACCAGGGCGTATTATCAAGGCCATTATTGCCGTTTTATCGGCAGTTTCTTGCAGATAAACGGCGATAATTTTAACAGCAGTCCTTGGTAATATGCCCCTATGGGGCATATCATCTAGGCTGGGCGTTAAAATTATTGCCACTTTATCGACTGGAAACTGCCGATGAAGTTGTGATAATGGGCTTTATAATATGCTCTATGGAATGTTCTTCACATCCAACATAAGCTTCGATTGGAATTTCATAGACCATATTATCAAGCCCATTATCGTCACTTTACCGGCAGTTTCCTGATGATAAAGTTGCGATAATATGCCCCTATATTTGCCCCTTTTTGCATATTTTCTACACGGTCTTGTCATAGTTCCTCCTCTCTTGTCTTAGTCCTTCCTCTCTCATTATACTGTCTTCTTTTTTTATATTCTGCTCTCTTTTTATCCTTTTTTTATACTTGGTACTATTTTTGCATATGTGTGTTACTGTTTATATTGTCTCTTGTCTTTGTATTCACTACTGTCGTTATAGTTGTTATTGTCTTCTCGTAGTACTACCTCTCTGCTAATACAGCCAGTCTTCCTTTATATTTGTCTTTTCTCCATATTTTTGTTTCTGTGTCTTTTTACATTTCTTCGCCTTTCTTCATATATACTCTTCTGTTGTTATATTCTATGTTTCTTCTTATTCTTGCTGTTCTTTGCAGGTACTCCCTATTGTTCTCTCATACTTTTCTTTTTCTTCTAATACTCTTGTGTCTGTTCTCACATTTCTTCTGTCTTTTCTTATACTTTGCACTCTCTACTAATATTGTCGTGTTTTCCTATTGTGACATTCCTCTCCTCATTTTACCCCCTGTTGTTATACTGCCCCTGTTTTCATATTCTCCTCTCTCTTCTCTTACTTCTCAATGTGTCCTCTTACTACTGAGTTTTTCTTATATTGCCTTTTGTCCTATATTCCTTCTTGCTGTGTTTATATTTTCCACTGTTTCTTCATATTTGTTTTCTATTTTCATTTTCTGTCCTCTCTGTTTAAACTTCTTAAATCTTTTCATATTGTTTTCTCACATCTGTTACTGCTCCTTAATTCACTGTATACACTCTGCAGCACTTTCCTCATATTCTCTGTCTTTTCATACTGACCTCTCTCTTTATATGTATTTGTCTTGTCATACTTCTGCCTGTTTCGTCATACACTTTTCACTCTTTATAATCCTCCATCTGTTTTAACTTCTTCTGTTCACCTCAGACTGTATCCTCTGTTCTTGTTTACCATTTTTTTCCCTTTTGCTCCACTTTTCCTCACATTATTCATGCTTTCTTCTGGTACTGTTCTCTCTGTGCTTATACATACTGTCCTTTGCTAGTATTCCTTTTTTGTTCTTATTGTTGCATATCTTTTCACATATTCCTTCTTTTTTCTATAGAGTCTTTCTCTCTCTTCTTATAGTGCCCCCTCTGTCCTCTTACTCTCTTTTTTTCTTGTTATACTCTTTCTTCTCCTCATAGTTCCATTTTTCTCTACTCTCCCTTACCTATTCATACTTTCTAGTTTATTCATACTTCCTTTATTTCATTATATTGCAGTGTCTGTTTATACTCCCCTTTTTGGTTATTTTTTCCCTTGTATCATACTCCTCCCTCTTTTATTTTAAGTGCTTTTATTTTTATAGTCCCACGTTTGTCCTCATAATCCTCCCTCTGTTCTTGTAAGTAATATAATAAAATATTTGATATATTTATTTTTGTAATGTTATATATATTTTTTTATTATAGATTCTGTTTATCGATACTAAAAAAACAGTATGATGCCGACGAAGTTTCAAAAGCAGAAACAACGAAAGAAAGGTGTTTATTTGAAGAGAAGTCATCAACAAGATTTACATGAAGAAAAATGTGTTAAGAAAGAGAAAACAAGTGCTGGTAAGACAAGGAACCCTTTTTTGAGGAAAATATTAAAGACTAAGAGTAGCGTGCAGAAACAGAAAAATGTTATTAGTGTATCTGCAATGAAAAATACAAATAAAAAAAAGAGAACAATCATGGAAAATCAAGTGCAGAGAAAACTGTGTATAGTAACAGGAGGAAAATCCAATTTATGGAAATTAGGAAACACATGTTTTGTAATAGATTTGTGACAAATTTAATTAAAGAAATTATGGTATGTAAGAAAAAAGCAGTATTTTATAAGAAGAAGAAAGCTATAGAAAATGTAGTTGAGAAAGCTTTGGAATTGAAAAGAACATTGTTTATTTTAGTAATCAATAGAGTTAGATCACTAGATAAGCCGATCCATTTAACGAAGGCGAAAAGTAAGTGGAGAAGAATCATTAACAGAAGTAATTGTTGTGAGTTTTTTTTGGGTGAATGGAAACATAGTTCAAGTCCTGAGCCTTTTTTTAATGAAGAAAGTTATCTTTGGAGTAATGATTTGTTGCATGCAGTTGACACTAGTAGTCGTGCTTATGAGGTTAGAAATGGTTGTCCTATTGATGATCCTAGAAATGCAGAAGAGGTGTTAGCTGGTGAAGTTTTAGGGAGATGTCGTAAAGCTCCAGTGTGTACTTGGAATTGTAGTAGTATTTGCTGTGTGCTGCATGAATCTATTGATTTTTTACGCAATTTATTACGTAACTATACTAAGAAAAGTGTTAAATAAAAGATTAAGATGTTGCAAGGACTAGACCCTTGCAGAGTGAGTGAAAATACTGGTTTGCAAGGTCATTCTCTAGCTTGTCTTTCTAAAAAAGTATCTTGTAGTGTTTTTCACCATTTCAGGATGTTAGCAGTACATCATTCTGAAATGAGGAAATTAGTGAGAACATTGAATTATGCAAAAAGTCCCGCACTAATGTTAAAAAAGTTGAACAGTGCTCTTCTGTGAGGCTCTGTTTCAGATGTAACAAATGTTTTTGATGAAATTCAGGTTAGTTAATAGAAGAAAATGTGGAAGAGAATTAAGAACATTGCATTGTAGAAAATTGTGAGTAAGAAATTATAAAGTTTAAGGTGATTTCAGGGGAAGGCCAAATTATTCTTGTATCTGTTGTCGACGAACTCATTATAAAAATCAGGCCAGGAGTGTTGATTTGTATTTAAAAAGTGAAAAGGAAAATAATCATGAGTGGAAGGATTTTGCAACTTATTTGTTGGTTGAGATTTGTTTTGATTTGGGTTCTGATCAGCGTATTTGTAAATATTGTTATAACAAATTAGACGAGAACAAAATGCCTGCTAGAGCTGTGCATAATAATCTTGAGTTGGTAAATATTCCTTCTGAACTGATGGATTTAAAGACCTATGAGTCTATTCTTATTCAATGAGTGCATCCATACCAGGCTACTGTTCGTATGGAGACTAAGACAGGGAAATTGCCTCGTTCAGATTTACAGAGAGGATTAAAGGGAAGAGTTGAATATTTGCCTCTAGATTTAAAGACAAATATTGAAATTATTGGTGTAGAAAATGTAGAGGATGAACCTTTAGTTATTCTTGTTAATGGCGTTCCTACTAAGAGTAAGAAAATCTAGCAAGAATTAGTGGATGTTAGGAAAGTGAAAGTGAAAAAGGCAACGTTGTATTTGGTAAAAAATAATCAATATTACAAAAATGTGCATGTGGGAGAAGAAAAAAATAACTGTACAAGAAGATAGTGACTTGCCATCTGGACAAATTGAAAACGTGCTTGTGTCCAGAACTGAAGAAATCTACGAACATTACAGTGTTCATCCACTGCATTCCAAAGAAATGATGGGGAATGCTATAGAGTTATTCCAAATGAAAGAAGCAAAAGGAAGTCTCATTAGTGTATGGGAAAAAATCTTGGAAGCTCCTTGTTTCCCTCAGTTGTTTCCTACAGGAAAAGGAGGACGACATGATGACCGACCTGTGCAGATTCCTGCATCTGAATACCGGACATTAAGATTGTATGCAGAAGATCCAAGATTTCGACAATGTATTCCGTATTTTTTTCATCTTTTGTTTGATTGTGATTTGTCTGGACTTTCTTATGCAGTAAACCATATATTGAAAACAGCTGTACATCTGCAAAATGTTTCAGCAAAGGAATTTATGGATAAAGTACAGCAGAAAGATAATGTTTTGGAGTGTCAGCTGATTAATCTGATGGCATGTCAGTGTGGTACTAATGAGTACTGGTACCGTCGTCACGGAGAACTCAAATGTATGCTAAGGAACTTAGGAACTCCTACATGGTTCCTTACTCTAAGCTGTGCTGAATATGTTTGGGATGATTTACTTCAATTTCTTCGAGAGGCAAATCCAAATGTACTAAATATCGAATACAAGACACCTGGAGAATTGTGCTCTTTGAATCCTGTTAATGTATGCAGGTATTTCAGTCATAGATTCAAAGCTATGATGTCTTTTATCACCAATGGAGAAAGGAGTATGAAGCGAGAGGTGCTCCTCACATACATATGCTATTATGGATCAAAGATGCTCCCAAATTTGGAACAGACTCAGATGATACTGTGTTGTCTTTTATTGAAGAATATGCTACATGTGATGTACCCAAAAGTACACAGGATAAGGACTTAAGACAACAAGTCTTAGGATTCCAAAGCCATCGTTGTGGGAAATACTGTCATCAAAAGTACAAATCTAAGGACAAATTCTACACCAAATGCCGTTTTGCATTTCCACGACCTGTAATATCAAAAGGAAGAATGAAAAGTTTTATGTCATCTTTGGGACATACTATCACAAGAAAGTCTCCAAAAAATACCTACAACTTAAGAAGAAATGAAGAGTCAAAATACATAAATGACTGTAACCCAGTCATTTTGTCCATGTGGAATGCTACTATGGATATTCAATATGTTGCAGGCAATTACATTACTGTTGCTCGATATGTGATATCGTACATAACAAAGTCAGAAAAGACGGAATTGAAGGAAATGTGGGAAGAGATTTCCCATGAGAAGAGTCTAAGTAGGAAATTATACAGTTACAGTTTGAAGATGTTATCTCACCGAGAAATTGCAGCGTATGAATGGTCGGATCGCTTATCATCTGCAAGTCTATACTCCAAATCTAGAAGAATCATTTGGGTGAGTCTAGGTCTTGCTGCAATACGAAACCGAGTACTTAAATCTGTACAAGAAATTGAATATTTAGCTGAAACAGAGCCAGAAAGCACAGATATTGTGAAAACAAATATGTTGGATACATATTATCCCAACAGAAGTCATCGTCTTGAGAACATTTGTCTCTATGAAGTGCTGCTAAACTATATTTTTAAACGGAAAATTACAGAAAACATCAATAATGGTATATATGCCGTGATTGGTTCTGAAGGAAGTCTGGTGAAAGAAAGAAAAGGACATTTGATTAATTACCGTAAACTGAGTTGCGAAACACCTGACAAAAGGGAATTTTACTATTTAGCTCTTTTGAAACTTTTCAAGCCATGGCGTTCAGAATTGGAATTACTTGGAGATTTTGAGAGCTATGAAGATTCCTTCAATGCAACTAAAGATACTATAGAATATCCTGTTTTTGCTAATTATGTGAAAATGTTGAATGACGAAATTGAGCAAGAAGCTACAATTGCAGCTGAGATTGCTTAAGATAGTTCTCAAGACAGTCAAACTTCTGCTCCATTGAGTCAGGACCCACTAGGAGAACCAATTGTTCAAAATGAAGCAGCAACTGCTATGGAAGAGGTGGAAACAGTAAATGTATCAAGCTCAAGAAGATGTAACAAACTTAGGAAACTTGGAAAAATAACTAAATCTGGAGCAGAAAGAAATATATAAGTGGGAGAACAGATTCAGCATTTATTACTTCATGAGAAGAAAGAGTGCTCTTGCTCATCATTTGAACCTATCCATATGTATGTGAGTGGACAAGCTGGAACAAGAAAACGTTTTTTAATTAAAGTACTCACAAGTTTTCTACAGAAAACAACTGAGTCGCATTTGTCTTGTGTTGTCACTGCTCCAACTGTATTAGCAGCCCACAATGTTAAAGGAATTACTTTACATCGTTTATTAATGCTACCAGTAGAGCATGAAAACAAATTAGAATACCACAAGCAATCTGCAGAAGCTTCTTGTGAAGTTTCAAGAGTGTTGAGGAAAATGAAACTTCTCATTATTGATGAGGTAAGCATGGTATCAAACTCAATGCTTGCCTTTGTGCATTTTTATGAATGCAGCAAATTCTTAAAACAGAGTATGACGTATTATTCGGAGGAAAACACATCATAGTTTTTGCAGATCTTCTGCAACTTACTCCTGTAAAAGGACAACCAGTGATTAAAACACTGGGGCATGAAGATACTAGAAAGTCTTTGGCGAGCATTGGAAATGTAAACATTTGGTCATATTTTCAGTATAAGGAACTTATTACAAATATGCGACAGGCAAATGATGCTGATTATGGAACTATCCTTCAAGATATAAGAATTGGAAAAATGGCCGAACATGGCAAACAAGCTTTACAGAGACAATTACTTTCCAATTTGTTTCCAAATGAAAATAATATCCCAGAGAAAATATACATGAGAATTGCATGAGAATTGCAGAAAACAAATCAATAATCTGTTTAATGCCAACACTGCTTGAATGTTCTATATTCAATGAAGAAATGGTAAAGTTGGAAAATGAAGAAATTATAAAATTGGAAGCAATTGATAAAATAGAACATGAAGGAATCACTATTATTTTGAGTGAAAAGTTGAAGAGGAAATTGGATTCTTTAGAGAAATCGATAAGTAAAACTGCTGGTTTAGAAAAGAGTTTGTATGCATGTGTACACTGTAGGGTAATTTTACGACATAATTTGAATGTGGAAAAAGGTTTAGTAAATGGAGCAATGGGTAAAATTGTTGATTTTGTTGATTATGCAAATAGAGATGGGATTGAATTTTTGAAAATCAAATTTGATGAAATTGCTGAAGAACAACAACTTAGTCGTAGTCCAGCTCGATTTTTGCTTGTAAAAGATTTGTATGTCTGCAGAAAACAGTTTCCTATTTCGTTGGCATATGCGGGGACCATTCATAAATCTCAAGGTTTAAGTGTAGATAGTGCTTTAGTGAACATTGGAAGTAATGTGTTTAAAGAAGGTATGGCATATGTTGCTTTGTCTCGAGTCAGAACTTTATCTGGATTGTATTTGATTGATTTTGATGAGACAAATATTAGTGCAGATGCAAATTGTGTGAAAGAGTACAATAGGTTAAGAAGAGAATATGCACCCAATGTAGGTCAATATCCAGTATTTGAAAAGCGTGTGGTATGTAGAAGAAGAAGATTTGAGAATATCTGTAGTAAACTGTAGAGAAGGAAAAAAAACAAGATGAAGTTGCGCCTGCAAGCAAAAAGAGAAAGGACAGTGTTGAAGAGAATGTTGGTTATCGTTTTGAAAATAGTTGTGGTGTCAATTGCTATGCTAATGTAGTTGTTAATGTTGTTTTTTTTCTTCAAAGTTTGCAAAAGCAAATTGTAGAAAATCAGGACAAAAGATTCTGTTCATTGTTCTATTCTGTTTATGAGAAATGTAGTAGTGGTAAAAGTAAAAAACATGTGTTTCTGATATTCGAAATGTTATGGAAATATGTTCTGGTTCTACTCAATTTACGCAGAATATTCAGCAAGATTGTCAGGAATTTTTAATGTTTATGCTTGGTGTACTGGAAGATGAAGGTATAGATGTTGAAAACATTTTTTTGCCTTTCTTATAAATGGCAACATGACTGTCAAAATTGTTTGTTTACGTGTAGCACTAACATAGACACTGAAAGATTCATATATTTGACTTTACCTGACTGTGAATCAGTGTCTTTTAACAATCTAATTAGAGGAGCATATTTTGACTTGCCAATGTTAATCAAAAATGTCATCAACATTACTTATACAAAGATATGGACAGTATGTTATTTTAATGCTGTAACGTTGTAGAGCTGATGAAAAAAAATTTGAAAAATTAATTAAAAATGTTGTAGCTGGTCAATGTTCAATATCAGGAAGAACTTTTGTAGCTGTTGCAATTATTTTTCATGATGGACCTACTACCACATCTGGACATTACATTGTTTATTTAAAATGTCGGAAAGGTTGGATAAATTGTAATGATAGTCAATTAGTTTTTAAGCAATGTTTGCCCAAAGAGTTACCAAAGTCTTACCTAATATTTTTAAAGGCAAAATTTTAAGATCAAAATTTGTCCTTTAGGATTCCTGCTGTTAAGGTAGATTAGTCTGGCGTTGTAGAGTATTTTGTAAGTGAGGGTGAGGAGCTTGAAGGTGATCCTTTTGTTGATATTGAGGCAGTGTGGGTGTATCAGGTGGTGGGTGATGTGGCTGCAGCAGGGGACATTGATGATCACTTAGGTGGAGGTCTTTTGGATTTGTTGTAGTTGTTATAGGTGTTTGGCTGGAATTCCTGTGTAGAGTGTTTTGCCACAGTGTAGTCTGCTGATGATGACCACCTGTGCCTCGGTTCTTCTTCTTTTGGTTAGAATGCACTTGTAAATGTTGTGGAGCATGTGGAGGGTGTTATAGCAGTACGAGGAGACGGTGTAGACTTGGTTACACATGGAGAGTGAGGAGTTGAGGTTAAATCCTAGGTTGAGGACATGGTTGGTAGGTGTTGGTACTGTTTACAGTGAAGTCAGGTAGAAGGAGTTGTCCGAGGCTGAGGGGGTGGGTCTGAGGATGAGTACCTTCATCTTGTGCGAGTTTATATTTACAGTGCTGCTCTTTATGTACTTGGTGACGTCCTTCATTGTGTTGTGGACGTTGCTTTTGGTGGTATGTGGCTTCTTGGTGAGGAAGAGGATGAGCTGGGTGTTGGTTGTGTAGGAGATGTTGTTGAAGTTGTGATGGTGGGCTACTTGTGTGAGGGTGGCCATGTAGATGTTGAACAGCGTCGGACTGATGGATGTGTCCTGGGGGACCGGTAGATGATGGCGGTGGTTTCGGATCAGAAGGCTAGGATGCGGACGCTCAGGATTACTATTGAACAACTTCCAAACAAAGGATTTGATGCATACTATTTGGCCGTGAGGAATAGTATGTGAAACCATTAATGACAATTTGTTGTGTATTTTGTCAGCATATATTTGTAAGTAACATTATTTACAGTGTATGAAAATTAATCATAATGTCTTGTTATTTTATGATTCTTTGAGATGTGTCATATTTACGTAAGAAATTGCTCTTAGAAAAAACATTTAAGATATGTTTTATTTCTATTTTTTAAATTGTTATTGAGAATGTTGAATGTTTTTTTTAAGATAATCTTATTGATTGTCTATTTTTTGCCCGCTGTTATGTACTATTGAACTCACTGTTTCAAGTAAAATTCAATATATTCTGAGAACAGCAAAAAAGGCAAATGAAATGCTTCACAAATTATTTTGTGTTGTAAAAACTATTGTGCTACTCAGCTCTGAGTTGTGGGCTGACCTGTTGTGCGCTGGGCTGTGCGCTGGGCTTGTGCTGAAGTTGGACCCCTGTCTGCTCCTTGGAACGCGGCTCTGTTGAGGAAGCTGCCGCCGTCGGAAGAAGGACCCGCCCTCACCGCCCACACCGCTGCGGGACTGCGAGGCAGTCTCACACCTGCAGCCTCTTCCCGCAGCGGCCCCGACCCCCGCCTGGTGTTGTGATAACTTTTGCAGCACCCGCTGCGCGGGTGCTACTCAGCTCTGAGTTGTGGGCTGACCTGTTGTGCGCTGGGCTGTGCGCTGGGCTTGTGCTGAAGTTGGACCCCTGTCTGCTCCTTGGAACGCGGCTCTGTTGAGGGAGCTGCCGCCGTCGGAAGAAGGACCCGCCCTCACCGCCCACACCGCTGCGGGACTGCGAGGCAGTCTCACACCTGCAGCCTCTTCCCGCAGCGGCCCCGCCCCCCCGCCTGGTGTTGTGATAACTTTCGCAGCACCCGCTGCGCGGGTGCTACTCAGCTCTGAGTTGTGGGCTGACCTGTTGTGCGCTGGGCTGTGCGCTGGGCTTGTGCTGAAGTTGAACCCCTGTCTGCTCCTTGGAATGCGGCTCTGTTGAGGGAGCTGCCGCCGTTGGAAGAAGGACCCGCCCTCACCGCCCACACCGCTGCGGGACTGCGAGGCAGTCTCACACCTGCAGCCTCATCCCGCAGCGGCCCCGCCCCCCGCCTGGTGTTGTGATAACTTTCGCAGCACCCGCTGCGCGGGTGCTACTCAGCTCTGAGTTGTGGGCTGACCTGTTGTGCGCTGGGCTGTGCGCTGGGCTTGTGCTGAAGTTGGACCCCTGTCTGCTCCTTGGAACGCGGCTCTGTTGAGGGAGCTGCCGCCGTCGGAAGAAGGACCCGTCCTCACCGCCCACACCGCTGCGGGACTGCGAGGCAGTCTCACACCTGCAGCCTCTTCCCGCAGCGGCCCGCCCCCCCCGCCTGGTGTTGTGATAACTTTCGCAGCACCCGCTGCGCGGGTGCTACTCAGCTCTGAGTTGTGGGCTGACCTGTTGTGCGCTGGGCTGTGCACTGGGCTTGTGCTGAAGTTGGACCCCTGTCTGCTCCTTGGAACGCGGCTCTGTTGAGTGAGCTGCCGCCGTCGGAAGAAGGACCCGCCCTCACCGCCCACACCGCTGCGGGACTGCGAGGCAGTCTCACACCTGCAGCCTCTTCCCGCAGCGGCCCCGCCTCCCCCTCTACCTAGGGGTATAAAATCATTCTAACCGTCTCGCGCAGCGGGACGCACGCGGGACGGAGCCCGGGGCGAAGCCCGGGCAAAGGGCAGGCCCTCTGAGGCCCTCGTAGGCCAGAGTAGGCTGGGCTGGGCCTATCCCTTAACATTTGCAGTACAGTGGCCCGTGCCCTGTCATACGTTGGATATGTCGACAGAAGAGGAAACCCCTGGGAAAAAAGGAAGACTACGCAATGGGTCATTGGATAATTATTTTCCCAAGGTTCGGAGTGAGGGTGATAAGGATTCTATCTTAGCTGAGCGCAGGGCTGAGCGGCGTCGCTCAGTTGAGAGCATGAAACATAGACCCCTCATTGACAGTACCCCTCTTGTTTTGACCCGGGAGGGAGGCTCACTAGACTTGAATGGGGATAACGCTAGTCAAGAAGGTGTTCCCCTTTTGTTTCGTGATTTTGCATCCACACCTTGTTTGCCCTCGGATAACATTATAATTGTTTCCCCTACCCCTAGCCCCGGTCGCATCACTGTCACAACCAAGCCTAGGAAACAGAAACCTAAGCATTTAGTTGCTGCCCAGATCCACCGTCCACCACCTAGTAAAAAAAGGAGGAAACTAAGGGTGGCACTAGGTAAAGCTAAAATCCTGCATACTGATTTTGGTAAAGGGCCAAAAACCCTCAATCCAATTGAGACTACCCTAGCAGAGGGGCCGGATCTTCCACCAGCAGTAGTACCACCTTTGGTAAATAGTTCACCTGAAGCAGCTGCACAGGCCGTGGTTCCTGACAGCAATGCTGGGGTTATAGCATCAGTTATTCCACCTCCCCCCACATTGATAGGGAATTTGGAGTTTTTGCTGAGATCTCTCCTTTTACCTATTAATGAGTCTATTAAAAAGGTTGAAATTAGACTGACCATACTGGAGACTGCTATAAATAGCATGGTTACTCTGACCAAAGCCCAGGGGAGCGGGGTGGGGCATCCCACACCTCTGGCCAGGCCCCCCACTACCACTGTTCCTAATATCCCAACTGCCCCGTCTCAGCCGGCTAAACACAATACTCAGCCCCAGGGTAGGGCCGACCTTCCCTCCCAAAATCCACCGCCTTCTAAACAGTTAAACACACCAGCAATAGAAACGGGTGGTGACCCCAAAAAACCAGTCTCAAAGGCCCCGACAAGTAATAACCAGAACAACCAAGGGGAAGGTAGATATATTAGAGTCCCACGGAAAAAGGTGCAACAAGTGGAGATTCCCCCAGAAGCAGTGCCCTTTGTGGTGGTCTTGACTGGGGTCCCCCCGTTAGCAGAAAATAAGAAGGAGGGATGCGTTGATCTCAAAAATAAAATCATTCATTGGTTGAGGACATATAGGCCGATAGCACCCAATATAGATGGGGATATAGTTCATGTCAGACGGATTAATTGGCTGGGGGGCAGAACTAAAGATATAGAGGGGGACCTAGTGGTGGTTAACTTTAGAGATCCCCGGGCTATAGATTATATCTTAAATTGGCCACCTGGAAACGGGGAAACTCGTATCATTCCTCGGGCTCTAACGCATTTCTATCCCAGTTCAGAGGCTATTCCTCCTAAATATCCAAATAAGTTCCAACCCTATAGGCCACCCCCTACCTTGCCTTATAACAACAATTATCCCCAGTATGGGCAACACTTTGCCTTGGTGGCTGATCAGCATTCTGCCTGGTCCACGGTGCCCTATAGACACACGATGAACCACGTCACCAGGATGGAACAACTAAGACCCTTTACTCCCTTGGACACTAACAATCGGTTTTCGCAGCTCTCTGGGCTGGAAGATTGCGATTGAAGTTCAGCGCCCAGGGGGGAGAGATGTGACCTCCCTGGTGAGGAGGCCCCATGACTCCGTGGCAGTATAGACACAGGGCTAGTTAATCCACCTTTATCTCAAATGGCCATTACTAACATCATTACTGAGGCTTCCCCGATAGCCGGGTCTATGGCCAGCATGGCTAGCTGTCCTGCAAACCCTATTCCCTTGGTCCAGGAGGGGGGTAGCTGCATGACCATGGTGGATAATGAGGGTGTGAATAAGGGGGTTCACACCAAAGTGCCCAAGGGTCGGCGGGTAATAAACCTCCTATCGTGGAACGTTGCGGGGTTAAAAAGGAAGTTAGATATACCAGAATGGCACATATTCATTGAGAAGTTCGATGTTTGCCTGTTTCAGGAAACCTGGAGCCTATTACCCCTAAATAAATCGGGGTACACCACCCACTTTTTGCCAGCAGTAAGTAAAGGGAAGGGTAGATCGGCGGGAGGCCTCATTGTCTGGATTAAAATAGATCTAGACTGGGAGGTCACACGCCATAATTCGGAGTGTAGTGATATACTCCACCTCTCTTCTAGAGGAAACGCAGAGGGAAGTAGACTTGATCTATTTAACGTTTATGCCATGGGGACACCTGGGGACACCGCCTCTTCAATTTTAACAGCTCTAGATTCAGCCTTAGCTAACTGCCCTTCATCAGCAAAAATCATCGTGGGGGGTGATTTCAACTGTACGTTTGAACCCCTCCTCAGAGATGACCCCCTGGGTATTGAAGACTAAGATTCATAATGGTCTATCCCAACCCTATCCCTGCCCCCTATTAGAAAATGGTCAGCTAGGGCAATCCAAATCAATGCACTAACTAGGGACCATAAGTTAAGAGCCCTTAATGGCAGGACTATATCCGACCGGGCAGGTGCACTGACCTTCAATAGACTTACTGGGCTGTCCCGAATTGACTACATCCTAATGGATGTTAGTTTATGGGCAGACCTTATTGATATGGAGGTGCTCCCAAGTCAGGATAGCGACCATAATCCCCTGTGTTGTAAGTTTAATTGGGGCACCTTTAAAGACAGGAGGGTGAATGCCCCCATAAAGACATCCAAAGAGATCATCCCATACAATAACAACCGCAGATTGAAATGGGACAAGGCTAACCTGAAGGAGGATGACCTAGGGACCATTAAATCACTGGTAGAGGGCCTGTACTCTGATCTGGAGGCCTGGGACTGTGAAAATCAGATTAGTATGTTTCCGCACCCTTCCCTTGACTCAGCTTATAAAGCTACAATAGAACATGTTGGTCAATTTTTTATCTCGAAAGGGAAAACTCACAGAAAAACTATTACACCTCCCATCTCAAATAAACCTTGGTATACAGACCAGTGTAAGGGCAAAACGAAAAATCTGACAAAAGCCCTGCTTTCTAGGGATCCTTTGCTGGTTAGAGCGGCCAGGAAGGACTACCTAAAAGCACTATCGCTGGCCAAACGTGAGTGGGAGGAACAGCATTGGCAAGACCTATCCAATGCTGTGAGTAGAAGGAACCCGAACATTTTTTGGGATCTGATTAACAGAGCCAGGCAGGGGAAATCGCAACCTTTAGCAGCTCACATAACCAGTCAGCAATGGTTTAATCACTTTTCATCCCTATATGGAGGTAATGAAGAGTCAAACAGCCCCGGGGCAGCTAGTTTTGGTGCTGGGGATACCTCAGGGGTGGATGACCTCCCATTTACGACCACCGAAGTAGTGATGGCGATTAGACATCTAACCCCCAAGAAGGCGGCCGTTCCGAATGGGATCCCTGAGGACCTGTTGATCGCGGAGCCGCTGGCTTGGGCCAATTTAATCGCCACAATTATGAACTTGATTACTAGGGGACACCAGGTGCCAGATTCTTGGAAGGGGGCAGAGGTGGTAACAGTGTTTAAGAAGGGGGCAAGAGATGATCCTGCGAACTACAGACCTATCAGCTTGATAGATATAATCCAGAAAGTGGTCGGCAGGGTCATCATCTCAAGGGTAGGCGATTGGATGGAGGAGGCTAGTATTCTCTCCCACCTCCAAGCGGGCTTCAGAAGAAAGGTAGGCACGATGGACCAGGTCTTTCGCTTTTTTGTTATCTATTGGAAGGCAGTTACCATCAAGAAAGGCAGTTTATACATGGCCTTCATAGATCTCAAGACGGCTTTTGACCTGGTCCCCCGGGCTAAATTATGGGAGATCCTAGGAGAGATGGGATTTCCCAGTAGACTTCTGAGTCTAATCGTAAAGCTCCACGAGGGGAACTATGCGAGGGTCAGATGGGGATCCCAGGGACAGTTAACAGATAGGGTCCCTGTGAGGAGAGGAGTACGCCAGGGATGTGTCATGGCTCCGACCCTTTTCTCCCTATTCGTGAATGGAGTGGTGGACCATCTGAAAGGGGACGAGTCGGATGCCCCATCCCTGGCGGGGGAAAGAATCCCCACTTTACTCTTCGCTGATGACACCTTATTGATCTCCAAATCCCCAGTGGGTCTGCAAAAAATCTTGAACCGATTTAGTTCCTTCTGTACTAATAGAGGTTTAACCATCAACACCTCGAAAACTAAACTGATGGCACTCTCCCCCTCCAAAAGATTTAAAAATAACTTCTTGCTTAATGGGGCTCCCCTGGAGTTGGTCGATTCATTTGACTATCTTGGTGTTCGTCGAATGACCTGGAAGGACCACCTGGCCAAAATGTTACTCAGCCACCAAAGAGTATCTGGGGTGACTCTGAGGGAGCTCTGCGAGTCAAGTAGTAAACCTCCCCGGCCATGGCGATTTATGAGGGTCAGATTCTTCCGGCGGCATTATATGGCTCCGAGCTCTGGGGGTTCGAAAATGTTTCAGATCTCTCCACAGCGGAAAATAACTTTTTGAGGAAGGTGGTGGCTCTTCCCGCTTCCACCCCACTGATCCCCCTGAGACTAGATTTGGGCAGAAGAGCCCTAAAGGATTTGGTGAGGCTACGCCCATTGCTCTTCTGGACCCGTTTAAGAAGAACTGAGGAGCTTGCAAAATACGCTGAAGGGTTGGATGATCTTCTTCTGTTGGATACTGGGAAAAAAATAGGATGGCTGAATAATGTGAGAGACCTGGTTCTTATATTAGGACTAAGGGATGCTTGGGTGTCCCAAACGCCGCCGCCCAAGGAAGTGATCAAAAAGCTATATTGGGACTGGGTACAGAGCGAAGCACTGAGCGGTTTGGATGGGGGCTCACTCACGGATCAATTTTTGCTAATTAAATGGGTGAAAAAACTGGAACCCTTCCTCGACCTGACAACTAAACCTCTAGATAGAGCGCTATATCTAAAACTGAGATATGGGACGCTCCCGGTGTATGACTTCACGTCGAGGTGGTCCAACTCTGGTGCCCCCTTGCGTTCGTGCCCTGGCTGCGCAGCACCAAAGGAGACTGTGGCCCACCTATTCTTTGCCTGCCCCGCTTACAAAGTGGCCCGGAAAATCTGGCTGAAACCTGTATGTAGGGAGCTGGGGTTGAGGTGTCATAGCCAGGCACTACGTGTTCTTTCTACTGATTGTTCATCCTCCATCATGATATGTGGGGTGGCAACATTTTTGGGCAGTGCGTGGGTGACGCGCTCCCGGTTACTGAAATTGTATTCTAGGGTACCAACGGCCTGATGCTTGTAACCGCTTGTAGTAAACTAGTGATTGTGGTGCATTTCTTCCCTTTTACGCCGTATCATTTTATAGTTTTAACCGGAGAATTGGAAATGTATTATGTATATGTATTCTTTTATGGTGATCAAATTTGCCGAATAAAGTTATTTAACTACTATATATTGTAACTGTATTTTTTTGTGTCTTCCACAGGTGATAATTTTATAATATATAATTTTTTTATTATTTATTATGCTTAAGGTAAGTACAAGTAACTGTCAGCCGCGTCCCGTGGAGTGAGTTGCGGTGGGGCAGGCAGGCAGGGTGGGGAGAGGCAGGATGGGGGGTTATAAACAACGGAATCTGTATGATTGCAGGTAAGTAAACAATTAAATTAATAAAACAAATTTCGTAGTTCGCCCTGCATTGCAAAATGCGATGCAGGGCACTGAACGAAAGTTGCGGTGAGGCAGGCAGGTGGGGCGGGGGAGGGGCAGGGTGGGGGGTGATAAACAATGGAATCTGGTTGATTGCAGGTAAGTAAAGAATTAAATTACAATGCAGGGCACGGAACGAAAATCATTTTATTAATGTAATTGTTTACTTACCTGCAATCATCCAGATTCCGTTGTTTATCACCCCCCACCCTGCCCCTCCCCCACCTCACCTGCCTGTTGCACCGCAACTCCCTCCACGGGCCGCGGCTGAAAGACACGGTGGCGGTCTAGTCATTTACCACACACCTGTGGGGAATCCTTGGTGAGGCGCGCGCTCACTAACGAGTGCGCCCTTCACCGGCGTTCAGACTCGTTTTCAATTGCTCATTAGATATTCCTGAAGAGAAAGTGCAAATATTTCTGTGAGAGTTAAAGAATGTTGTATGACAAGTTTGGGTAAGTAAACTTACCTGACGTTATAGACAATATTGAATGTACTCAGTCGATGTATTTTCTCTAACTTAAAACAAGAAAAGATCAAATTTGTGTTAAGCAAGGTCTTAAGGGAAAAGAACACGTTGAGTAAGGAATACTAGAAAGACTTTTGAATTAAGAAGGAATATTAGTGAAAAACACAAGATATTCAAGGATGGACAGAATAGATAACAAGCAACTGCTTTAAGAAAAGTTAGTAGAAGAACACAAGGAAATTAATAATATAAAAATTAGACAATAAACTGAGAGGCCTAGGTTAATGAACGTTACGTAATTATAGGTTATAAGCAGTGAGAAAAATAAAGAACCGCAAGCTACAAGGTTGCAGATAAATAGTAGAGGAGAGGCTAGTTCGAAAGTCGAAGGGGTAGGTAATTATTAGGGTAGACTAAGTTATAGATGAGGATTAGAGATAGTAAACATATGAAGCATTCAAAAAGTAGTGTGATAAAGATGTCTAAATATACACAGATACACAGTGTGATTGTGGACAATGAATAGTATCTTTTGCATTTTAGTAAAACACATTTACTATTTTGGAATGGGTAAGGTTAATAGACATATTCTACATTTTTTAGTAGTGTATTTCACTATAATAGCTTGAGTCTTTTGCTATAGTCATAAGGAGTGACTTTTTTCAAAATCTAAGAAAAGCTAAGAACAGGATATCCTTATAAGTAATTATATTTATATAAGTTTGCAAAGGACTAAAACTGTACTAATGGAATGTTATTAGATACTAGTATTTATATAGTATTTTTTGGAGGACAAAATAGGTGAAAACTGTAGTTTTGTATTATATATTACGAAAAGTGATAACATTAAGTGTTTATATTTTTATACAAGGAGCAAGAACATAAAGAAAACATTATGGAAAAAGAACAGCCTCAAACTGAGGAGGTTTTGGATATTACCTTGAGTATAATTGAAGAACTAATAGTATCTGTCACAGGCAATGAAAGTGAAGAAAGGGAAAATAATGCTGCAGACATGACGTGTGATTTCGAAGACGAAAGTTTTGATGGAGATTTTCTGGAAACATTAAATTATGTTGAAAGTTTTTAACAAATTAATTCAGAAACTTCTAACGAGGGAATTGATCTGAATGACATATCTGATGAACTTGTATTGGAATGTGTGTTAAATTATGAGATGTTACAAGAATAAATGTATTGTTTAAAAATAATAAAGGTTTAAGCACTAACTACTAATGTATTTATTGTACTATAAGAGAAGTACTTATAGATTCAGTTACATATTCTTTAAATATTTGTATTGATTTAAAATATGCAAAGGGGGTCTGAGGGTATGGATTGCATAAAATCCGTATGGAGTATACATGTAGTCTTGTATGCACCTGAAAACTTGTTTTATGCCTTCAATTCCCCAGTCTGTATCCTTAGACTTCCTCCAAACACTCTGACACTGCTGTTTTAGTATTGTAGTGAGCCAGTCAGCAGTATGTTCATTACCATTGTACGGTGGTAAAACTGAAGCTGTAATAAATTTAGTAAGGAACTTTCTTTGCAGAAGTGTAATGATCCAGTCAGTATCTAGATACTCATGGATTTAAAGAGGCCTTAGTCCATAGGCTGTTTCAAACCTCTATAGACTGTGCATGTACTGTTCTATGCACCAGCAAACTTATGTTTTATACGTTCAATTCCTCAATGTGTATCCTTATACTTCCAGCAAACATTTTCACACTACTGTTTCAATATTGTAGTGAGCCATTCATCAGTATGTGTTTATCTGTATACTGTGGTAAAACTGAGGCTGTTATAAATTCAATTAGGTTCTTTCCTTGCAGAACTGTAATCATCCACTCACTACCTAAGTATTCATGCATTAAAATAGGCCTTAGGGCATAGACTGCTCCAAACCCTTATAGGCAATGTATGCAGACTTCTATGTAGTTGCAAATTTGTCTTTTATACATTCAATTTACCAGTTTATATCCTTACACTTCCACCAAACACTCTGTCACTGTTGTATTAGTTTTGTAGTGACTCATTCACCGGTATGTAGTAATCCATTCACTACATTAAAACGGTAATGGGCAGATATACAATAACTGGTATATCCACAGGAATATGTCAGTTATTGTGCTCCGTGACACCACCACCATAGATGCGCCATATTTACAATGCAGTGTACCATGGGACAAAAATGGCACATATATGTGCTGTTTCTGTGCTGTAAAGGTGGTGCATTGTTTGAGTTATGTTGCAAGTCCCACGTATCACCAGCAATGCTCTGGGGGCTCTATGCTTAGACTGCTGTGTCAATCCTCACACCTGCTTCAAGGTAGTGCAGGGTTTTGACACAGCATGAGCTCACAAGTGACAAAGTGAAATTTTATAGATTTCAGGAAGTGTTCCTGGGCTGGAACGCCCCCCCCCCACCCCCATGTAGGAATGTCTCCTTCCGGTACAGGGATTTACAATGTAACGCACCTCCCAGATACATGAAATGAAATGAAATGAAAAATTATATTTATATAGCGCGCACATACCCTAAGGCCTCGCGGCGCTTGAACTGATAAGTGTGGTGAGCAGATAGCAAGGTTAACACAATTTGGCGAACAGGTAAGTTTTTAAAGTCTTCCTAAAGACCATCAAATTGCTGATTTCACGCATGCTTGGCGGGAGTGAGTTCCACATCTTAGCTGCTAAGTGTGAAAACGCCCGACCACCCCAGCGAGCCCTGTTGACCTTAGTTGTCGTGGCAAAATGAAGGGTGCTGGAACGAAGGGTTCTCGATGGAACGTAAGGTACAACCAGAGGGCGCAAAATGGCTGGGCCTGTTCGGTGAAAGGCTTTGTGCACAATGCACATAGCTTTAAAATGCATTCTGGCAGCTATTGGGAGCCAGTGGAGTTCTTTTAAAGCCTTCCTTGCTGATTGGCCGCGGGGAATGCCAAACAGGAGTCGAGCAGCACAGTTCTGCGTAACTTGGAGTCTATTGATCACTGCTACCGGAGCACCCAGATATAATGCATTTCCATAATCCAGGCGGGAGAGTATCAGGGCCTGAACCATGATTCTCCTCGCCTGGAAAGGAAGCAATGGGAGAATCTTCCGGAGCATTCTCAACAGACCAATGCAGATGGAAGCAGTTTTGGTAGCCTGCACAGAAAAATCCAATGATTTATCCAGCCAGACTCCGAGGCTTTTGATGTGGGGTTTTGGCAGGGGGGGAGCCCCGAGACAAGCGGGCCAGATGGGAGCCAGAATGGTCGGTGCGGGATTGCCCAGTAGCATGATCTCCGTCTTCTCCCCGTTGAGTTTGAGACAGGAGGAGTGCATCCACTTGGCTACTGCCTCTAGACAGGGCCCTAAGGTGTTGGATGAACCCTCCGTGTGATCCAGAGAGACCACAAGTTGGGTATCATCCGCGTAGGTGACAATACGCACACCGAAGGGCTGTACTATCCCTGCCAGAGGGCTCATGTAGACATTAAAGAGCGTGGGGCTCAGGGCCGAGCCCTGAGGAACCCCACAGCTCAGAGGGTGTTTCGAGGATGTTACCTCGCCCTCAAACACCTGGAAGAAGCGCTCATCCAGGAAGGAGGTCAGCCATTTCAGGGCCGCGCCCGACACGCCCATGCCTTTTAGACGATGTAATAGTGTGGCATGGTTAACCGTGTCGAACGCGGCACTAAGATCTAATAATATAATGGCTGCCTTCCCTCCCTGGTCCAGCACAGATCTTGTTTCTTCCGTTACTGCGAGTAAGGCAGTTTCGGTGCCATGTTGAGGGCGGAATCCCGTCTGGGAGGCACAGAGTAGGTCGTTGGACTCCAGATACTCTACCAAGATGTTGTTGATGTGCCTCTCCAGCAACTTACTCATCCAGGGGAGAAGGGAGATGGGGCGGAAGTTAGCCAGATTGTTCTGGTCTAACGAAGGTTTTTTTAGAAGGGCCCTTACCATTGCACATTTCCACTGGGCAGGGACCATGCTGGAAACTATGGATGAATTTAGGACATCTATGATGACAGGACATATTGCCTCACTGACCTTAAGAAGGGTCTGAGGAGGTGCAGGATCGTTAGGAGATCCTGAGGTGACTTTAGAGAAAATTTTCTTCAATGCTGTTGGATCAAGAAGAGGGAACTCCTCAAGCGAACTGTGGACTGAAGTGTTCACTTTAAGGTCATCAATGATGTCCCGTTTCTCTGTGTCGGTGGGAAAGGAGGAGTAGATGGTCAAAAATTTTTGAGAGAAAAAAGTTGCCAGATTGTTGCAACGAGCTAGTGCCCCAGTAGGGGAGACGCACTCAGGGGGAGGGGAGATTAGTGACTTAGCTATTTTAAATATTTCTCTAGGCGAGTTGGCAGCTGACTTGATTTTAGAGTCATAAAATTGGATTTGTGCGCTTTTCATTTCTTTCTTATATAATTTAATCGCAGCTCTATACTCAAATTTCTTAGATTGTGAGTATTCTCGCCTCCAGGCTCTCTCCAGCTTGCGACACAGTTGTTTCATGGATCTCAGGGTGGGGGTATACCATGGGGCCACTTTGCATCGTTTAATGGACTGTAGAGATTTTTTAGGGAGGACCTGGTCCAAGGTATCCGTGATCCAGTTCTCATAGTTAGCCGTGGCTATACTAGGATTCATGGATTTGGAGGGTACGCGCTCATTAAGTGCCAATTCCCAATCAGACAGAGGCAATGAGGCCCATTTCCTACCCTGGTGCTTATTCTTATTTTGAGACCTAGGGGGGGTATTAATCGGCCATGTAAAAGGTACTAAGTAATGATCAGTCCAAGGCAAAGGCCTAGGAGTTTCCACTGTGAGACTGTCCAAATTACTAAAGATATGGTCCAAAAGATGGCCTTTATTGTGTGTTGGATGGACACCTTTTTGCAACAAATTGATGGCTTGGAGATTGAGTTGAAGATTAGTAGCTGGAGTGTCCAGGGGGTCATCGAGGTGCAGGTTCAAGTCGCCTAACAATGTAAAATTTGCTGCCAAAAGCAGCTGATTCGCAGCCGCATCTGTCAGCTCAGTAATAAAATTATTCAACGGGCCCGGGGGACGATAAACTAAAATGCCCGAGAACGTAGATGTTGGGGAGAACTCAAGAGTAAAATACAGACTTTCACATGCTCGCATGGGCGGAATGGAGATGCGGCAGCGGAAGATATCTCTGTAAATGATGGCCAGCCCTCCACCTCTATGTATCTTACGATCTAATCGTTTTAGGGTGTAACCATGGGGAATGGCCCATACTACGGCGGGATCCATTTCCAGCTGAAGCCATGTCTCGGTTAAAAAAAGGGCATCAGGATTGAGTTCCTCGATCAACATGGCTAATTCAGTACAGTGTCTGGGTAATGATCTGCAATTAAGTAGATACATTTTCCGGTCATGACCAAGAGGATGTATTGGTATGCTAGAGACAGATGTGACCCAGTTGCAGCTTTTACAATGAGCCTTAGGATTCGTTGGGTTAACAGAATGCAGGCATGAGGGACTGACATGAGGACGTACATTCAACAGAGAAGAAGCGCTATATGTAATACAGGGGCCTACCATGCTGCTTGGCGGTGGCAGAGCGCCAGGAGCGTCTGGACGCGGACTGGCGCAGACTGGCTTCTCTTTGGCGCCTCTTCGGCGCTTCTGTCGCGCTTCCGCTGCGCGTCACCGCTGCACGGCAAGATCAAAATTATATAGATTAAGGGATGTTAAGAACTAGAGCGTCACCCTCCTAAAGATGGCCGCCCCGCGTGGGCTATTCAGGAAGTGAAAAACGCTTTCCTCCCTCCACATCAAACAGCATGAGAGCTGCGGTGGACCGGGGAGTCAGCGCGTAGGTAGGCACAGATTAGCGGTATTTAGCAATATTAAAACAACTTCTATAAATGACACAGTTTAAAATTGCCTGCTGGCAGAAATGCTACTTCCCGCTAAACGCTAGGCACAACGATGTTCCAAGTTCAACATCACATTCTAAATACCACATACCATGGCGCATCTTTTGCACCACTACTTCATCAGAAAAGTGATGCAACGGCAGTGTAAAAGAGGCACAAGGGTGTTGTAAATCTGCCTCTAACAAACACTTACAAATTCACCCAGGAAGTTTCACTAGCAGTGCATTCTTTTTTAATTTACTTTTGTTATTATTTTACAATAAAAATATGAAATGTAAATTTAAAAATATAATAAATATAAGTATTTATAATAAAAATTTAGGCAATTACTACAAAAGAAAGAAATATAATAATTAGTAATTCACTTCAAAAATTCACTGAAAAAACCATAGGTTTCAGGCACGTTATAGTTAGGAATTAACATTTAAAAAACCTTAGAAATTTACTGAAAAAAACATAGGTTTCAGCCACATTATAGTTAGGAATTAGCATTTAAAAAACCTTGGAAATTCACTGAAAAAACCATAGGTTTTACCCATGTTATAGTTAGCTGGACCTTTCTCTCATACAAAACCATTGAAATTCCTCCATTATAGTTAGTTCAGCTAACTATAACTCGCGCGCCCGCAGTGCACTACTGATGACGTCATATATTACATCACTCATGACATGGTCAGTGAGATCACTGATGACATCCTCCAGTGAATGTGTGTCTTTCTGAAAAATAAATATTTTTTATATTTGTATATCTAAAAGTTTATGGAAGAATAAATGGGTAAATAATTGTCTAAATGGATGTTTTTTTTCTAAAACTGATTGTATAACTGACTGATTAATTGTATCTTAGTGAATACATGGGTTAGTGAGTAATGTTTAAATATGTAAATATCTGTCTCACACATTTTTTGAATAAGTGGCTACATAGGTCGGTGGGTAGCTACATGAGTGTCTATATAGGTTATTAGTTGTTTTTTTGATTATCAGTATGAGTGTCTGAGTCTCTATATGTTTCGGGGGATATTACTTACCGCATGGATGCATGAATGAGAAACTCATTGTTTATATGTGTTTTGAAGACAGCATGTGTGCAGGACTGTATGGGTGAATGAGTGTGCGTATAGGTGTATTAGTGAGTGAATGACTGTCTCAATACTGTCTTTATGACTAAGTACATATGTTTTGAACTACTATATGTGAGTATTGGTGTATATAAGTGAGTATATACAAGAATGAGAGATTGGAACAGTTCCTGTATAACTAAGTATGTGTTTCTATAAGTGATTTTTTAAGAGAGTTAGTATGTGTATATTTCTGTACAAATAACTGTAGTGGAGTATGTATAGCTATATATGCAAGCAAATGGATGTTTGAAAGTTTATTTCCATGTGTGAGTATGTGTGTGAGTAACTCTATGGATGAGTGTCAGTGTGTAACAGGATGTATAGGTGTATGAGAACATATGATGAGTGAGTACATGTATGAGTGACTATATAGAACTATTGGTCAATGAATGGATGTGTATGTAGATTTCGGAATTACTGAATAGGTTGTTGTAACTGGTATTGGTATCTTCATTTTTTGAAAATTTTTGTTTCTATTTTTGAAAGTGTGTATCAAGACATATTACGCTGAGAGGAGGTCTGCCACACTTTCACAAGGATGATGTCATCGGTGATGTCATTTTAGATGTCATCAGTGATGTTATCAGTGATGTCACTGACCATGTCATGAGTGATGTAATATGTGATGTCATCAGTAGTGCATTGTGGGCGCGCAAGTTATATTTAGCTGAACTAACTATAACAGAGGCATTTCAATGGTTTTGTATGAGAGAAATGTCCAGCTAACTATAACATGGGTGAAACCTATGGTTTTTTCAGTGAATATATATATATATATATATATATATATATATATATATATATATATATATATATATATATTACCTACTGGCGATAGCCAGTAGGTATATATAGTTAGGATTTTTTTCCTATGGGATTTCTGAAAATTCTATGTCGAATAACTTTGGCGTTTGAGGACGGAATTGGCTGAAATTTTCAGGAAAATGGCACACTTTGTTTCTGAGCAGCCCCTGAAAATTTGGGGGGGGTTTCGTCAAGCGGGGGCCGAGAAAAAAGGGGGGTCCCAAAACAAGTTTTTAACATTGAGTTTTCCATAGGGCGGTTGGACTCACTTTTAGCTCGAACGGCTGAATGGATTTCCACAAAACTTGGCAAAATTGTAGGGACTGGTAGCCCAATGTGCCTTTGCTATGTCTCAAGATATATGCTCCAGTGGTTATTACGAAAATTAACTTTGAAAAATATATATTGGGCTACATTGGGCTATATATATGTTGGAGCCCAAATGTAGCCCAAAGATGGCCACCAGAGAAAAAAAAAACCAAATGTAGCCCAAATATCAGCCAGATGTAGCCCAACTATAGCCCAGTGACAGAATGTCCCAGAGTGTTCTAAAGAACAACTAGAGCGCTAACAGTCTTACTTATGACAAAAGTATGGCACATCTGAAGTCATCTTGATTGGAATAAAGTGTTAACACTTAAAACATTTAATTTGCAAAGGAACAAAATGAGAGGTTTCATTTTGCCATAGAAATGTTATATATTACCTACTGGCGGTCGCCAGTAGGTATATATAGTTAGGATTTTTTTGAATAGGGATTTCTGAAAATTCTATGTTGAATAACTTTGGCGTTTATGGACGGAATTGGCTGAAATTTTAAGGAAAATGGCACATTTCGTTTCTGAGAGTCCCCTGAAAGTTTGGGGGGGTTTCGTCAAGCAGGGGCCGAGAAAAAAGGGGGGTCCCAAAACGTGTTTTTAACATTGAGTTTTCCATAGGGCGGTTGGACTCACTTTTAGCTCGAACGGCTGAATGGATTTCCACAAAACTTGACAAAATTGTAGGGACTGGTAGCCCGATGTGCCTTTGCTATGTTCAAGATATATGCTGCAGTGGTTTTTACGAAAATTAACTTTGAAAAATATATATTGGGCTACATTGGGCTATATATATGTTAGAGCCCAAATGTAGCCCAATGTAGCCCAATGTAGCCCAAAGATGGCCACCAGATACAAAAAAAACAAATGTAGCCCAAATATCAGCCAGATGTAGCCCAACTATAGCCCAGTGACAGAATGTCCCAGAGTGTTCTAAAGAACAACTAGAGTGCTAACAGTCTTACTTATGACAAAAGTATGGCACACCTGAAGTCATCTTGATTGGAATAAAGTGTTAACACTTAAAACATTTAATTTGCAAAGGAACAAAATGAGGGGTTTCATTTTGCCATAGAAATGTTATATATATATATATATTCACTGAAAAAACCGTAGGTTATAGACCACATATAGTTAGGAATTAGCATTTACAAAACCTTGAAAATTCACTGAAAAAACCATAGGTTATAGACCATATATAGTTAGGAATTAGCATTTACAAAACCTTATTTTACTCACACAAAACCATTGAAATTCGCATATATAGTTAGTTGCACTAACTATATATCGCGCACCCGCAATCCACTACTGATCATGTCACATATTACATCATTCATGACATGGTCAGTGACATCACTGATGACATCACTGATGACATCTCAAATGACATCACTGATGACATCTCAAATGACATCACTGATGACATCTCAAATGACATCACTGATGACATCACTGATGACATCTCAAATGACATCACTGATGACATCACTGATGACATCACTGATGACATCTCAAATTACATCACTGATGACATCTCATTTGACATTACTGATCACATCACTGATGACATCATTCATGTGATAATACGATGAACCTCTTCAGACTCTAATATAACCTTAGATACACTCAGTGTAAACAGACACTCACAGACTGTCACTCATCCATGGAGTTACTCACACACCTAGTCAGTCATGCAAAGAATCAATCAGACCTCCATTTCCTCAACTATACAGTTATACACACCTTACTTATTCAAACATATACTAACACATATTTACTCTCTTATACAATCCCTGACACAAGTTCACAATGATCCATACAGCCACTCACACATTCACTGGCTTTTATGCACAGTTATTTATATATGTCAACTCTCACATGTACTGTGTTTTACATATGTACTTACTTCGACATGTAGCACTGAGATATCCATTCACTCACCAATACACTCATGCACACAGTCAACCACCCATACAGCTGTTTCCACATGCACTTTTGAACCCATACATCTAGTGAATCAACTGCTCACACATCTATGCACAGAGTCATACACCTCCCAGCCACCCACACACACACTCAGTCTCCCATACAAATACTTGGGCAACCGATCAATAACCCATATAGTTACTCATATAGCTACTGATCAACACATGCAGCAGTTTACAGAACAACAGACATATTGATGCACAAATTAAGACAGTTTAGTCACTAACCCATGCACTCAGTGAGACACATTTAATCACTCACTCATACAGTCAGTCATACACCTACTAAATCCTTCATCCAGACACTTATACATCCACTCATTCTTCAATATGTAAGACATATTTTAACTTTACAGAAACATACAGTCACTGCATGTTGTCATCAGTGATGTCATCAGTGATGTCATTTGAGATGTCATCAGTGATGTCATCAGTGATGTCACTGACCATGTCATGAATGATGTAATATGTGACATGATCAGCAGTGGATTGCGGGTGCGCGATATATAGTTAGTGCAACTAACTATATATGCGAATTTCAATGGTTTTGTGTGAGTAAAATAAGGTTTTGTAAATGCTAATTCCTAACTATATATGGTCTATAACCTATGGTTTTTTCAGTGAATATATATATATATATATGTATTCGTAATGCTGCTTCAGAAGCTGCTTCTAAATCGCCTTACAACAAGCAGACACGGACCCGTTCTTGGTGCTAAACTTCCAAGTTTATTTGTCGGCTATTACGCGTTTCACCACCAGAAGTGGCTTGATCACATGACAGCGCTTGAACAATATCAGACCAATTATGAAGCTGCACCTTTGCAAGTGATTGAGTGTGTAAAGTGAACATAGAAGAAACATTCAGGTATTACGGCCGTTTTAACCAAAGAGCTGAATGATGGTGAAAGATACGATATATACATGGTTCTGTTAAAAAGATATACAAATATGATAGCAGTATGTACATGAAGGCAGGTTATTTAAAATTCATTAATGCATTTTAAATACGACTTAAATATATTATACCAACATATTAAAATACCATATGAAAATACAAAAATATATATCTAAATTCTTAAAAACCTTAAAACCTCTGATAATACAAAAAGATATTTGTTAAATTACTACAATTCATTTTTAATTGAGTAAAACCTCATGAACATGTTACCTACTGGCGGTCGCCAGTAGGTATATATAGTTAGGACCTAGTTACCATAGGAAATTCCGAACATTCCATTGGGAATAACTTTGGCGCCGATCCCTGAAAGTTTCGGGGGATTCGTCAAGCGGGGGCCGAGAAAAAAGGGGGGTCCCAAAACGTGTTTTCCCCATGTTAATTTCCATAGGGACATTCTGACAAGGCTACAGCTCGAACGGCTAAACCGAATTATACCAGAATTGGCAAAATGGTAGGGACTGGTATGCAGCAGTGCCTTTTGTATGTTTGATGTAAATCTCTCCAGTAGTTCTTGAGAAAATTGAATTTGAAATTTTTCAAATGGCATTTTCTATGGGACCTTTAGACACGGCTACAGCCCGAGCGGCTGAACGGAATTACACCAAACTTGGCAAAATGGTAGGGACAGGTATGCAGTAGTGCGTTTTCTATATTTGGTGAAAATCCCTCCAGTAGTTGTTAAGAAAATGAATTTGAGCAAATGATATATCTATATGCTCTCAACATTCAATTGGGAATAACTTTGGCGCCGATTGAGGAATCTGTGTGTAATTTTCCAGAATTTTGGCCAGCTCCGCTCTGCTCCTTCCCTGAATGTTTCGGGGCGATTCGTCGAGAGGTGGCCGAAAGGGGGGTCCCAAAATGTGTTTTCCCCATGTTCATTTCCAAAGGGACCTTTAGACACGGCTACAGCCCGAACGGCTGAATGGAATTACACCAAACTTGGCAAAATGGTAGGGCCTAGTATGCAGATGTGCGTTTGCTATGTTTGGTGAAAATCCCTCCACTTGTGGGACACCCCCGCGCCGCACGGCCACCAGCTGCTGCGTGTGCCCCTTAGCCTTGTCGCTGCCGCGCTGCCTGCCTCGCCGCCGGCTGACTCTGTTGTCGTTTGTTTTTATTTTGTTTTGTTTGCCATTTGTGCTTGTTATACTGTTTTGTATTATACTGTATTTCTTGCCCGTGTTAGCGTTTTTTGCTTCCATTAGTGCCTGTTTATTTTTCAGCTTGTGTCCTTCCTGTTTGCCCGCCTACCTCGCCGCCCTCCGTCTTCCCTCCCCGCTTCCCGCCACCACCGCAGACCCCGCCCCTTTTTTCCTTCTGTTCCCTCCCCGCTCCCGCCTCCCAGCTGCTCCGCCCACCCGCGCACTTCGCCTTTATATGGCGACCGTGCGAACGCGCAGCGGTCACGCGCAGCGGGCGCGCCGATTGTGCGCCGAAGGCGCGCCAAAGGTAAGCCCGTCTGCGCCCGTCCGCGACCGGATTGCGACCAGCGCCAGGACCCCTGGCCCACGCAGACCCCGACCTACCCGCCTGACGTACTCCGCTGCCACCCTCATCGCTCTCAACTCCGGCCGACTCCCAGAATGCCATCAAGCCACACCACGACGCACCCACGGACCTTTCAGCTGCCACGCCTGCAAATTCACCTGCATCCGGACCTGCCTCACACCAGCACCCGCCAAGTCGAACACCAGCAGCACCCACCTCAAGTGCATCCTGCTCAACACCCGCTCCGTCCACAGACACGCCATCGAACTCTGGAACCTCCTAGACGCCACAGCCCCCGACGTTGCCTTCCTCACGGAGACGTGGATGAACGCCTCATCAGCTCCCGACATCGCCATTGCTATCCCAGAGGGCTACAAGATCGTCCGGAGGGACCGCAACGCCAACCAGATGGGAGGAGGCATCGCCATCATCCACAAGAACACCATCCGTCTCACGACCAGCACCGACAACACCCTGACCACCGCCGAACACCTGCATTTCCAGATCCACACCAACCCGAACACCACCCTCAGAAACACCCTGATCTACCGACCCCCTGGACCACGCACACAATTCAGCGAGGACATCGCCGACTTCGTCAGCCCGCATGCCCTCCCCTCCGATGACTACATCCTCCTGGGGGACCTCAACTTCCACCTGGAGAACAACAACGACCGCAACACCACCACCCTGCTGGACAACCTCGCCAACCTGGGACTCAAGCAACTGGTGTCCACCCCCACCCACCTCGCCGGACACACACTCGACGCAGTCTTCTCTTCCAGCACAGACATCGACTTCAGCCACGCCACAGAGCTTCAATGGACGGACCACAGCTGCGTCCACTTCACCTTCAAAAGAACGACGACTCACCACCACCAGCAACAGGCTGCCCGCAGAAGCTGGAACAAGATCACAGCAGACCAGCTCGCCACCTCCCTGAGCCAGCACCCTCCTGCCAGCTCAGCGAACCCCAGCCAGGCCGCCGACAACCTCACGAAGTGGATCAGCATCTGCGCGGACGAGCTCGCCCCGCTGAGGACCCCGCCCAGCAGACCCGGAAGCAAGAAAGCCCCGTGGTTCACCGACGAACTCAAGAGCTCCAAGAAGAACTGCCGAGCCCTCGAGAAAGTCTGGAGAAGGGAACCTACACCGGACAACAGGACCTCCTTCAAGCTTGCCACCCGGAAGCACCACCAGCTGATCCGTGCCGCCAAGAAAACAGCATTTAAGGAACGGTTGGACAACAACGCACACAACTGCAAGGAACTCTTCAACATCGTGAAAGAGCTTTCCAACCCCAGCGCAGGAAACAACGACATCACCCCATCGCAAGACCTCTGCAATTCCCTCGCTTCATACTTCCACAACAAGATCGCGGACATACACAACAGCTTCAACAACCAACCAACGCACACCATGACCGAACAGCCACCCCCCACCACCACCCTCCACGCCTGGACCCCGATCAGCACCGAAGACACCATCCGCACGATGAACTCCATCCACTCCGGATCACCGACCGACCCCTGCCCTCACCACGTCTTCAACAAGGCCGACGCTGTCATCGCACCCCACCTGCGAGACATCATCAACACATCATTCGACACCGCCACCTTCCCTGAGAGCTGGAAACACGCCGAACTCAGCGCCCTACTCAAGAAACCAACAGCGGACCCCACCGAACTCAAGAACTACCGCCCCATCTCGCTCCTCCCGTTTCCTGCCAAAGTCATCGAGAAGACCGTCAACAAGCAGATGGCCGCCTTCCTCGAGACGAACGGATCCCTCGACCCCTCACAGTCCGGCTTCCGAGCCAATCACAGCACCGAGACCGCCCTCATCGCCGCCACCGATGACATCCGAGCCCTGATGGACAATGGAGAAACAGCGGCCCTCATCCTCCTAGACCTCTCCGCGGCATTCGACACGGTCTGCCACCGCACCCTAGTACAGCGCCTCAGCAACATCGGAATCCAGGAAAAGGCGCTGGAATGGATCATCTCCTTCCTCGACGGAAGAACACAGAGAGTCCGCCTACCACCGTACAAGTCAGAGGCCTCCGAAGTCATCTGCGACGTCCCTCAAGGATTATCTCTGAGCCCCACCCTCTTCAACGTCTACATGAGCCCCCCCGCGGCCATCGTACGCAAACACAACCTCAGCATAATCTCCTACGCCGACGACACCCAGCTGATCCTCTTCCTGACCAACGACCCCGCCTCCGCCAGAGCCAACCTGCACGAAGGGATGAAAGAGGTAGCCGAGTGGATGACGACCAGCCGCCTGAAACTGAACTCTGACAAGACGGAGGTCCTCATCCTGGGCCCTTCCCCCTCCGCCTGGGACGACTCCTGGTGGCCTCCGCACCCAAACCGACAGACCATGCATGCAACCTGGGCTTCATCCTGGACTCCTCCCTCTCCATGACCAGGCAAGTCAACAACGTCTCCTCGGCGTGCTTCAACATCCTACGCATGCTACGGAAGATCTTCCGGTGGATCCCCACCGAGACCAGGAAGTCCGTCACCCAGGCCCTCGTCACCAGCCGACTGGACTACGGCAACGCCCTCTACGCCGGTACCACAGCCAAGCTCCAGAAGAGACTCCAGCGGATCCAGAACGCCTCAGCCAGACTCATCCTCGACATCCCACGTACCAGCCACATCACCGGACATCTGAGAGACCTTCACTGGCTCCCCGTCAACAAAAGAATCACCTTCCGCCTCCTCACCCACGTACACAAAGCCCAACACGACCAAGGCCCGAGCTACCTCAACAGCCGGATCAACTTCTACGCTCCCAAACGCCACCTCCGATCAGCCAACCACGCCCTCGCCGCCGTCCCCCGCATCCGAAGAACGACTACAGGAGGAAGGTCCTTCTCCCACCTGGCCGCCAAGACCTGGAACTCCCTCCCGACCGACCTGCGCCTGACCCAAGACCACCTCTCCTTCAGGAAGAAGCTGAAGACCTGGCTGTTCGAGCAGTAGCGGCACCCCCCCCCCCCCCCCAGCGCCTTGAGACCCTACGGGTATGTAGCGCGCTCTATAAGTGTCACTGATTGATTGATTGATTGATTGATTGAGAAAATTGAATTTGAAATTTTTCAAATGGCATTTTCTATGGGACCTTTAGACACGGCTACAGTCCAAACAGCTGAACGGAATTACACCAAACTTGGCAAAATGGTAGGGAGAGGTATGCAGTAGTGCCTTTTCTATATTTAGTGAAAATCCCTCCAGTAGTTGTTGAGAAATTGAATTTGATCAAATAATATATCTATATGCGCTCACCGTACGCGCACCGTACGCGTACGGTACGCGTACTGTACGCGTACGTGCGCGTACTCTTACATGCGCAAGCGAGTTTCTGATTGGCTGGCAGTCGACTGTCAACATTCCAAACTGTCCAAACCAGGAAGTGTAGGCCACCATCTTGTTTTTCAGGAGAACTGAGGCACAAGAGAGCCCAAAACAAGCGTGGAAAACACGAAAAGGGGGCAGGGCAGAGACCCCCCAACCCTCTAGCCCTTCTCAGGGGGTCCCAAAAGGACCCCCAAGGGCAAAAAAAAAAAATCAAATAAAACGATTGCGGGGTATGCGCACCGTACGCGTATGGTACGCGTACCGTGCGCGTACCCCGCGATTTAAAAAATTAAGAATTTTTTTGGGCACTTGGTGGTCCTCCTGGGACCCCCTGAGAAGGGCTAGGGGGCAGGTGGTCTCAACCCTGCCTCCCTTTTCGCGTTTTCCACTCTTGTTTTGTGCTCTCTTGTGCCTCACTTCTCCTGAGAAACAAGATGGATGCTCAGGTGGTCCCAGAAGGATAATAACATATATAAACGTTATCCGCTAATAAAGTTAGAATTTACAAAACCTTTGAAATGTATTGAAAAAATATATAGTTTTCACGCCTGATATAGTTAGGAATTAGCATTTAAAAAACCTTGCAAATTCACTGAAAAAACCATAGGTTTCAAGCCTTATATAGTTAGGAATTAGCATTTAAAAAACCTTGCAAATTCACTTAAAAACCATAGGTTTCAGGACTTATATAGTTAGGAATTAGCATTTAAAAAACCTTGCAAATTCACTTAAAAAACCATAGGTTTCAGGCCTTATATAGTTAGAAATTAGCATTTTAAAAACCTTGCAAATTCACTTAAAAAAACATAGGTCTCAAGCCTTATATAGTTAGGAATTAACATTTAAAAAACCATTGAAATTGCTCCTACATAGTTAGTTGTACTAACTATATTTCGCGCACCCACAATCCACTGCTTATGATGTCACATATTACATCATTCATGACATGGTCAGTGACATCACTGGTGACATCACTGATGACATCTCAAATGACATCACTGATCACATCACTGATGATATCATTCATGTGATAATACGATGCACCTCCTCACACTCTAATATAACCTTTGATACACCCAGTGTTAAATACAGATTACCATTCTTGAAACCATTGACACACCAATACCAGTTACTACATACGCACTCACTGATTCCTAGGTCTACAAACACATTCACTCATTCACCCATAGAATCACTCATACATACAGTCACTCATCAATACAACACTATCATATGCACTCATACACATATACAGACACTCACACACTGCCACTCATCCATGGAGTTACTCACACACCTAGTCAGTCATGCAAAGAATCAATCACACTTCCATTTCCTCAACTATACAGTTATACACACAACACCTTACTTATTCAAATATATACTAACACATACTTACTCTCTTATACAATCACTGATACAAGTACACAATTATCAATATAGCCACTCGCACATTCACTGGCTCTCATGTATAGTCATTTATATATGCCAACTCTCACATGCACTGTGTTTTTCATATGCACTTACTTGCACATGTAGCACTGAGATATCCATTCACTCACCAACACACCCATGCACACAGTCAACCGCCCATATAGCTGTTTCCACATGCACTCTTTAACTCATACACCTAGTGAATCAACTGCTCACACATCTATGCATAGAGTCACACACCTCCCAGCCACCCACACACACACTCAGTCTCCCATTCAAATACTTGGGCAACCAATCAATAACCCATATAGCCACTCATAAAGCTACTGATCAACACATGTAGCAGCTTACACAACAACAGACATACTGAAGCACACATTCAGACAGTTTAGTCACTAACCTATGCATTTAGTAAGACACATTTAATCACTCACTCATACAGTCAGTCACGCACCTACTAAATCCTTCATCCAGACACTTATACATCCACTCATTCTTCAATATGTAAAACATATTTAAACTTTACAGAAGCACACAGTCACTGGATGATGTCATCAGTGATGTCAAATGAGCTGTCATCAGTGATGTCATCAGTGATGTCATTTGAGATGTCATCAGTGATGTCACTGACCATGTCATGAATGATGTAATATGTAAAAACACAGTTGATGGACAGAATGCAGAACAATGTCTTACATTCACCCCAGTACAAAGATCTGGGCCTAAATCCATCGTTTTTTTGCACTCCACACCACCCTAGGTCAGACAATGGCTATATGCAAATCAGCCTTGACCCTGTGCCTCATGGGATCAGTCCAGCCCAAACTACCGAGCCATGTCTTTCCTAGACCGGAATCAAGCATCCAAGGACCGGTTTCTGGCTATCAGCCTTCTTCAGCCTGGATAGCTTGACTCCAGTGATATGCAGAGCCTGGGACTCACTTCTGAGCATACCCAGCCCAATCGGGGTGAAAATTGCAAAAAACACAGTTGATGGACAGAATGCAGAAAAATGTCTTACATTCACCCCAGTACAAAGATCTGGGCCTAAATCCATCGTTTTTTTGCACTCCACACCACCCTAGGTCAGACAATGGCTATATGCAAATCAGCCTTGATTCTGTGCCTCATGGGAACAGTCCAGCCCTTACTACCAAGCCATGTCTTTCCTAGACCGGAATCAAGCATCCAAGGACCGGTTTCTGACTATCAGCCTTCTTCAGCCTGGATAGCTTGACTCCAGTGATGTGGAGAGCCTGGGACTCAAGTCTGAGCATACCCAGCCCACTCGGGGTGAAAATTACAAAAAACACAGTTGATGGACAGAATGCAGAACAATGTCTTACATTAACGCCAGTACAAAGATCTGGGCCTAAATCCATCGGTTTTTTTGCACTCCACACCATGTAATATGTGACATCATCCGCAGTGGATTGCGGGTGCGCAAAATATAGTTAGTACAACTAACTATATGGGAGCAATTTCAATCGTTTTTTAAATGCTAATTCCTAACTATATAAGGCCTGAAACCTATGGTTTTTTAAGTGAATATATATATATATATCTCAGGGCCATTGTCAATTCTGATGAGAATTATCCGGTCGCACGCCATTTTGGTCTAGTCCATCAGAAAAATGTGAATGATTTAAGTTATTTCATCATTGACGGAGTTCCCAAAAATATCAGGGGTGGAAATAGAGAGAAATCTCTCAGGCAGCTGGAGAGCAAGTACATCTTGCTTTTAGATACTAGAATCCCCAACGGGTTAAATACGGGAGAGGACCTTCATTGTTTTTTATAACTCTTGTCGAAAGATTAGGGTGTACATCGAAGAGTGGCAGTCTTCTACTGGTTTTGAAGGGTTTAACTCCCTCTACACTCAATAGCCCAGTGTTTCCACTCTCAGGTATATGAAGTAGTTCCTGTGAATAGGTTGAAACAGTATTCTCCCTACATACATATATTATGTGTACTGTTTGTATTGTACAGCTGTTTTTTCAAATCCCCCCCGCTTTGAAATCGATCTTAAATCTTGTCACAGTTTCAGTATTGGTGGATTAATGATGTGTTTATGATCTTGCTGTCCTGGGCAGAATTGAATAATGTGCATTGTATTAGTACGTAATGTGGGGATGATAAGGGCACTATGCCATAAGTCTGGGTTTCCCACAAGGCGTTTCTGATCATTTGGACATCATTCCTTGAGTCTGTAAATTTCTACTATATAAAATGGGGCACAGGTAGTGATGTACGAAATGTTGGTATCATTACATGTAAACCTCTTAATAGGCGCGACATGGTTTTTGAGCGCTCCTGTCCTCCCCCTCCGCCTTTTTTTCTTTTTATATTATCAGCCTTTGACAAATGAGTTACATATGAGGCAGTGATCTGTCTCTCAGTCATGGCTGAATTTGCACTTTGCACTTTACACTTTGCACGTGTGTTTGCACTAAAGGATTTAATATGTTTAGCACCAGCACTTTAGCAACACCGAAGGGCAACAGACATTATCCGTACATATCTCCCACATATTGATATGTATCTTTATCTTGTAGACCCTTGATCCCTATATTAGGACATCTACATACATTTAAATATTATGCTGTATATAAATGGTTTTATGATTTCATTAACTTTCAGCCTGTAGAAATGTATTTAATTAATAGATTGTATTTATCAAGCATATTTAACTTGTATTTACGATTTAATGTATTTAACTTTTGTTAAAACGGGTCTGTTTTTTAACCAGGATGAGATGCAAACTTCATGTGTTTTCAGTGTCTATGAATGTACACGCCCCCTTTGTGTGTTAATTGTGCGCCCTATTTAAGCACTGTTATTGGTTCTGTCTGGCATGTGATCAAGGCTACCGTGTCGTAGCCGAAACGCGTCATGCTGGTAACTTCGAGAGAATAAACCACCTTTGAATTTCTAACTCAGCGCTGTGGAGTGGTCTGTACCTGTGGTTTTCGTTGTTTTTTTGGAAAGCTTTTCCTTGTGCAAAGAACGGAGAAGGACTTTGAATCATATATATATATACATATAACTTTTTTCCGGCAGGAATCCAAAAATGCAGGAAATGACAGACAAAGGCCCAAAGTTTGTGCTAAAGATATTTTATTCCTCCATTGTCGTCAATACGCGTTTCAGCTATCGCAAGCATTGTTCACTCGACATGGAAAAAAAATGTCATGTCATGAATGATCTAATATGTGACATCATCAGCAGTGCATTGCGGGTGCGCGAAATATAGTTAGTCCAACTAACTATATAGGAGCAATTTCAATGGTTTTGTATGAGTGAAATGTCCAGCAAACTATAACACCCCTAACTCTTTTTTTGAGTGAATTTCAAAGGTTATTTTAAAGCTAATTCCTAACTATATAAGGCCTGAAACCTATGGTTTTTTCAGTGAATTTCAAAGGTTTTTTAAATGCTAATTCCTAACTATATAAGGCCTGAAACATATGATTTTTTAAGTGAATTTGCAAGGTTTTTTAAATGCTAATTCCTAACTATATAAGGCCTGAAACCTATGGTTATTTAAGTGAATTTGGAAGGTGTTTTAAAGGCTAATTCCTAACTATATAAGGCCTGAAACCTATGGTTTTTTCAGTGAATTTGCAAGGTTTTTTAAATGCTAATTCCTAACTATATCAGGCGTGAAACCTATATTTTTTTTCAATAAATTTCAAAGGTTTTGTAAATGCTAATTCTATTAGCGGATAACGTTTATATATGTTATTATCCTTCTGGGACCACCTGAGCAGCCATCATGTTTCTCAGGAGAAGTGAGGCACAAGAGAGCACAAAACAAGAGTGGAAAACGCAGAAAGGGGGGCAGGGTAGAGACCTCCTGACCCATAGCCCTTCTCAGGTTGTCCCAGAAGGACCCCCAAGGGCAAAATATTATTTTTTTTTTTTTATAAAATCGCGTAAGTGCTGAAACCTATGGTTTTTTAAGTGAATTTGCAAGGTTTTTTTAAATGCTAATTCCTAACTATATAAGGCCTGAAACCTATGGTTTTGTAAGTGAATTTGCAAGGTTTTTTAAATACTAATTCCTAACTATATATGGCCTGAAACCTATGGTTTTTTCAGTAAATTTGCAAGGTTTTTTTAGTGCTAATTCCTAACTATATCTGGCGTGAAACCTATTTTTTTTTCAAAAAACTTCAAAGGTTTTGTACATGCAAATACTATTAGCGAATAACGTTTTTATATGTTAATATCCTTCTGGTACCACCTGAGCAGCCATCTCATTTCTCAGTAGAACTGAGGCACAAGAGAGCACAAAACAAGAGTGGTAAACGCAGAAAGGGGGCAGGGTAGAGACCCCCTGACCCCCTAGCCCTTCCCAGGTTGTCCCAGAAGGACCCCCAAGGGCAATTTTTTTTTAAAATCACGGGGTACGCGCAAGGTACGCGCACGGTACGTGTACCGTGCATGGACCTGTACGCGTACCGTGCGCGCACCCCGTGATTTTTACGTTTTTTTGTAATTTTATTTTTTGCCCTTGGGGGTCCTTCTGGGTCCCCCTGAGAAGGGCTAGGGGATTGGGGGTCTCTACCCTGCCCCCTTTTCATGTTTTCCACTCTTGTTTTGGGCTCTCTTGTGCCTCAGAACTCCTGAGAAACAAGATGGTGGCCAACTCTTCCTGGTTTGGACAGTTTGGAATGTTGACAGTCGACTGCCAGCCAATCAGGATAGCGCTCGCGCACGTAAGGGTACGCGCACGTATGCGTTCGGTACGCGTATGGTGCGCGTACCCGTAAGCTCATATAGATATATATGTGTTTTTAATCCTCATTTTCATAAAAACCACTGGAGCAATTTTCACCAAACATAGCAAAGGCACATCTGCGTACCAGTCCCTACAATTTTGCAAAGTTTGGCGTAATTCCGTACAGCGGTTCGGGCTGTAGACTTGTCAGACCGTCCTATATAAATTAACATGGGGAAAACACGTTTTGGGACCCCCCTTTTTTCTCAGCCCCCACTTCACGAATCCCCCCGAAACTTTCAGGGAAGGAGCGGAGCGCAGCGAGACCATTTTAAGGAAAATTACAGGCAGCTCTATATATTCAGAACAAAGGTTGCCTGCTGTAGAGAGAGCCTCACTCAGTTAGGTCAATGTCCAACAATCTTTATTGCAAGCTGCTGCGGGGTTCAGCAGAACATCGCAGAAAATAAAAATCCATTTCGCCTGACGCGTTTCATGTCTTGCACTTCTTCAGAGGCATGGACTGCGAGATTAATGACACAACATTTCGGCATGATTTTAACCGTTGGTAATCCCTCCCTTGTGGGCGTGGCCACCATTGTGGCTGCTGGTTAATGTAGTGCCATATTCTGCTTCAGTGAGCTGGCGTGTCATCGTCTCAATAATGCAATAATACCTAAGTGGGTTCTGGTGTCTGCCCTAAGTCCCGTTTGCACTCATAATCTTCCAACACCAGGTACCTGATCCCGTGGCAGCGTCGTCGTTTGCCGTTACTTCAGGAACACCGCAAGCGGCATCTGGGCTCTCTCTGCGGCTCAGTCGGGCCGCTTAACATTCAGAACAAAGGTTGCCAGCTGTAGTGAGAGCCTCACTCAGGTAGGTCAATGTCCAAAAATCTTTATTGCAAGCTGCAGCAGGGTTCAGCAGAACATCACAGAAAATAAAAATCCATTTTCGCCTGACGCGTTTCATGTCTTGCACTTCTTCAGAGGCATGGACTGCGAGATTAATGACACAGCATTTCGGCATGATTTTAACCCTTGGTAATCCCTCCCTTGTGGGCGTGGCCACCATCGTGGCTGCTGGTTAATGTAGTGCCATATTCTGCTTCAGTGAGCTGGCGTGTCATCGTCTCAATAATGCAATAATACACAAGTGGGTTCTGGTGTCTGCCTTAAGTCCCGTTTGCACTGATAATCTTCCAACAACAGGTACCTGATCCCGTGGCAGCGTCGTCGTTTGGCGTCACTGCAGGAACACCGCAAGAGGCACCACTCTGCAAACACATCTCCTGGTACGCTCTGGGTTGGGGGATGAAGTCCCCTTCACTGGTGAGGGTCCTTAGGGGCCAACTAGCCAAACATGTACCTCCAGTAAGCTCCAAAATGTGGGATTGCTGAGAGGTGGTTCAAGGCTACGCCCCTTTTTGCAATACTCTGCAAACGCTCTTCTTCGCACACTGATGGTGGGACAATGAGGTCCTATTGTGTCCTGAGGACCTGTGGTGTAAAAAGGGGGCATGGCCTGTGACCTCTCTCAGCAATCCAGCTTTGTGGGGCTTACTAGGGGTAAGAGGAGGGCTAGTTGGCTCCCAGGGAGGTCCAGGAGGCAAGGGGACTTCAACCAACAAACAAAAGCATACCAGAAGGTACGTTTGCAGAGTGGTGGAGAAAGGGGACATGGCTTGTGTCCACTTCTCAGCAATCCCACTGTGTGGGGCTTACTGCCGGTAAAAGGTATGCTTGTTGGCCCCTAAGGCCCACCAGCAGAGAACAAGATTTCAATCTCTATCCAAAAGCGTGGCAGGTAGCACGTTTGCAGAGTGTTGGGCAAAGGCGGCATTTCCTGCTATGAGAACTTAGCAACCCTGCTGTGTGGAACTTACTGGTGGTAATAGGAGGGGTAGTTGGCCCCAAAGACGTCCTTGGGGGCCAACTACCCCTTATGTTACCTCCAGTGAGTCCCATACAGTTGGATTCCTAAGAGGTCTTTGGAGGCCATGCCCCCCTTTCTCCATCACTCTGCAACCGCGCCTTTACTGCTCACTACTGGTTGGTAGATGAAGTCCACTTTACTTCTGAGGGACTTTTGGAGGCCAAGAAGCCCTCTTAGTACCTCCTGCAAATCCTACGCAGCGGTATTCCTGAATGCTGGTCAGAGGCCCAGCCCCTGTCACCACAACTTGGCAAATACGACTACTAGTTAAAGAAGCATTTGCAATGTAATAGGTCTCGCATTTGTGAGGGTTAGAGCTATTGACGTTGTAAATGTAAAAGTTTTTTAATAATGTTTTTAGGAGTGAAGTGGATGTACATTGTGTGTAGTGGAAATATGTAGATAGGAAGTATGTGGAATTTAGTGTATAGTAATTATTTAGAGTGGGATTATGTGTTATGGAGAGTAAGTATGTGGTATGGTAGTCTGTGTTGTGGAGTGGTAACCTCAGGTTTAGTCTTCCTTGTTTGTATAGAAGCTAAATTATGAACTCCATGAGACAAAATAAGAAGGAACCACGAGTAGTACCTCTGGACCTAGTTAGAGGTATGAACAGTACCACTGGAATTATTTGACTGTTCAGCCGCACCGATTTTTGCATAGGTATACATTTTCCCTGTTTGCCACATAATCCATCATCTGCTGCATAATCTGCAGATTTGAACAAAAAAAAACTTGCTTCTAGCTCAAACGGCTCAAACCCTACCAAACATTTAGCGACAATTGTGACGGTGTGGTGGAAGGCCCTTTGCAAACCTGGAATGGTCATCTGTTATTTATTGCTAAATGTGGGTGTTTCGTTTGTTTGAAAAATTTTATTCAATTCTTGTAAATCATAAAAGTACATAGTAACAATAATAAAATTGTGCCTAAAAGTAATCCATATTACATTTTACAAATATAAGCAAAACAACATATAAGATTTCATCGCAGAGTTTTCATACCATTTTCTTTGTATCAATCCAAGGGTGTAATAATAATTAATTAGTAAAAATTGCATAAGGCCCAATTTCCCAGTTTGCCTGCCACATTTCATATATTTTCCTGATTCGCAAAACAGTTCTAATAAAATTTAACACAGCACAACATGTGACGGTATAGGACAAAGAACGTAAATAGTTAAAACCTTCTTGATATGAACAAGGGACAATTTCCCTCAGGATGGGCCTAATGAAATGAGCCCTTATATCTTTGTATATAGTGTAAAACAGCATAAAGTGCATTGTGCTTTGTTCGGCTAAGTTATTACAGGGAAAGGGATTCAGTCGCTCACACCAGCTAACCTGATTGGGAAAAGCCACAAGAAAGTGCAATGTGCAGAGACAGAACCTCATCAAAAGGAGGCGGGAATGTGTATGGGTACTAAAATATAAATAGAATTGTTGAACATTTAGCAACCCGTGGGATGGGGTCTCATCATCCAGGTTAGGTGAGACTAACTCGTTATAGTAGGCATTTTTATCATTGTTTTTTTGTTGGTTGGTATGCCATCAGGATGTTCAAAATAATTTCCTAGGCCAATCTTACTTAAGGCATTTTTGACATAACAAAGCCAGGGAATAGACGATGCGTTTTCTAAACTTAAACAATCCCTTATGATTGCTCTGGTAAATGATAGTTCTTCCAATGACCACACTTTCCCCCGTGGAATCAATCGTGCCATTTTAATTCAATCATCAAGAAAATCCAATCCCTGACAGAATGACAAAATTTGGAGGGAGAGATAATGGGAACCATAAGCAATCTTTTCATAAAGTTGTTTTCCAAAATGTGTAATTGGGTGTTTTTGTTACTTCCCCAAACTCCCGCCCCATAAGTTGTAACTGACCAGCATTTTGATTTATATGAGACAAGTATTTCTGCCACTGGCTTATGACCTAATTTGCACACAAAGCGCTATAGTTCTACAGGTCTGTTGGGCCCTAGTCGCAATCGTGTTGTCCCAATTAAATTTATTATTATAAACATTCCCTAAATATATAAAAGAGCACTTTTCAATTGTTCTACCATTTACCACCAATGTTCTTGTTTTTGTGTTTTTAGGACCACCGACCATAATAAAAGACGTATTAAAATTGACCTTGAGATCCATATCCATCATAAAATAGTTGAAGGCTATTAGCCGTTAACGTCAGCAGTACGGTGTCATCCGCGTATGATAACAGGGGAACTGCGTTACCTCCTACAGCCGGATAATCCAAGTGCTGCTCTATGAGGAATGTCTCCACCCCGTTTGCATATAAAAGAAATAAAAAGGGGGCCAAAATGCATCCCTGTCTACGCCCTCAGTGGATGCAATGGATCTAGATTTTTCTCCTCCCGATCCATAAAGTACAGTAACTGAGGTAGATGAATTCATCCTACGTAAAAGGGTAATAAGTGTCTCCTTAAAGCCCATCTTTTCCACAAGTAACCACAGCTTTCTCCTGTTAACGGTTTCAAATGTACTGGATAAATCCATGAAGGCCAAGTGGATCGATCCTCTCTTGGCCTTCATGTACTTACCCATAACTAAGGACAAATTGAGGCACTGTTCGTTCGTATCCATACCCTTTCTAAAGCCGTATTGTGAGTGGGATGTCAGGCCAGACTCATTGGCCCAGAGCTCAAGACAGGCAAGAATCACTCTCCCAGGACTTGGCATGAGCTGTTCATTAGGGAAATAGGCCTATAGAAAATTGGATCATTCCTACTGCCCTTATTGTATATTGGAATCACCACGCTTCTTTCCATGAGTCAGGTATGCGTCCCACTATTACTGATTTAAAAATATTTGCCAACAGTGGTGCCCAAATTCGGGGATTACCTTTGAACATATCTAATGGGACGCCGTTGGGCCCAAGGGATTTTGCAGCAATACCCTTCAGTAAAGCATCTTCAACCTCACCAATCGTAATGGACAGACTGAGTTTATTCACAGTTGCGCAGCGGCTATGTCTTCTTTTTGTTCTTGCAATGATACACCCTTAGGAATAAAACATTTTGTTAAATAAACTACCCATGCGTCTTCAGTTAATAGCGATTCCATATTCCTAACCTCATTTTTGAAGAGGGGACGATTTATAATTTCCCAGAAGCCTCTAGAATCCTTGAGAGCACTAGCTCTCTCCAGGTCATCCCATGCAAGGCTTCTTAACTCGTCTTTTCTCTTCCCAGTTACTAATTTATTGATTTGAACAGCTTTCCTAATTAAATCCCCGGCACGGGGGACCAAATGCAGGGCTTTTTTTAGATCTTTTTGGGCCTTTGAACATGCAGCATTAAACCATTTTACGTCCTGTTGTTCTCTCCTCTTCATAGTCCTGGTCAAATTACTAGCCACATCTTTGCAGATATCTTCAAAGCTCTGTATGACCTCTTCCGACCTTGGAAACTTCGGACAAACATATCAAGACCTTATCAAAATTAGATCGTATGATATTCTCTTCAAATTTAATAGGGTTTATTTTACTCTATTTTAATCCCACCCCCTGGTTAAAATGATAGTTTAGGGAGATCATAAGTGTTACCCTTTAATGCCTTTATTTGCAAACTAAGGACCAGGGGATTGCAATCACTAGCAGGGTTGGGTTCCACTGCAAAGTTATTCACTAGGTGGGAAAATTTCCTAGAGATCAATATAAAATCTATAGTACTTGCCCAACCCCCACCCTGAAATGCAGGATACTGTTTGAGTGGGGTACAGACCAGAGTATCAGCAAAACATAAATCATTAGTCACGATGATGTCATTTAAAGCTTCACCCTGCACAGTATGTCTAAAATGTGGAAGTGGTTGTTTTCAGTATCTGACACCCCACAAAGCAAGTGTGAGCTATGCTGACATATGGTATGATTAAAATCCCCCAACCAAATTATACAAATAGGAAAACATTTTGCTAAGGCCTTATTTACCTCCTCTTTTAAATTAGTAATGGCACCACATTCATCGTAGTCAAAGATATTATGATACCAATTAATTAGCAGAATTGAGACATCAATTAGGTTTGAGATCAAAATAATCTGAAACCAAGGGGAGTCCTTAATATTCTCGATCTTTATCATCCCATATTTTACAGAGATTAAGGACACTAGACCACCTTTTGCCCTCCCCGCAGCTGATGGAACTGCTTGGATATTGGAGGAACAAATGCCATCTATAACCAACTCATCCATGCTCCAAGTTTCTTAGAGACAAAAAATGTCAAATTTCTTGACTCATCTAAAATTCTCGTTCTAATGCCCGCAATGTACCATGAGGCTACTCCTAGGACGAATACATTTTGAGTGGGTGTATCTACCTCTCCCCCACCATCAACATCAGAGTGATTTGATAATAAGGTACTTGTTTCCCTTTTGCGCTTCTCGCAAACTTCAGGTAAGGGATGATCAAAACTATCTACCTGGTCAATTACATGAGGACAATTCACCTAGCATTCAGGGGATCGGGGGCTATCTTAGAGTTGCTATTTGTAATTTACAAATTCTGCCGGTCAGTAACATTTAAGACCAGTCAATCTATCCCTCCAAGATCACTCAGTGGCTCGTATTGATTTGTGTGATACCATGGGGGATGCATTGAATGTTGGTTAACTTGTCTTGGTCTCACCCTTTCTACGCCGGTCCCCAGATCTCTTGGTGGCTGATAGAAAAAACCCACTGGTAAAATAGAAACTCCCCTTGGGCACAAAAACCAGGTATTAGACCTTTCCAATATAGACTTAACTAATCCTGGAGATCTAAAGGATAGAATAACACAGTCTCCTTGGAGTTTCATAATAGAATCCCCAAACCACCCAATTCGACGTACCATTTTAAATTCTGTAAACAATGTGCCGTCCAGCCCTGTCTTCTCCCTCAAGAAGTGGAGTGATTTGTTCCTCACCGAAGACCAGTGTTCAGAAACACCTGGTAACAATGGAGGAACATTAGCTAATATTACCGTGTAGGGGGTAGCTTCAGGAGAAAAATGGAGGTTTGTGGGTGTTCCCTCAAAAGATTTTTGCTTTCCTCCTATTAGTCTTGAGATATGATGTTGTTTACTCCCTCACTGGCTACCACTTGTGGCGTTAATGTTCGAGCATTAGTCAGGGCTGGGTTCCTTTCATGTGAGATATCCTCCACTCTAGACTGTAACTGCCCCTCCCCCGTACATGGCGAGCTGTTCTGATTGTTAGCAGTAAAGGCTGTAAAGGCAGATGTAATTTTGTCCATGTTTCTACTGGTAACATTAATCTCCCCACGATTGCAGGTAGCCAAATTAATGTTACTGTTTGCCATAGTTCTTTCAAAGTCTGACAGTCTATTTTCGATAGTGGACAACCTTTGGATCAGCGGGTCTAGAAGTGCTGTCATCGTAGTTTCAAGCTTTTTCCAGTAGTCATTCTCCGTAGAAATTGGCCCCCCTGGAACAGCCTCGGGATTGGCCATATTTATCTCATGTGTAGGCTCCTTATCAATAGATTTATTTTTCTGAAGTTTAGGTGGGGTAGATGTTGATCAACCACAGCTTGACCTTTTCTCTTCTTTGAGGGTGGCGCAGAGCTATTCACATGGTTAGTTTTAGATGTAGCTTTTTGACTCCGAGTAACCACGTTAGGTTTAGATAGAGAACTAGGAGTATCAACATTAACCTGTGTTTTATGGGCTCCTAGGATCTCGGTGTCTTGATCTATTATAACTAAGCTGTTGCTTTGTGTTGCTGGTGCCTCCAGGGTTAGGCATGAGCTGGGGGCAATAGAGGCTTGGCCCGTGATGTCAGATCTATTGACAATGTTTGTTAAAGGTTCAAGGGAGAATCTCTGCTCGGTTAATTCAATTTGATCCATCAGTACCGACTCGCCCTTAATAAAAATGCATCCAATGTCCCTACAAACCCCCGTCCATAACCAGGCCTGAACCTACTCATAATAGCCAGACCTTTCAAACTGTGAAACTATTTATCAATGACTTAATACCTTTCTGCAGCCAAAGGTCCGTTGACCGCAATAAATGAAAGAAGTTAGTGGTGTGGCTCAGCCCAGCCTCAGTCAGTCTTGGACGGGCTCAGATGGGCCCGTCCTTGACCTGGGCTTTGCCTGGGCACGCCTGCACGCATCCCGTGGTGCAGGAGGGCAGCAGCACTCTTATTGCGCCTCCAGGCATGTGCAACAGCGTCATGGCCAGCGCCACGGCAGTGATGCCTCTGGGAGTTGTAGTTGTGGTCCCCCTGCAAGAAGGTGCTGGGAAAGGCTGAGCGAGTTAACGGTGCCCGTTCCCCTCACTGTGGTAAGAAAAACTGATGAGCGCATCTGTGAGTGTTAAACTTCCCTTGCTTCTTTCTGTACCTCTCATTCTTCTTTCTGCACCCATTTTGCCTCTTTCTGAGCCTCTGATGATTCTTTTTGCACTTCTCTTGCTTCTTTCTACACCTCTCTTGTTTTTTAAAGCACCCCTCTTCCCTATTTCTTCACCCCTCTTCCCTCTTTCTGCACCTCTCTTGCCTGTTTCTGCACCTCTCTTGCCTGTTTCTGCATCTCTCTTGCCTCTTTGTGCACTTCTCTTGCCGCTTTCTGCATTTCGGTTGCTTCTTTCTGTACTTCTCTTGCTTCTTTCTGCACCCCTCTGCCTCTTTCTGCACTTCTCTTGCCTCTTTCTGCATTTCTGTTGCTTCTTTCTGTACTTCTCTTCCCTCTTTCTGTCCCCTCTTTCCTCTTTCTGCACTTCTCTTGCCTCTTTCTACCCAATTCCAGCCTCTTAATGCACCCATGTTGCCTCTTTCTTTACTTCTATTGCTTCTTTCAGTACCTCTCTTGCTTATTTCTCCACTTATCTTGCCTCTTTCTGCACCCCTCTGCCTCTTTCTGCACTTCTCTTCCCTCTCTCGGCACCTCTCTTGCCTCTTTCTGCACCTCTCTTTCCTCTTTCTGAACTACTCTTGCCTCTTTCTGAACCTCTCTTGCTTCTTTCTGCACCTCTCTTGCTTCTTTCTGCACCTCTCTTGCCTCTTTCTGCACCCCTCTAGCATCTTTCTGCACCTCTCTTTCATCTTTCTGCATCTCCTTTCCTTATTTCTGCTCTTCTCTTACCTGTTTCTGCAGCTTGCTTGCCTCTTTCTACACCTCTATTGCTTCTTTCTGCACCTCACTTGTTTATTTCAGCACACCTCTTGCCAAAAACAGCATCCCTCTTCCCTCTTTCTGCACATATTGTGCCTCTTTCTGCATCCCTGTTGCCTCTTTCTGCACCTATTGAGCTTCTTTCTGCACCTCTCTTTCTTCTTTCTGCACTTATCATGCCTGTTTCTGCATCTCTCTTGCCTTGTCCTGCACCTCTATTACCTCTTTCTTCACTTCAATTGCATATTTGTACACACGTCTTGCCTCTTTCTGCATCCCTCTTCCCTCTTTCTGGACCTCTGTTGCATATCTCTGCACCTCTGATTGTTCTTGATGCACCTCTTGTGCCTGTTTCTGCAACTCTCTTGCTTCCTTCTGGACCTCTCTTGCATATCTCTGCACCTCTGATTGCTCTTGATGCACCTCTTGCGCCTGTTTCTGCAACTCTCTTGCTTCCTTCTGCACCTCTGTTGATTCTCTCTGCACTTCTCTTGCCTCTTTCTGCATCCCTCTTGCCTCTTTCTGCACTCCTCTTGCATCTTTCAGCACATCTCTTGCCTCTTTCTTCAATTCTCTTGCTTCCTTCTGCACCTCTGTTGATTCTTTCTGCATCCCTCTTGCCTCTTTCTGCACCTATTGTGCTTCTTTCTGCACCTCTATTGCTTCTTTCTGCACTTATCTTGCCTGTTTCTGTATCTCTTTTGCAGTGTTCTGCACCTCAATTACCTCTTTCTGCACCTCTTTTGCTTCTTTCTGCAATTCTCTTGCCTCTTTCTGCATCCCTCTTGCCTCTTTCTGCACCTAGGTTGGCTCTTCTGCAGCTTTCTTGCATCTTTCTGAACCTCTTTTGCTTCTTTCTTCACTTCTCTTGCCTTGTTCTGCAGCCTCTTTCCTCATTCTGCACCTCTGTTCCTCTTTTTACAATGCTCTTGCTTATTTCTGTCCCTCTCATGCACATTTCTGCATACCTCTTGCCTCTTTTTGCACTCTTCTTGCTTCTTTATGCACCACTCTTCCCTCTGTTTACATCCTAGTTATCTCTATCTGCACAAATTTTGCCTGTTTCTGCAATTCTCTTGCCTCTTTCTACTCCCTCTAGCCTCTTTCTGCACCCCTGTTGGTTCTTTCTGTACTTCTCTTACTTCTTTCTGCACCTCTGTTGCTTCTTTCTGCACTTCACTACCTTCTTTCTGTACCTTTCTTGCCATTTTCTGCAGTTCTCTTGCCTTCTTCTGCACCTCTTTGCTTCTTTCTCCACTTTTCTTGCCTCTTTCTACCCACCTCTAGCCTCTTTTTACACCCCTGTTGCTTCTTTCTTTACTTCTCTTGCTTCATTCTGCACATCTCTTGCTTATTTCTGCACTCACCTTGCCTCTTTTTGTACTTCTCTACCCTCTTTCTGCACCTCTCTTGCCTCTTTATGCATCTCTATTGCCCCTTTCTGCACCTCACTTGCTTATTTCTGCACACCTCTTGCCACTTTCTGTACCCCCTCTTCCTTCTTTCCGCACATCTTTTGCCTGTTTCTGCAATGCTCTTGCTTCTTTCTGCAGTACTCTTGCCTCCTTCTGCACCTCTGTTGCCCCTTTCTGCATCCCTCATGCCTCTTTCTGTACCTCTTGTGCGTCTTTCTTCAACTATTTTACTTCTTTCTGCACTTCTCTTGCCTGTTTCTGCATCTCTCTTGCCTTGTACTGCACTTCTTTTACCTCTTTCTGCACATCACTTGCTTATTTCTACACACCACTTGCCTCTTTCTGCACCCCTGTTCCCTCTTTCTGTACCTCTGTTGCATATCTCGGCACCACTGTTCCCTCTTTCTGCACCTCTTTTGCCTCTTTCTGCACCTTTCTAGCCTCTTTCCGCCCCATGCTCCCTCTTTCTGAACCCTTCCTGCCTGTTTCCGCACCTCTCTTGCCTCTTTCTGCACCTCTGTTTGCTCTTTCTGCACCTCTCTTGACTTTTTCTGCAGTTCTCTTGCCTCTTCCTGCAATCTCTATTGCTTCTTTCTGTACTTATCTTGCCTCGTTCAGCATTCTCTTGCCTCATTCTGCACCTCTGTTGGCTCCTTCTCCAAAGCTCCTGCTTCTTTCTGCACCTCTCATTCAAATTTCTGCATCCCTCTTTCCTCTTTTTGCACCCCTCTTGCTTCTTTCTGCACCTCTCTTCCCTCTGTCTACACCCTAGTTAAAACTTTCTGTACCTCTTTTGCCTATTTCTGCAATTCTCTTGCCTTTTTCTACTCCCTCTAGCCTCTTTCTGCACTCCTTTTGTTTCTTGCTGTACTTCTCTTACTTCTTTCTGCACCTCTCTTGCTTCTTTCTGCACTCATCTTGCCTCTTTTTGTACTTCTCTTCCATCTTTCTGCACCTCTTTTGCCTCTTTCTGCATCCCTCTCACCTCTTTCTTCACCTGTTTGTTCTTTCTATATCTCTCTTGCTTCGTTTTGCACCCCGGTTACCTCTTTCTACCCTCCATTCCCCTCTTTCTGCACCTTTCTTGCCTCTTTCTGCACTCCTCTTGCATCTTTCTGCAGCTCTCTTTTTTCTTTCTGCACCTCTTTTGCTTTTTTCTGCTCTTCTCTTGCATGTGTCTGTATCTCTCTTGCGTCGTTCTGCACCTCTATTGCCTCTTTCTGTACCTCAATTGCGTATTTCTGCACACCTCTTGCCACTTTCTGCACCCCTTGTTCCTCTTTCTGCAAATCTTTTGCCTGTTTCTGCAAAGCTCTTGCTTCTTTCTGCAGTACTCTTGCCTCCTTCTGCACCTCTTTTGCCTCTTTCCGCCCGATGCTCCCTCTTTCTGAACCCTTCCTGCCTGTTTCTGCACCCCTCTTGCCTCTTTCTGCACCTCTGTTGGCTCTTCCTGCACCTCTATTGACTTTTTCTGCAATTCTCTTGCCTCTTCCTGCAATCTATTTTGCTTCTTTCTGTACTTATCTTGCCTCGTTCAGCATTCTCTTGCCTCATTCTGCACCTCTGTTGGCTCCTTCTTCAAAGCTGCTGCTTCTTTCTGCACCTCTCATTCAAATTTCTGCATCCCTCTTGCCTCTTTTTGCACCCCTCTTGCTTCTTTCTGCACCTCTCTTCCCTCTGTCTACATCCTAGTTACCACTTTCTGAACCTCTTTTGCCTATTTCTGCAATTCTCTTGCCTCTTTCTACTCCCTCTAGCCTCTTTCTGCACCCCTGTTGCTTTTTTCTGGACTTCTCTTACTTCTTTCTGCACCTCTCTTGCTTCTTTCTGCACTCATCTTGCCTCTTTTTGTACTTTTCTTCCATCTTTCTGCACCTCTTTTGCCTCTTTCTCCATCCCTCTCGCCTCTTTCTTCACCTGTTTGTTCTTTCTATACCTCTCCTGTTGATTTGCACCCCGGTTGCCTCTTTCTACACTCCATTCCCCTCTTTCTGCACCTTTCTTGCCTCTTTCTGTACTCCTCTTGCATTTTTCTACAGCTCTATTTCTTCTTTCTGCACCTCTTTTGCTTCTTTCTGCTCTTCTCTTGCTTGTGTCTGCATCTCTCTTGCCTCGTTCTGCATCTCTATTGCCTCTTTCAGCACCTCAATTGCATATTTCTGCACACCTCTTGCCAATTTCTGAATCCCTCTTCCCTCTTTCTGCAAATCTTTTGTCTGTTTCTGCAAAGCTCTTGCTTATTTCTGCAGTACTCTTGCCTCCTTCTGCACCTCTGTTTCCTCTTTCTGCACGCCACTTGCCTCTTTCTGTACCTCTTGTGCTTCTTTCTGCACTTATGTTGCTCCTTTCTGCTCTTCTATTGCCAGTTTCTGCATCTCTCTTGCCTTGTTCTGCACCTCAATTACCTCTTTCTCTACCTCACTTGCTTATTTCTGCACACCTCTTGCCTCTTTCTGCACCCCTCTTCCCTCTTTCTGTACCTCTCTTGCATCTCTCTCACCACTGTTCCCTCTTTATGCACCTCTTTTGCCTGTTTCTGCAACTCTCTTGCCTCTTTCTGAAATTATCTTGCTTCCTTCTGCACCTCTGTTGCTTCTTTCTGTACTTCTCTTGCCTCTTTCTGTACCCCACTAGCCTCTTTCTTCACCTCTGTTGCTTCTTTCTATACTTCTCTTGCCTCTTTCTGCACTCCTCTTGCATCTTTCTTCACGTCTGTTGGTTCTTTCTCCAGGTCTCTTGTTTCTTTCTGCACCCATCTTGCTCTTTTCTGCATTTTACTTGACTCTTTCTGCACCTCTTTTGCTTATTTCTACAATTCTCTTGCCTCTTTCTGCACTCCTCTTGCGTCTTTATGTACCTTTATTGCATGTCTGCATCCATCTTGCCTCTTTCTGCACCTCTCTTGCTTCTTTCTGCACCTCACTTGCCTCTTCCGCACCTCACTTGTTTCCCTCTGCACCCCTCTTGCCAAACCCCTCTTTCCTCTTTCTGCACCTCTTTTGCCTGTTTCCACACCCCTGTCCCCTCTTTCCGCACCCCTGTCTCCTCTTTCTGAACCTTTCCTGCCTGTTTATGCACCTCTCTTGCCTCTTTCTGCACCTCTGTTGGCCCTTTCTGCACCTTTCTTTCCTTTTCTGCAGTTCTCTTGCCTTTTTGCACCTCTTTTGCTTCTTTCTGCACTTCTCTTGCCTCGTTCTGCAGTTTCTTTCCTCGTTCTGCACCTCTATTGGCTCTTTCTACAATGCTCTTGCTTCTTTCTGCACCTCTTATGCAAATTTCTGCATCCCCCTTGCCTCTATTTGCACCCCTCTTGCTTCTTTCTTTACCTCTCTTCCCTCTGTCTACGCCCTAGATATCTCATTCTGTACCTCTTTTGCCTGTTTCTGCAATTCTCTTGCCTCTTTCTACCCATCTCTATCCTCTTTCTCCACCCCTGTTGCTTCTTTCTGTACTTCTCTTGCCTCGTTCTGCACATCTCTTGCTTATTTCTGCACTCATCTTGCTTCTTTTTGTAGGGTGGGAGAAAGCCCGTTGGGTAGAGGCACTGGAGAGTCTAGTGTGGAGTAATGGGGAGGAGAGTGGGAGGGGTTTATAGAAGGGAGGCCTAGATCTGGAAGCTCAACCAGCATTTTGTCTGTGAACAGAGAAGGGCAGAAGAGGTAGAGAAGGAGTCGCAAAGTTTGACCACTGCCCTGATATCTAGCGTCCCCCTCCCAGTTGGCTGGATGCGGGAGGAGGTGGGGGAGTCCACAGTTAGGGGAAGTACAGTGACCAACACTCTGGATCACGTCTCTCTTTTACAGGTCAGAGCGCAGTATGTCGAGATTTTGAAACTCCAGCAAAGTGAACTCAGATCCAAAGAGGGCTGTATATAGAAAAAATTGGAATTGTCCAAGCGGCCGAGGGTGCCGGTGGCAATTTAAAATTGGACGGCTGCATTCCTCATTTAGGCGAGTGTGTACTGTGAAACGTTCCTGGAGAGGTTCAGTAGTGTTCTTTAAATACATAGATGTGATTAGGAAGACACAGCCTAATTACAGGGGCTATGCATGGATACAGTAGGATGGGAAATTCCAGGACAGGTTTGCAGTGGACCAAAAGGTTCAATGGGGGGTGCTGGACAAAGAATTGTGGCAGCACAAAATGGGCCAGGGGAACTGTGGAAAAAACATCTTTACAGCTAGTTGGTTGTTGCTGATAGTTTACAAGCCCTTTCGGGGGCACCCCACATCGGGCGGTTGGGAGTAGCACTAAAAGCTGGGGAAACCAGAGTGTCACATACTGGGATTACAATAAAGGGCTGTGCACAAGGGAGCTTTTGAAGTTTCGACATGAATGCTCAAAATGGTCAGGCAAGCACCCATTGGTCGCCTGTTTTGGCTTGGGTGGAACCAGTTCTGACGCAGGCAATGGGCAACAGCAAGGAACTTCAGGTGGTCAGCCAGGACCAAATCAAGGGCAGTGATATGGGCTGGCAGTGGGATTCAGGTGATGTAGAGGGGCACAGGATCTGGAGGGAAGGGCTTGTAAGCTCATTAAACTGGGCAGACTCGCATTTTGGCTTTCCCTTCATGACCAGACTGATGATGCTACGGTACTGTTAGGAGGCTTCAAAGATGGGTTTAGGGGTGCTTATTAAGGTCTGAGGGTGCGTTGTTGGGCTTCCAATCTGAAATTTGAAACTAAGCAAGCACGGGTGGTCGGGGAGAAGTTACACTAGGAGATACAGGAGGGGACGATGGCTGGTACTTTTGATGACTGGCCAATGGAGCAGCTCATCGTGTTTCCTAATGGGGTGGTACCTAAGAAGGAACCAGGGCAGTATCGGCTGATACAGCACGTATCCGGGCTGAAAAGCCAGTCTGTGAATATTTCATTCAGACCGAGCATATAACAGTGACATATTGCTGAGTGGGGGTGATATTGGTCAGTTTAGGGAGGTCTAGAATGAGTCTGGCCCCTGAGCTCTGGTGGGTGCAAGGTGATTCCTACATAGAGTGAGTTACTTAAGTCCAGATAGCTGGTGACAAGGGTTTTTGTAATGGTCCGTCTAGTGTCGATGGAGAACCACTTGAAGATCTTGCGGAGCATGCAGAGGGAGAGGAAGCAGGCAGATGAGAATGTGTTGATCTGTCTTCTCATGGTGAGCTCACAGTCCAGCATGATAGTAAGGTTGCCGGCATGGTTGGCTGGGGTAGGTGAGGGTCCTAGCTTAGAAGGCCATCAGACTTCATTTCAAGGGAAGGTATTGTTCCTGAAGATCAGTACTTCAGTCTTGTCTGTGTTGAGTTTTAGGCAGTTGTCAGCGAGGTGGATGTGTTTTCTGACACCAAGAGACTGAGCTGGTTCTCATCAGCATAGGATCGGATGTTCATCCTGCAAGAACTGATGATCTTGGACAAGGAAGTCATGGATGTGTTGAACAGGGTAGGGCTAAGGCTTAAACCTTGAAGGATGCCGCAGATGGTGCTCTTGGGGTCTGAGGTGAAGGGTGAGAGGCGAATTCTCTGGGTTCTTCCGGTGAAGAAGGTGGCAATCCACTCCAAAGTGTATGCTTGGATTTTGATATTGTGAAGCCTTTTGATCACGGTGTGGTGTGATACTGTGTCAAATGCTGGTGAGAGTTTGAGGAGGATCAGGGCTGCTGCTTTTTCTTGGTCCTGGAGGGATCTGATGTCGTCTGTGGTAGCAATCAGGGCGGTTTTGGTCCTGTGGTTGATGTGGAATCCGGATGCCAAAGATTCCAGAAGATTGCTGTTCTCCAGGTGTTCTTTGTGTTGGAGGAGGGGATTGATTTCTGAGGGTTTCCTTTTTTCGGTTAAGGTGGCTGTGGTGATAGATGCATCTTTACCTTTTCATTTGAGCCTTTGGTCAGAGGTGGCTCCTCCTTAAATGCCACCAAAGGCCCCTGAGATGAAAAATAAAATGATTATTCATTACCATTTACATTTTCATTGTCAGTGTCAGGATGGAGCTGGGCCTTCTGAGTGACAGCAGAGAGGGGTGGTAGGGAGAGGACTGCCTTTGCACTGCTTTAAAATGGGCATGTCTCTTTGGCCGGCTGTCTTAGTATGGCCAGCCGGACATGCTAAATTTAAAACTCTCAATTGAGCTATATCAAGACAGCTGGGCCTCTAGTGCACTGTGGAACGCAGAGAGAGGCCGCTCCTTCCAATCAGGATGCTGCTCACATGCTGCATCCAGGATTGGGCAAGGGTTGTTTGCTCCTGCCCGCAGCCCCACACTCAAAAAAGAAGAGGTTCGAAGGACAGGATGTGTAAGGTAAGTGTTTCTTATAAATATATATATTTTTGCACTTGCCAAGCCCCCCCACTCACGCCTGCCCCTTCCCTTCCCCATAGATGCCAGCGACCACTGCTTTCAGTGAAATTACATTACATGAAAGTAATACCTGATCTTTTATCCTTTCAAGATTGAAAGGATTCATTCAAGGAATTACTCTGAATTTACCAGTTTTGTTGTGGCAGCACAGAGACAGCTTAAAATCATCAGATGAGTTCTCCTCACAGGTTTTTTGACACAGATTAATTGGGCTTACATGTTTATACAGACTACAGCATCACAATTAATAGTGGGCATAAAACATGTTTATATTCTTTAGGTTTTGAATCTATTTACCTATTGATGAGGAGCTGGCTGGCCTTCATCTCCCACGACTCAGCTATTCGCTCGCTCAATCACCCCTCTAAAATGGGATTACATTTATATTACATAAAAAAATGCAGTGGGCAGGCTTTTCGTTAAATATTATGATATATATATATAAAGTTATTTTTTGAAAGGATTAATATATATGTAATAAAAATAGTCTTTTTTCTTCTATGCACTGTGGTTATTTCACTCACAGGGACATTTTTGAGCACCTCTTTCTCTCAAGTTTCTTCTTGGACCAATCATGTGTAATCAATGTATTTATAATGTGAGTTTTCATATTCTACCCCTTTCCACAAAGTGGATCCTTTTATTTAGGATAAAAAGGAAACAGGATACGATAATTGATATAGCTTTTCCATTGTGCTGGTCTTTCCTACTGGAGCATTGTTGTCATGTATCCTAATTTACCCAGGTCCTTCAGGTTAATTTTGGGTTACCCCATTGTTGTGTAATGGCTAGTTCAAGATGTTGATCTACACCTTTAAGGCCCTCCACAACCAGGTAGCAGCTTGCATCAACCACCAACTGAACTTTCACCAGCCCTTCAGACACCTGCGCTCTGCCTCACCCACACTCCCCACATCCGCCCCCCTCACTGCAAAATCCTGGCACAAACACCCTCTTTAACGCCAGACCTTGTCCTCCCTCCTTGATTTCAGAAAAGGACTCTGGCTGTGAAACTGAGCCCCCTCCGGCAGCACTCCTAGTTGTTAGATACCGTCACGGGTGATTATCTGAGCTATAAAAATCCAGACTGAGTGACTGACAGAGTGTTTTACATAAATACTAGCTTGCATAACATTTAGAGGCACAAGGTTAAGTGATTTGCAGAAATGTTAACCCAAGGCGGAGCTCGAAACCTGGTTTCCCAGTTCAACTTCCTGCTGCTCTAACAATTAGGCTACATCTGTTCCATAAAAGTAACCCTTGGTACACATTTCTCATGGCACATAGACACATAACAAGCCCCCACCTCACAATCACTATGACTTGAGTATAGTTTGTGTAACTACACATCCATTCTCTGAACTCTAGCAACTGAAAATAGCATCATCTGTAAGACTCTTTAACCAGAGTCATTGCAGCATGCCAGTTCAGAGTTGCCTCACTTCATGCTTGTGCACATTTACTGGAAAGTCAGACAGCATCCAGGTTTGGCCACTCAGACCGGACAGCCAGTGTAGTATAACATGCTCCAAATGGAGCATATTAAAAAGGTGAGATGCTTAAAACTAAAGCACATTAGAGTCACAGTATTCATATGCCCCTCATAAAGTGGAAGATAAAACAGTTCTTTACACTTAAGGACTGGCAGCTCCTAAAGAAGAATTTTTGTTTACCTTAAAAAATAAAAAATGTTTTAGCTCGTCTTTCTAATGCCTCTAATCATTTGCAACGAGATGCAGCTGTTGATATTTCATTGCTGTCTCTGTGAAGTGCTCTTCTGCTTTTAACACTGGCTTGGACAGGTACCAAAACAGATTTAATCTAAATATTACCGACATTGGCAAAGCCAATAGGTCTCACCTGTTCAAGAGTGACTGTGCCGATCTCTTTTAGCCATGTTGTGGTTGCTCTTCAGCATGGTGTAGAGGGGAGCAGAGTGGAGTGACATGGAACAGAGTACCATAGAATTGTGTATAGTAGTTCAGTTGTGTATGTAGTAACTAAAGTGTTTATAGAGATTGCGGACAGGGTGAAAGCACTATAAATAAGAAGATATGGCCCACATGCATCAAGGGTTTTTGGAGTCGCAAACGGTGCGATTCCTTAAAATCGGCCGTTTGTGATTCCAAAATCCCTTTTTGGAATGCATCATACATTTTCAGAAATCGAAACATTTTTGCGATTTCTAAAAATGCGATTGCTTTTAAGAAATCGCAAATTTGCGATTTCTTAAAAGCAATGCATGATTAGTTTTAAAATTGCGAATTCGCAATTAGGGTGTCAAATTTACCGAGTGGTTGAACCACTCGGTAAATTTGCAAAAAGTGTTAAAAACGCAGCAAATGCATTTTTTAAACATTCATGTTACGGACACACATGTCCTTAAGACATGTGTGTGTGCAACATGATGCGAAAACAACATTTCATGGGTGCAGGGGGGGTTAATTTGAACCCCCCTCACCACCCTTGAAATGCAATCAGGATTTGCGATTTTCAAAGTGCGCACTTTGAAAATCGCATAATATTTGCGATTTGGTAGAAATTGCGATTTCTACTGAATCGCAAATAATTTGCGAAAATATACATGCATCCCGTTTTGCGAATTCTAAAATGCGAATCGCTATTTTTCGCACTTTAGAACTCGCAAAATCCCGGGATGATGCATGTGGTCCTCTATGTCTGTTTTAAAAGTAAGAAATGTAATTGCACGTCCAGGAATATCATTAAAAATTCTCCAAAAAAATTGTGTTTTACAAAGAGATAAAAAAAGACAAGAAAGAGCACATGTACTTGAACCATGCTCTATGTAAAAGGTAATACAATAATTTCCAGACCTGGAGGGCTTGTTACTGGCCTTATGATTTGGGCCTACTTCTTCACCCTTCAATGGTAGTTAAACGCCTTGGAGTGCTTATAGATGAGCTTCTTACAAAGCAGTCTCAAGTAAACCCTGTGGTATCCAAATGCTCATTTTGTTAAGAATGTTGTGGAAAGCTGTACCCTCTTTAACTTTTGAAGCACGTAAAACAATTGTTATTGCAACCATTTTTATCAAAATTTGACTTTGTGAATGTCATCTATGCTGGGTTACAGCAGGTTTTGCTGTATCAACTTCTGGTGTTAAAAAATTAAGTAGCCAGGTAGGTTTTTAGGATGACTAGACACTCACATGCCACTTCTCTGTCCAAGGAACTTCATTGGCTTCCAAGTAAACAAAGAATACAGTTTACCCTTTGCCTCACAGTCTTTAAGAGCATAAACAACTTGGCTCTGGATTTCATCTCAGGTAATGTTAAGAGATATACTCCGTCACGTAATCTGAGAACAGTTTGCTCCAATGTATTAGTTGTACCCAGATTTTGATCTGATATAGATCAGGAGACTGAAGCCTTTCGGTCACAGCTTTTCTTACCAGTCGGAACCTTCTGCCGAGCACAATTCGATCTCAGATACCCTGTCCTTTAAAAAAATCTTGAAGACCTGGCTTTTTAATGAAGTATATGGAACTTAGGGGCATATTATCAAGATATTTATCTCCGCTTTTTTGGCTTTAAAAGCCAAGAAAGCGGAGATAAAATTATCTCCGTATCAGCAACAGGGTGCTAACACGCAAATTCAAATGTTAGCACCCATTTTCTCTATGCTTCCCCTTGCATCTCTAATGAGATGCAAAGGGGGCGTTCCAGAGAAAAATAATAGGAGAAATGTTATTAAGCGACATTTCTCCTATTATCAAGGATTTCGCTAACCGTGTTAATGATAAAAAAAGCAGCGCTAACCGCGGTTAGCACTGCTTTTTTTACACCAGGTATTTTCCTGACTTAGCCATGATATCCTATGGAAGGTGGATATCATGGCTAAGTTTGTGAGCCCCTACCATCAAGCTAACGCCAAACTTCGAGAGATTATCGTTGGTTTTCCAGCGATAATCTCTCATTTGGCAGTTAGTGCGAGGATTTTTATCACTTCTGAGATAAACCTTGCTAATAGCAAGTTATTTCTGCGATAATTTCCGGTGATGCTTAGCGTTAAAAAATGTGTTGCTAAGCATCGTTAGCGATAAATATTGCTCATCGTTGGTAATATGCCCCTTAGGGCCATATTATCAAGCCTGGGTGATAAAATTATCGCCACTTTATCGGCAGGAAACTGACGCTAAAGTGGCGATAATGGGCTTAATAGTATGCTCTATGGAATTCCAATCGAAGCTCATGTTAGATGTGAAGGACATCTAACATGAGCTACGATTGGATTTCCATAGAGCCTATTGTCAAGCCCATTATCGCCACTTTAGCGGCAGTTTCCTGCCGATAAAGCGGCGATAATTTTATCACCCAGGCTTGATAATATGGCCCTTAGTGATGAAGTTTATAACTCTCCGTTAAGCTGGCTATCTAGTGCCAAGAGACCTACGAGGGACGTGCACTCTATATGTTCTATTAAAAAGAAAGGAAGAGAGGTCCAAGGGAAGCTAAGCAATCAAAAGATTGCAAATGAGAGTGACAACGAAAACAATGGAATGATGTGGACAGGTTGTAAGCCCACATAGTTGTGAACAATATTTTCTGCAGCACAACACATGCGTTGGGTAGGCAAGACCTAAAAATGTGACCTGCACATTCCCGTATGAATGGATCTTCCCTAAGAAACAACAGCTCTTGAAGCCCCTGAGGAGATCGTATCTGATAGAAGCCGAAACTACTGGTACCTACATTATAAGCAGACTCTTCATAATGAGGTGACAGTTTTATATCCTGGCAACTATGTTGATATGCGTGGTGTTGGGCCTCAGGTTTGCATTGCAAAAATGATGGACACAGACACCAGGTGGTTATATAGTAGTAAATGGCCACGAGCATGTGCACCCGGGCCCTTTTATTAACAGGCTCACGTCACTCATGACGCCTGTGAGGGATGCAGGGTGTGCCCACTCCCATAGGGGAGTGGCTACTAACTCTGTGTCTGTCGAGCCACTAGAACGTGTCTCACAGGACACAACATTCCTCCCAAAAGTTTATGAAAAACAAAGTCTCCCTAGTCCAACCTGTAGGGAGAAACAACAATGAAATATACACCACAGGGTCCATCAGCTTCTCGAGTTAGGAATCCGAAAGACAGCAGACCAGGACTGGTAACTCCAGCTGTAGCAGGGCGATCTCAGCGGGCACTCATCATTTAACCTGAGTGGTTCAGGACACAAACACTTGCTGGGAGATTTATTGTTATTATTATTATTATTATTATTATTATGTTTCTTATATAGCGCCTGAATCGACCCCCGAAGGGGTATCTCCGCGCTTGCCTTGGGAACCCGTCCAGGCCTTTTTCCATTGAGATAGCCCCTACAGGGCATCCCCAAGGTGAAAGCCAGGCATCCTGCCGCGGGGGGCCGTTGTGGAGATCAAGCAAGCTTAATGCCCAGAGTTGCAGAGTGTGAACCCATGATTAGGTCAGGCACCGAAGCGAGAATTATCGAGTCCATGGACATTTGAGCTCAAGACCCTGCCGCGTCGGGAATTGAACCCTGGTCCCGGGTCTGACCTCTGCTTCAGGGTCTGCCTGCTCTAACCAGTGAGCCACACTTCTTCTTCTTTCAGCTGCACACCAGTAACTTGCCGGTGTAAACATGTCCTTTGGTCCCAGGTAGCTTCCTTTCACTGACATGAAGGATGGTATGTGGTGGGTAACAACAGTTCATTGATTGGGTACTTCAAGATTATGGTGGGAGTCCATGGTGAAAGTTCACTGGATGATTTCAGGATTGCCTGAAGTCTCTGTTAGGCTGTATTGCTGTGTTCGGTGACCTGCTGGTGGGGCAAAGTCTCTTCCAGCTTTCCCGCCTGGGGAGGCCCTTCATCAGGCTTGCCACAGGACTGCTGGTAGGTTGCGATGGGGCTCCGTGTGTGCCAGCTGGTGGCAGCTGCGACCCGCCCGGGAGCCAGTAGACAGTCTCTCGCACAAACCTCAAGGGTGTATGGGTCTTGGTCAGAACATGCTCTTGCTGCCGCAGTTCAGGTGCAGACCAGGTTAGTAGGTAGCCTCTGAGTCATCTTGACTAGTTTGGCAACAGTGTAGGACTTCAATCCATTTGTATTCAAGATGGTGTCGGTAGACGCACTTGATGAGGACTGGCATGGTAGCATTGCCAGCTATGTGGTGAATTGGGACAACGGCGGGTGAACACTTGCCTTGATGGATGCAGGCGTCTCGTCTGGAGTCGATCACCTGAGGCAGGGAGTGACCAGGTACCTCCATGTTCTCTGGGGAGGCACTTGCGTTCATGTCCTGGGACTTCTTGGGCTGTTAGGACGGAGGAGTGATGAACCCACTGAGAAACGTAAAGCTTCAGACTTGATTCACACAGGCTGTGCAGCTTTCTCTCTGACTCCCCCTGTGCAATTGCCAGTTCTTGCTCGGGTTATCTCCCTCTTCTCTTGCGGTCACTGTGTCAGGACTCACTCCTGTAATAGCTTGGATTTTCTTCATCGTGAAGCCCTGCCACTCATGACTTCCCCCTTTGACCGCATCTGGTTGTCCGATTCCTGGTGTAGACCCTCCGGCCACACTTGCACAACTCTAGCTGAGTGCGGTGTCATGCACATGGCACTGATGATGTAGCTGCCATTGGGACTGGACGACAGGTGGCGATGATTCACTAGGAGAGGAGGTTTCTGGATGAACGTCGTAGCCACTTTACTGCCTCTTCTGAATCTTCTCTCGTACCTCTGTCATTTGCGGTTAAGGGCAAGGATTCAGTTCGACTCAAACTGCCAACACTCGGGCTGGATGGTTTCACTGTGAAGTGATGGGTTCTCCCTTGGTGTTGTCACTAGGGTGATCGGTCTGCCTTGGTGGTTGTCTTGTGTTATTGGAGGGGTTTGTGGCTTGTTGTGCTACCAGTCTCCATGATTCTCCTTTCCTTGTCTTTGACACACCTGTGTTTGTCCAGCTCCTCCGGGTGACAAAATCTCTAGTCTTTTTCTGCTTCTCCTCTGGGTGCAGTGACATGCACCATGTTCTATCAACGACAACAGGGCTATTAAATTCAATGGTCTTCGTACCATACAGGAAAACTTCAGTCGCTCTTTTCAGCTGCATTGTGAGCAGCCACTCATCTTGGGTGCTCCTTCGTTAGGAAGCTCCTTGACTCTCCTACTCCGGGCATTCCCTCTCCAGGGAATGGCTTCCACGGGCAGTGGTGAGCTGTTGTGGTGGCTTGCCACTCGTAGTATACGACTCTCCTCTTGTCATCCTTGGGTCACTGATGACTCCTGCTTGAGGCAGTGTGAGGGAGGACACTGTGCTGCGTTTGGCCACTTCACGGCTCCGTTGCTGCTGTGGAGATGTAGAGGATCTACCTGCTGTCTCCAGTAGTGCTTCTGTTCTTTGGAGAGGTCTCCATCCCTTCTGGGCATTTACCCATGGTGATGCGCTTCTGGGTGGATGTGTCACACAGCTCGGACTGCGCACGCTTCGTCTTGGGCGCCCTCTTCTGGCATTTGGTGCGCCTTCTCTTCCTCCTTGGGGTGGTAGTCGTTCACCACCAGGGGCGTGTGGCAGACTCTTTTCACTAGTGATGGTGGGAGGCGTGTGGTAGCCGCTGGTGGTGCGCGCTCTGCACCAGTTATTCTTTTGCCTTTAGCAGGGATACCCACCTTGAAGTGTTGCTTTCTTGTGTTTGTCTTTGCTTGAAGTGGTGGCTGCTTGCCACTCGGGGTATGTGACACAGTGTTTTTGCTGGCGGTGGCATCAGACAGCCACTGGGGTGTGTGGCATTACACTTGCTAGCCATGGCATTGGTCCGCCACCAATAGTTGTATGCCCTGCGCCCATTTATTGATGTGCTTCTGGTGGGGGAGGGAGGGAGCTTGCTGCATGCATATAGTTGCGGTTCTTGCAGCTCCTTGTGGGGTTTGTCAGTCTATCCCCGTGCCTTGCAGAGGTGGCAGGCAGTGTTGTTCGCTTCCTTTCTTCTTCCTGTGTGCTGCGTGCTCAGGCTGTGCTGCTTTGGGCCTTTGGCCTCCCTGTTCTGACTGGAGTTTGCTTGGCGGCGCATGTTTGGGCTTTATGCCGGCTCTATGCAGAGCTAACAGTCTCTCTTTCGTGCTCATTGTAGCCACGGGGCTCGTGTGGCTGGTATCATTAAGCATATGGCTGGTGCTGCTGTCAGTGGCGGCGTTGTTTCTCCTCTCACTGGAGTTTTCAGGCGCATAGCCCCCGAGTGGAGGATCTCCTTTTTCCCTTTTACCAGGCAGCAGCCGGTCAGGTCTCCTGTTTAAAGTTTTCTCCACAGCCCGGGGAATGCTCTGTGGCACGGGGCCATCAGTTGGCACAGTGGTCGCTAAGGAGGCAGTAAGGACAACAGGCTGAGGCTGCCAGTTTGGTAGTATTACTGTAATATATCAGTGGCTTATTCCTTGCGTGTGCTACTGTTAACTTGGACCTTCAGTGCAGCAGGGTCATGCAGCCGCTAGGTGTCGCTATCTGCAGACTCTCCGCCTTATCAGCTTCATCAGCCTCTCGTTTACTGTACGAGCTCAGTACTGGGCAGCCGTTGGTGTGCAGGAACCATCCAGTGCCTTAGGCTGTGTGGTGAGGGGGGAGGGGGCGAAGCATCTACCTCTTGCTGTCCATTGTGGGTTACAGGACAGGTGGGCTGAGAAGGCGGCCGCCTGGGCGTAGCTTCAGGGACATGTCCGGCATTGCGGTTGGAAGGTGGGGTGTAAGCACCCTCCCTGGATTTGGGTCGTTGCTGGGGCAGTCACTCTGCGCGTGTCTCTTCTCTGAACTTGCAGTGCCAGACCAGCATTTGGGGCAGCCTGTAGACACCTGTAGCGTGGTCGGAGTTACTCTCAAGGTCAGAATCACAGGCGCTTCTGGCACAGTGCTGGCAGCATCAATCTTCTTGTTTACCTGCTTCTGAACCACTGACCTTCCGCGATCAGGCTGACCGGCATCAGAGTTGCAGCCACGGTTGTGTGCGGGCGTCTGACACAACTTATCTCAGGACACCGGTCCCCGCACTGTGTGGCCTCCTTTCTTTCCAGCACGGCCTTGGTCGTCGTACTGGCAATGTCTGCCCTGAGGCCAGGGCTTTAAGTGGGCCGGGTCTGTCCGGGTCTGAGCACCGGCAGTTATTTTTATGGGGCCTCGAAACGGGTCTCTTTCGGGCTCTATTTTCGGTCCGTTTTCTTTTTTTTTTTTTTTCTTGGACTTCAGTGAAAGCAGCATGCACATCGATATGCGCAGCTCAATGCTGGCATCCTCGGAGAGAAGAATATAAAACAGATCCCGATTCACTACAATATCTGTTTGTGGTTTCCGAGAGGATCAAACCCGAGTGTGTCCTTCTCAAATAATGCACGGCCGTCAAAGGTAACTGGCGGATTTCTGCCTACATGACAAGCCTTCTGCTTCGCAAAAATCAAAGGGGGTGCTGAAACAATACGGCAGGAACATATTGTGACGGGAATGGAGGAGGATTGCACTACCAACGGTGCCCCATGACGGGTCACGTGACTCTAGGGCAGTGGTCTTCAAACTTTATAATGCCACGCCCCCCAGTGGGTGAAAAAAATTATCGGGGACCCCCTCAAAATTTTTCACAAATATTTTATTCAATTGGCAATGTTTAAATATGTCTATACATATTTTAACATTGCAATTACGTTCTCTTAACGTTTTTCAAAATGCAATCAAATCCATGATTGCCAAACATACTGTTCTGGCCAAGCACGCCTTACTTGTACTGTATCATACATGTGCAGTGTCTGCCTTGTGACTAGTAGAAGTGGGGACGAGAGGTTGAAGAATATTTGGAGTCCCTTCCCTTTTGACACCTTCTACCAAAGGACAAAACATGTTAGTGATGGGCCATTACAGTTGGGCCATTACAGAGCGGCTGTGTGACGCTCTTTGTCCGCTTAAAACAAAGCACTGTTATCAGCTAAATGCTGCTTTTGGGCAGAGCCTGGGCGCCCCCCTGGGACCAGATGGGGGCCCCCCTAGGGGGGCCCGCCCCCCAGTTTGAAGACCACTGCTCTAGGGCTCGCGGCCTTTTAATTCAGGGTGACGATTGGTCACGGAGTAGAATGGCGCAGGCAGTGTTTTCGGGTGAACACCGCACTGCTTTCAGCATAACGCAGAGCCATCACGCAGGCAAACCAGAAGAGAACATCTATAGCGCCCACACGTTTACGCCTTGCTCATGACTGCATGAGCACTTTTTAGCGTGCTTGACTGTGAAATCTACCCCCAGGAGAGGAGCCAGACCAGGTTATTTAAATAACAGCTGTGACTGCCAGCCAAATCAATTTATCAAACGTGGAAAGATAAAGGGCTTAGTCGCTGTGCAGAGATTTGACCATGTGACCTGGAGGTTAACCCCAGATCTCTCCAAAGTATATTCACCCCACTGCATTATCTTGTAGTCTACATTTTATGTCTTATGTGCTGGTGTTATGTTGCTGCTTGCGCTATATATGCCCTAACTACTACTAAACTCAGGGCTTTTAGTGGGCCGGGTCTGTCTGGGACTGAGCACGGGCTCTATTTTCGGGCCTCGCAGAGATAGTCCGTTTTCTTTTTTTTCTTGGACTGCAGTGAGAGCATGCACATCGATGTGCGTATGCTCATTTTGCTCACTACTGAGTAGTGGAGATCAAGGCATGAAATCATGCCAGGTGAACCGCGTTGTAAGAGGACTCTGTGGCATGTTTTGAAGGGGGTGGTGGCTTCGTTAAAACTCACCCTTGTGAAGTCGCATTGCCTTCTGGGAGCAGTGCTTCTAGTACACTCAGCCTCACGTGAAGCCATCGGGAGGTGTCTGCTTGGGCATTTCACAGGATGACGACACCCGTCTTGGGGAGGGTGTATGGCGTTATCCATACATAGCCTTGCTGTAATAGGAGGGGAGAGAGCGAGCCTGAGTGGGGAATTCCAAATCTGATGACCCTCTGAGGAGTCCTAGAGCTGACGGCTTGTCAGAGCAGGGGGTACAGCTACACTAGTTACCTTTATTTAGACCACGACCCTACTTGGATAGGCCACACCCCTTTAAGAGGTTTGCTCCACCCCTTTTAGAGCACCCCCAGTTTTTTCCCCCCACTTAAAGCCCTGCCTGAGGCCATGGGTGGCCATAAGCAGCGCGCCAGAGTACCACCAGCGGGCTCCTGTCCTCCCCCACAAGGAACAACGATGCGCAGAGTAGTCAGCACGCGGGATCAGCATCCCACATTCGTCACCAATGTGGTGTTGGGCCTCAGGCCCGCATTGCAGAAATGACGGATACAGACACGAGGTGGATGTAGAGTAGTAACTGGCCACGAGCACGTGCAACCTGGCTCTTATATTAACAGGCTCACATCACTCGTGACGTTTGTGAGGAATGCATGTGGGGGTGCAAGTGTCCCACTCCCATAGGGGAGTGGCTACTAACTCTGTGTCTGTCGAGACACTAGAACGTGTCTCGCAAGACCCAACAATATGTTATATCCAGGCTACTCTCTTAACTATGTTGTTTTAGCAATTTATGCTACCCACACTGGTTTCTAGATTGTGGAATCCAGAGTGGTCAGAGTCCTGACTGTTCCTGCTGTGAGTGGACGTGTAAGGGGTTGCTACTCCTTTATTAATAAACTAACTTCAACTATACCTCGTATCCGTGTAATAAAAGTGACAACGAGGATGGGATTCCTAATTGTGGATGATTGATTAACAGTGGCCGATTGGCTGACTGCCATTTTTTTCAGGAGGTGGGTCAATCGCATTGACGCAGTGTTCATCCGATGACTATATTTCATTAACTGCTAATTTTATATGCCACTGTCGGAGACAAAAATCGAATCTCTGTGGTGAAAGGAATGACAGCGAGCTGCAGTGATATTATTTAACTTACTGTACAATGACGTGCGGTGAAGGGTTCCATTGAACGGCTGCGTCAGTGGCAGGAATGTAGCCTGCAGTGAAATGATCAAGAGCGACGTCAGGACGTGGAGTCAAGGCGGTGTATTGTATCAAATGACACGTGTGCGCCATTGATCTTCTTCATACCAGCATTTTTCTTGACAGGCTAGTGTTGCCTAGGTAACTGTGAAGCGCACTTTGTGGGATTTTGCACGTCACCGGTGCTGCGCGAGTTGCACGGCCTGACTGGCAGCTGTCAAGGAACTAGTGGCAGTTTCAAGCGGTCAGTCCTGCCAGACAAGGGTGACTACTTCATTTATTTAAAGTTTTTGTTTTACAAGTGTACAGGTATAAATCAATCCAAGACAATGGTGACCACTTTTTTTAACTTATTTTTTTAAACTTTAGTTACTGAGAGAAAGATTCTACATAGTACTTTGGTCATATATTATTTTTATTAGTAATTAGTTGCATGCATTCCCAGAGTTGAAGAGATGGATGTATCTTCTATCGCAGCCTCTCCCAAATGTTTACAAAATTCGGGGGCTCCGGTTATGGTATGGGAGGATTGGCACAAGTAATTTGAAACGGATTGGTGTCAGTACAACACGATGTTTTACAACGCGTTCCGTTACAACGCGATTTTTACATCGCAAATACCATTACAATGCATGCCATTACAACGCATGGCATTACATAGCAGATGGTATTACAACGCATACCATTACATCGTAAGTATTGGTAAGTATATCTTTTTTTTAAAAAATGTAATAAAGTTAATTAAATTAATTTAAAATAATAAAAATAATATAACATTTTTAAAACAGTAATTAATTTAATTATAGTAATTTAAAGTAATATAATTAATGATATATAAAAAATTTATAAATAGAAAATAATATAATGTAATTAATTACAATAAATATAATTATAATTTAATTAAGTTATAAATAATACATAATATAATTATAATTAATAAAATTAAAAGAATTTAATTAATTAAACATTTTTAAATAATATAATTTAATTATAATCGTTTATTAATACAATTAAATTAATAATATATTAATTTAATATATTTAAAATAATATAATTAATGATATATAAAAAAATTATAAATAGAAAATAATATAATGCAATTAATTACAATAAATATAATTATAATTTAATTAAGTTATACATAATACATAATATAATTATATTTAATAAAATTAAAAGAATTTAATTAATTAAACTTTTTTAAATAATATAATTTAATTGTAATCGTAAATTAATACAATTAAATTAATATTTGTAAATATTATTATTAATTTAATTAAATTAAATAAAATTAATTTAATTAATTTAATTTATATAAAGTCGTAATACCCCTGTACCCCAAAACCCAAACCCTACCCTAAAACCTAAAAACACCCCTGTACCCCAAAACCCAAACCCTGCCCTAAAACCTAAAAACACCCCTGTACCCCAAAACCCAAACCCTACCCTAAAACCTAAAAACACCCCTGTACCCCAAAACCCAAACCCTGCCCTAAAACCTAAAAACACCCCTGTACCCCAAAACCCAAACCCTACCCTAAAACCTAAAAACACCCCTGTACCCCAAAACCCAAACCCTGCCCTAAAACCTAAAAACACCCCTGTACCCCAAAACCCAAACCCTACCCTAAAACCTAAAAACACCCCTGTACCCCAAAACCCAAACCCTGCCCTAAAACCTAAAAACACCCCTGTACCCCAAAACCCAAACCCTACAACCTAAAAACACCCCTGTACCCCAAAACCCAAACCCTACCCTAAAACCTAAAAACACCCCTGTACCCCAAAACCCAAACCCTGCCCTAAAACCTAAAAACACCCCTGTACCCCAAAACCCAAACCCTGCCCTAAAACCTAAAAACACCCCTGTACCCCAAAACCCAAACCCTACCCTAAAACCTAAAAACACCCCTGTACCCCAAAACCCAAACCCTGCCCTAAAACCTAAAAACACCCCTGTACCCCAAAACCCAAACCCTGCCCTAAAACCTAAAAACACCCCTGTACCCCAAAACCCAAACCCTGCCCTAAAACCTAAAAACACCCCTGTACCCCAAAACCCAAACCCTGCCCTAAAACCTAAAAACACCCCTGTACCCCAAAACCCAAACCCTGCCCTAAAACCTAAAAACACCCCTGTACCCCAAAACCCAAACACTGCCCTAAAACCTAAAAATACCCAAACACCCCAAAACATATACATCAGTACCCCAAAACATATACTCCTATACTCATACTTATTTAAAAAAATACTTAAATTAATATATTTAATTTATAATATTTAAAAACGAAATAAATATTTTTTTATAATTAATAATAATTAAATCAATAATAACATATTAAATAAAATAAAAAAAAAAATTAAATACTTACCAATACTTACGATGTAATGGTATGCGTTGTAATACCATCTGCTATGTAATGCCATGCGTTGTAATGGCATGCATTGTAATGGTATTTGCGATGTAATAGCTGCGTTGTAACAGCATTACGTTGTAAAAGATGCGTTGTAGCGGTAACACACCTTTGAAACATATGTAGAGGCAATCAGGGGAGAAACCTTTGTGTCCTCGCGAAAAGTTATGTTATTAAAACAAAACGTAGGTGTGAAAGGCAGGAAGGTTTTAAAACCTCTACTACAACATGCAATGGTTATATTTTCTAAACATGAAGGTGAAAGAGGGGATGCTTTCGAGTCAGAGGGAACAATGTTGGATGAATATGTTGAGGTTATGAACGCTTTGAAGATCAATTATGGTAAGAAAACCAGCATTGTAGTAGAGAGACAGATGTTCTTTTCAAGGGTTCCACAACAAGGGCAAACTGTGGAGCAGTATGTATCTATATTAAGGCCTTTAGCTGTGACGTGTAGATTTAAAGATCTACACAAGGAAATAATTAGAGACCAGTTTATAAAAAGAGCCAACAACACCAAAATCCAAGAGTGGTTATTAGATTTAAAAGATCTCGCTTTGCAAAATCTATTGATGTTGCTAGAGATATAGAAAACACATTCAGATATGTCAAAGAACTCAATGAGGATCAAACCAAAGTCAAAGGTAATCCTAATAATGTGAGTGATGTCCTGAAGCAAACAAAGGTAGTTGAAGTGCCGTCAAAGATACCACCTGTTCAGAACAAATTGGTGTGTGTTAGATTTGATGGTCTCTAGTTGGCAGAGCTAGGTGCCTTCGACCAAATAGAGACCCTTGCCAGTGTCTCTGCTCACCCCCTTGGTAGCTTGGCACGAGCAGACAGGTTTATCTTAGAGGCAGTGTGCAACACATTTGTGAACACATACAGTAACCCAGTGACAACACTACAGATGGACACCACACAAGTTGTAGTATAAAAATAAGTATTTTTATATGGACCTAGCACTAGACCACAAATGACAAAAAACCACAATACTATACTTTAAAAATGGTAGAAATAGCTTAGTTCTCCGTAGCTGGTAAATGCGACACTTTAAGTTCAATGTACCTTTGGATGTGTAACGCGATACAATGAAAGTGTTGCAGGGAAGGTGATGCGTCGGTTCCTTACACGCAAGTACGGTGATGCGTCGAGTCCCTACTGATGTGTAGGGGATGCGTTGGTTCTTCTCGGCATGTGGAGGTGATGCGTCGGTTTCTTACTGCGCTTCCGTGCCAATGCGAGCAGCAACGCTGTGATGCGATGAATATCCGGTGCAATGAAACAAAGAGACACGACAAGCCCTGTGACATGCTTCCCAATGATGCGGTGCATCTGATGCAATGTCGATCCTCTTCTCCGGCGATGCGAGAAACTTTGGCGATGCAATGCGACAGCTGCAGTGGTGACACCCTTCTTCAGTGATGCAACAACAGTAGCTGCTGCGGTGACACACTTCTTGATGATGCAACAGTGCCTGATGGAAAGGTGACACTCTTCTCCTGCGATGTGAGGCGCTTCTGCGAGGCAAAGTGACAGCGGACACCAGTTCGAATTTGCAATTTGTATGAACTCGTGAATGTTCTCCCGCATTTGAGGGAACACTCTTCACATACAATACAGGAGAGGTACGGATCGATTTGACCTGCCCCCCTGTTGGGATAATATTTCTCTGAAGTACGGGGGTAAACAGAGTGACACCGAATGCGATAGTCCTGAAGAAGACCAGAGTGACCTTACAGGCGCATACAGAGCGGTCGAAACATGTTGACTCTGGCAGTGGTAGGAGGGATGCCTTGAGGTTCCTAATTACTTCTTAGAGGCTTATTCCCATCCTTTTCATCTATTTTCTAACCCTGGTAGGGGTGTCAAGGAAAGTTTAATAAAGGTTGTATTCTGGTTGACACCTTTAATCAGTTTTAATCACTCTTCATACTGCAATTTTTTGTTACACTCCTCGGTTGAGATCACTTGGTGTTAGCACGATTCTCACCAATTTATGTGTTTAGTGTTGTCTATGTCCATTTGTCCTGACTATATGTCGTGTTAAGAGAAATGTATTATTTTTTTCCCCTCCCTTATGCTCCGCCCTGTGTGCGGTACACCAGGGCGTATTGTAAGCAGGCCCGATGATGAAGCATGTCACATACCTTGGTATGTGAGTGAGGGCAGTTTTTTTAAATAGAGTGATTTGCCCTATCGTGCCCTCTCTGTTTTGTTGTGCATACATGTATTTTTATGTTACTTACTCTATCCACCCCTTATGTGTGTACAAAGTGACAGCGGCGACACCCTTCTTCAGTGATGCGACAACAGCGGCTGCGGCGGTACTACCTCTTCGTGAGCAGCAGTTCCTCAGAAAGCCCAACACAACAGCAGGCACTTCCAAAGAACTCTTGGGGAGCTGGTGGATGAAGTCTGTTGTCCCTGCGACTTCAGCAGGAGGCAAGCTCTGTCTCAAGCCCTTGGAGATCCTTCACAAGTTGATTAAAAGTAACACAAAGTATTTTCTCCTTTCTTTGGTAGTCAGGCAATGACTGCAGGCCAATCCCCCAAACAGCACTCAGCTTAGGGATAGTCTCCTCCTAAGTTTCTCTGGTTCCTCTCTTAAGCAAAGGTTTGTGGTCTGGGTCTGTTCTTTTATACTTATATTCTCTTTGTTCTCCGAAGGCAGAGAGGCCTTTGCCTAGTCCAAACCGGTTCTGGTCAGTGCTGCCGCAATTTGTTTACATGACTCCTTCTTTCCTTTCACAGTGTAGCCCAGGGACATCAGACGCACCACAGGAGGTGGAGCCAGTATTGTGGAGGGAAGGCACATCCTATTCAGGTCCTAGGTGTAACTCCTCCCTCCCATCTACATGCAGATCTCTCTATTCAGCCCTGGGCTGACTCACCCTGTCTCCTGAAATCCCCCAGCCCTTGTCACTCAAACTCCAGATAAGGAATTCACAACCTAGCAGAGGCAAGTTTGGATGGTTAGACAAGAAAATTCCTACTTTCTAAAAGTGGTATTCTCAAACACAGAACGTTAAAGCCAACTTCACTAAAAGATGTATTTGATCATTTGAAGTTCAGGCATACTAAACTTGAATGTCTACCTTGTTTCCTAAGTCAGTGCACGCTGCTCTTGTGCCTACCATAGGGGTGACTAATATGCAGAAAAGGGAAGGTTTAGGGACTGGCAAGTGGGTGCACTTGCCTAGTCAACATGGCAGTACCAGACTGCACACAGGCTCTGCAATGGCAGACCTGAGACATATTTATACAGGCTGCTTCCGTGGGTGGCACAACTAGTGCTGCAAGCCCACCAGCAGCATTTGGTTTACAAGTGGCCACACCTGGCCACACTCAGTGCACTGTACTAGGATCTGACAAGTAAACCAAACCAGTCAATCATAGAGTCACTAATCCATACATCAATTTACCATAGGGAGAGCATATGCACTTTATCACTGATCAGCAGTGGTAAAGTGCCCAGAGTCATACAACCAACAAAAACAGGTCAGACAAAATACAGGAGGAAGGCAAAAAGTTCAGGGATGACCCTGTAAAAAGGGCTAAGTCCAACAGTGTGTTATCGCAGTGGAAGCTTCAATCAATCAAACAATCAATCATTTAATTTATAAAGCGCACTACTTACCCGTAAGGGTTTCAAGGCACTGGGGGGTGTTGTTGCTGCTACTGGTCGAAGAGCCAGGTCTTGAGTTGTCTCCTGAAAGTCTGCAGGTCTTCGGTTTGTCGTAGGTAGAGGGGGAGGGTGTTCCAGGTCTCTGCAGCGTGGTGGGAGAAGGACCTGCCTCCGGAAGTGGTTCTGTGGATGCGCAGGACCGTGGCCGGGGCGTGGTCAGCAGAGCGGACTTTCTTGTTGGGTATGTAGAAGGAGAGTCGATTGTTGAGATAGGCGGATCCGGTCTTGTGGAGTGCCTTGTGTGTGTGGATCAGGAGTTTGATGGAGATTCTCCTGTCGACGGGGAGCCAGTGCAAGTTCCTCAGGTGGGGGGTGATGTGGCCGCAGCACGGGACGTCGCGGATCAGACGTGCAGAGGCATTCTGGATTCTCTGCAGTCTGTTGATGAGCTTGGACGAGGCTCCGGTGTAGAGGGCATTACCATAGTAGAGTCTGCTGCTGACTAGGGCCTGGGTGACTGTTTTACTCGTGTTTGTCGGGATCCATCTGTAGATCTTGCGGAGCATGTGGAGGGTGTTGAAGCAGGTGGAAGAGACTGCGCTGACTTGTTTGGTCATGGTGAGTTTTGGGTCGAGGATGACTCCCAGTTTGCGTGCATTTGTCGGTGGGGGCCGGGGGGTCCCCAGTGATGCGGGCCACCATGAGTCGTCCCATGCTGAGGGGTTGGACCCGAGGATGAGTATCTCCATCTTGTCTGAGTTCAGCTTATGTCGGCTTCCCTTTATCCAGTCGGCGACTACCTTCACTCCCTGGTGGAGTTGGATTTGGCACTGAAAGGGTCCTTGGTGAGGGAGAGGATTAGCTATGTGTTGTCGGCGTAGGAGGTTATGTTGAGGTTGTGCTGTCGGTTGATGCGTGCTAGTGGTGCCATGTAGACGTTGAACAGCGTCGGACTGAGGGAAGATCCTTGTGGGACGCCGCAGATGATCTTGGAGGCCTCGGACCGGAATGGGGGAGGCGGACTCTCTGAGTTCTGCCAGAGAGAAAGGAGGTGGTCTAGTCCAAGGCCTTCTCCCGGATGCTTGCATCTTGGAGTCGTGTGCGTAGTGTGCAGTGGCAGACGGTGTCAAAGGCGGCGGCGAGATCCAGGAGGATGAGGGCCTCCATCTCTCCGTTGTCTAGAAAGATCCTGATGTCGTTTTTGGCGGCGATGAGGGCGGTCTCGGTGCTGTGGTTGCTGCGGAATCCTGATTGAGAGGGGTCCAGGATGTTGTTGTCTTCGAGGTGACGGGTGAGCTGGGTGTTAACTATCTTCTTGATGACCTTTGCTGGGAACGGAAGCAGGGAGATGGGTCGGACGTTCTTGAGGTCGCTCGGATCCGCCTTGGGTTTCTTCAGTAGGTCGTTGATCTCCGAGTGCTTCCAGTTCTCAGGGAATGTGGCTGTCTCGAAGGAGAGGGTGATGATTTTGTGCATGTGGGGTGCGATGGAACTGCTGGCGTTGTTGAAGATGTGGTGTGGGAGAGGGTCGGACGGGGATCCGGAGTGGATTGTGCCCATAGTCTTGATTGTGTCCTCGATGCTTACGTTGGCCCAGGTTGTCAGGGTGTCGTGGGTGGTGGGTTGCGGTGGGTCCAGTGCAGCGAGCAGGGGACGTCCGGGCTTTGAAACTGTCATGGATGTCGGAGTTTTTCAGGTGAAAAAAGGTGGCGAGGGAGTCGCACAGGGCTTGCGATGGTGGGATGTTGTTGGTGCTGGAGATGGGGATAGAGAGTTCCTGCATGATGGTGAAGAGTTCCTTGCTGTTGTGTGCATTGTTGTCAAGATGGTCTGTGAAGGAGGTCCTTTTGGCAGTCCTGATGAGGTGGTGGTGGTTGCGGATGGCGTCTTTGTGTGCAGCGCGGCTGCCCGGCGTCTTGTCGCTGTGCCAACTGTTCTCCAATTTCCGGAAGGTACGCATTGAGTCGAGGATTTCTGGGGTGAACCAGCTGATGCTTTTGCTGGTATCTCTGTTGGTGGTTTTTTTCAGCGGGCTATGGTCTTGGCGCAGTTCATCCAGCGTTCGAGGGAGAGTGCACCATCATCAGAAATGGTGGGGTTGGTCGGAGGGTTGAGTGCGAGGCTTGTCTGTAGTTGTTCTTCATTGACTTTGCCCCAGCCGTGGCGGGGGGTCTGTAGGGTGCAGTGGTGTGTGAGGGGTTTTTGGAAGGAGAAGTGGATGCAGTGGTGGTCTGTCCAAGTGAGTTCAGAGGCGTTGCTGAACGTGACGTGGGGGCTTCAGGAGAAGATGGGATCTAGCGTGTGACCGGCGATGTGGGTTGGCATCGTGATGAGCTGTTTCAGTCCGAGGTTAGCGAGGTTGCCGATCAGGGTGGAGGAGTTGTTGTCGTTGTTGTTCTCCAGATGATAGTTCAGGTCTCCGAGGAGGATGTAGTCGGTGGAGGTCAGCGCATGCGTGCTGATAAGGTCGGCGATAGAGTCGCAGAATTGAGGTCGGTGTCTTGGCGGTCTGTAGACAAGGGTGCCTCTTAGGGTGGTCTTGGGGTCTGTGTGGATCTAGAAGTGCAGGTGTTCGGTGGTGCTGAGGGTGTCGTTGGTGTTTGTTGAGACCCTGATGGTGTTTTTGGGGACGATGGCGATTCCACCTCCGGCCCTGTTGGTGCGTCTCAGCGGGTGATCTCGTACCCGTCTGGGATGGCTATGGCGATGTCTGGCGAGGAGGCTTCGTTCATCCAGGTCTCGGTCAGAAAGTCGACGTCCGGTGATGCGGTGTCGAGTAGGTCCCAGAGTTCGCCGGCGTGTTTGTGTGTGGAGCGGGGGTTGATCAGGATGCATCTAAGCTGGTTGTGTTCCGTCGTGGCAGGCGTCTCTGCGCTTTTGAGGCAGGAGAAGCTGCAGTTCAGGCTGGTGAAGGGACTGTGGGTACGCTTTGGGGCGGTCTTGCAGCAGGTGTGGATCCTTCCTGGGTTGAGAGCGATGACGGTGTTGGCGTGGTAGCGGCGGCAGTCCTCGTGGCTGATGTGGAGGACAGGGGTTCTGGCACTGGGCGCGGACGGACACAGACGGGCTTGCCTTAGGTGCGCCCGATGTGTGCGGCCGCACAGCACCCGCCATATATGGGTAGGTGGGGAGGGAGGAGCAGCTGGGAGACGGGCGGCAAAGGTCGGGTGGGGCAAATGGGCGTGGAGGGGCGGGGCTGCAGGGGAAGGAGCAGCGGGGACGGGGAAAGGAGGCAGGCGCGGGGCACAGACTCGGGAAGGGGTTACGGAAGTCAGTACAAGGGGTACAAAATCAAGGGGGCACAGAAGTCACAGAAGTCAGTTGGTACAAAATAAAAGGGGGCCCAGAGGTTGGCGAGGGGTACAGAATTCAAAAGGGCTAGCGGGGGGCAGTGGGGCACAGAAGAGGTGTGGGCAGACAGTTCCAGGCACATGTAGCAAGCGGCTATGAACCTAAGGCCACCCCTGGCCACCAAGGATGAGGCGCAGGTGGATGCCTGCGGGTTTAGGAGGCCTCGAATTCACCAGCTGTAGTAGAGTCAGTGGGGGTGCAGTCGCAGCTGCAGCGGTGGGGGAGCGACCTACCAGGGAAGGGCAAGGGGTACTCTCCTCACCGCGCAGCGGCCGCCATATATGGGGAGGTGGGGAGGGAGGAGCAGCTAGGAGGCGGGAAGCGAGGGTCGGGTGGAGCGAATGGACGTTGAGGGGGCGGGCCCGCAAGGGAATTGGCGGCGGGGACAGGGGAAAGGAGACAGGCACGGGGCACAGACTCTGGAAGGGGGCACAGAATTCATTACAAGGGGTACAAAATCAAGGGGGCACAGAGTCAAAGAAGGTTCAGAAGTCATTTGATACAAAATAAAAGGGGGCACAGAGGTTGGCGAGGGGTATAGAATTCAAAGCGTCGAGCAGGAGGTAGGGGGGCACAGAAGCGGATCGAGCAGACAGTTACAGGCACATGCAGCAAGCCGCAATGAACCTAAGGCCACCACCGGCCACCACGGATGAGGCGCAGGTGGATGCCAGAAGGTTGGTGGAGGGCCTCGATTTCACCGGTGGCAGTAGAGACAGCAGGGGTGCAGGCGGAGCTACAGCGGTGGGGCAGTGACCTAACAGGGAAGGTCAAGAGTCAAAGCTTAGATATACAGTGGAGGCTGCAATGTGTCCTGATGCACAAGTAAGGTGTTTTAAATGCACAAAAATGGGAACTTTTTCATGCATGTGTCAGGTGAGTAATCAACACAGTTAAAAGCATTGCAATGAATGTTGTTAATGAGTTTTTGGTTGAAGTTTCAGAGGAAGACGGTAGAGTGGAGGTACTAGTTATAAACGAGGGCAAGAATGTCATTAGTGAAATAAGAGAAGGATATAATCCACCCAAACATACCATGAAAGTATTGGGACATGTGTGTCTGTTTGGGAAGATCCATGATCCCTGTATACTATTATCAACAGTGTGGGAGAGTTTAGACTAAAGCAAATTGTTTCCACCAGAAATAGAGCGGGTAGGTTATTGTAGTGTGAAGATTCCCCAAGTTGGATATTTTGATTGTAATTTATCATGAAAGGATAGGAAGATACGTGGGAGAGCGCATGTGGTGGCGAAGGGGAGAGCCCTGTTAGGATGGAAAGAACAGAGAGCTTTGAGCATAATACTTTCTCCTAACCACCCACAACATGCACTGTTTACAGAGGATGCAGAGAGTGTGAAGTGGAGTGTAAAGTACCCCAAATTATTTGCCAACACTCTTGGTTGTTTAAACAGATTTGAACACCACATCACCGTAAAGGCAGGGAGTATACCGAAGGTACACAGGGTAAGGAATGTGCCATGTGCCTTGTCAGCACAGTTGAAGGAGGAATTGAAGAGGTTGTGTGAAGCCAAAGTTATAGAGACAATAGAATCATCCGAATGGCTTAGTCCCCTTGTTTTGGCACTCTAACCGAATGGCAAGTTGCGCATGTGTGTCGACTGGAGAGATTTAAATTGCAACAAATTGATTGATTGACACCCTCTGCTACATAATAAATAAATAATTTCTAGCATAAAGAATGGCAAATATTTCTCGACAATTGATTTATCCAATATATACCACCAAATGCGCATATATGCTGAATCTTAACATCTCCTCTCATTTATAATACCTGAAGGAGCATTTTAATTTATGCGCATGCCATTTGGCCTAGCATCAGCATCAGCATCTGCAGTCTTCCAAAGACTCATAACCAGTGAATTAAAAGAAGAACTCAATGTCTTAGTATTTCAAGATTATGTACTTGCGTGTGGAGCTGAAATCGAGGGTCACAATAACATTCTCAATGAAGTGTTTAGAAGATTGCAGGAGGCAGGGTTAACTGTGAGCATGGACAAATGTAAGCTTGGGGTGATGCAAGTTGATTATTTAGGACACACCTTGTTTGGAGAGGGTGTGAAGGCTAAGAAAAATGTATTGGAAGCCAATGAATGTGCACCATCACCAGTTGACAATTCCACTCTTTTCTCGGTCTAGCTGAGTATTACTCTAAATTTGTACAACATTTTGAGACAAGATACACATTTTAAAATCATTGATGAAGAAGGGTGTAAAATTTGAGTGGACTAATAAATGTCAACTAGCATTTAATGAAATTAACTGGGAAATAGCTTTAAAACCCTTTGACCCAGGAGATCAAAGCATAGTAGTAGTGGATGCAAGTGAATATGTTTGGTGGCTGTCTTGATGCAAAGGAGGAATGATCATGAGCGCTTAGTTGCAGTTGCTTCATGTACTCTCAAGGGAGCGAAGGCTACATACTCGGTCATTAAAAGGGAAGCCTTTGCGTGCTGGTGGGGTGTCAGTTATTTCAAAACATATGTGTGGGGGAATAGTTTTGAGTTAAGAACTGATCATAGACCGTTAATTGACATATTTACGACAAAGGTTGCAGGCAAAGCTATTCCAAGAATTGAAAAATGGTGGTGCAGGTTGCAGGAATTTGATTTTACACTCGGCTATTTCCCAGCCAATATGAATTTGAAAGCAGATTGTTTGTCGTGTTTGCCTTTGCAAGATCCCAATATGGAAGTTGAAGAAGACGGGGTAGAATGGTTGGTAGCTAATTGTTGTATTCTGTGATGTTTCACTAAGGTATCTGGCACTTTAAATATGACATTCTATATTTATTCTATCTTGCCATATTCTATGACTTGATTCGGTTCCAGTTCAGTTGCTTGCCAGCTGAAGTGGGAACACCAACTGTTCTCTGGTGCCTACAGTAAACATATAATTGATCAACAATTCATTTGTGAAGGATTAACTTTGTTTACAACAGATTGCGACGATTTGACTGCCGAGTTGAAAGAAGCCCACAGTGAGCTATTGGCTCCATTGGTGGAAAAGAACCGTCTTATGCAACTTCGCCAAAATAAGACATTAGTTTGTGATTTAATAAGTAAGAAATATCTTCTCATTGAACTAAGGAAGTGACTGGAAGGAACGATTGAGTTTCATTGGGCTCTTTTAAATACTTTCCGGAAAGTACTGTAAAAGTAACTTTAATTTTGTTTTGATTATCGTCATATTTAGGAAGAGACTGTGCGGATGGGTACACAGACAAAATATCGAGTTTTAAATATCGATATACCAAAATATCGAAGTTTAAATATCGATATACAAAAATATCGAAGGTAAGTAATATCGACAGTCTAAATATCGATATTGGTATGATATCAGTAATATCGAAGTTGTAAATATCGATGTTAACAATATCGAAATTAATAACTTTGATGTTACTAATATCAATTTTTAAATAAATTTAGTGTATATTATATTGTATTTATTATGTTTTATATTTATTTTTAATGTAATTTAATTAAATATTGTCTTTTACTACTGTAGCGGGTTGTGGGTTTATAGGGGAATAGGGTGGGAAGTAATTTAATTATGTTAAATTAATTATTAATTAGTAGGAATTATTAATTAATTAATTGAGAATTAATTTTTAATTATTTTTAATTAATTGATTAATTGATAAATATGTTCTGTAGCGGGTTATGGGTTTATAGGGGAATAGGGTGGGAAGTAATTTAATAATTAATTAATTGATATATGTTTGTACATATTTTAATTAATAATTAATTGGTAATTAATTTCTATTAATTAGTTAATTAATTATTATAATTTTTTACATATTTATAATTATTAATTAGTTGGTAATTAATTATTATTAATTATTTTATTACATTAATTATAGTAATATTTTTATATATAATTTATTGTTATTCTTAATTAATTAATTGGTTTAATTAATTAATTGGGCAAAATTATATTAATTATTAAATTAAATTAATTACAGCAAATGTGCTAATATATTTACTTTATTGTTATTGTTAATTAATAATTAATTGGTAATTAAATAATATTAATTAATTTTGGGTACAGGGCTATTTTTAGGGTTCAGGGTCAGTTTTCAGTTCATGGATACAGGGGTATTTTTAGGGTTCAGGGTCAGTTTTCAGTTCATGGGTAAAGGGGTATTTTTAGGGTTCAGGGTCAGTTTTCAGTTTTTGGGTAAAGGGGTATTTTTAGGGTTCAGGGTCAGTTTTCAGTTTTTGGGTAAAGGGGTATTTTTAGGGTTCAGGGTCAGTTTTCAGTTTTTGGGTAAAGGGGTATTTTTAGGGTTTAGGGTCAGTTTTCAGTTCATGGGTAAAGGGGTATTTTTAGGGTTCAGGGTCAGTTTTCAGTTTTTGGGTAAAGGGGTATTTTTAGGGTTTAGGGTCAGTTTTCAGTTTTTGGGTAAAGGGGTATTTTTAGGGTTCAGGGTCAGTTTTCAGTTTTTGGGTAAAGGGGTATTTTTAGGGTTTAGGGTCAGTTTTGGGTTTTTGGGGTACAGGGATATTTTTAGGGTTCAGGGTCAGTTTTGGGTTTTTGGGGTACAGGCGTACAGGGTAAAAACTAAAAAATATTACATTACATCAAATAAATTAGATGAAAAAATTAAAATTACTTTAAATTTTTAAGTGTTTTATTTATTTTAAATGTATATGTATTAGTTTTAATTTTGTTTTAATATTTTATTTAATACTTGTAAAATTATATGTATTTAAATATTATTTTTACATTATTATTAATACATTTAAAAAAACGATATTTTTGATTCCGATATTTTTGTACTTCGATATTATTTTTTCGATATTTTTGTACTTACCTTAATGAAGATAGGATTCCGATATTTTTGCTGTCGATATTTTTGCTCCGATATTTTTGCATGTCGATATTCTGTCTGTCGATATTATGTCAGACATTCGTGCGGATGATATAGGGACAAATTAATGGTTGTAGAAGATTTAGATATACAGAAATGTAATGTACTGTAACGTTTATGATATTACACGAAATACCGAATTTCCGTTGGTGAAGTTTGAAGACAGTGTGCCCTCGCATTCGATTTCTCGAGCTTGAGAAGGAGACGGGCATTCTTCTTCTTATCCATCATATTCGCCTCTACGTGTACAGCGTGATGATGCAGTACAGCGCGGTTATGCAGCAACGTTCTGTTGGCTACCACCGAATACCTCCGAGAGATCCTCGACACCGGTCAGAGTGCAGCGCTGATCCTGCTTGATCTCAGCGCTGTCTTTGACACGGTGTCGCACGGGATCCTGCTCTGCCACTTGGAGGAATTTGGTATTAGGGATCGTGCCCTGGAATGGTTCCGGTCATTCCTTCAGGACAGATCTTTTCGGGTTACTGCCCCTCCTTTCCTGTCCAAGTCTCACCATATCGGTCAGGGTGTCCCCCAGGGCTCAGAGCTTAGCCCGTCCCTTTTTAATCTTTATGTGCAGCCGCTTGCTGTGATCGCCAGAGAGTGGGGCTTGACGCTGGTATCATATGCTGATGATACTCAGCTGGTCGTCACACTCTCTGAGAGTCCATCTGTCGCTGCTACAAGATTTAGGGACGGAATAGCTGCAGTTGCTCACTGGATGACCAACAACTGTCTCCAGCTGAATGCCGGTAAAAGGGAGATTCTGCTGTTGGGGAAGAATATGGCCTTGTGGACCGAGCATTGGTGGCCTCCCTCTTTAGGTCTGATGCGTTCCTAAGGCTTCAGTGAAAAACTTGGGTGTCTGGATGGATTCCTCACTGGGCCTCCAGACCCATACCAAGAGAGTGGCAGCGACTTGTGTAGGCCTGTTAAGGAGCCTTCGCCCCATCTTGGGCTTCTTTGAACCCGCTATGTGTCAGCTCGTGGTTCAAGCTATCATCTTGTCACGCTTAGACTATGCCAGCGTTTTACTGTTAGGTGCCAACAAAACTGAAGTAGCCCGTTTTCAGAGAGTTCAGAACTCGGCTGCTAGGACCCTGGTTGGTCTTCCCCGGAGATGCTCTGCCAGAGCTACGATTAAAAAATTGCACTGGCTTCCAGTGGAATCTCGTATTAAATTTAAGGCACTTTGTCTGGCATTCAAAATTCTTAAACTTCAGAGCCCGGCCATTTTGCGCCCTCTCTTGGCTCCTTATGTCCCGCAACGCAATTTACGCTCCCTTGGTCAGCACCTTGCAATCATCCCTAGGAGCAGGCTCTGCCGTATGGGTGGACGCTCTTTACGGGTTCTGGGAGCCAGGCTCTGGAATTCCCTTCCGGTTGCCATCCGCAGTATTGAGAATCTGCTTGCTTTTCGTAAAGCTGTGAAGACCTTCCTGTTCTCCTCCTCTTAAGGCTTGTGCCCTGTTTGGCCCGCTCCATCCATACCACCTTTATTGATCGCTAGCACCGGGACGCCTCTTTGCTGGGGCAGCTGTTGCGCTCTTACAAACTAATAACATAACATAACAGAGTGTGTAACTCCCATACTAAAATGAGGAGTAGATGTAATAGCTAATAAAACATCCCTCAAACCTTGGGCCCGATTCACAGAACTAATTTAAGACAAAATCCTAAACTTACTACTTATGGTATTCACAGAAGTTAGGATTTTGTCTTAAGTTTGTCTTAAGACAAACTTAAGACAAACTTAAGACAGACTTAAGACAGACTTAAGACAATCGGGCCCCTTTTTCTACATCACCTAAATGATTAATTCTAATTGCCATTGATTTTTCAGAGCTCTGTTAACACGTTCCACCAGTCTATTACTCATACGATGGTATAAAGAGGTCCTAGTATGCTTGACTCAAAAAATGTCCCCATTTCTAGTGAAGTTTAATATGTACCATTATCCCTCACCAACTCAGATGGAACACCTTCTCTCCTAAACAACTCATTCAAAAACTGAGTATCAGCATTAGGATCAATGTTGTTAACAATCCTGACCTCATGCTATTTAAACTTGTAATCAATCAAATCAAAGGCATATTTGGGTGCACTACCTAACACAGCAACATGTCCAGTGATGTCAAAGTCCAATGTATTCCTTGGCATCATTGGTACCTTAATTGGAGTGACCGGAGACAGATGAACAACTTGCAGTCCATCACTTAGGATAAAAAAATCACAATCACATGCAAATCTTTTCACAGCTTTGCCAACCCAAGGCCAACAGCTGTCTTGCCTAATTCTATGTTTCATGTCGCTAATACTAATATGGTCTTCATAAGCAAGGCTAAGCACACTACTCCACAATGACATTGGTACTGCTGGAAAATCAGTACAACATACCAACTCATTAGAGTAACCCAACTCTTGAGCAATTTGAGTAAAAGTGCAGATGGTTAACAGAGTCAAAATAAATTGCACATCCCCTATAAATTCGTTAATACATCATTACAAATGTTGAATATCACCCATGAGTAAATAAAATGGTCAGTTTCTGGCACACCACTACCTATAGGATGTGACCTATGTTGTTACACCAAGATAGGTTACAATCAAATTCAAGTTTACAATGAGACATTGAAGCACTGTAAAAAAGTCTATAAAACATATTTTAACCTAATCGCTGAGTACGTACCTTTGCGAGTATTATTTAAAAATGTACATTTCCTGTATGGTGTTTTTCACCATTTATGATTTTTTTATGAAATCAAATAAATGTATTTATCATCATGTATTTATCATCATCAGTCTATAAAACAGAGACTTTATTTTTTTAGACTAAGGATTTGCCTTACTGCTTGGGTGCTTTCATGTGCTATTGGGGTATCATAGAAAAAAGTAGTAATTCCAGCAGTGCTAAAGGCGGGGGAAAATACTCTAGACCCTCTAATATTCCGAATCGGCGGTCTTTCGTAAAGCAATTCATATCCTCTGCACACGCATATATCATATACACAATATAGCCAGTTATCGATATATTAGCACTAAAGAGAATCATTCATTGTGACTTTTTCTTTGGTCTTTAATCTGAATCGCCCAACCAACACATGTTTAGTCAATAGGGGAAGACCCCACAAATTTTTCAGGGCAGTCAGGCTTTCTTATTTCTTATCACTATGTCATCTCCGCCAGTTTTACTTCCGACCCGGCTGGACTAATGTATATGTAGTTCTCCTTTGAGGTACAACTATTTTCTTTACAAGTAATCCCTGTGATCTGGACCAGCGTTTCTCCTGACTATGAGTGGTCTGGGCAAGAGATGCTGTTTGTGGTGAGTACCTGTCTTAATTTGTCCTTGCAAGCAATTATAAGTGAAAATGGAATCTGCGCCGTATTCATATTGTGAACTGGCTCTGCTCCAAATAACTTTCTATATACATAGTCTCTGGGTTTCTCATTTTGCTGGGATTAACTCCCTACCTGAAGATGATAATGTTTTTGAGAACAGACACCTATGGCTGCCTAATTTTCCCATTATTATTTTTCTTACCCAACACGAGGTGATGGATGCTTCACATAACAGCCCCTCTAATAAAAATCCAGGGAGCAGTGGGATACCCATGGATCTCTACATGGATAATCCTGAGTTTCGGGGCCCCCTTCTGACTAATTGTATCAATACAGCCTATAAATCAAGTCTTCCCAAACCTGGCTGTGGGCTAATATGATGCCATTGTTTAAAAAGGGGAACTGTCAGGACAATAAATGCTACTGACCCATTTCCCTATTATGCCCTATTGTAAATATAATTGGTAAAAAAATTCCAAAGACTCTTGTTTTGGACTGCCAAGTTAATATAATTTCCAAAGTTCAATGTGGCTTTAGGACTGCGCTGGACCTTAGAGCAATGCTTACATTTGCACCTGCTGATTAGTACACAGACTGTTGCTCAGCGTAACCCAATTTATCCTGCCTGTGTGGACCTTTCTTGCACTTTCGACAATGATAACCGGTCAAAGCAATTGGAAAATCTGCTCCATATCGAAGTTGAGGCCAGGCTGGTGGATTATCTCCATTTCATTTAATTTTAATCTCTTTGTCAAATTCCAGTATGGGAATTGTGGAAAGTGCACTGATCCTTCTCCACTCTTTGGCAGGTTGGGTCTTCACCGTCATTTTATTTTTGCTTTCTCTCTCTATATATATCTCTATATATATTTTTGCTCTGCACTTGTTAGAGAGCGCAAGATATGGCAATGGTCAAGTGGAAACCTATGCCGGCTTTAATGTGGACTGTGCTGTCCTTTTAGACAGCACTCCAAAAGGCCCTAAAACCCTTTTGGGCACTTTCGATGATTTTATGGAGAAGTTAAACTTGGAGACTAACAGCTCCAAATTCTTCTAATGGGTTTCAATAATGTGAAAGCCTGCCACCTAAAAATCAAGGGAAAATCGTGACATAGAGTCACTCAGTTTCCTTTACCTGGGGGTCGCTTTTGATTATGCTGGCTCAATAGCTCAATGTGTCTCCAACAGGCATGCTTTTCACAGGTAGTAGGGTATATTTTCAATGTAGCGACAAGACTGGGTAAATACATCTGTTCTTCCTTAGTTAAACATATATAAATGGAAATGTATCCCAGTACTCACTCATGGAGTGGGCATATGGGATTTCAAAGATGTAAGTATCCTCCAAGTTGAGAAGAACAGGGTCTGAGGTGATGACATCGGGTGCCCCTACGGGACTCGGCCCCACCCCTACTGACCATGCTCGCAACCTCAGAATCATCCTAGACTTCCATCTCACCATGAAGCAAAAGATCAACAATGTCTCCTCTGCCTGCTTCCACACCCTCAGCATGCTCCACAAGATCTTCCGATGGATGGAAGATAGTCACCCAAGCCCTCATCTCCAGCTGACTCGACTACAGCAATGCACTCTACTCCGGTACCACAAAACAGCTCCCGAACCGCCTTCAAACCATCCAGAACTCAGCAAGAAGACTCATCCTCAACCTCCCAGACAATCCAGCATCATACCTCACCTCAGGGCCCTCCACTGGCTCCCAGTCCAGAAGAGATGTATTTTCAAGTTCTTCACACACGCCTACAAGGCCTCTACAGAACCGGACCCACCTACATCACCTGCTGCCTGAATTTTCACAGATGGACCAGAGCTCTGCTGGTCCACCCTTGCCTTGGCCCACATCCATCGCAGCCAATTGGAGATCGCTCCTTCCCCTACCTCGCTGCAAAGTCCTGGAACGACTATCACCTCCGCACCATCTCATCCCTGAAGTACTTCAGAAAACAGCTGAAGCTCTGGCATTTCGACAACCACCTTGCCAAACTAGGCTCACACTTCCACCCAGCATCTGGAGACCCCCCAGGCTGACAAACCGCGCTATACAAGCCCCTTTCATTGATTGTAGACACTTTAGTCACTTTAGTCCCCATTATGCTGCACACCAGGAACTGGATCTGGATCCACATCAAACTGTGTGCTTGTGCGTGTGGATGTTTCTGTATGCATACTTGTATGCGCCCTCTGTTTGCGTATGAGAGTGTGTGCGCACATTTGTGTGTGCTTGTGCATGTCTGTGCGTGTGATGGTGTGTGTGTGTATGTATTTTGCATGTACGTCCTTGGGTATTTTTGTTCTAGAGCATGTGATTGTATGTGTGCCTGTGTTTTTGATAGTTTCTGTATGTGTGCTTGTGTTTGTGTGTGTGCGTGTCTGCGTGTATGAGAGTGTGAGCGCATTTGTGTGTGCTTGTGCATGTCTGTGCATGTGACGATCTTTGCGTGTGCATGTATTTAGATGTTTTTGTATTTGAGTATGGGATTTTATGTGTGCTTGTGTTCTTCAATCAATCAATCAATCATAACATTTGTATAGCGTGCTACTTACCCGGAGGGGTCTCACGGCGCTGGGGGAGAGGAGTCCGTTACTGCTTGAGGTCTTGAGTTGCTTCCTGAAGGAGAGATGGTCCTGGGTTAGCCGGAGGTGGATGGGGAGGGAGTTCCATGTCTTCTTGGCTTGCAGGTAGGAGAAGGATCTTCCTTCGGTGGTGGCTCTGCGGATGCGTGGAACGGCGGCTAGGGCGAGGCTGGTCGATCGTAGCATGCGGTGGGAGTGTAGAAGGTCAGGCGGTTGTTGAGGTACTTGGGGCCCAGGTCGTGGAGAGCCTTGTGTGTGTGGGTGAGGAGTCTGAACGTGATCCTCTTGCTGATGGGGAGCCAGTGCAGGTCTCTCAGGTGGCCAGAGATGTGGCTGTGTCGGGGGATGTCCAGGACGAGTCGTGCGGAGGAGTTCTGGATGCGTTGGAGTCTTTTCTGAAGTTTGGCTGTGGTTCCGGCGTATGTTATGTTATGTTATGTATTTGTTTGAGCGCGAATAGCTGCCCCAGCAACGAGGCGTCCCGGCGCTAATAACCATGAAATAACAGCTGAGGGGAATGGGAGGGAACAGCGAGATGGCCTAGGACAGAGGGAACAAATGAGTTTTAATTTCCTTCCGGAAAGCGGACAAGTTATTCAGGGAGCGAATGCTCAGTGGCAAGGAGTTCCAAAGTTTTGCCCCAGAACTTTGAAGGAACGGCAACCCATTCGGTAGGGCTTAGTTCGAGGGATAGTCACAAGATGTTGACCTAGGGAGCGCAGATTGCGCTGAGGGGTGTAAGGTACTAAGAGCGGGCGTAGGAGTTCAGGACATTCTGATTTAAGAATTTTAAAAGCAATAGTGAGGGTCTTAAATTGAATTCGAGATTCGATCGGCAGCCAGTGTAGTCTTTGAATGGTAGCTCTGACGGAGCACCTACGGGGGAGGCCCACTACGGCCCTTGCCGCTGAGTTCTGTACCTGTTGCAGCCGTGCTATCTCTGCTTTATTCACGCCTAAAAATAAAACACTGGCGTAATCCAACCGGGAAAGAATGATAGATTAAACAATTAGCTGGTGCGTTTTTGAATCGAAGAAACCGAGTATCGGGTTGAGACTCCTCAGCAGGCCCATACAAGTAGCTGTCACTTTGTTTGTGTGGGTCTGAAAACTGAGCGAGGAGTACAGCCAGATGCCCAAGTTTTTGGTGAGGGGATGGGGCCCAGCAAGGAAGGCCACCAGTGATCACTCCAGTAACAGGAGTTTTTTCCAAGGAGCAGCACCTCTGTTTTCCCTGCGTTCAGTTGTAAGCAGTTGCTCGTCATCCACTAGGCAACTGCAGCTAAGCCATCCCTAAATCTCGCAGCCGAGATTGAAGGGCCCTCAGTGAGAGTGATGACCAGCTGCGTGTCGTCGGCGTACGACACCAGCGTGAGGTCCCACTCTTTGGCCACTGCCGAGAGAGGCTCTACATAAAGGTTAAAAAGGGATGGACTGAGTGCAGAGCCCTGGGGAACTCCTTGGCCGATGGGGTGGGACCGGGAGATAAATGGAGGGGCTGAGACCCGGAAGGACCTGTCCTTCAAGAAAGAACGGAACCAATCCAGGGCAAGATCACAAATCCCTATAGCCTCGAGGCGTTTTAGCAAGATATTATGGGAGACCGTATCAACGGCTGCGCTGAGATCAAGTAGAATCAGCGCAGCACTCTGACCGGCATCAAGTATATTCCGGAGGTGTTCGGTGGTAGTCAGCAGGGCAGACTCTGTACTATGTCCTGGCCTGAAGCCGTTCTGAGATGGGTCCAAGATGTTATTTTGGACCATGTGGTGGGACAGGACATTATTCACATGGGCTTCTGCTAGTTTAGACACCCATGGAAGCAGCGAGATAGGTCTAAAGTTTTCCAGCTTTGTGGGGTCTAAAGTAGGCTTTTTAATAATAGGGGAGACCCATGCTTGTTTCCAGCAGGTAGGGACCACAGCCAAAGAGAAAGAGAGATTAAGTAGCGTGGCTAAGGAAGGGAGAAAGAAATCTAAAGATTCAAGAAATTGGGCCGGTCTCATGGGATCTATAGGGGAGCCGGACTTAACCTTTCTGCAAAGTTTGGCTAGGTCGTCATGGGAAATTTCAGGTATGAGTGACAGCCTAGAGTTCTTGATGAATGGATTAGGGGGGTTAGAAAGGTCGGGAGAGTCCTGTGAAAAGGCACTCTAAATTTTTCCCAACTTTTCTATGAAGAAAACGGCGAGATCCTCACACTGCTGTGTGGAGGTGATGCAGGAAGCTGGATTACAACTATTTTGAAGTTTTTGCACCAGTTTAAAAATAGTTTTTGTAGGATTAGTGCTAGAATTAATTTCTCTTGCGTAGAAGGACGCGCGCGCAGTACGTATGGCTTTGTGATAAAGTTTTGACTTGGACAGGTAGAGGGCTTTATCACTGTCTTTGTACTCCTTTCTCCAGCTGCGCTCAGCTATTTTGCACTCTTTCCGCATGATTTTTAGAGTTTCATTGTACCATGGGTTGGAAGGGGAGCTACGTCCTTTGGTCCATTTAGCTGGTATTAGGGTGTCAATCCCTTTAGTAATCCAGTCCTGGAAAGCAGCATAAGACGTATTGATATCTTTGAGGGTGTTTCCGTATTCCAGTCGGCTGGTGACGAGTGCCTTTGTGACCGTCTTCCTGGTTTCGGTGGGGATCCACCGGAAGATCATTCGGAGCATGCGGAGGGTGTTGAAGCACGATGATGAGACGTCGTTGACTTGTCTGGTCATCGAGAGGGAGGAGTCCAGGATGAAGCCCAGGTTACGTGCATGGTCTGTTGGCTTGGGAGTGGTGCCCAGGGCAGGGGTCCGCCAGGAGTCGTCCCAGGCGGAGGGCAATGATCCCAGGATGAGGACTTCGTCTTGTCTGAGTTCAGTTTCAGGCGGCTCTTCTTCATCCACTCGGCGACATCTTTCATCCCTTCGTGTAGGCTGGTTCTGGCAGTGGCGGGGTCGTTGGAGAGGCAGAGGATCAGCTGGGTGTCATTGGCATAGGAGATGATGTTGAAGTTGTGTTGGCCTGCAATGGCTGCGAGGGGGCTCATGTAGACGTTGAAGAGGGTGGGGCTGAGTGATGATCCTTGTGTTATGCTGCAGATGACTTCAGTGGCCTCGGATCTGAACGGGGGGAGGCGGACTCTCTGGGTTCTTCCGGTGAGGAACGAGATGATCCACTCCAGTGCCTTGTCTTGGATTCCGATGTTGCTGAGGCGCTGCACTAGGGTGCGGTGGCAGACAGTGTTGAACGCTGCGGAGAGGTCCAGGAGGATGAGGGCTGCTGTTTCCCCATTGTCGAGCAGGGATCTGATGTCGTCAGTGGCTGCAATGAGGGCGGTCTTGGTGCTGTGGTTGGCTCGGAAACCGCACTGCGAGTGGACGAGGGATCCGTTCGTCTCGAGGAAGGCGGCAAGCTGTCAGTTGACGGTCTTCTCGATGACTTTTGCAGGAAAAGGGAGGAGCAAGATGGGTCCTTGAGGTCGGTGGGGTCCGCTGTTGGTTTCTTCAGGAGGGCACTGAGTTCTGAGTCCTTCTAGCTCTCCGAGAAGGTGGCAGTGTTGAAGGAGGTGTTGATGATGTCCCGGAGTTGGGGTGCGATGATGGAGTCGGCCTGGTTGAAGATGTGTTGGGGGCAGGGGTCGGTTGGTGATCCGAAGTGGATGGTGTCCATCGTGCGGGTGGTGTCTTCGGTGCTGACCGGGGTCCAGGCGCAGATGGTGATGGTGGGAGGCGTTGGTTCGGAGGTTGGGTGCATGGTCTGTGCGCTGAAGCTGTTGTGTATGTCGACGATCTTGCTGTGAAAGAACAAGGCAAGTGAGTCGCAGAGGTCTTGCGAGGGAGTGATGTTGTTGTTTCCGGCGCTGGGGTTGGAGAGCTCTTTGACGATGCTGAAGAGTTCCTTGCTGTTGTGGGCGTTGTTGTCCAGTCATTCTTTGAATGCTGTCTTCTTGGTGGTGCGGATCAGCTGGTGATGTTTGCGGGTGGCGTGCTTGAGGGGAGTCATGTTGCCTGTAGTTTGGTCGTTGCGTCAGGCTTTCTCGAGGGTGCTTTCTGTCTATGTACTTGTGTGTGTGCATGAGTGCGCATATGAGAGTGTTTGCTCACATTCGTGTGTGCTTGTGCATGTCTGTGTGTGTGATGGCGTAAGCACGCTGGACTTATAATTCTCTGGCGGCCGCTGCCCTGAATATTGACTTTAACTGCCAGATACCTGACCTTAGTATGGCCACCAGTGTACCAGTGTACAGTACAGTCCCCTGCCTGACCCCAAGATGGCTTCCATAATGGCCCCCTACACGTTTTTTTTCTTCCCCGGGACAACAATTGGACATTGACCAGACCTTGAACCTATCCCCTAACCTGCCTACACATCAGGACTTGAACCTGCGGAACTTAACCCAGACTGTGGGGACCTAGCGATTTGGCTGATGCCTGGTGGAGCTACTATGTAGCTAAAGAGGAGATGGGTTGTGGACTCCCCCCGCCCCTCCCCACCCCTCCCCTCTGCCGTCACTTACCCAGCCAGACCCTGGGCAGATTTTCCCCTCGTCTCTTCGTCCTATCTTCCTCCTACCCATTTACCCTATCCCCTTGCTCCATTCACCTGTCCCCTATGTTTTATAAATGCTTTTCTTGATACTTATGTAACTTTAACTGATGTAAATTGCAACATTATTGTTCCTCATGTAAGGCACTCTGATTATCTTGGGTCTAGCCAGCGCTATATAATAACTATATAATAACTCATTAATTAAATTTGTTCCCACTTAGTACTCTTTCTCTCGTCGTCTACCTCCCTAGCTCCTATCCCCTCTCCCCTGAATCTCTCCCCTTGCTTGCTAGCCAGCCTAGCCCCCTGTCCTTTGTGCCCTTTGACTAGGCACTCCTTCTCCCCTTGTTGGGGAAAGATCCAATATTTATACTCTGGAGTACTAGTGAACCTGCTGAGAGAGTCCACTGCGCCAAGGGAGCCACTCACAGCTGAGGTACGGTATGGCACCCCTTGCCAAAGCACTCCCTCTCCCATTTTTGGGGAATATCCAGAATATAGGCCTGGAGTCTCAGAGACCCCTCTGAGAGAGTCCACTGTGTAAAGAGCGCCTCCCTCAACTGAGATAGGGAAGTGATACCACGTCCCCTGGGATAACAGCTTACTGGACTTTGGACGTTGCTTTGACTCGTCTACCGGTTTGTGTTCCCCGGCGCCCCTCCCCTCCTCTTCCCATGCAGTGTCCTTCCCCCTTCCCTCCTCTTTCCCACCTTCATTACCTGTCTACTTCCCCAGCTCCTGCCCCCTCCCCTGAATCTTTCCCCTTGCCTGCTTTTCCCCTCACGTATTTGTGCTTATTGTTTATCTCGACCATACAAGTAACTATGTTGCCATGTTCTAATAACTGTGTAACCTTTGTAACGATGTAACCTGTAACTATGATCTGATGCTCATGTAAAGCGATCTGATACCTCCGGGTCTAGCCAGCGCTATATGAAACCTTTAAAATAAATATATAAATAAATAAATAGTATGCTATGCTCAACAAAGTGGTTATAGAGGATTGTTTAGCTTGTGATACGGGGGAGGCATCTTGTGGCTTCAATATATATGATACATTTCTTTCGAGTTTGATATCCCATCTCTTTTCTTTTCGTCACATGGGATATGAAAATCAAACAGCAGATGGATAACCATAAATTTAAAAGCCACCAAATAGAAAATAGAGAACTATGTAAATCTTACATACAGAATTATGTTATGATTCAATCCCCCGCTGCCTTGGAGGCCTATCTGAAGCGGGTCAATCATTCTTGGGAAAAGGAACCCAGTTTACATTTAGGCTCTATTAGGTGGCTTCTATGTTTCCCCTGGGTAATAAGACAATTCCAGTATTTACGGTTGCCCATGTGAGGAAGTATCCACCTAGACCATTTTACATTTCTGCCTTTTTATAAATGTCAATAACTTCTATGCAGCACATGTTTGGCCCCAATCGTGAAAGTAAAGCATTTTAGTAGGTTCTGATAGGCATTGCCCTACAAATAACCCTGGGGTATGTTACAGAGCTCACACTTTTTTTAATAAGTTTTCGATTTCACATAGGCTCACTATTTTGAACTGAATGGGACTGAACTCATTTTGATTCCTTGTTTTTATTTATTTATATATTCAGGACTCGTACCTTTGTAGGATGTTCTAACTAAATAGCTTATCTATTGAATTATGTGATTTTATCATCATGTATTTTAAATGTATTTTTGTACATTTATTTGCTAATAAATTAATAAAGATTTGATTTTCTAATTGATTCTCAGGGGTCACCCACTCATTATTACAATTTTTCAGAAAAAACAACTGTTTTCCACCTTTTCTTGTTATCGTCTTATCACGTGGCCAAAAGGTACATTGTTGTTTTTCAGTATCTTAGCATGAGCACGTTCCATCTTGCCTGCTGCTTTGCTCATTACTACTCATCTTTATTTTTTGCAAAAATTTAAAAGACTGCTTTCACATGAGAACTCATCACTGTGTTCACTCTCTGTATGTTCCTGGGTTTTTAACCAACATTATGTGCAGGGTCGACCAACAATGCCCCTTGTTACTTTGTTCCGGCCAGTCCTTAGCCTGTAGACAAAACATGCTGATGCAGCTGTTGTTTGGACAGCGTGCTTGGATTTTTAGGGGGGGTGCATGAATAGGTGACACACACTTGGAGAGGGACATTTCCAGGGAGAAGGGCACCCATGATGTAGATCTGCCATCTATAGGCTAAGGTATGGAGTCTTCTGACAAAGCCCAGAGATCTTCTATTATATAATAATACTTCTTCTTAGCAAGGGGAGGGAAGTTAAGCACCATAGTCCTTTCTCTGTTATCTTTTTATGATGACATCTCTCTTCATGATTTATATACTGACTGCTACGCCAACAATATTTGTACTATGCATTTTCCTGCTTTTTGTGGCAGGTTTTTCTGTATGTTAGGGCACGTTAGTTAGAATAATTCTTTTAAACCGTTTTCTGTCTCAGTCAGATCTTATTGTGGACAAGCACAAGAGAGTGAGTGAAAGTGTGTCTTGTTACCGTGGTTCCACAGAGATCTGGGAGTGTTGTGTTCTGGGATGTCTAATCATTTGTTTCTCCGTGAGCGAGTAGGAGAGCAAGTGTGACACTGTAGCGGGTCGGTCCTGGGTTTGTGGGTACAAAGGTGGTAGAAAGACCTAGTCCCTATGCACCAAGATCCCATTTCCTGCTCAGAGTTCTGTATTTGTGCAGAATCACAGCAACAGTCCGGTACCTCACCTTGTAATTCTCAGAGCTCACTCAATGTTGCTTAAATTAGATTAAACAAACACTATTTACATTGTCAGTTGCATCAGCATCTATATTAGATTTACATTGTGTATATATTCTTTCTCTTTAGATTTGATTGTTACATTTCTATGGCAAACTCATCTACATAGTGATTGCCATTGGTGACCATGTCATCACCAGACATATATGCAATACACTTTACAACCAAAATATTTAAGGGAGCTGTAAAGCTTCCAACACATATAAAATGTATGTCACATTTTTTATGGAGGTACCAGAAGATATCATGAAACCCCTTTGTGACTATATTAGAAAGAAAGGGGCCCCTGCCTAATAGGATAAACCTTGGCAAGGAAAGAAACAACAATTGGGGTAAAAGAGAGCAAAGTTGCACCGGGTTTTGTGCCTATTGAACTCGAGAGAATGAAAACTTAACGCTAATGACTAAACTGACACTGAAATTTTACAGATATATTCTAATATTTTATTGTTTTTTATATCAACTTTTTTATAGAAAATGTTTTTTATCCTATTATAACTTAGTGCATACAAAAATCCAGTACATATAACACAATATATGTGAATAATGACAAACAGTTCAATTAATTATTAAAATACAGAAGTGCATTCCCATTTCAAATGAAAAAACATCATGTACTATGCCAAAATCTATACTGTCTGTATATACTATATATAGTATCACAACTTAGTTCATTCGCTGGACAGCATACCTTTGCAAGTGCAATCACTTCTGCCTTGTGCTGGGGCTGCATCACACAAGTTTCATGCTTCAACAATGTCAGCAATAGAACAGACTGCATAAGCTGCTCTCAGTATTCAACAGTAGTCTCTCAAACAAAAATCATCCACAAATAAAGTCAAATCAGCCTCTTCAAATGGAGTGTCTTTTATGTCTATCAGTGATTCAGGTTACAATTCTGTCACATCAATGCAGTCATGGTCAGATCTTCATCATTAAGTAAAATCAGCAGCAGTGTTGAAGGATACAAAGTTGCAGGTTCCGATTGAAATGTTATCAGTTGCCCTCACTGTTTGCTCATATTTTGTCAGTCGGCTGTTCACCATATGCTGAATTTGTGTATGAGTCAGCAAAATCTTACCTGAATGAGGGGTGGCCCAAAAAAGTATTCCTCAGCACTTTTCAAATGTAAGGCACATAGTTGACGACAATAGCCAGCCATTCCCAAAACATCCTCAATTCCCCTTTGGGTACTCTGAGGATTGATTTTCAGGATTGCAGAAATGCGTTTGTTGTGCACTTTCGTTTTTACCTCTTTCTCAATATGATTACCTAGATAAATCATTTCTCTCATAGAGTACTGTGAACATGAGGCTTTATATCCATTGTCAGAAATATGGTTCAGATCACAATTGTATCTAACCTGCAATCTTCTTTCGCCTTTTAAGTGGCAATCACATCAACTATATACTGCATCTGCACAGATTTGCAGGGGAGGTGCAGATTTTTTTAATCTTTCTTCAGGATGTGACTGAAGTTTGAGGGACTTTCTGTATACCCTAGTGAGATTCAACACCAACAAACAACTTGATAAAGGAATCGTAATGCAACAATATATTGACTATCCACATTAAGAGGAATGGAGAAAAATGCTTGGCACAAGTCTTTGGCTGTGTGTCACTCTGCAACTGTAGGGACTTTAAACAAGATCACATCAGGATTGGGTACCACCAGACAACATGGAATTACAATGTATTTATATTTATAAGATCTCCACCACCCTCCATTTTCCAGTCAGTGTTTTAATGCCCATTACATGAGAGTTGCAAGAACTACGAAGTACCTCCCTTAGGATACAATGCTATATTGTCCATTTCATGATAGGCCTTATTCCTTCTTTTGACTCTCTTGAAAGTTTATACCTGTGAGTTCAAGGGTAAACTGAACCTGGTTTAACTTTAATACGCACTACAATTTTAATTAGTACATTTTGTTGTGTCAAATCCCATATCTGCTCATCAAATCTGTGTCTTAGATGAAGATGCAGTTCATCTTTTGTGAGTACTGGAACTATTAAACTTTTGACTCTAGCTGTCATATTTTTAAATCTCATCTCCTCTTGAATTTGAACCCCGCCCACTCACCAATGATGAAGTATAATCAAGGTAGCTTAAAGATAACTATTTCACCCTACCCATGAAATGGAGGACTAGAATCAATCCTTCATCTCAATAGATTTGCACGTCTTAGTGTTTATAGGGAGCGTTTTTACCTGGGCCGGACAGGTGGACTAGGTACTAGCTGCACTCGCTTGCTTGGAGGTTATATCCTGGAACGTACATGGGCTGAGGAATCTAATATAATCAACAGATCTTACTCAAATATGGGAAGAGAATGAGATAATTGTTGGATGGTTACTTGAGCTATCAAAGTGGGCTTTTCGAGTTTACTAAAGGAGGAACCAAAATAGGTCCTAGATGGATAAGAGGTGGTCTTATGGCTCTAATCTCAACCAAATGCAATAAAGGTGGAAGAATCATCTAGACAAATAGTGAGTGGCTTTTGGCCTGCTCCTTGGATCTGCATAATGACTGCTTGCCATAAATTGCAAATGTCTACATAAATCACGAAGAGGCTTGGAAGGAGATGTGGGAGGTGCCCCAGAGGGACTTGGTGGGTCTGACAAAATTGACAACCCCTCCACCTCCCCGGTTTACCTTCTAGGAGACTTCAATCTCCACTTGGCCCCGAGGAAGATAAACGTGGGAGCCTTAGAGATGCTAAGATCCTATGGTATCCCAGTTGCAAATTGCAATCTTCCCAGAGTCTGCTGAATTTAAATTAGAGGGAAAATGTACACATGTTCTCTTGGACTTATGGTTTGTCTGTTTAAATTGATGTTTTAAGGGGGATTCACTGGCGGGCCAAACTTATCTTAATGGCAGCCAGCACTACCCAATAGACTATACATTTATACAGACTTTTTGTTTTTCACCTATGTAATGATTTTGAGGTGACAAGATTCAGTGACAGGGATCATAGGGGTTTGAAAAGGATTATTGCCACAGACTATTAGGGAGCAGGAGATCCCGATGGAAGTTGCTTTCACAAAATGTCGAACAACACAATGATAGGTACATGACCCAACTGATGCAGTATCAAATACTTAGTAAGCTGGAACTTGGGAGGAATACAAGGTTGACATTCTTGGAATGGTATGCTAAAACTAACACTGGGCGTAGTTTGCGTAGCAGCCCTACATGTAGTTTCACGTAGTACTGCGTAGCGTAGCTGATTGCACTGTATACTTGTCTGCACTGTGAAATAATTGCAAAATAATTGCAAATGGCATCCTGCACAGTGCCAATTAAGATAAAATAAGTATCTCTATCTTTATATGCTAAAGAGCTTATAGTACTTTTACAAAAGTGAAACTGAAAAATTAGCAAGCAGTGAGAGAGGCGATGATTTTGGGATCCTCCCTGTTGGACAGGCCCCAGGAAGGGCTCGCTCCCTCCCCGTATGACAGAGCCCGGACACCGGCTCTCCAGGTGCTACCCACAGAAGCAACCCGCAACCCGTCCCCTACGGGACACCTGCCCCCGGACATCTCTGTATCCCTGGCCCGGGCCACCGTCAACACCATTGCCCGGGCCCAGCCGCCATCTTGGACACTGCACCACGAGGCCGCGTGGCCTCAGCTCGACCCCAACCCTGGGCCTGGCCAGGCCCCGACATCCCGGCACCACCATCCACCCAGGAGGTGAACGGACCACTTGGCAGGTCAATGGGAGATAGGAGTGTCGATGGCTCTCCCCCGCCAGGTGCCGATCGCCCCCAGCCTCCCCGGGCGCTGGCTCCACCCCCCTGCTGGGTGTCTGGACTCCCTCATCCCGGACCTCCCGACCTCCAAGTGCGAGGGTCCGGACATCAAAGGGCGCCAGACCTATAACTGAGGCAGCTCCAGAGCAGGAAGGCAGTTGTATCCTGGAGTCGAGAGACACCGTGAAGAACTCATCCTTGACGGACTGCTGGCGCTGCCGCAGCCCTGCCTTGTTAACCGTCGTCCTGCCTGCTTGCGCTGCCGCGGCCTTCTGCAACCTTCATCCTCGTTGGGATCTGCTGGCGCTGCCGCGGCCCTCTGCAACCTACGTCCTCGTCGGGACCTGCTGGCGCTGCCGCGGCCCCTTGCAACCACCATCTTCGTCGGGACCTGCTGGCGCTGCCCCGGCCCGTTGCTACCTACGACCTCCTCAGGACCTGCTGGCGCTGCCGCGGCCCGACCTTCCAGAACGCCGAGCTCGAGGATTGTGAGCTACCCATCATTCCATCTCAATACCAGATTGGTAACAAGACTGTCCCGCTACCCCCTTTCCCTTCCAGAGACTAGAATTGAGAGGATCCTCGTGTCCTGATCTCATTGTACCGTACTACCTTACTTCAAGAACTGCATATAAAAAACGTTAACCTTATCTTTGTGTGGTGTCCATCTGTGGGGGGGAAGTTACTTGTCTGTACGATCGCTGGAGACGGCTCTCCCCGGAGGCCTCTCCCCTTGTCCTCGGCTGACCCTCCAGGTCCCCGTCTAACATTGGTGGTCAGCGGCGCGATCAGAACCGACGCGTTATCGTACAGAGAGTAACTCACCCCATGACTCAACCACAATGACAACCAAAGAGAGCGGATCCACAGAGAAATTCCAGATGGAAAAACTAGAAGAGTACAGCCACCGAGAGCTAAAACAATTTTGCATAGAACTAGGCATTGCTACCACCGGTCTGAGCACGAAAGAGGACTTCAAACACGCCCTAGAATCTTGGGCATAAACAGGTGCCGCCAGACCCCGGGACCAAAACGTCGAAGCACCAGAGACAAACACCACTCCGACCGAAGAAAAGAGAGCGGGTCTCTCCCGGGAAGAGATCCAAGAACGAGAAAAAAGCAGACTCCACGAATTAGAGCTGGCGCGGCTCAAGTTGGACGGAGAGCTGAAACTGGCGGAACAAAAGATAAACTTAGAACACTTACGGCTCCGAGAAGAGCGGGAAGAAAAGCAAAGACAAAGAGAACTCGAAGAGAAAAGACTGGCATACGAACACGAGCGCAAGCTAGCAGAGATAGAAATGCGGAAACAGAACAAAGAACTAGGGGTGCCCGAGCAACCGCGCACCCCAGGCGCTACAGAACAAAAGGTCCACATCCCCAAAGATGTCGTCCGAGAATATTATCGGAACGACGACATACAACAGTGGTTCAAGGCCTACGAGATCGCCATGACCTCCCACCGGATCGATCGAAGTGACGGGGGAGCCGGTCTATGGGGGAGGTTCGTCAATGAAGGCCGCGATGCCCTGCTACAGCTCCCGGACCATCAGATGACGTCCTATGACCACATGAAGGCCGCCCTCCTCACTCGATATGGGCTCACGCCCGAGATGTACCGCCAGAGGTTCCGCGACTGCACACGGATCCCGGGTACAACTTGGGTAGAATATGTGAACTATTTCAGCCGAACCTTCGAGGGATGGATCAAGGGTAGCCACGTAACCACCTACGAGCAACTCTTCAACCTCATTGTGTGGGAGCACCTCTCCAACAACTGCTTCGTCGAGCTCAGGCAGCACCTCCTCGACAGTAAATTGACTGACCCTCGGCAGCTCGCCGCTGAGGCTGACCGATGGGAAAGCACCCGAGTGGCCCGGAGTGGGCCCAACGAGCAGAACAGAACCAACCAAGGTCACCATCGTCCCCGAGGAGGAGGAGGAGGCCAGGGCCGGGGCAGAGATGCTGTCCCGGCAGCTCCCGCCAACAACACCCCGCCCCCGGCCGGTCGGGGCAACCCCCCGATGCGCCCAGGGTTCCGAGCCAACGTTACTTGCCACCGGTGCCAGCAAATCGGCCACTATGCCAGCGACCCAAACTGCCCAAAGAACCAGACTCCCGGGCCCCGCCAGGTCGCTGCCGCCGCCCTAGGAGAAGAGCAAATCTCCGAAGAGCATGAAGAGTACGAGCAGGAGCAGCCCGAGTGGGAACCTGCCGTCATGGTCCTGGCTTGCCTAGGGGGAAGAGACATGATCCCGCGGGTCCCCCTACCCGCAAACACCAGAAAATACAGCCAGTGGGTGAACATAAATGGGCGCAAGGCCAAAGCCCTGCGTGACACGGGGGCCAGTGTGACGGCCGTCCGCTGTCACTTGGTGACCCCAGAACAAATCCTGCCAAACGTTCTTTGCCCCGTCCGATCAGCCGACAATTCTGAGAGCCTGTGTCGGATGGCCTGTGTCCCCTTCGAATGGGGAGGAGTGTCCGGCATGTTAAAAGTGACTGTCCGCGATGATGCCCCCGTAGACTGCCTCCTGGGAAACGATCTCGAGAGTTCCCCGTGGGCGGCCGTTGAAAGAAGAGAGCACCTGGGGATGTTGGGCCTCCCGGACTGGGCGTGCGTAACAACCCGGTCCATGGCCGCCCGCGCCATCCCCAGACCAGAAGAACCCGAATGGCCAGCACCTCCTCCCCCGATCACTCCAGAGGAAGACACCGTCCGTACTGACCCCCCAGAACAAACCCAAGAAGGGCCCGCTCAGCCCCAAGACCTTCCAGACCTGGCTCAGTGGCGTCAAGAGGGGGGACCCACCCAGGAACAATTCCGGCAAGAGCAAAAGACCTGTCCCTCCCTCGAGGGACTCCGAGAGCAAGCACTCGCCCAGAGCGCGGGAGACACCGCAGGGGCCCACTGGATCTATTGGGACAATGACCTACTGTACAGCGAGCAAAGAATCGCGGAGTTGGGGGCCAGTCGGGTGCTGGTGGTGCCTCTCCGCTTCAGAGACTTCCTTTTGAACTTGGCACATGATGTCCCCCTGGCTGGGCACTTGGGGCAAGAGAAAACATACAACCGCCTAGTAACCCACTTTTACTGGCCAAAGATGCGAAATGACGTCTCCAACCACTGCCGGGCCTGCCCCACCTGCCAGGCCAGCGGGAAGAGCGGCCGAAAACTCAAGGCACCCCTGCAACCATTCCCCGTCGTCACCACCCCGTTCGAAAGGGTGGGAATAGACATTGTGGGGCCCCTGGACCCCCGGACAGCACAAGGGCATTGATTCATCCTGGTCCTGGTAGACCACGCCACCCGCTATCCCGAGGCCGTTCCCCTTCGAACTGTGACAGCACCAGTGGTAGGCCGAGCCTTAATGGGGATCTTCTCTCGAGTGGGCTTCCCCCGGGAGGTCGTCAGCAACAGGGGCACGAACTTTATTTCCAAATATATGAAATCCCTCTGGCAGCAGTGCGGAGTCACCTACCGATTCACAACCCCCTATCACCCGCAAGGAAACGGACTGGTCGAGCGGTTCTCAAGGGGATGATCATGGGGCTGGAGGAACCCCTACGACGCCAGTGGGACGTGCTACTCCCGTGCCTCCTCTTCGCCTACCGAGAAGTCCCCCAGAAGTCCCTCGGCTTCAGCCCCTTCGAGCTCCTGTACGGACACCCTGTCCGAGGGCCCCTCAGCCTAGTTAAAGAAGAATGGGAAATGGCCCCCCTGAAGACCCCTCCAGACGTCTATAAGTACCTCCTGACCCTCCGCAATCAGACCAGGGGATTCAGGGAGATCGCTAAAGCCAATCTTGAGGCCAGTCAGGAGGACATGAAGAAATGGTACGATCAACATGCCTCCTCCATCGAGTTTGAGCCTGGTCAGCAGGTGTGGGTGATGTCCCCCATCGAGCCTTGTGCCTTGCAGGACAAATGGACAGGACCCTTCAAGGTGGTCAAGCGCAAGGGTCCCGTCACCTATCTCATCGACATGGAATCCCCCCGGAACCCCCTCCGGGTCCTCCACGCCAACAGACTCAAACCACACTTCGTGCGCTCGGAGCTCAGCCTACTGATGGCTACAGACAGGGGGGCGGAAGAAGACTCCGAGCCCCTCCCTGACCTACTGAGGACCCGTGAAAAAGATGGTTCGGTGGACGGGGTCCGACTCTCCGATGCCCTGACCCCGGAGCAGCGCCAAGACTGCCGGGCCCTCCTGCTGCAATTTGCAAACCTCTTCTCCCTCACCCCCGGGGTCACCCCCTGGTGCCTTCACGACGTGGACACTGGGGACAGTCCCCCTATCCGACAACGGGCGTACCGAGTACCAGATCGGGTGCGCGCCTGCACCCAAGAAGAAGTCTCCAAAATGCTCACACTCGGAGTCATCGAGCCCTCAGACAGCCCCTGGGCCAGCCCAGTCGTACTGGTCCCCAAAGCTGCTGCCCCGGGCACCACCCCCGAGCTCCGATTCTGCGTCGACTATCGGGGTCTAAACGCTGTCACCCGAACCGACACTCACCCCATCCCCCGAGCAGACGAACTGGTTGACCGCATGGGGGCTGCCCGCTACCTAAGCATCTTCGACCTGACAGCGGGCTACTGGCAGATCGGCCTCACCCCCAGGGCCCAAGAACGATCCGCTTTCTCCACCCCGGATGGACACTACCATTTTAAAGTGATGCCATTCGGCATGAAAAACGCTCCAGCCACTTTTCAACGACTTGTGAACCAGGTATTGGCGGGCCTCGAAGAATTCAGCGCCGCCTACCTTGACGATATCGCGGTATACAGCCGCCACTGGTCAGACCACCTCCGCCACCTCCGAGAGGTCCTTCAGGCCCTCCAACGAGCCGGCCTCACAATCAAGGCCAGCAAGTGCCAAATTGGCCAGGGGTCCGTGACTTACCTCGGACACCAAGTGGGGAGCGGTCTGGTGGCCCCTCTCCAGCTCAAGATCGCTGCCATCCAGTCCTGGCAGCCCCCCGTCACCCAAACCGAGGTCCGAGCCTTCTTGGGGCTCACCGGATACTACCGGCGGTTTGTGAAGGACTATGGAAGCATTGTGGGGCCCCTCACGGAACTCACATCCAAGAAACACCCAAAAACAGTCAACTGGACCCCAGACTGTCAAGCGGCCTTCGAGAAGCTGAAGGCCGCCATGTGCACCGCCCCTGTGCTCCAGGCCCCCGACTACAGCCGTGAGTTCATCGTCCAGACTGATGCCTCAGACCATGGCATTGGGGCCGTCCTCTCCCAACTGAACCCCGAGGGAATCGACCAACCAGTGGCCTTCATCAGCCGACGCCTGCTGGCCCGAGAACAGCGCTGGAGTACCATCGAGCGGGAGGCCTTTGCGGTAGTGTGGGCCCTCAAGAAGCTTCGGCCCTACCTCTTCGGTACCCACTTTCGGGTACAAACAGATCATCGCCCCCTGCAATGGTTAATGCAGATGCGGGGGGAGAATCCCAAACTGTTGCGATGGTCCATCTCCCTGCAGGGGATGGACTTCACTGTGGAGTATCGCCCTGGCCAGGACCACGCCAACGCGGATGGCCTGTCCCGCTTTTTCCGCCTCGACGAGGAGAGTCCCCAAGAGGATGGGTGACTCTCCCCGCCTTCAGCTGGGGGGGACGCATGTTGGACAGGCCCCAGGAAGGGCTCGCTCCCTCCCTGCATGACAGAGCCCGGACACCGCCTCTCCAGGTGCTACCCACAGAAGCAACCCGCAACCCGTCCCCTACGGGACGCCTACCCCCGGACATCTCTGTATCACTGGCCCGGGCCACCGTCAGCACCATTGCCCGGGCCCAGCCGCCATCTTGGACACTGCACCACGAGGCCGCGTGGCCTCAGCTCGACCCCAACCCTGGGCCTGGCCAGGCCCTGACATCCCGGCACCACCATCCACCCAGGAGGTGAACGGACCACTTGGCAGGTCAATGGGAGATAGGAGTGTCGATGGCTCTCCCCCGCCAGTTGCCGATCGCCCCCAGACTCCCCGGGCGCTGGCTCCACCCCCCTGCTGGGTGTCTGGACTCCCTCATCCCGGACCTCCCGACCTCCAAGTGCGAGGGTCCGGACATCAAAGGGCGCCAGACCTATAACTGAGGCAGCTCCAGAGCAGGAAGGCAGTTGTATCCTGGAGTCGAGAGACACCGTGAAGAACTCATCCTTGACGGACTGCTGGCGCTGCCGCAGCCCTGCCTTGTGAACCGTCGTCCTGCCTGCTGGCGCTGCCGCGGCCTTCTGCAACCTTCATCCTCGTTGGGATCTGCTGGCGCTGCCGCGGCCCTCTGCAACCTACGTCCTCGTCGGGACCTGCTGGCGCTGCCGCGGCCCCTTGCAACCACCATCTTCGTCGGGACCTGCTGGCGCTGCCGCGGCACGTTGCTACCTACGACCTCCTCGGGACCTGCTGGCGCTGCCGCGGCCCGACCTTCCAGAACGCCGAGCTCGAGGATTGTGAGCTACCCATCATTCCATCTCAATACCAGATTGGTAACAAGACTGTCCCGCTACCCCCTTTCCCTTCCAGAGACTAGAATTGAGAGGATCCTCGTGTCCTGATCTCATTGTACCGTACTACCTTACTTCAAGAACTGCATATAAAAAGCGTTAACCTTATCTTTGTGTGGTGTCCATCTGTGGGGGGGAAGTTACTTGTCTGTACGATCGCTGGAGACGGCTCTCGCCGGAGGCCTCTCCCCTTGTCCTCGGCCGACCCTCCAGGTCCCCGTCTAACACTCCCTAACCTAGGGGGAGTACCCAGCAGATGCCTTGAAAACAAAAAGCACATCTTATTGAACGATTTGGTGGTGGTCCCATCCTCTTAGGACCACCCCAAGCACACTTGCAAAGCATTATGGGATGAGATTAGCAGTGGGCAGTGAATATTATATAGTATCCAATATCAAAATGATTCTACAAAGAGCATCAGTTCAACTGGTTGTTACAAGATGTCCCTCAAGAATCCAATGCAAATGCTTGATGAAAGGGTTTCAATGGTTTTGCATTTGACTCGTGATGGACATCTAGTAACGACTAGTGGAACTGCAGCTTGATGTAAGAATAATTTCAATGCTTTGCATTTGACTCGTGAGGGACATCTAGTAACAGCTAGTTAAACTGCAGCTCTTTGTAGAATTATTTTGATATTGGATACTATAATATTCTCTTTTTTTTCTTGCCTGCCAGTATTATTTGGACCATTTTTGATTTACATTTACCTTGGTTTTCTAGATTCAGATTCAGATTCTTTATTTGCTGCATAGTTTCTTAAAACCATTGCAAAATTGTTACATAAAATACAAAAATAAATTAACAAATTCATCTGTGTGTGTATCTAATTAAAACAGAATTTTAAAAAATCCCATTGTTGGGAACGTATTTGCCAATATAAAGTCTGAGTTAGTTATAGGCATTGTGTCGGACTTTATGTGTCTTGCTACTATGAATTATCAATACGTTTTATTTCTAGTCCAGTCATGGGATTCTTTGCAGATCATCAGGATTGTTTTAGTCCAGTTATCTCTGGTCATTGTGAGGGTTAACCCGTCACTTCTGGCAGTATATTCTTGTGGTGGTCTGGTTAGGAACATATGCTTTTTTAGAATTGTGCAGCCAGGGCATTGTTCCGTTTCCACTGGCTTGGGCATTTTTTGTTCAGCCAGGATAAGAAATTTGACCAATCTACAATTTAATTGTGTATTTCCTGGATTAAAGCATGCTAACACTGCTTGTCTCCTGGTCCTAATGCCTTTCTTACTGAAGGCGGTACAAAAGGGGGTGGTGATGGACGAAGCATCTGAATCAATCAAACACTCACACCCAGTCAAAAGATCTGGGTTTAATCCATCACCGTTCCTTAGCCCACTCTGCCACCCCAGTTCAGACATGGCTATATGCAAATCAGTCTGACCCTGTGCCTCATGGGAACAGTCCAGCCCGAACTGCCAAGCCATGTCTTCCCTGGACCGGAAACCCCCTTTTGTACCGTTTCTTACTGAAGGGTTCTTTAAGAAGCTGATTCCGTGATTGGCACAGGTCCTTGCATAGGCAGATTAAGTGTAGTATATTGCCTTGTTTGGTGTTGCACAGCCTACACAAGACGTGTGCCAGTGGCCTTTGCCATGGTGGGAGGTTCTGAGTGCATGGAAAGATTCCCATCCTGTGCCTCAAGAAGTTTTTTTTTACGGACTTCGAGTAGCTCTGGTTAAAGTGCAATTGTGGAGCCAGTGTTTTATAGGAATTAAGGGTCATCCAGGCGTGCAATCTGTTTGAGAAGGTTGATTTATCTTCCACTAGAGAGATTTGTTTTAAGGATTTCCAATCCTGTTTCTTGAAATTGGAATAGCCGATTTGTGCATTCCGAAGTTCTGTGAGTTGGGTGGATTCTAGGGCTCGTTGTCAGTCAGTCAGTCAAAATACTTTATTCGATTTCATTAAAATCATAAAAGGTATAAAACATTTATGTACATATAAAAATATATATTACACTTGCGTTATAGTCAGTACATTGGGTTATAATCAATACATAGGGTCAAAAGTTAAGCTACATGAGGTATGCAATTAATCAAAACTTCTTACAAGACACTCAGTGGTACGTTACATGATCTAATTCAAGACGCCACCACTAGATAATTTGCCATGCAAAATATGGTACGAGTGTTGCTCAATGACTAGAGGTAAAGTAATGCCGGCCTCACTTGAAGGAAGCCTGCCTCCCTTAAAATTGGCAACAAATATTTTTTCCGTTTCTCTAAAAACAAACCACAAAACATAACAAATTGCATGGTGCCTTGTCCTGCTTTCAGCCATTAGTATTCCAGCACTATTGGTCTGATTATTGAAGTAAGTGGTTTGGAAATGTACCCAATTTGCTTCCGTAATGTGAGACCCAATACCCTTATGGCGTGGGTGAATAATCCTGTTCGCCGTCTTCCAGAAGCCGGCAATATTATTTATTTATTTAAAACATTTGTAAAGCGCGGCTGTCACCTGGCAGGTATCCTGGCGCTGGTAGTTACTCCTGGGTTATTGGGCGGGGGGAGGTGATTTATGGGCGAGCGGGCTTAGAGAGGGGGGTGGGGGAAGAGCCATGTTTTGATTCGCTTCCTAAATGGTAGGAGGTGTGGAATTTGGCGAATTTCGGCAGGCAGACTGTTCCAGAGCTTGGCCGCAGCCACTCTGAAGGATCTTCCCCCAGTCCTGGCTTTCTTGCATCTGGGTATGTTCACAAGGCAGGCGGTTGCGGACCTAAGTGTTCTGGTGGGGATGTACCACGAGAACAGACGTTGAAGAGGTCTAGGTCCTGCACCGTGTAGTGCCTTGAAAACCAGGCAAAGGGCTTTGAAGGCGATGCGTTGCTTCAAAGGAAGCCAGTGCAGCTCGGCCAAGGCAGCGGTGGCAGAGGATCTCCTGGTCCAGCCAAGAGCCAGTTTGGCTGCTGACGACTGAACTCGTTGGAGTCTGTCAAGCAGTGTCACAGGGGATTCAAACAGGAGAGCATTACAATAGTCAAGGCGACTAAGGATAGTGCACCTGACTATCAATGCACGGGCTGAGGATGGTAATAGAGGCAGGATTTTGCGCAGTGAGCGCATAAGGGCTGAGCAGGTGGCGACTGTTCTTGAAACCTGCGTTTCCATGCTCAGTTGGTGATTTAGCATGACGCCCAAATTGCTAACAGTGGTAACAGGTAGCGGGTTGTTGGAGTTTTCCGGGGGCCAGAACTCAGTAGGCAGAGGGCGGGATATGCGGCTCGCGGGACAGAACAGAACCTCTGTTTTCGAGGAGTTAAACTGGAGGGAGTTCCGGTGCAACCAGCCTGCGGTGTCTCTTAGGCAGTTATGGAAGGCTTCAAAGGAGATGGAGTCTTCACCCTCCCAAGAGAAAAGGAGCTGGGTATCGTCCGCATAGTTTACTGTGGTCATATTGTGCGATTTAATTAAGACGACCAGTGGCTTCAAGTAAACATTAAAAAGAATCGGACTGATGGAGGAGCCCTGGGGAACACCGTGAGGGACAGGGGAGAAAACCGATTGGAAAGGGGGAAGGGATACAGCCTGTTTTCTGTTACTGAGATAGGAGTGAAACCAGAGCAGGGCCGTACCGTCGACCCCGGCCTCTCTCAGCCTCTCCAGCAGGATCCCATGATTGACAGTATCGAATGCGGCAGACAGGTCTAATAGAATCAGGGCCACAGCTTGGCCCCTGTCTGCACGCATTCGAAGCTCTTCCATGGCAGTGAGCACTGCAGTTTCAGTGCCATGGGCTGGGCGAAAACCAAATTGGGATTCGTCCAGAATATGGTTCTGCTCGAGGTGGGTTGAGAGGCAATTGCTGACCCAACGTTCAATCACCTTCGCCGGAAATGGCAGAAGTGATATGGGGCGGAAGTTAGACAAACATTCTGGATTCAGCGTAGGTTTCTTAAGTAGCGGGGTGATAAGCGCTTGTTTCCAGGGGGTGGGAACGAAGCCACAGCTGAGAGATTGATTGCAGATCATCCGCAGGGTGTGGAATAACTCGTGCCCGCAAGCTGTTTGTATTGTGTAAGAGTTTTGGTTTTATAGGCTCCTTTTGATTTGTATGGATAATGATTCCGGGTTATACCCAGGTCCACATCTGACAACACTTACAGGTACATATTCACTCTGCATGCTAGCAAACATAGTGGTCTTTCAGATATTATGTGCACGTGGTGTTGTGGTATCTTTTGATTTTCGTGAGTCCCGGCATTGCCTTTGACATATTCATTTCACTCTGTGGTTCAACAAATTTGCTTTGCTTAGTCTATTTACGTCGCAGCTTTGAACCCTCCTGGACTACAGAGATCTATAACTTCACCTCTTTCTTTCACTCTAGGTTGAGGTTTATATTTTAGGCTTAATGAATGGAACTAATATGCTTAATTCTGATTGTAAATATCCTGTGATGAAGCGTGGTGGATCCACCCGAAATGCATTGGATTTGATGAATGATTTCCACCAAGTTGTTTTGTGAACTTTTGAAATTCATTTTGAATTGGGATCTTCATCAGAAGTGCCAATAAAAAGAAGCACATAAAGAAGAAGTACATTGTATACGGCTTATTGTTGGAGTACTGACATTGTATTGCCATCACATTGATATTGTATTATAGTGTTTTGTTACTTGTTTACACATTGTGTCAAGTAATTAAGTTTTTTTGAGGAATTGATAATGCACACTCACATATGTGTGTCTTAAGTTGTGCATATCCTGTCCAGAACATAAGGCTCTAGTTTATATTTCTTAACTGAATTGGTGGCAGGGTGGAACCACCAGAGGTATTGCACACTAAGCAAGAGTATTTGCAGAATATCTCGTTTAGTTATCATGACACTTCAATTGAGGGGACGCCAGCTGTTTTTTTCTTACTTAACCATTCTGTGTGCCACTGCCTGTTTGTGTATTCAAAGTTTGGTTTAGGAGAGACAGGAGCTGCTGGGGATGTGCATTCACACTAGACACTCACAGGGGAGGTGGAGGTGTGTCCAGCTTTTCCTGGGAGATCCATAACCAGACTGAATAGACATTTTCTGCATTTAGAGTGGTGTCTGTTCTGCACATAGCTGTCTCCACCTCCTGTAGTGAAGCTGGGTCAGGGAGGACAGAACTGGTATTTACTGAGCTTGGAAACTTTCTGCTTACAACTTCAAAGGGAAATGTAGTATAAATATTGGGCCTTGGCCCCAGAACTTTAGAACTCATTTGAACTAAGGAGTCTGCCAAAGAGAAGAGCTCCAGAAGCAGTGAGGAGGAACTACAACATTGCTGTGTGCTTTACTGTGTTAACCTGTGTGTCTGCTTCTGTCTTGTGCAGTGAAAGGTCTGGACTGGACTTTCTGCAACTTCTTTTCCTGAGTTTCTCCAAGGGCTTGAGGCAGAGCTTGCCCCCTGTTTAAGAAGGCTCACGGACAGCAACAATTTCAAGTTAATCTTCTACCAGCACTGGGAACTGTGTGTTTTGTGCTGTAACAGAAGAAAAAGTAAGCTGACGCTGTCACCGTTGCCAGCTCTCTGACCTGTTGGCACCGCAGGGAGCACTGACAGCAACCCAGGTCTCCCTGATGACACCACTACCAGACCACTGGTTGCACCGTGACTAACCCTGGGCAAAGCACTACGCTATGCTTGTGTTGTTTGCGAAGTTTGCGCAACTTCGCACTATGCGAACTGCACGTAGCACAGTTCAAACATGCTTAGCGTAGTGCAGCGGTCCTTTTTTGCTTGTTCGCGGTCCTCAACGTCGGGTTGGTGACTGCGAGCAAGCAAAATGACATCCTTGCAAGACTTTTTCCTTGTTTGCGATCAGCAACATCAAGTTGCCGATCGCGAGCATGGAAAATAAACCTCCCGGCTAGATTCTCAACGCCGAGAGGTCAGGTTTCTTATTGCGAGTGGTCAAGCATGCATGCGACCGCTCGCGATGAGAAATTACCAGTCCGCGTTGAGAAAGCTGCAGCTCAAGTAAAAATCTACTCAAACGGCAGAAAAGTACAGCTCGCACTATGCAAGATGCCATTTTCAATGATTGCACAGTGCCGGATGCTTGTCCGCAGTGTGCTATCATTAAAAACAACATCTTGCGCAGTGCGAACATGCTACTACACAGTTCACGACGTGCGAAGTGCACTTTGCGTAGCTACGCATAGTGCTGCTTCGCGAACTACGCCCACCCCTAATGTGACCTGAGGGTACCTCACTTTGTACTGCCTAGCTTCACAGGTATCCAGGATGATCACGCTCCATGCTAACATTGACGCTGCTGCCTGCACTGTGGCCCGGGGGCACCGCTCGTAAGTTACTTGAAGCACTGCTCCATCCTACACCGCAACCTTGGACCACTGACACCTGTGTCATCGACTTCAGATGACAGTGCTTCAGCAACGACGATGCTGCTGCTTGAACCGTGAGCTGCCAGCAATGCGATGAGCACCATCTCGCTTTGCACCACAGCCTGATGCTACTGGATGCCGTCTCGATTCGCTGCTTGCACCGCAACCTTGGGGTACCGCTTGCACACCACTCCACTTCGCACTTCAGCCCTGAGGCCTGCCGTCGCTCCTGAACTCAACCTTATGGAGTTTGACCTGCAACGTGTGTGACTTCTAGTACCCAATGAGTCCTGCACGGACATACGGAACCAACACTGCTTCTTCAGAGCTCATTCCAAGGTCCACAACGCCTTGCATTTCCTAGGTACTATTTCCAGATCTTCCCGACACCATAGCTGGCCCGCACTACCACGATCATCCCGAACTGTTGAATTTGTTTGTTTACGATGATGTGATAGCCCTAGATGCAGCTATTGACTTAAAGGAACTATAATTTGAGTATATTTTTGTAACCTTAGTATTTTGATTACTGTATGTTGGATTTTTATTGTTTTCGTGTTGCTTTACTCAGATAAATATTGGCTATTTTTCTAAAACTGGTGTGGTATCCTTTTGTAGTGCTTTTACTGTTTTACTCAATGTTGTGTGCAAATGCTTTACACATTGCCTCTGAGATAAGCCTTACTGATTGTGCCAAGCTACCAATAGGGTGAGCAGGGGTTATTTTAGAAGTGAAATCCTCCATACCCTGACTAGAAGGAAAGGTCCCTACTTGGACAAGGTGCATACATTTGCCAACTAGAGACCCTTACAGGCATATTTATATGGCACTGCACTTGTGTGTGCATGTTTTCGATAGGAGTCTGTTGGGCCGGGCAGCAAACATTTGCCTTTAATTTGCATTCTGCTGCATCTAAGGACCAAATCAGTTTGGATTTGATCTGAATTCTGTCTACAGTCACACTTACAGTGACCAATTTTCCTCTACAAATAACCGACCCTAGGTCTAGGTCTACTCTCTTCCTGCAGCTTCACTGTGCCGTCTCTTGCCTCCAGACCCTGACCTCCTCTTTGGGAGGTTCGAGGCTGATGCCCGCTCCTGCGCCTGCTGCCCACTCCAACTGGAACCAGACTGCCTGCATCCACCGTAATCTTTCTCAGCCAATTTTGTTTCTTAATTTTCCCTTGTTGTGCCACTTCTATTATGCCCATCTGTGTCTTGCTCTAATTCCTCCACTGTTTTTAGTTTCTTATGTCTGCCTGTTCCTTTAGATGTTTCTGCCCCTGCGGCCCCCTTCACGCAGCCTCTCCTCCCTCCAACCTCCCTTACTTAATGGCGGCTGCTGTGGGGGAGCGCGAGTAAGACCTCTGACCCTCAGTCTACTTCCACTCTCTCCCTGCAGCTCCGCTATGTCGTGTCTTGCCTCCAGACCCAGACCTCCTCCTTGGGAGGTTCTAGGCTGCTGCCCACTCCTGCGCCTGCTGCCCACTCCAACTGGGACAACACTGCCTGCAACCACTGTAACCTTTCTCAGCCATTTTTGTTTCTAAATTTTTCCTTGTTGTGCCCATCTGTGCCTTGCTCTAATTCCTCCACTGTGTTTATTTTCTCGTGCCTGCCTGTTGCTTTCACCTTTCACCGCTGCTGACCCTGCATGCCCCCCCCCACCTTGGAATTCCTCGATCCCGCCTCCCAGCATCTCCTTCCTCCCACCTCCCCTAGTAATAGGGGCCACTGCGCAGTCGCGCAGCGGTCGCACTGCTGACACGCCACTGGCATGCCAAAGGCAAGCGTGTATGCGCCCGTCCGCAGCAATGTTCTCACTGCCAAGTAAGTTTTAAAACAAATAGCATAACTACTTAGTGTTTTCCTTTAAAACTATGAATTAGTACTAAAACAATTTTTAAAATAAATTACAGATACAGCAAAATTGTCAGTTTGGACAAAGCATTTTTGAACGTGACAACCTATTCTTGACACATATGTAAGTACCTAGAAATGTTCGAAAATAATTTACCAATTTTTTAAAAGTAGCAGCTTTACGCAAGTAGTTTTAAAGTTTAGACTTAAATAAACGAGATAAAAAGCCACAATAAACAATATATTTGATTAATGAAAAGAGTTTGTAATAATTCAAAGAACACAGCGTTACTCATTTAATTTAGAAATATAAATATATGTAAAAAGCGTGTGATAAGAGACATTCGAATTAATAAATTAAATAAATAATCAAATTTCGAATATATTTTTTAAACAGCAAAATATTAAAATTTCCGAAAAGGAATAAAAACTATCCAACAGTGTTTAGAGAAAAGATCCAATCTCCCTTTGAACTATATTTACAGGGTAGTTATTTAAATTATTCGATTATATTCATAGAATTATGAAAGACAAAGAAAAGCTTCTAATTCAAACTCATTTATTACCATTTTTACAGACCTACATAAAGAAAGCAAAAAAACGAGAACTTTCATGTTTGAATAATCAAAGGACAACATTTTAAAAGGTAAATATTGTTTAAATAAATTTTAGGGATAACATTTTATAAAGTAACATAAGAAACATGGAGTAGTCGGGTAAGTGAGAGATAGTGTGAAAGAGCAAAATAAATACTCAAACTCAATAAACATTCCAAAGTTGGAAAAGTGAAGATTAAAGTAGCTATAAAAAGAAGTATTAAAAGTCTAAAAAGGTGCAGCAGCATCTAAAGTATGTGATAGTGTATTGAACAAATATAGTATTATAATATCAGAAAGGTGCAACAGTAGGGAAATTGTGGGAGAGTGAAGGGGGGAACATTTACTGTTTGAAGTCAAGAAAAGTACACAAAAACGGAAATTGAGGGTTAGTGTATGGCCATGATTTAGTATTCTAACTCCAGGAAGGTGCAGCAGTAGGGAAAGTGTTGGATAATATGGAGCCAACATTTTCTATTCTAACTCCTAAAAGGTGGAACAGTAGAGACAATGTGGAATAGTGTAGAATCAAAATGTAGTATTCTAACTCCTGGAAGGTGCACCAGAAGGGAAAATGAAGAATAGATTGGTGTAAATATTTACTATTGTGTCGTCAGAATGGTGCAGCAGTAAGGACAATGTTGGATAGTGTAGGGGTACCATTTTCTATTTTAAGCCCAGGAAGAAACAGCTGTAGATGAATGAAAATCTTCAGCACAGAAATACAAACATTTGAAATGTTGCAAAACTAATAAAAACAAGCAATATCAAAATCAATTTTTTACAATTTTTGCAGAATCTCACTGAATAAAGCAACAAAATCCAAAGGAAAGTCAACAGCAAGACCCCAATACAACGAAAAGAGAAATAGACAAGACTAAAAAGGTAAATCAGATCACAATGCAACATTTTTAAACAAAACAAATAACAAAACATGAGTATTGTTACTCAAGTAAATTGCAGCATTGGTGAAAGTGAAGGATATTGCCAAATTAAAAACTAACATTCTTATTCCAATAAGATGCAACAGAAGGGAAAATGTGTAACAGCTGTAGGTGCAACATATATCAATCAAACGCCAAAAAGGTTAAACAGTAGGGAAAGTGAAGGATAGTGAAAAACCAAAAAAAACATTTGAAATTCCAGGAAGTTGCAACAGTGGTGAAAGAGTATGATAACGTAGAGGTACCATTTTCAATAGAAAATCCATGAAGAAGCAGCAGGAAAGAAATGAAAATCTTTTGCACAGAAATCCAATCATCTGAATTTTTTTAAAAATAATTTAAACAAGCAATACCAAAATGTAATGTTTTCATTATTTGCAGAATCTCTCAGAACGAACCAAATAAAAGCAAAGAAAACTGAACACCAAAAACACAGCTTCCAAAAAAAGGAAAAAAACAAGACTAAAAAGGTAAATCAGATCGGAATACAACAGAAGTAAAGCAAACAAATAACAATACTTGATTATTGTTACTCAAGGACATTGTAGCATTTGTGTAAGTGAGGGATAGAGTAAAGTTAGAAATAAGCATTCTAAGTCCAAGAAGGTGCAATAGTATTGAAAATGTGTTATAGTTTAAGGAGCAAAATTTACTAATTTAACTCTAGAAAGATGAATCACTCTAGATAATGTAGTATAGTGAAGAACCAAAATATACTATTCAAATTCCAGGAAGATGGAACAGTAGGGAAAGTGTGGCACATAATAGAACAAGACTTACTCTATAGAAAAGGGGGTCCCTCAGAGCCCAAACAACTACTGCATCCCACAATCCTTTAGAGACCAGATAATGTTTTTCACCCATAGTCATCTACTGCTGGTCATACTGGGGCCCAGAAAACCAGTCGAACCTTATTGAAACAATTCTACTGGCCGGGCATACACGCTAACATCACTAGGTACTGTCAGGAGTGTGAAATATGCTAGTGGAAAAACCCATATTGTCCACCTGCTGTACCCTTGCAGCCTCTCTCCGTTATTGGGAAGCCATTCAAACAAGTGGGGATGGACCTTATAGGACCACTACCCAGATCAAGAAAAGGGAATGTCTATGTCCTGGTTATCATTGACTATGCCACCAGGTATCCCGAAGCCTTTGCAATAAGAACCCCCAACACCACCACCATTTGTGAGAAGTTGTTGGAACTTTTCTCTCGAGTTGGGTTCCCTTGTGAGATCCTTGCGGTTCAGGGTACCCCATTCGTGTCCTGGTTAATGCGACAGGTGTGAACAGCCAAGAACCTGGGGATTAAGATCAACAATGGCCTGACGCTGCGATCCCAGATTCTTGGTCTTACCGGCACCTGCTTCGGGCTTCTCCGGATGCTCCGCAAGTTTCTTCCTATATTACCGGAGGAACATAGGAAGATAACGGTTCAGGCTATAATCGGTTCGAGAATGGACTACTCGAATATCCTCTACCTCGGCCTGCCGGAGTATCTGCTGCAACGACTGCAGGTGGTCCAGAACTCGGCAGCACTGGCCATTTTTGGATTACCCGGCCGTGCTAGAATCTCGGGCCTCCTGCAGTCTCTTCATTGGCTCCCTATCCGGAAGCGGATAGTCTTCAAGGCCCTGACCTTGGCCCATAAAGCTTTACATGCTTCAGGAGCAAAGTACCTTCTATAAAGGCTAGCTTTTTACCATCCTGCAAGGTCCCTGACATCGGGGTCTTTGTTTCTTGCCGTGGCCCCTCGTATAAAAAGGGCACGTATAGGAGGTCGATCTTTCAGACTGTTGGCCCGCAACTTTGGAATACTCTGCCAGTGTCACTGCGTAGTACCTCCAATCTACTGGCGTTCAGGAAGGGCCTTAAAACCTGGCTTTTTACTTTGTAGATATCAGCTTTCACCGCTAGTTAGGGATCTCCCCACTTTTCTGGTTTTTTTCTTCCGTTATGTTGTGATACATGTGTGCAATAAAGCGCCGGGACACTCTTTGAGTAGCCGTGCGCTATACAAGACAAAAATAACATAACATAACATAAATCCCCCGACATCACTAACATATGAACATCTGTCTACCATCCCCAGATGGATAGACTGTGTGAGAGGTACAATGGCACCATTAAAGTAATGTTAAAGAAAATGATGACAGCAGAAGGTGCTGATTGGGATATGCTTCTACCTCTAGCCCGATTTATCATCCGCTGTCAAACGCAGAGCAGCCTAGGATGCTCTCTCTTTGAGTTATTGTACCGGACGCATGCCCGTACCTTCCTTGAACTGACCAAAGAGGCATAGGAACGGGAGAAACCCAATGAGAGCCGAAGTTTCCTAGACTACACCCAGGGCCTTCGTTCAAGTCTCCACAAGCTATGTGAGTTCGGCCATGCCAATTTAGAAAAAGCCCAAATACAACAACAAACCTTCTATGATAAAGGGAGGAGGTGGTGTCACCTCAGGTACATGACTGGGCCTTGGTACTGTGACCTTCCTCCCTCTCAAAAACATGGTCTGAATGGAAAGGTCCCTACGAAGTGATAGAAAAGATAGGACTGACCACTTACGGCTTACGACTAAGCAAAATCAAAAACTAGATCTTCCATATCTATCTCCTTAAAAAATGGTTGGGTCCACCCCCTACAAATGCCCTTCTAGGAACACAGGTACCTAGGGAGACGGTCTCCACACTCCCCAATCTGTAAATCAATGAGTCCCTATCCCAGCTCCCAATGAGACGCTTTAGAATCAGTACTGTCTTTCTTTGCACACATATTCACCGACACTCCAGGCCTTACACATTTAGCGGAGCACTCCATCCCCTCTGAACCTAGGAAAGTAATCAGACAGCGACCTTACTGTATTCCCACAGCTCAGAGAAAGGCTATTGAGGACGAAATCACCAAAATTATTGCTATGGGTGTTATCCGTCCCTCTCGTAGTGACTGGTCCTCACCCATAGTGTTGGTACCCAAACCCGACAGTTCAGTGAGATTTTGTATTGACTTTAGAGCAGTAAATGCTATTACTAAGTTGGGTGAGGCCCAATACATCACAACATTAGACCTCACTAAGGATTACTGGCAGGTAACCCTATTCCCTGAGGACCAAGCCAAAATAGCCTTTACCTCATGGTTATACAATTCACTGTCCTCCCCTTCAGCCGCCACGGTGCTCCAGCCACCTTCCAAAGACTTATGAATGTGGTTTTACGGGACCATCGGGAATATTCTGCTGCTTACCTAGATGATATAGTTATACACAGTCCCACCGGGGAAAAGCATCTGCAGCATTGTCGGAACATCCTCCATGCCCTAGAAGAGGTAGGTCTTCATGTCAATTCTAAGAAGTCCCGGGTCAGCTATCGAAAGGTCCGCTACCTAGGGTACCTCCTGGGAAACGGGGTTATCGAGCCACAGGGGGAGAAGATTAGGGCTATCACCAATACCCCTTCCCCTCCACAAAAAGAGAGGTTAGGGCATTTTTAGGCTTACACGGGTACTACTGTAGGTTCATTCCCCGTTATGCAGAGATAGCGTCCACTCTGACAAACCTACTCAAGAAAAATTTTGGAGTTAAGGAGCTTCTAAATCCCTCCCCCTTAGCCAGTCAAGCCTTGAAGGATCGCAAGGATGCCATCACCTCTAGTCCTGTACTGGTATCCCCAGATTTCACGAAACCATTCATCCTCCAGACCGACGCCTCTGACTCAGGTCTGGGTGCTGTGTTGTCTTAAACATCGAAGGAGGGTCTGGAGCTCCCTGTCCTCTTCAGTAGTAGACAGCTTTTTCCCCGTGAATGAAACTACCCCATCATCGAGAAGGAGTGCCTCGCGATCAAATGGGGGGTTGACAAACTTCGCTATCAAGTAATAACTCCAAAATAACCCCCACTGGTTTATCCATCCAACACAAGCCACCCCTATCTGGCAAAGTGCAGGAGCTGCCCCCTTACCACTTGTAGGGGTGAGTGAGCGCCCCCGCCTGGACTTTAACCCTGCACAGGTTGATGATAGAAAGAACTGAGGCGAAGGAAGCGGCTAAGTGCTCCAGGAGGAAAGAGGAAGCAGACCCGATCCCGACAGCATAACCACGCCAGAGTAAGAGAGAGAGGCAAGTCTTTCTCTAACTGGTCTAAATACGGACGAGTTTTTCAAGTGAAGTAAAATAACAAAGTTGTGGCCAGAAAAGAGCGCAAAGTGTTTAATTTGTGCCGGTGTTTTGCATCGGAACTTATTTATCAGGGCAGGTCTACACCATAACATGTGTAACAAAAAAATGATAACAAGTACAACTGTTCACAAGTTCTGCACTCTCACTCTGTCTCCCCGATGAAGAGCTGAGCCTGAGCGGAGTGCCGATTGTAAAACCGTGCCTTTATTCAGTGATGCCAGTGAACGGGCCACTGATTTGGGTGATTTTGATCGTGTGTTGCTGCGGCAGCCATGGCAGCAGCGTAAGTACATACGTGCGTAATCTTTTGAAAATTCCTTGCTGCCAGCCCAACTAATCATCATTCAGAGGCACACACGAACGACCACCAGTGGCAGTAAAGTTTGAAGCAGCAGTGTGTCATGTGATGCTGCAGGACTCAGGTAAGCATTTCTTCCATATCCAAATGGATACAGATTTATGCCATTCTAGAATTAATAAAAAGTTCAAGAAATAGGTCTGCGAAGCTGCAAGAGCCACAGGACTCCAGGCCCACTCCTGGACATTTTGTAGCAATACGTTTTTTTTGTGCTAGTCATAGACACACTACTTTGCACCCCTTAAAAGACTGTGGCATGCAGCTGCATCTGGCTGGTTAAGGCTGGAATCATGGTTGAGCAGGGTTCAACTAGCCTCAGCGCCGAGAAACCCATTAAGAGGCACACACGCACCGGTGGCACTTGCAGTCCAGTTTCATCATTTAAAGCAACTGTGTGCAGCAGCAGGCCTCAGTTAGGCATTTTCGCCAATTTTATTGAAAAAGATGGATGGTGTAAATTAATTTGGCGGTATCTTTGAACGTCATGGGACCTCGCTAGCAAACAAACCCACATAAAAAACAGAGTGCTGACGGCCAGGTAAATGTTTTAAAATGAAGGAGCAAGATAAATGCTGGATGGTGTTTCACTTTCACTATAGATTTGTTTGTGGTCGCAATCGGATAAACACCCAGGCTGGTTGTTATATCGTGCTTGTGGAAATGACTAGTTGTGTTGATGGAATCAGCGTTTGGGATCTTGGTGGGAGATGCAGCAAGGAAAGCTATTTTTCTTATGGAGAAAAACAACCTAAAACTTGTAATGTGCAATTATTGCATGCTGTTTTGGTACTGACACATGCATAGGTATACACAATGTGCTATGTGCAATTAAATATGTGAAACTGCCACGATCTCTTGGACTTCACAATATAATTCCAGTTCGGCACAGAGGTATTATTTTTGTGGTCAATTAGCTAAAATAGGAATAGTGTGGAAAACATATAACCTTTCCAGTAAAAGTAAACACAACGGCCAGAGAGTTGGTCCTCCCAGAAACTTTAACACACAAAGTAGTCACATGCGTGACTGAGTGCAGGAATGAAAGAGCGCACCAAGAGTTCATGTCATCACAGCGATCTCTGTGAGGAAGGTCACCGATGTACTCCCTCACAAGAAGATATTGTATAAATACAGAACAATGATATATACTGATTCACATTATGCAAGTGAAGACACTTAAAATGCTGGGTTTAGCCTGTATGTGAGCGTTTCCAGTTTCAGCAGACCAGGAAACTGAAGCACAGAGATATCAACTAAATTCCCCCTTTAGCCCTATTCACAAAGACTAATCAGTCTGTGCATGAATATAACTTCATCGTCCGCTTTCCTGATCACTGTCCTAAGTTCTTACTTCGAGAGTCATGTCCCTTTTCAATGCATCGGAAATTTTAGCTAATTTATTCACAAAATTTGCTTTAAATACATTTTTGATTTCATCCTTTTCAAAATGTTCCCGGTCGGGGGAACCTCCTATCAAAACCTTACTTAGGCAGGCTCCCTTGCTGAAATTCAGATCAGGTATTACCTCTGGTTTTCCGCAGGGCCAGTTAAGGATGTGGGTGGAGCCAATACAGTTAGTGGGCAGAGCTGGGAAAACTGGGTGTGGCCTCCGACAAGTATTTGAGCACCTGAACTTCATATTTTACAAATTAAGCACTGACACAGAGCAACTGGATATGCCGGTGTTAAAAAACGGAGGGAAGATACAGGAAGAAGCAGCAGAACGCCAGGACCAAGGAGCGAAGAGCCAGGAAGCGACCCTATCCGGCAACTCCATCTGACCAGCCACGCTCCCTGAGGTACGTTGCCGTATCTGGGAGTGGTTTCGGAAAGGGAGACCTGCCAGGAGGGGATCCTCGAGCTGGGAGGAGGAGAACTGACAAATCCCTGCATGCAGTACTCACGCCTGAAGCAATAGCTTGCTAAGAGTACGACGTTTAAGCACTCGGAGGTGGTATAGCGTGTCGGTGACCCTCCATCACTCCCCTCCTACTTTTAAGTTCATAAGCGCAGTAGATATGCTTTCTGAAACCCATATTTTCTTTTCTTTTCGTTTTTATATGTTCCACATCGGACTAATCCCTGAGGCCTCTACTTGTGGTGAAGGAGCGAAGACAAGTCGTATCCTGAAGAAAAGACAGAAACCATTGGCATTCTTGTGTTGCGTTATATATTATTTATACTCTGACAAATAAAGAGCACTCCTGTTTTGATCCCTATATCCTCTCTGCCTCTCATTGCCCATTTGACAGATGTATATGCTGGCCTTCAGAAACCAAAACGTCGCACTTTAGCAAACTCGTACTGGTGAAACTAGAAGTCAGACTGGAGGGAATGAAACACAGTTACGACCAGAATGTCACTATGGTAGAGTTTCATCCTTGGACAGAAAGTGTAGGTTATGACCACAATGGAGCATTGTGCTCTGCAGGACACGTGCACTGGGCCTGCTGAGGTGGTGGAGCACAAGAGTGATGTCATCTACCTGGTGAATTTCCAGACTCCCAGGAACACTATGAGAGTCCTCCGTGTGAACCTCCTCAAACTTCACTTTGAGAGGTCTGAAGTAAGCATGTTCTTTGCGAAAGATAAAGGGGTTGAAGAGGAGAGTGAACCTCTCCTTGGCCTCCTGTCTTCCAAGGAGCATGATGGGTCAGTGGAAGGTGTGATCCTCTCACCTTCACTAACCCCAGAGCAGCAGAGTAACTGTCACCAACTGCTGGGGCAGTTTGCCACGCTTTTCTCCCTGACCCTAGGTATCACACACTGGTGTACCCATGATGTGGACTCTGGAGACAGTCCTGCTGTGAAACACAACATTTAAAGTGACTGGTAGGGTCAGAACCAGCATCATCAAAGATGAGGTTTCTAAGATGTTGGTGTTAGGGGGTAATTGAGCCCTCTAACATACCTTGGTCCAGCCCAGTGGTCTTGGGCCCATAGGCCGCTGCACCCTTTGCCACTCCTGAACTGCAAATCTGCATGGACTGCTGTGGGCTCAATGCTGTCACTATGACTGATGCACACCCCATCCCCAGAGCTGATGAGCTGATCGATCGGTTGGGAACTGCCAAGTTCTCATTATGTTTGATTTAGCATCTGGGTACTTGCAGATTGCCTTCACTGAGGGGACCAAGGAGAAGTCTGCATTCAGGGATGGTCCCACACCAGTGGGACCATCCCAGATCTGGGTGATGCCCTTTAGGTTGGAGAATGTCCCTGCCACCTTTCAGAGATTAGTCTACCAGGTGTTGGCTGGACTGGAGGATTTCAGTGCCGCAAATCCTGGATGATATAGAAATGGTCAGTTACGGTCTGAAAGATCACTTGCACTATCTCTGGGAAGTGTTGAATGCTCTGCAGAAGGCCTGTGGTGACCCTATAGCCTATGATTGACACCATTCTGGCTTTTGAGTCCACATGTCCCAGACAAAGGTGAGGGCCTTCTTAGGTCTCACTGGTTACTATAGGAGTTTTGTCCAGTGTTAGGGCACCACTGTTGCCCCCTAACTGAGCTAACTTCCAGGAAGCAGGTCAGGAAGGTGGTCTGGACCGATGCCTGTCAGACTGCTTTTGAATCCCTGAATGCAGCCATGTGCACAGGGCCAGCGCTCAAGGCACCTGACTTCTCCAAGGAATTTGTTGTGCAGACAAATGCTTCAGAGCACGGTGTGGGAGCACTTACTGAAAAGTATTCGGTAAGTGCAAGTGCCTTCTATAAATTGTGGTTATGAATTGGTGTGTCCATGATTGGCTAATTTACTGTACTACTGTTAGAAACGGGTAGCGTGGTGCAGAGCGGGCAGGTCAAACTCCAGAGGAAATGTGTAAAGCATCCGTGCAGCACTCACAGGCGACACACCAGGCACACTACAAAAAGAGCCTCCACACCAGGTTGCATGAAAAATAACTTGTGTATTTATAAAACACATTAGGATGCAGAACACAGGTGCATATTTTCTGTGCCAGCCGGCACCGGGTAACCATTCACAGGGGAGACTATTTACAAGGCAGGACCAATAGGGCAGCTGCCAGAACCATCACACAGTATCATCAGAAAATGTAAAGTCACTCAATGGACGCGTAACAGCCAGCAGCTACTGGCAGTACCAGGCCCTGGGCGAAATCATATTTGCATAAACGCAGGAGGCAAAGCCATGTAGCCTCATAACATTAGCCTGGTAGAAATCCTGTTGACGTACAGTCCCTTCGGCTTAATCCGGGGAACACAAGGAAAGAGCATTAGGCAACATGCGCATAAAGGCATGAGGCATGAAAACCATTATGCATAACATCAGGCATAAATCACAGTGCTGTAGCCTGGAATAGAAACATCAGGTTAGGCATAGTATGCAGAACACCAGGAGTGTAGCCTTAGGGAAAGAGAAACCATTAGCATTAGGCATAAAACAAACAGTGGTCAGGCATAAATCAAGAAGCTGAACCCCAACAGCATAAGTCCATGAGGCCTGAGATCAGCAACGTGAACATTAGGGAAGCATTAACATGAAACCATGAATCAACAGCTTATGAATACTGTCACAGTGGACCTGAAAACATGAACAATACATTAGGAATCAAACCAGCAGTGTAAACGCCTTGGGGAAAACATTATCTTTAGCCTTAAGTAGGAACACCTCCTTGCATGACACTAGTATAAGCATAAACCTAACCCAGCCATGTAGGACTTAGGGGGAAACATTAGGCCTGAATCATGAGCAAAACATTAACGTAAATAAATGCTCTCCCCAACACGTTAGCAGAAGGCGTGGGAGGAAGCCATTATGGCATGACATTAGGCAAATACACATGGCTTTAGGCCTAATCATGTTAACATTGGCAGGAAACCATTATGCCTAATCTCATGATCTTAGTGCACACACGGTAACAGCTACAGTCCTTGCGTCCAACGCTGCAGATGAGTTTCTGGCACCACTGTGCCTGGGGAGCCCCTTTCTCTTGGCTTCTCAAACTAAGGAATGCCCACGTTGTGGCTGCCCAGCACTCTCGCCGGGCAGATGTGTTCCAGAACCGAACACGGGCAGTGGGAGTCCCCACTGGGGCTCTGAATCACCAAGGCTCCCAACAGAACACTGGAACTGGGGACAGGCACCGACCATGTGCCCCGACACACCCCCCAACCACCGGATGACTGAGCCCCACTCCGATACTCACTTCAAGTATACCTAAAGTTGCAATAATGAAGGGGCACTGGCGCACAACACTTAGAAGGCGGCCCTCTCATATTCTCCCAAATTGGCCCCTGCAGCACTAGCCATGCAGGCCCACTCAACAGCAGTCGGTGGCCTCTCCTTCTGCTGCTCCGGGGCTCGGCGCAGCACACGGGCCTCCCCTCAGCTCCTGGGAGCTCTGCCACAGCAATGCTTTTCCTGGCTTCACCCGGGCCCCTCCTGGGGCCTGGGACTTCAACAGGGAGCTTGCGCGGCTCCAGATGGCTTCCCCCAGGCTGGGGAGGAGGAAATGGAGACCGCAAGGCTCTGACACGGCTGGCTCCGCCCACAGGGAGGCGTGGGTGCCTGTCTTCCATCTCCTGCTTCTCGGCGCTCTCTCCCCGACTAAGAAGTGCAGGGTGGGCTCCCGCCTTCGTTTTAAAAACCAAGTAGAGTCCGCCCAAAGGGTGGGCTCCCGCGCAGGTCGGTGAAGGGCGTGGTAGGCTCCCGCAGAATGGGAAAGCAGGCGAGAGGCGGCAAAACGCGGGGTTGTCCCCCCCTTTAATACAAAGAAGCCAAAGTGTTCCAACCCGCGGGGTGGGTTCCCGCTGGGTTTAATAACCACACAAACGCAGTATAGGCACCCACTATTTGCAATAAACACCACGTGGAGGGGTGGGCACCCGCTCTATTTCCACATAAGCCGCAACCTGCGGGGTAGGCTCCCGCGGGGTTTTCAGACATGCAGCTCCCCCAGGCAGCACTTATAATGCAGCACAAATACGGGTAGGCACCCTCTTTCCTCCTGCACACGAGGGGATCCCTATGCCGGGGGTCCCCTGGGGGGTCACACAGCAGCTCAGCGCCAGCAGATTCTTGGGAGGGCAGCGCTTATTTGGAACAGCGAAGGCGGTAGTTTCCAGCATGAGAGTGCTTGGGTGGGGCAGTTCTTTTACCTTGTGGTTACCAGCACTTCCGAGTCTTGGCGCTAGCGGCATGTCCTTTTAGTATAACGCTTAGTTAGCACATTCAATGGAACTATAGTGCTCTCACAGCGCAGCGCTGCAGGTATCGGCATGCAGATCTGCTCCCACTCCCTGTCAGTGATCGGGGGGCCAACAAAGCAATCCAACATTCCAAACTCATGTCCGGTCCAGTGGCTGATTTCCCCAGGACCGCTTTGTACAGCTTAGTTATCAACTTCTTCCTAGTTGGGGCTACTATCACCAATTGCAATGCCTGAAGCGTTTCCGGCTCATCAGGAAAAGTAGTGTAGGGGTCCTTTATGGTACGCCTCAGTCTATAGCAGGTGTACTGGAATATGAGTGTGGGGTTTTGTATGTAATTTAAATCCTCACCTGTGATGTACTTTCCTCCAGAGTATAGATCACCCATATGCGTGATTCCCGCTTCTTTGAGAGCAGTTACAGGCCCACATTCCTGAGCAACAGATAGCGCTGCATGCCCAGCGAGAGGTAGTGCTGGTGCATATAAAGCGAGTTTATTTGCACGCCTACCAATCGCCTGCCAGGCTGCAATAGTGGCATCTATTGTGTTGATCTCAGTCTGGGGCATCTGCCTATTGGTATCTGTGATGACCCTTCTCAAATGCACAGGATGGGCGTCCCCGTCTTCTGCAGCCACATGTGGGATAAATGCATGGGGCTTAAACCAGAAATATGCATACTGCGCCTGCGAGCAGAGGTAGTATACATAGAAGTCCGGAGCATTAAAATTCCCCCTCTCGTACATCAGTGTTAACGTTTGCCAACTAATTCTCGATTGTTTATTCCCCCACACTAATCTTAGTAGCTGGGTTTAGACTGTTTTAAAAAAGTGTTTCGTCAGCTGGAATGCGACATTGCAAAACAGGTATAAAAATTTAGGAAGGATGACCATTTTTAGGTCGAGCTCTCTCGACCTATTGTGATTGAGTTCCTCCTCAAGGGGCGTAGAGGGGTGCACGCGCGGCGATTCAGGAACGTGAACGCGCACGTACAGGCACGAGCGCACATCTCCTGTCCTGCAGGCAAACCAGCATTTAGTTTCACTGCTTACAGTGAGACAAGAGATGGCACGCTGTTCACACACACATGCGCACATACACACACACAGGCAGGCACACACACACACACACACAGGCAGGCACACACACAGACATCCCCTCCCTTTCTGCCCCTCCCCCCCCACTTACCGGGCTCTTTCCGCGTCTCGTCTTGTGCACTCCCACCGCGCTGTTTAGCACCCGGCGATCCTCAGCTTGTTTAAAATATTTTGCGAGGCATAATCGCATATGGGCTCCAAAGGTTAGAACGCTGACCCTCCTTTTTCACAAGACCTTGTACCGGTGGCTGGGTGAGAGAGGAGGGTTTCGTGGGTGGTTTGGAAAGTCGACCATAAGTGCAAAGCGGCAATAATCGCACCCGAGCCTGCTCCCTCCACTCCAGAAAGAGGGGGATGTGACGCACTGTGGTTCGGCCCCCTCTAGTGGCTCAGTTGGGAATCTGCAAGCACATCCGCCTCTTACGTTCTCCCTCTCACGCGCACGTACGTAGCCAGCACCGTATTTTGGGAACCGAGCCTCTTCTTCAGTTCTATTCTGAGCTTAAAAAAACATCTAATCTGGTGAGTAAAATAGAAATGCTATTGAAAGTAAGCATTCATTACCATTAGCATTAGGCATAAAACAAACAGTGGTCAGGCATAAATCAAGAAGCTGAACCCCAACAGCATAAGTCCATGAGGCCTGAGATCAGCAACGTGAACATTAGGGAAGCATTAACATGAAACCATGAATCAACAGCTTATGAATACTGTCACAGTGGACCTGAAAACATGAACAATACATTAGGAATCAAACCAGCAGTGTAAACGCCTTGGGGAAAACATTATCTTTAGCCTTAAGTAGGAACACCTCCTTGCATGACACTAGTATAAGCATAAACCTAACCCAGCCATGTAGGACTTAGGGGGAAACATTAGGCCTGAATCATGAGCAAAACATTAACGTAAATAAATGCTCTCCCCAACACGTTAGCAGAAGGCGTGGGAGGAAGCCATTATGGCATGACATTAGGCAAATACACATGGCTTTAGGCCTAATCATGTTAACATTGGCAGGAAACCATTATGCCTAATCTCATGATCTTAGTGCACACACGGTAACAGCTACAGTCCTTGCGTCCAACGCTGCAGATGAGTTTCTGGCACCACTGTGCCTGGGGAGCCCCTTTCTCTTGGCTTCTCAAACTAAGGAATGCCCACGTTGTGGCTGCCCAGCACTCTCGCCGGGCAGATGTGTTCCAGAACCGAACACGGGCAGTGGGAGTCCCCACTGGGGCTCTGAATCACCAAGGCTCCCAACAGAACACTGGAACTGGGGACAGGCACCGACCATGTGCCCCGACACACCCCCCAACCACCGGATGACTGAGCCCCACTCCGATACTCACTTCAAGTATACCTAAAGTTGCAATAATGAAGGGGCACTGGCGCACAACACTTAGAAGGCGGCCCTCTCATATTCTCCCAAATTGGCCCCTGCAGCACTAGCCATGCAGGCCCACTCAACAGCAGTCGGTGGCCTCTCCTTCTGCTGCTCCGGGGCTCGGCGCAGCACACGGGCCTCCCCTCAGCTCCTGGGAGCTCTGCCACAGCAATGCTTTTCCTGGCTTCACCCGGGCCCCTCCTGGGGCCTGGGACTTCAACAGGGAGCTTGCGCGGCTCCAGATGGCTTCCCCCAGGCTGGGGAGGAGGAAATGGAGACCGCAAGGCTCTGACACGGCTGGCTCCGCCCACAGGGAGGCGTGGGTGCCTGTCTTCCATCTCCTGCTTCTCGGCGCTCTCTCCCCGACTAAGAAGTGCAGGGTGGGCTCCCGCCTTCGTTTTAAAAACCAAGTAGAGTCCGCCCAAAGGGTGGGCTCCCGCGCAGGTCGGTGAAGGGCGTGGTAGGCTCCCGCAGAATGGGAAAGCAGGCGAGAGGCGGCAAAACGCGGGGTTGTCCCCCCCTTTAATACAAAGAAGCCAAAGTGTTCCAACCCGCGGGGTGGGTTCCCGCTGGGTTAAATAACCACACAAACGCAGTATAGGCACCCACTATTTGCAATAAACACCACGTGGAGGGGTGGGCACCCGCTCTATTTCCACATAAGCCGCAACCTGCGGGGTAGGCTCCCGCGGGGTTTTCAGACATGCAGCTCCCCCAGGCAGCACTTATAATGCAGCACAAATACGGGTAGGCACCCTCTTTCCTCCTGCACACGAGGGGATCCCTATGCCGGGGGTCCCCTGGGGGGTCACACAGCAGCTCAGCGCCAGCAGATTCTTGGGAGGGCAGCGCTTATTTGGAACAGCGAAGGCGGTAGTTTCCAGCATGAGAGTGCTTGGGTGGGGCAGTTCTTTTACCTTGTGGTTACCAGCACTTCCGAGTCTTGGCGCTAGCGGCATGTCCTTTTAGTATAACGCTTAGTTAGCACATTCAATGGAACTATAGTGCTCTCACAGCGCAGCGCTGCAGGTATCGGCATGCAGATCTGCTCCCACTCCCTGTCAGTGATCGGGGGGCCAACAAAGCAATCCAACATTCCAAACTCATGTCCGGTCCAGTGGCTGATTTCCCCAGGACCGCTTTGTACAGCTTAGTTATCAACTTCTTCCTAGTTGGGGCTACTATCACCAATTGCAATGCCTGAAGCGTTTCCGGCTCATCAGGAAAAGTAGTGTAGGGGTCCTTTATGGTACGCCTCAGTCTATAGCAGGTGTACTGGAATATGAGTGTGGGGTTTTGTATGTAATTTAAATCCTCACCTGTGATGTACTTTCCTCCAGAGTATAGATCACCCATATGCGTGATTCCCGCTTCTTTGAGAGCAGTTACAGGCCCACATTCCTGAGCAACAGATAGCGCTGCATGCCCAGCGAGAGGTAGTGCTGGTGCATATAAAGCGAGTTTATTTGCACGCCTACCAATCGCCTGCCAGGCTGCAATAGTGGCATCTATTGTGTTGATCTCAGTCTGGGGCATCTGCCTATTGGTATCTGTGATGACCCTTCTCAAATGCACAGGATGGGCGTCCCCGTCTTCTGCAGCCACATGTGGGATAAATGCATGGGGCTTAAACCAGAAATATGCATACTGCGCCTGCGAGCAGAGGTAGTATACATAGAAGTCCGGAGCATTAAAATTCCCCCTCTCGTACATCAGTGTTAACGTTTGCCAACTAATTCTCGATTGTTTATTCCCCCACACTAATCTTAGTAGCTGGGTTTAGACTGTTTTAAAAAAGTGTTTCGTCAGCTGGAATGCGACATTGCAAAACAGGTATAAAAATTTAGGAAGGATGACCATTTTTAGGTCGAGCTCTCTCGACCTATTGTGATTGAGTTCCTCCTCAAGGGGCGTAGAGGGGTGCACGCGCGGCGATTCAGGAACGTGAACGCGCACGTACAGGCACGAGCGCACATCTCCTGTCCCGCAGGCAAACCAGCATTTAGTTTCACTGCTTACAGTGAGACAAGAGATGGCACGCTGTTCACACACACATGCGCACATACACACACACAGGCAGGCACACACACACACACACACAGGCAGGCACACACACAGACATCCCCTCCCTTTCTGCCCCTCCCCCCCCACTTACCGGGCTCTTTCCGCGTCTCGTCTTGTGCACTCCCACCGCGCTGTTTAGCACCCGGCGATCCTCAGCTTGTTTAAAATATTTTGCGAGGCATAATCGCATATGGGCTCCAAAGGTTAGAACGCTGACCCTCCTTTTTCACAAGACCTTGTACCGGTGGCTGGGTGAGAGAGGAGGGTTTCGTGGGTGGTTTGGAAAGTCGACCATAAGTGCAAAGCGGCAATAATCGCACCCGAGCCTGCTCCCTCCACTCCAGAAAGAGGGGGATGTGACGCACTGTGGTTCGGCCCCCTCTAGTGGCTCAGTTGGGAATCTGCAAGCACATCCGCCTCTTACGTTCTCCCTCTCACGCGCACGTACGTAGCCAGCACCGTATTTTGGGAACCGAGCCTCTTCTTCAGTTCTATTCTGAGCTTAAAAAAACATCTAATCTGGTGAGTAAAATAGAAATGCTATTGAAAGTAAGCATTCATTGTGGTAATGCACACACCACACCATCCATTCCTGTGGCGTTCACTAGAGAATCAAGGCGGCGGCAGACACTGTGCAAGCCACAGGAGCCTCAGTTTATTGCTGTAGTGATTATAAAGAGGTGGGAATAAGCTGAGTATATTTTGAAACTAGAGAAGTGTTAGAAAATCCAGCGTTTTATACACTTTGCTCTCACCGTACGTACGGTGGCAGAAGCAGGATTTACTCAGAGAAGCCGCCTGAGTGTTAAAGATGTAAAATTCAAAATGTTCCTGGAAATACTTGCCCTTGCGTGCCGATGTCGAAACAGCTGCAGTACTGGTCATTGTCGTGCTCGACGATGCGATGCACACATTAAATCAGTTAGCACATGGCTGTGCCGAAGGAGTAGGGAACATGGATGTGGTCACGTTTTCGTTTCGGAAGGCCACCTGCGAGACCTGTCGACAGTGATCGCTAATTTTCCTGAAACTGCTTTCTCACCGAGAGCACATCCCCCTGTTTGACTTCCAGGCACCTGCTAATCTCTTCTCATGAGGGGATGATGGGCCAGAAAGCTGGCAGTGAGGTGCAATGTTGGCAGAGTGTTTTCGCACGTATCCTGAAGCATTTTACGACTGCGACATATTGACACTCCGTGAATTCTTCTTGAGAACTCCTCTTGTTATACAGTGGCGTGGGCAGGCTCTCCTCACGTTCAGCTGCTAAAGTGTTGGTTGGTGAGGCCGAGTGAGGTCTCCCATCCTCCTCGCAGTGTGCGCGCTCTCTCCCTACCCTCAACACATACTGTGAGGGGGTATTGGAGGGTTATAGTTGCCTCCCCGATAGCTGAAACTATGTGGCCTCCTGCATATGTAAACTTTATTAAAGTCAGTAGGCTGCGAACGTGCAGTGCTGCTGCTGATGGCACCGGGGAGACTGACATCCAAGAAATTACCCCCCCCCCAGGTATTTCTCAGGACGGGGCAGACATGCCCTTCCACCATTGGTGGGGAGACCTTGCTTGGTCCCCCGGAGGGCGAAATCCCACTTGCAGCTGCGCTTGAGCTTGGTGCAGCTCTGACGTGTCCACGGGCAGGGGGGAATAGCCCTGTCTCACGCAGCCTCCTCCGGTCTCCTCAGCTAAACCCATCTCCTTCACTCGGATGAAGCAATGCGGGGCAACAACGGAGTACCTCTGCTTCCTCTTTCCAGGTGGGCCATCAGCAGGTTGGAGCCCGTGAGGCTCCAACTCCCACCACGGCATGGCCTTGGTTGCCAGGCAATGCCGGGCATTCCGACGAGTGCTCGCACAGCTGAGCGGCTGACCACTCACAAACAGCCTTCTCTCTCCTGGGCCCTCAGGCAATGACCCGGCACGGCATCTTGCTCGGTGCTCTGCATCAGACAAGCAGAGTTCCTTCTACCAGCCGCCTTGCTGACTCCGCCCTCCTTCCTCGCGTTCTCCCTCCTCGCGTTCTCCCTTTGCTGCTGCGCTGACTCGGGGAGAACTCCACAGAGTGGCGGTGCCTGCTGCCCGGTCTTCTTTGTTGTAGCAGCGATCCTTAACTGTGCGCTAGTTTGATCCACACTCATATTCGTATATACACGTTTGCGTTTACACAATTTATTAAGGGACATACTAATAAAACAATAATAAAAACTCTGAACACAGCGGCGCTGATTGGAAATAACTGTATTATAAATTCACTTTTCAAAACCATGGATTCTAAGACTCTCCATCAGTAGCTCTAGTCTACGAAGTACTAATAATTCTATGATTTCAGACAAAGTGAAACTCGGTTGAGAGGAAAACAAAAAGTCCCAGGTATATCTGCTGTAAGGACTACGTCAAAGAGAATAGAGTGATGTGGTTTAGTGTTAAATGAATCTTCGCACATGGCGCTTGAGGGGCCAAGGAAGGGAAGGGCAGAAGATGTGCCGCTTCAAGAATTCGCTCAGATGGCTAGCATCACACAGGCCTCTAAATGTTTCCTTCTATCTTCCTTCCCAAGGCCCTCAGGCCGAACTGACCCATTCCGGCCCGGCCGGGCACCCTTTGATTGTCAAGTGAGGTAACGAAACAGTTACATGCGCGGTATTAGGAGGAGACAAGACGCAATTAGCCGAGAAATTACTCTGATCTCATATTCAGGGGTCATAAAGGCAGTGTGAGGAACAAAAAGTCCCCCCCACCCATGTACTCTTCAGCGACGAGACAGTCACTGTAGAAGGACTAAGGGGCAGGCTGCCTAAAGTTTGCGGAGCCGGATGACTCGCAACTTAAAAAATTAACTTGCAACAGCATCGTTGAGCACCAAGTGCGGAAGCAAGAATCTATCGGCTGCAATGGAAGGCTGGGAGCAAGGAAGTAGCCAGAAAATACAAATACCACCAACTTTGAACAAAACCTTCGAAGGCATCAAGAAAGTGTAGGAAGGGAGCTCAAACCTTCCCTGAAGTACTTACTTGTCACTGCCATCCAATCATCTGTTCATCGATTCATCCTTTCACCCTTCCATCCACCCACTGATATCCATCGTTTCACCTTTATGTCCTGCCATCTATTCAGTTATTATTCCGTTTTTCACCATTCCATCAATTCACACATCTGCCATCTATGTGTACATCTATCCATATATCCATCCACCCATAAATTCATCCTTCCACTTAGACATCCATCAGTAAAGGCTTTCATACATCAATTGTTCCATTTTGCCATTCTCTCAGACTTAAATTTACTCTGCCATATTTTCACCCATCCATCCACTTCTACGTTCACCTATCCATCAACCTATTCATTCATCTACCCACTCATCCGTTCTGTCACTTGTCGTAGCTATCTTTCATTGTTTCTTTATCTCACCTTTCCTTCCTTTCACTCTTCTTTCCCTTTTCTATTAACATGATTTAACATGTGTTTCTTCACTTTCATTGTGAACTTTTGCTGAGTTATAGACAGAAGAGGTCCATCCCCCCCACGCCCTCTGCAGCTGCTAAAGTGAGGGGTTCACAACACCCCTGATTGGAGGTTGCAGCCGCAGACAGCCTTTTTTGAGTCACAGCATTCCTACTCCATTTCCTACTCCCAGAAGCAGCAGAGGGAGATTTCCAGGTGCAGAGGAAGTTGATGACTGGTTAAGCAGCTGGCAATTTTTTTTTTCGCTGCCACCTTAATGACCAGCTTAATGACCGCTTCACATTATGAGGAACGTCTGGCTTCAGGAATTGTTAAAAGTTAACTAGGCCAGCTGGCCTCAGGAGGACTTTGAGAACTTCGAGGTCTACTGGAAGTATGGAAAATCTCCATATTCACCGTACTAAACGGGCATAATTTAAAACGTGCCTTGCCATAGATAGATACAGGGCTTTAAGTGGGCTGGGTCTGGCCGGTGCTCAGCTCCAGAAATTCTAAAAAGTAGGTGTTGAGAATGGTCCCTATCGGGCTCTCCATTTTTGCCCTCACCCTCAGGGTGGAAAAAAACATCTTAACTCTGCAGCAGTACCACCTTTCACTGCCTCTGATGTAACTTCAAAGAGACTCGTTATAGTTATTTCAAAGTCTTATCATTTCAGATCAGAAACATTTTCAATATCATATACAACAAAGCCATAGTTGTTGCTTATTTATCTTATGCATCTAACAACCATTAACAAAGCCAATAGTTCTGGCTTGTTATAGGTGGAATGTTACTAATTGTATTATATATCTGGATCCAATGATAAAACAAGCATTGGCATAGCCAATAGGTCTCGCCTTTGGACCTTATAAGTGTTTAACCATGCAACAGTTAATGTTGTTGACGGATATTGTGATGCATAACTAAATACTTATAAGGTCCCAAAAGCTAGACCTATTGGCTATGACAAAGCTTGTTTAAGGGATGCCTGGGATGAATTGATAGCCAGTCCAACATCCTCACATGTAGGAAATAGAGGTCGGACTTGAAAACTGAATCAACGGATCCAGATATACGGAATGAGCTGGTTGTCGCCGAAGTATATTTCCAGTAGACTTAGAACTACACAGTCTTTATAGAATATCATCAAATCAGATAGTGAACTAAATGATTGAGCTGCAATTTAAACTGTGTATAGAAAATTGAAGTTAACGACATGTTATTCATTTTTACGTAATGTTTGTTGTTATGTTTAGCCACCTTTTTTAATGATTTTTTAATTAAAATTAAATAATATTTTTGCGAATTCTCTTGGTACATTGAGTTGTTTGCTTTTAACAATGTCTACTTGAAGGTCTGTTATCAGATTTGTTAGACCTGTATGTTGCCTAGCTATTCATTATAACATATATTACGACAGCCCGCCCTTTTTAGGTCGAGCAGACCTACCCTCAATGCGTGAGCATTGAAGGTGTCTGCTTCAGACCTATTGTGGCCCATATTTCGGAATGTGGACAGCTACCAGACGCGCGCTTTGACGATGTCAGTTTTCACCTCGGGAGCGCGCGTCTGAGCTGCGCTTGCGCGGAGCAAAGCCCTTGCTCACACACAGACACAGGCAGCCCCCACCTCTCTGCATGCACGCACTCACACACACACACACACAGGCGCGCGCATGCACACGCAGGCATACGGCACACATACTGGCACACGGCACACTATCCCCTGCCTCGCATTCTCTCTCAATCACACACAGTCAAGCATGCGCACACACATTCCCTCGTGCACACACGCGCGCACACACTCCCCCCCTCCCCTCCCCCACAGGCATACACACAGGCACGCACGGACTTCACATCAGCCCTGGGCCCCACTCACCGACTGCGCTCTTCCGGCGGGGCTCCTCTCGCGCTCCGCTCCTCACGGCGCGGCGCGTCTCGTCTCCTCTTCTGAATCGGGGCTCCCTCAGGTCAGAGGAGCCCCGCAACAGGCGCCACACTCCTCCTTCTCCCCGGCCCCCTCCTGGGGACCTGGGCTACCCCGGACCGGCAGGGCGCTCCATGCGCCGGCATGCCTTTTCACGGACTTCGGGAGGCGGGACTTCCGGTCAGCCGCGAGCGGATTGGCCGGCCGGCCAAGAGCTTCCGGGTCGCCGCGGGCAGCGCGGCGGCACCCTCCCTATCACTATAAGGGCAAGGTCTCTGCTCTTATTGAACTATGAAGCAGCCCGTGGATTTATTTTTGAATTTCAAGCCTGCTAATTAAATTGCTTAGGCGTTGGGCATCCATTAACTCACGTAGTTATACTTTTTTTTTACCATTTATAACTCTTCATATGAAAACGCTTTTTACATAATCTGTATTAGTTTTGAAGTATAATTATATATACGGCCCGCTTCTTCCCACAGTGCCTTAAAATAGGTTATAACAGGGGTCTTATCTTGTTATGCAGTGAAGTCACACAAATACAACCTCTGGGGCCTATTTTTCTTACACTGTTCTTTGGCCTCTCAACTAATGTTGATGCAGATAACGTAGCTAATTTGTTTTAGCATATAAAACATTCATGGCTTAATTTTATTAATTCTGCTTCAAGGCAAGTTACCCTATTGTGGAGCAATGTGTGTCTACCGCTCTGGTTCTACATACCTTATTAAGCCTGCTTTCAGAGCAATGCCAGAAATTGCAATTTGTGTCAGGTGCCCCACAAGTCTTACCTTTGCTTGTGGTGCGATTCCGCCGAGACGACAAGAGCACCCGTCCCTGTACCCACCTGACCCTCGTGGAAGGAGATCCACAGTAGGGATTAGATGGACGCAGGGATGGGAGCCAGGGTGTAGGGTAAGAAAAGCTTGGGGCTGGCGGGGAGTTCCGGAGTTAACTGGAAACCAAGAAAGAAAGAACACGGTTACGGACAGACCCAAAAAGGAACCACCCCCCACACACACACACAGACTGAGCAACCGTCTGTGAACTCACCAATGTTTCCAGGAAGGCAGGACCTCAGATATGTTCAGCTCCGAAGAGTAAAGGCGAGGGTTCCAGAGTTCAATCTAAATAATGCGCTCCTGTGCGTATCACAAAAGCTATAACAAAGAAAAGCGCTCCTGCGCGTTGCACCCAAAGTACACAAATGAAAGCGCTCCTGCGCGATGCACCCAAAGTACACAAATGAAAGCGCTCCTGCGCGATGCACCCAAAGTACTAATTAATCACTTAACCCAAAAATGCAGGTCGAGCTGTTTCCCTATGAAAGCGCTCCTGCGCGATGGGAAGCTGATACCAGTCCGGGAAGAACCCAGGTGAAGAGTTACTAGGCGCTCCTGCCAGCGCTGTCTCAGGATACCGGGTTGCGCTCCAGCGCGGTTTGTCTCCAGAGGAGACGAAAAAAGGTCTTGCAGGTTCAGGACAACGGGACTGCAGTAAGGGTTCAGGACAACGGGACTGCAGTGAGGTTTCAGTAATCCGAAGCGCCAATCCGGCGGGAAACGCGATGTTTAAGCGTTTTCCCCCGGAAGCGCTTCTGTGCTGTGTATTCCGGGACTAGACCTGGTACTCAACTTCCGGCTGGAAGTGAGTATTCCGGCCGCCCGTGTGTGTCTGTGGGGAATGGCCGGCCGCGGCAATGCCGCAAACCGTGACAATTTGTGAGTGGGTTAAGGATCTTCAAATAGGTAACAGTGTATGGGAAGACCTTTCAGTAAATATAGATTGGATGTTGCTGTCCATTCCTCCCCAGTCGTCACCCACTCACCCTCACATCCCCTCACCCTCACATCCCCTCACCCTCACACCCCCTCACCCTCACTCACACACTCATCACACACCCTTTCACCCTCACACACCCTCTCACCCTCACCCTCCCTCTCACCCACCCTCACCCACCCACCCTCACACCCCCTTACCCTCACACACCCTCAACCCCTCACAACCCCCTCACTCTCACACACCCTCACTCTCACACCCCCTCACTCTCACACCCCCTCACCCTCACACGCCCTCACTCTCACACACCCTCACCCTCACACACCCTCACCCTCACACACCCTCACCCACCCTCACCCTCACAAACCCTCACTCACCTTCTCACCCTCACTCACCCTCACACACCCTCACCCCCTCACCCTCACACACATCCGCACACACCCTCTCACCCTCACACACATCCTCACACAACCTCTCACCCTCACACACCCGCACCCACCTCACCCTCACACACCCTCACCCTCACACACCCGCATCCTCACTCACCCTCACCCCTGTCACCCCTGTCACCCCCCTCACCCTCTCACCCTCACAACCCCACACCCTCACCACCCCATACCCTCACAACCCCACACCCTCCCCCTCACACCCTTGCACCCCTCACCCACACTCTCACCCTCACACCCCCCTCACCCTCACACCCCCTCACCCTCACACCCCCTCACCCCCTCACCCTCACACATCCTCACCCTCACACACCCTTACTCACCCTCACCCCCCCTCACCCTCACACACCCTCACCCCCTCACCCTCACACACCCTCACCCCCTCTCACCCTCACACCCCCCTCACCCTCACACCCCCTCACCCTCACACAACCTCACCCTCACACACCCTCACCCCCCCACCCTCACACACCCTCACACCCCCTCACTCACCCTCACACCCCCTCACCCTCACACACCCTCACCCCCTCTCACCCTCACACCCCCTCACCCTCACACACCCCCTCACCCCTCTCACCTTCACACCCCCTCACCCTCACACCCCCTCACCCTCACACCCCCTCACCCTCACAAAATCACTATGTGCTACCACAGCATCACTGAACGCCACAGCATCACTCGTTTGCCATCACAACATCACTCAGCGCCACCACATCATCAATCTCTTCGACCATTCAACAACACCTGGTTCAAATATGCTCTCAATGTTTGAAGCTTTATTACAAATGTAACAAAAACATGTTAATATTTCACTTCTGTTCTTGGAATTTCGCCACAATAAAATACACTGAACATAATCTTCACAAAAGTTATTTACAAAACTTTAAGCTATTGCCATTATAAATTACAATAACTTTTATTTAATTATTAACTATTAAAAAAAAATAAAAGCCATTGTTATTTGTAATATCAATACATGTAAGTCACGTAAATACAACACATATTGCATTACAAATGCTATAGGTGTCACATTTGCGAAAGTTATAACTATTGGCATTGTAAATGACAAAGCTATTAATTTAGTTATTTTCAAAAACAAAATATAAATAAAAAAATTGTCATTTACAATACCAATAGCTCAAACTTTCCTAATGCGAGACCTATTGCATTGCAAATGCTTGTTATTACTGCTATGCGATCTGCCAAGGACAACGGCAAGCAGGCCCATCAGTCAATCTGCTACATGACCTGGTATATGCCCTACCATAGCTCTCCTTGATCACAACCTCAGGGTCTCGGTGTACCCATACCCCTAAATATTTGACTGGTTCTACGGACCATACCAATGGGTATTCTACCTGGGGTGAATCCGTAGCTAGCGTCAAGGGAATGATTACAGATTTCTCCCAATTTATTTGAAGTCCAAAATAGGCCAAATGTAATATATTCCCATATAATCTGGGATAAAAAGTGCTGTAGCTCGCGAACAAACCGGACCATGTTGTCCGAGTAGGGATATCCCAACCGGCCGGTTAAAAAGGAGGGCAGCTGCCCCTATGACATTGCTGGATTTTGCATGCTAGAGGCTCCAAAACGATGGCAAAAAGAAGAGGGGACAGGGGACGGTCTAGCGTGGTGCCACGTTTTATGTTACATGGCTCCAATGTGAGCCCGCCCACTCGAACTCTTGCTGAGGCATCAGTGTAGAGGATTTGTATCCAGCGAGTTAAAACAGGGGGGAATCCTATTCTATGTAGTATATGTATCATGTATCTCCACTCTATAGATTCAAACGCTTTTGCAGTGTCCAGTAGAACTCCAGCAGCCAACAAGTCAGGATTAAGCACATGGAACATAGCGAAGATAGTGCGCAAATTGTGGGAAGTAGAACATTCTGGGATAAACTGGATTGGTCCGGAAACACTAGAAGTCACATCAAGGGCTGTATTTTAGTGGCTAGAATCTTTGCTAAAAAATTTTCAGCCAAAATTATCAATGATAATGGGCGATAAGAGTCACATCGCGTAGGAGGTTTATCTTTCTTTAGGAGGGTGATAATGAGGGCCTGACGTAAAGAAGGAGGGAGAGTCCCTGACTCATGGGCCTCTGCATACATTTCTAGCAAATGTGGTAAAAGTAGGTCTGCATAAGCCTTATAAACCCGGCCGTTAGGCCATTTGGCCCAGGAGCTTTGTTATTTGGCAGAGATAAAATAGCTTCCTTAACATTGTCTTCATCAATGGGCTGACTTAAATATATTCTGTGAACGTCTGATAGCCATGCACAGGCTGTGTCATCTAGATAGACGTTCATAGCAGACTCATCCATCCCACCCCGTACGGTATATATAGTTGAATAAAATCGCTGGAATTTCTCCACTATAGCATGTGGGGTATAATGCGTCTCCCCGTCTGCAGCAATGATGTGGTCAATTGGGGGCTATCAATCCTATTGCGCAGTCTTTCAGCTAGGTTTTTGCCCGGTCTCTCGCCCTCGCTATAAGCCCTGGCCATGTGACGCTTGAATAAATACTTCACTTCTGTATCTTCTAAAGGCTTATATTCCTCAACTTGCTCATGAATTTGGGCTAGTATTTCCGTGGCTGGTGTGCTCTGGTATTGGTTCTCGAGTGCCTCCAACGTTTTCTCATCTTATCCAACTGACCTCTAATGTCCCTAAGGATCCCCACTGAGGTACCTATACACACACCTCTAATCGTCACCTTAAAGGCTTCCCACAGGGTCACCTGGCTTTCCACTGAACCCATATTAAATTCAAAATATTGTATAATAGCAGTTCTGAGAGTCTCGGTGCAGATCGGATCTAGTAGCGCATCTGCTCTAAATCTCCACGTAAATGGGCGGTGCGGATTAGCAGGAATAGGAATTTCAAGGACAACAGTGCTGTGGTCAGATAAAGCCCGCGGGAGTGTGTGAACTCCCTCTACCCACCCACTGGCTGCATAATTGAGTTGCCAGTAGTCTAACAGAGACCAACAGTTAAACGCCGGAGTTATGTGTGTACCTTCCAAGACTTCCTCATTACGCAGTCGCCAGACGTCCAGCAGACCCATATCTAACATAACATCCCTTATACATTGTGCAACTCTAATCGTGCGTGCCCTTGCCGGGTTAGATTTATATACTTTGGGGTTGAAATGGGTATTGAAATCGCCACCCCATATGATTTCAGCCTCCGGCCAAGTGCACAGTACATTGAACATTTGCAAAAAAGGTGCTGTGCCGTCCACTACAGGACAATACATATTGACCACTGTCACCAGCGCCATCCCCAGCTTGCCCTGCACCATAGCCCAGCGGCCCTCAGTTTCTACACAGGTCTGTAAAGCCTTGAACGGCACTCCATTTTTAATGAGAATTTTTTATTTGTATTTATTATTAATCTTGTAGAGCACGAACAGCTACCCGTGAGGGTTTCCCGGCGCTGATTGACAGTATAGCATAGTAATCCGGAGGGAGTTATTGCGCAAAAGCCAGGTCTTAACGGCTTTGCGGCTTTCCGGAGAGAGTTATTGAGCAAAAAGCCAGGTCTTAACGGCTTTGCGGAAGCGAAGATGGCAATGCTCCACTCGTAGGTCCGAAGGAAGAGAATTCCAAAGTCTGGGTCCTAGTACAGAAAAGGAACGGCCACCCACTCTGGTGAGCCTAAACTTAGGCACACAGAAAAGATGTTGGGAGGAGGAACGGAGGGAGCGTGCGGGAACATAGGGTTTGACAAGAGATTGGAGATAGGTGGGGGCAACTTCAATTTTTATCTTGTGCATAAAGCATAGTGCCTTGAATTTAACTCGTTTATCAAGGTTGAGCCAATGGAGTTGTTTGATGCGTTCGGTAATTGGATCATATTTTCGACATCCACACAGAAGCCGAGCAGCGGCATTCTGGACTAGTTGGAGACGGCGCATGACCGCCCTGGTCGCCCCCAGATAGAGCACATTACTGTAGTCCAATCTAGAGGTCACCAGCGCCGTCACAACAGATCTCTGGGTGTCAGAAGGCAGGATCCAAAAGATTTTTCGCAGCCATCTAAGGATGGTAAAGTAGGTGGCTGCAACTTTATTAGCCTGATCCTTCATCGATAGCTCCCTATCGATAATGACCCCGAGATTTCTCGCTCGTTCCGATGGAATGGGTAAGTCTCCCATAGTTGACGGCCAATGTCTCGAACTCCATAGGTCAGGCTTATTACCGAAGACGAGCACCTCCGTCTTATCGCTGTTGAGCTTAAGAAAATTACAGCTCATCCAGCGGGAGATGTCCCTAAGACCTGATTGTAAAGAAGAAGGTGATGAAGGGTCGGCTTGGGATAGGGAAAACACAATCTGTGAATCATCGGCGTAAGTAAAAAGATTAAGACCAGAGTGATAAGCAACATGTGCTAAAGGGACAACATAAAGATTGAAGAGAAGAGGACTTAGGATAGAACCTTGGGGGACACCATGTGGAGAAAGATAAGTGTTGGAGGTGGAAGTATTGGAAAAAATTTGAAAAGTCCGGTCAGTAAGAAAGGACGAAAGCCAATGCAAGGCTTTGTCACATATACCAAAAGAGGCAAGGCTACTGAGAAGGATACTGTGCGAGACAGTATCGAAGGCTGCACTGAGATCGAGCAAAATCAGTGCAGCCGTTTCACCTCGATCGAGTAGTTGGCGAATATTCTCAGTTACTCCTAAGAGAGTGGTTTCAGTGGAGAAGCCTTGACGGAAGCCTGACTGGGAGGGATGAAGGAGATTGTTGGTGACAACAAAGCGAGATAGATGTAAATAAATATGCCGTTCCAAAATTTTCGAAAATGCCGGCAGCAGCGAGATGGGACGGAAGTTGGCAGTAACATTTGGATCAGCAGTGGGTTTCTTAAGAAGTGGGGTCACCATTGCATGCTTTCAGCTCTGAGGGACCGTGGCTGAATCAAGAGAAGCATTTAGCAAAGTACAGATTACATCTAGTTGAGAAAACTCAAGTTGACGTAAGACCGAAATGGGTAAGGGGTCCATGGGTGAGCCAGACTTAATATTGTTTAAAATTTCCAAAAGGGTAGCGGGTACAAGATTTGGCCAAGTCTGCAATGAGGCCGGGGGAGGGCAAGGAGTGGTGAGGGATGGAAATACGCTAACGACGGATTTCTCCTGGGCTGCTATGTCTTTATAAATATTATCAATTTTAGATGTGAAGTATTGGGCAAGTTCATCACATTTCGTGTTGGAGAGAGGAGGGTGTATAGCAACTGTCTGTGAACCAGCAAGGTCTTTTACCACCTTAAATAGAACGTTGGACTTATTCATGGCTACTGTAATCAAGTTGTTGACATAGGTAGCTCTGGTGTGAGCACAGGCCTTGTGGTAAAGTTTCAGTTCAGCTTTATACGTAAGCCCAGCAGCGATGGAATAGTCTTTCCTCCAGGTTCGCTCAAGTCTTTTGCATTGAGATTTATGAACACGGAGGGTTTCATTGTACCATGGGGCAGGGGAATTGTGGACAGTATTTTTCTTATTTGTGAGAGGGAGGCAAGTATTTATAGCCTCAGAGAGCCAGGAATTTACCAAGTTGGCAGATGCGTTTATGTTGTCTAAATTGAGTGGGTATTTAGACATGAGATCATACAGAGTTTTATTGAAAGCGGCTATGTCCAGATTTTTCCAAACTCTCTTTTTAAGATTCATAGCAGGATTAGCTGTAGTCTGTGTTTTGTTATTTGTTATAGTAAATTTAACAAGATAATGATCAGACCAGGAGACAGGCAAGGCAGGAAAACATATTATATGTGAGGAATTTGAGAAAATAGGATCTAAGAGATGTCCACCCTTATGGGTAGGACCCTTGTTGAGTAAAATTAAATTCATGGCGGCAAGATCAGTAATGCAATTATCAGCAGAATGATCATTAGGGTTATCCAAATGTAAATTTAGGTCACCAATAACCAGAAAGTTACTGGAAGAAATAAGCACAGATGAAATATAGTCCAAAAACTGGGTATACCAAGAATTTACCGTGCCCGGAGGACAATACATTAGGAGCCCTGTGAGAGTATAATTGGGATTTAAAGTAAGCTTGGGGGCGTGGCCAAGATGGCGGTGTGAGAGGATGTGCCTCTCTGAGCTCCCGCCGCCGGTCACTGCATCTAGCACTATCACAGCACCTGCCCGGCCGAGAGTGACCCCAGGGAGCCCCTGGTGCCGGCGCCTACCCTGCGACGACCTTCAGGACCGGAGCTGCGACCGGAGGCGGCCTGACCCTTGCGGCGTTCGGCCGCGGACACTGCGGAGAGTGAGGCCTAGCGCGCCCCACGAGACCAGGGCACGGCTGAGAGTGAGGCCGAGGAGGGCGGAGCCACGGAGCCGCCGGGGATCGCCTGAGGCAGGTACAGACTGAGGCGGCGGGTCCGGCCCGCACGGAGCCGTGCGAGGCTCCCCACGACTTCACGTGGGAGCTTCTGCGGACCTGCCGCCCCGTTCCAGATCGGCGCGCACACTGCCCGGGCGGCTACCGGCTCCTGCCGCCGGGCCTGGCGGAGCCACCTGGAGGACCTGAGCGAGCCCCAGAAACCGGCCGCGAGGCCCCTGCAGCACTTCACGGCGGAGGAGAGAGGTACGGGGGGGTGAGACAGTGACACCGGGCCCCCCCCCCCCTCGCACGTCGCCTGCATCCCGGCGCGCCTGGCAGGAGAGGAGTTGGCGCCGCAGCGCGGACCCCGACGGCGGCCCGCCATTTATGACGGCTGGTACCCGGGGCCGCGGTGGAGCGCCGCCTGGAGGACTCGTGTGAGCCCCTGAGACCCGCAGCACAGCCCTGGGACCCGCAGCACGGCCCTGAGACCCGCAACCCAGCACGGCGAGGTAGAAGTACGGGGGGGGGGGTGTGACAGTGTCGCCGGGCCCGCCCCCTTTTGCACAACCGCCATCGTAGGCGACCAGGCGCCGAGGCCGCGGTGGACCGCGGCTTAGACCGGGTACGGGTCCTGCTACCTCCCTGCCCACCCTCTCGTGCAGCGGCCCTGAGCGCCCGCGCCCGCACCTACCCGGGAGGCACACGGGGGCTGCGTCGGGGGGGCACACCGAGAGAGGGGCCATTCAGCAGCACACAGAGCCCGCCTGCACGAGGAGCCCGACCAAGAGCCCGACCCTGTCCTCTCGCTCGCCCCGTGGGCCTAGGCGGCGACCCAGGCACCTACCCGGGCACTGGCCTGGGGACGTTCCTGGACACCATAGCGAGCGGAGGGCCCCGTCCCCCGGCGCAGCTCCGGCCTGAGTGTATCACGCTACGCAGGAAGCGCCGGTCATCCCAGCCCGGAGGGTCTTCCCCGAGGCCCAGGGGCCTACCCGCGGCCAGCAGAGGAGGTGGTCGACGGCCGCGGCTGGGGGCCCCGGGGGGGCATGTCTGGCGGGAGGACCAAGAAAGACCGCACCATAAAGGACCTCTTCACCCCCACCACCATGGGGAAGCGGAATGGACAAGCGGGGCCTAATCCCCGGGGTGACGCAGAGAAGAAGGTGGAGGCCGCATCGCCCTCCAGAGGAACGGACCCTGAGGGCCCGGTCACGCGGTCCTTCCTGGAATCCCTGTTCTCCAGTTTGCGGGAAGACATCCATGCCCTAAAGAAGGAGCTTCAGGACGAGATCAAGGAGGTCCGCCGCGATACCGACGCCATAGGGGAAAGGGTGGCGGACCTGGAGGCGAAAAGTGATACACGAGACACCGAAATTGAGGCCCTAAGGCAGGAACTGGCCCGCATCCATGACCAACAGGTGGATCTCCAAACGCATGCCGAGGATCTGGAGAATCGCTCCAGGCGGCATAACATCAGGATCAGAGGAGTACAACTGTCCCCGGACACGGAAGACCTCTTTCAGTTCACGCGGGGCCTCTTCAACCACATCCTGGGCCGACAGGCAGACGCCCCCTTGCGACTGGACAGAGCCCACCGGACGGGTCCGCCGAGGGCCGGCGCTGCTCACCCGGCGGACATCCTGGTGTGTGTACAGGACTACAGAACGAAGGAGGAGATCCTGAGCAAGGCCCGCCAGTTGGACAAGATCACCTTTGGCGACCACTCGCCGACGTTGTACCAGGATCTGGCCGCACTTACACTGGAGAAGCGGCGCACCTTTCGGCCAGTGACAGCGGAACTGAGAAAAGGCAACATCTCCTATAGCTGGGGGCACCCTTTCCGCTTGGTGTTCCGGCTAGGCAATGTACTTCACCAGCCGCGTTCCCTCAGGGACGCTTGCCGCGTACTGGGACTTGACGAGCCGGCGGTCGACGACGGCCCACTGGGTGAAGGGGCCCCCAACGAGGCGACCCCAGGACGCTGGCAACAGCAACGCCGCAGACGCAAACCGAGGCGCCCCGCGGCTACTGAGATAGAGGAGGGGCAGCGGGCTGCGGGCTGCGGTGGAAACCGTGGCGCAGGGCCTGGCGCAAACGAACAATGGCTGACCGCTGAGAGGGAACCGCACTAGTTCCACAGGACTTGGCCGGGTCGGGCCAGACCAGTCCGGCGGCGGGGGCGAAGGTAGAGTGCTTGTTGGCCTTCCCGGATGGAGACTCTGACTCTTCGCCTACAGCGGAGTGCTAGGGGAGGACCGACCTGCTCGCACTGCTGCCACTGCTTCCATTCTACGGACGTACTCTACCACGGGTCCAGTGGCCTTGAGACTGGACCTTGGACAATGTTGGACCTCATTTCTTTACCAGTTGGAGGGGAGAGTTGGGGGGTGATGCAGGAAGGGGGGGAGGGGCGGGAAGGAGTTGCTCCTAGGGAGAGGGGGACCCGGGAGAAGGGGGTCGCTCCAGTTGAGCTGAGGTTGGGGGGGGCAGTTGGGGATGGGGGGGTGTTGGGGGAGGTGGGGGAGGGGCGGGTGGGCTCTCCTCGTCCAGGGGACTCTGACATCACGGTAGGAGTCGGTAGGACTCCCTGCGCAGCGTCTCTTGCAGCCTGTTGGTCTATGGCGGCCACCTCCGGGTGGGGATTGGCATCTTCCTTATTACCCCAGACATGACACGTCACCTAACAGTGCTTTCGCTTAATGTGCGGGGTCTTAATAGTCCGAACAAGCGCAAAGCGATTCTCTCCTGTCTCGAGCGCTCCAAGGCGGATATCTGCCTACTCCAGGAAACACACCTTGTTCGCGGCGATCAGCATAGACTCAAATCACGCGCCTTTCCCTGGCAGTTCTTCTCCTCCTCCCCGAAGAAAGCAGCAGGGGTGGCGATTCTAGTGGCTAAGTCCTTCGAGGGGAGGGTCCTCCAGAAAGAAGCGGAAATTAGAGGGCGACTTTTGCTTTACAGCTTCCAGATTGCAGGCCATACCTTGCTGGTGGGTTCAGTCTATGGCCCGAACGAGGGACAGGAAGGATTCTTACATACGGCACTAGAGACCGCTACATCCACCACACACACGCACTTGCTGTTGGGGGGAGACCTTAACATTGTTTTTCACAACACGGCAGACCGCTCAGGCCAGAGATCCGGGCAGGTGGGAGCACTCACTGCAGCAGGACACGCGCATGTGGCAGACTTGGGCCTTATAGATTTATGGCGACACACGCACCCCCAGACCATAGCATACACGTACTACTCGGCGGCGCACAAGACGTATGCGAGGCTGGATTATTTCCTGTGCTCCTCTCAACTAGCGCTGCAGGTCGAGGAGGTGGAGATACTGCCAGCCGCGCTCTCGGATCATTCCCCAGTGGTAACGACACTTCGTATGGGCGCCATGCCAGCTCCGCAACGACACTGGAGGCTGCGAGACGGCCTCTTGCAGTTGCCCGACACCCAAACCCGCCTCACAGCTGCGATTGACCACTTTTTGGAGCACAACGCCAATGATGACACTTCGAAGGCCACTCAGTGGGCAGCCCTTAAGGCGGTCCTCCGCGGGGAACTCATCTCCATAGCCACAGCCAACAACAGGGACAGGGCGCTGAAGCGTGCCGAGCTTACACAACGGGTGGCGGAACTAGAACAGATGCACCAACGCACGGGGGCGGCGAGGGCATGGCGCCAATTATGCGCCGAGCGGAAAATGTTAGCAGCTTTGGATCAAGATGTAGCGGAATACGCCGCTATGCGCCTTAAGCACGCCTATTACACCGGAGGCGACCGATGCGGGAAGCTTCTGGCAAGTAGACTACGGGCGCAAACCCAACGGCAGCAGGTGCGCTCCCTCTTGTCGGCTGATGGCAGCCAGATCACGGAAGACGCGGCGATTGCGACAACCTTTGGCAACTTTTATGCGGCGCTATACGATGCGGACCACCTGGACCCACTTGCCGGCCCGGCCTACCTGCAGGGTGCGGAGCTCCCCTCCCTCAACCAGGCCCAAGCGGACTTTCTGGAACGGCCCATTGGCCTGGAGGAAGTCATCTCTGCTATTGCCCGCCTCAAGGTGGGGAAATCCCCGGGACCCGATGGCTATACCGCGGCCTTCTACAAGACCTTTTGCCAGCAGCTTGCCCCCCTCTTGCGCGACCTGTTTAACACCTTTGACACGCCTGGTGCCATCCACCCGGACCTGCTGGAGGCGTCCATCTCTGTCATTCCCAAACCGGGCCGCGACCCAGCGACGTGTAGCTCATACAGGCCCATCTCGCTGCTGAATGTAGACTTGAAGCTCTACACAGGCATTCTGGCGGGCCGCATTGCACCATACATGCAGCAGCTGGTAGACCCTGACCAAGCGGGCTTTATCCCCCAACGGCAGACCAGCGACAACACCAGGCAAGTGCTGCACCTCATTGAGGCCGGGTCGCGCACTAAACCGGGCTGCATGCTCCTCACCATCGATGCGGAGAAAGCATTCGACAGAGTGCACTGGCCCTACCTCGACCAGGTTCTCCGCCACTTCGGATTTGGGGAGAAACTCCGCCACCGCATCTTCAATTGCTATCGCCGGCCCAACGCCACGGTCAGGGTGAACGGTCATACCTCCCCGAGATTCGACATAGGCAGAGGCACGCGTCAGGGCTGCCCCCTGTCGCCGCTTCTATTCGCTCTATATATGGAGCCGATGGCTCAGAGGGTGCGGCAGCATGCGCTCATATCTGGTATCAAATTTGGTGCTGACACGCATAAGATCAGCCTGTACGCTGATGACGTCTTGCTGTCCCTTACCGACCCCATGCAATCCCTGCGTGCTCTCTTTGTGGAGCTCCACACCTTTGCCCTGGCCTCGGGTTTTAAAATCAACGAAGCCAAATCTGAAGCCCTGAACATCTCCCTGAGCCCCGACGTGGTGGCCGAGATTAGATCGGAATTCAAGATACAGTGGTCGGACGCAACCGTCCCGTACCTGGGCGTTCGCCTGGCTCCTACTGCCAGGGGTACTGCGCGAGTCAATTACGAGGCCCTCACACTCAAACTTCGGGAGCAGCTCCAGCGTTGGAAGCCGCTTACACTGTCATGGCTGGGCAGAATTGCCGCAGTCAAAATGACACTGCTGCCGCAGATCCTGTATCTGTTTCAGACGCTCCCCTTGAACCCCCCGAAAGGTTGGCTCCAACAAACCCAATCGGAACTGTCACGGTTCATTTGGAACGGCCGGCGACCTAGGTTTAAGCACACCCTCGCCACTCTGCCCCCGGCGAACGGGGGGGTCGGCGTGCCCGACCTCACCCTGTACTTTCAGGCAGCACAGCTGCGCACCTTCGTGGAATGGTTCCAGCTGGAGTCCGGCAAACACTGGCTCTTCCTGGACCAGGCAGTGGCCGGCCGTACCCTCCAGGGCGTGCCTTTCCTACCACGCCGACACCGTCCCCCTAACCTGTACGCCTCTGAAATCACTAGCACCGCCCTGCGAGTGTGGGACAGAGTGGCCGTGGCCAAGGGGCTGACCACCTTCCCCTCACCTATGACTCCCATCTTTGAGAACCCAGACTTCTCGCCGGGCTTGGACCCCGGAGCATTCACGACGTGGCGGACGACGCCCTGTAGAGCGGCGGGACACATGTTCGACGTCAAGGGGGTCCTCCCGTTCCAGCAGGTCAAGGCGGACTACGGCGTGGCCGAATCGGAACGCTTGCAATACCTGCAGGTGCGCCACTGGGTGCTCCACCCCTCGATCCAGCCCGGGGCCCAACGGCACCTCACACCCTACGAACGGTGGCTGCTGACGCGCACCTCGGACAAGAAATTGATCTCAGACCTTAATCAGCAGCTACTTCTCACTCAGGCACACACGTACAACGCGGGTCAAGTCCGGTGGGAAAGGGACCTGGGGAGGCAGCTCACTAGGAAAGAGTGGGAGGGGTGTACCATAGGGCCAGACACTCGGCGCACCACACCGGGCTTACCGAGACATTGACTAAGGTAGCCACATATTGGTACCACACCCCTGAGAGACTACATCAATGGGATGCCCGAATAAGTGACAGATGCTGGAGGGGGTGTGGGGAACTAGGGACATTGGAACACCTGCTATGGAGCTGTGAGGCGCTGCGCCCCTATTGGGACCCTATCCTGGACCTTATTGATGCACACCTGGACACACAGCTGCCGCGCTTCCCAGCATACATTATTCCAGGCCTCCCAAACGCCCTCATGTACCCTCTGAAATCCTGGAGAGGACGCTTGATCGCGCTTGCGCTTGGAGCTGCGGTCCAAAACATTGTGGCCCACTGGAGAGCAATTCAGGCTCCGCAGCAATTGGGGTGGCTTCACCGGCTCTGGGCGATCCTGGGAATGGAGAAACTGTCACTGGCGGCAGCAGGGAGGGGGGCGGACTTTGCGGAACTCTGGCGGCCATTCCTCGCCTTGCTTACCGGGGAGTTTCGGGAGGTGAGCTGCCCACGCTACCTGCGCCTGTTACGCCTGGCAGAAACACCTCTCCCAGACCCCAAGACGCACGCCCGTAAGCGCAAGGGCCCTGCGCGCGCAGCACCACCTGATTGTTAATAGTGGACCACAACCGATAGACTAATCCCGGAAATGGACAAGGAGAGGGGAGGGTTAGGGTGGGAAGGGTAGGGGGGTTGTTTACAGTTCTTTGTTTCTTAAATTGCACTAGCACTGCTCAGCTTGCACCGTTGTAGCACCTCTTATGACGCGGCCGGCCCAGCTGGGTTGTAGGCGGCTTGCTGTGTTAACAGATGATGTACCCGCTGGCCTCGTGTTGGGTGTCAGAGGGGTCGCTGACCTAGGCCTCCCTGGAGTGGTGACGGCCCCTACAGATGTCTCGGAGGTGCATTTCATTGCCTATGCTCAATAAAATATTTAATACATAAAGTAAGCTTGAAAAACAGAGCATCACATCCGTTCAAAGTGATAGGGTCCGAATGACACTGATATTTTTTATTAAAAATGATCGCCACACCACCCCCGTCCTTCTGGGACGGTCATTGCGAACAATGGCATAGTCAGTGGGCAACGCTTCGGCGATGTCAGGGCCGGAGCTATCATGAAGCCAGGATTCAGTGATGAATAATACGTCCGGCGCTTCATCAATAAGCAAATCGAAAATGTTGCGCTTATGTTTAGGCAAAGAACGACAATTATGACTAATGAATGTAAATCCAGGAGGAGAAGGAATAGTCACTATTTGACGTTAACTATTGCATGATAGAGGAGTATTTAGCAAAAATGGGCAGTCAGGGCAGTGCTGAGGAAAACGGTCAAGCATGTCAAATGAATGCATTTCATGCGTACTAGGAGGTCTTAAGTCGAGTAATTGTCTGCTAGTGTAAAAGTGAGGCACCGTAGGAAAAGAGCCAGGGGTTTTGGCCCCGGGGCCCGGTTGGGCGCGGACGGGCGCAGACGGGCACGCCTTTGGCGCGCCTTCGGCGCGCCCGCTGCGCCCGCCCGCTGCGCGGATGGGAAATGACACACATTTATACAGGAGGAGGGTGGGAGGGTCTGAGAGCCTAGACCGCGATCCCTGCACCTCCCTAAGATGGCGGCTGACCCCCGGCTCGAGCCGCGACAGCGTGAAATCGGCTGTGCGGTCAGAGGTGGGTAGCGGGAACAAAGTGAAAATGTGCAAATTTAGCTAAAGTTTAAAAATGGGAATTAAAATATACCAGTAAGCACACACATCAAACACATTAGAATTTCCCGGCTTTTCGCCTCAGGAAAACACGCTGGTAGCAATCACCGAGCAGTGCTGAAGAAGCTGTTTAAATACCCGGGAGGGCGGGAGGGTCTGAGAGCCTAGACCGCGATCCCTGCACCTCCCTAAGATGGCGGCTGACCCCGGCTCGAGCCGCGACAGCGTGAAATCGGCTGTGCGGTCAGAGGTGGGTAGCGGGAACAAAGTGAAAATGTGCAAATTTAGCTAAAGTTTAAAAATGGGAATTAAAATACACCAGTAAGCACACACATCAAACACATTAGAATTTCCCGGCTTTTCGCCTCAGGAAAACACGCTGGTAGCAGAGAATAAGGACACCTCTCTCATAGATGGAGTATGTGATGAGGCCAGCCTGTAGGCCGCCCATCTGAATGCCACCTTACCTTCTGTGTGTTTACTCAGGTGGGTCTCCTGCAAGAGAGCAAGCTTCACATCGTGTCTATCCAACTGTGCTAGCACTTGCCTAGTCTTCTTAGGTGTATTTAGACCACGGACATTCCAAGTTATACATTTATACAGTCCCCCCTTCATCTATAGCGGTAGACAAAGCAGCAGATACAGCTTACAATTCCATAACACATGTACACATTGTTATACAAATTATAAGTATCATTGTAGTCCCAATCACAGTACCTGCAACTTATAAAATTAAAACATTTCCTCCCTCCCCCCACCCACTTCAGCATCCCCAATTTGCCAAAGACCTGACCCTCACGTAAGTCCCGTCCCAACAAAAACATCAAACAACATATCAGGTGGGGAATGCCCATCGGGGGTCGTAGCGGCGAAGTCCACTCCCGATCTAGTAGGGAGGGGGCCGCTGATGTATCATCTTGCCCTACTACCTTAGCACCCATAAGCTCAACCATGTAGATATTCTTTCTCATGGCCCAGGACTCCTTACTGCTCAGTCGCCAATGTCCGATGTGTGGGCTGGAGAACTCCACTGCCGCCGCAGAGATCTAACGTGTTCCATCGCCTGCTTAGGATTCGTAAAGATCTTGGCATTATCTGCCTCTCCTATGCGCAACCTCGCCAGATATAGCATAGCATAAGGGATCTGTTCTTTCATCAGTACCTTCTTTACATTTTGTAACTCCTTCCGGGCCGCCTGCTCCTTTGCTGTAAAATCCAGGTAGAACAATAGAACATTGCCCTGATGGTTTATTGTACCCTTTTGTCATGTTATGCGCAGCACGGTATCCCCGTCTCTGAAATTTAGCTGCCTGGAAATTATTGGTCTCGGGGAGCACCAGGTGGAGAGTGCGCCGCTAAGGATCTGTGAGCCCGCTCCACAGTAAAAATGGTCGATAGATTGACAGTGCCAAATGCATCCCGCAACAGCGTCTCCATATCGTACTCCAAGCTCCCCACATTGGTAGTTACTGGAAGGCAAAAAACACTTATGTTGTTGCGCCTGGACTGTGCTTTAATTTCCTCATTTTTTGCTTGGATAACAGCTAGGAGTTTCGTGATGTCAGATGTATTTGCAGCTACCTGTTGTAATTAAGCATGGGCGGAAAATCCGTTCCGCTCAGGGATTTTGTGGATTTTCGGTAAATTCGCAATCCACGAACTCTCGCAAATTTACCGAAAATCCGCAAATTTGCACGCAGCGGATTTTTTTGCTTGGTGATACAATATTGCGGCGTGCGGCGTTCACTTACCATCATTCAGCGTTTGCCGAGTTGTTTTTCTCGATATTTTGCGAGTGCTGCGCCATTTTGGATCTTGCTGCGGGATCCCGCGGGAGTTTGGCGACGCATCGCGAGAGTTCGCAATAGCGAACATGTAGATGTGGCGGGCAGCAACAATCTCGCACTCGCGAAATTACAAAATTTGCAATTTTGCAAACGAGAAATCCACTAGCAGGCAGCATAAACCTTCTGAAAATGATGATTTTTATCAGAATAAATCCTCAGGTTGACATTTGCCTGCACTTTTTTGGATTTGAGGCCTTTTTGACTTTCTTTGGATCACTTTTGGATTAGAAATCAACTTTCGCAAGTAAGTTTGTTTGGGGCATTACAGTTGCTGTTCTGCAGAAAAACGAGTTTTGCAAAACTGAAAGCACTCAGCAGGTGCAAATGTTCACTCATCATTAGTAACCATTCCCTGTAGTGCTTCCTGAGGGGCCCCTCCAGAGTTCAGCTGCCTATGTTTGTTTGTCGCATTACAGTTGCTGTTCTGCAGAAAAACGAGTTTTGCAAAACTGAAAGCACTCAGCAGGTGCAAAAGTTCAAACTCCTCATTAGTTCAGTTGCCTACTTGCAACTATTTTATGACCCCGTTCTGACCTTCACAGCAGGCTCATAGAATAGCTACAAGTAGGTCACAAAGGTCCTGGGAAAAAAATTGCACTGCAACAGAAAGCAAATTACAGATAAGGAAGCAGGTGCCAGACAGGAAGTTTAAATTCAGTGACACATTAATCAACCCCAAATTAATTCATGTCAGTTGAAGCAGGGCAGGTGTGCTTGCTTTCCCCCCCCATAATCTACAGTGATGAATCAGAGGGTGGCAGTGATGTAGCAGAGGGTGGCATGGGTGAGTCAGAGGGTGGCAGTGGTGAAACAGAGGGTGCTGTGAACCTGTGATGATGAACCAGACGTAGAAACAACAAAGTTGCGACCGTTGCGAGCCGACAAGTAAGTTCGCAAAACCCTCACGAAGTGGCAGAAACCCTTGAGAACACAAAAAAAATCTGCGAATTCGCAGATTTTGCGGATTGCGAGTTCGCAAATACGCAAATTCGCAAACGCCAGATTCGCAAAATTCGCCCATTCTTAGTTGTAATCCGTCTTCAGCATCAGTGATGCGCTGTTCCACATCTCCAATCCGTGCCACCTGTTTATCCAATTTTGTGGAAAAATGGTCCATCCTGCCGTTGAGGGCCTCGATTTTGCAATCTATGGCCTGGAGACTTGCTTGAATGACAGCAAGCGATTTCTCAAGTGCTGTGGGGGCCTAGGACGATGAATCTAGCTCCGAATCTGAGGCCGCATTTTGCACAGGTTTGTCGCCCTTTCGCAATTCAAATGTAAGTCGTGGTTGATATTTCTCCGGTTTACCCAGGTGCACACCAGAGTCGGGGTGCACTGTGCAAGCAGAATACAATTCCACTAGCTGTGTAGTGGAGTGTGCAGGCCTAGGATTCTATACAGATGACTGTTATCAATGCAGTGAGATCGTGTATCGCAGTGTTATCCTCTCATGCACCGCCGTGGCATATTCTCCAGTCAGCCGCTACTATGTGCTTCCAATAGTGAGCTTGGAGGTGCCCAAGGCCTGGAAACAGTAATTTCCAGCAGCTGTTTAAATGACTTCCAATATCAATGGATAATAAAGTACCGCACTATTTGTCTCCTCAACAGCAATGACGCCAGCCGTCCCATACACTAATATGCACGCTCACAGAATGGCGGGGGCGCACAGATGAGTGGCCGCGTAGATGAGTGGCCGCATGAGATGGAGGTTTGTAGGTACTCACAGCGCAGTCAGTCTGTGTCTCTGGGCTTAAATGTGACACAGCAAAAGTCTGGCACAGTAATCCTCCATATGCGGCAGCTCTTTCCTGCAGCAGCCCTCCAAAGCCCCCCAATGGCGTTTTCCATGCGCGCCGCAATGAGTTCAGTCTCTCATGGAGCTAATTAGTTAGCAGAATCTCAAGGGTGTCAGCAGGAGGGGGGCCCCAAGATTGTCGGTCCGTCGCACGGGTGGGCTCCGCAGATTAATGATCACCGTCTGCGTGGCCTATACGTGGCGTACCTGCTGGGTCGGCGATCTGGAGCATCCCGGTCTGCTGTATGGGCCCCCCGCTTGCTCACCGCACCAGCTGGTGCAGGTCCTCCTCGTCGCAGGTCACACCCGCTGTTGCCGCCGCACACAGTGCCACTCACATTGTCCTCCAGACTGCCACGATCACTACAACAGATCTCTCCTGCGCAGCCAGGGAGCTCGAAAGTCGACACCCCCGAGGTCACGCGGCCGCCATTACCGCAGGTCCAGGGCACTCCGCTCGCCTTCTAACACCCTCTGGCGCAGCTACACTGGAAAAAAGCACATCGCCAGAGCGCCCATGCAACCAGCAGCAAGCCTCCACAAGGTGTTATAGTGAATGGCTAAGTAGAGGCAGGATTTTTAAAGGATATTATTCGGCAGCCGGCAGAGCAACAGTACAGTGCGGCCATCTTGCCGATCGCCAGGCCATGCCCCCCAAATTTGGCCTACTCTTGAAAAGGTCTGGGGCTGTTTGCAAGTAATTTGGCTTAATTTTGGGAAAGGTCTGGGGCTGAAGCCTGACTCCTTGAACTTGGTGCAGCCTCCGAACTGGAGGGAGCAGTCCTTGAACTGTTTTTATTTGTTGGTGTGATACTTGTCCATTGGGGACAATGCATGTGCCTTATATTAAGATGCCTTGTCTAAGTAAATTGGGGTGTTTTGGATGTTGAGGTTATTGGAAGAAAGCCAGCCTGCGCCTCCAGAGGGTACTCCAAATTGTGAAGTATGTGTCAAACACGGCATTGGCCCTATTATGTTTAGCATGTTATGGAATAAATATATGAGGGACAATGCTGATTGACAGTGGCCGCTTACTGGCACATTTGATGAGCAAAAATTGAATTTCTTGCAGAATAAATTGTTCGCTAAAAGGATCAGCCTGTCAATGTTTCACTCTCTGAGAGTATGGCAGAAGTAAGCACAGCTATGGTGTATGAGAGCAGAGAAAGAAGCCCGGAAGAGGCAGAAACAAACAATAACGCAGAAAGCAATGTCCTATGATAGAGAAAAGATAGAGAATGGCATAGAGTGTGCAGACAAGAAGTTTTCATTGCAGAATGATAAATGGTATGTTAGTAGAGAGGAGGGTGATGCTTTCTTTTAGGAGTTATTTGATTCTCGAGCCTACAATTCCAAAATCTCAGTCTCCGGCACCCGGTGTCGCTCTGCCTAGTATTTGTGTTTCTAGCTCTTCTGCTTCGGCCCTTGCCCTGCCTGTTTCCTATTTACTTTCACAAGTCACAGGGGCGGGAGCCGTTATCTCTCCTATTCTGTCTACTTGCATCGTATCTGCTGCTATGCCCCCTTTTTCTCCTATAGTAATATGGCAAACAAATTGTGGACGGAGGGCTGACAATGCAAACATTCTCCCCCAGTTAAAAGATCTGGGTTTAATCCATTGTTCTTTTGCCCACTTTGCCACCCCAGATTTCACCGAGCCATATGCAAATCAGTCTCAACCCTGTGCCCCATGGGATACAGTCCAGACCAAACTGCCAGGACAGGTACTCCCTGGACCGGAAACAAGCATCCTGGGACCAGTTTCAGTGTATGTCACCCTTCTTCAGCCAGGCTAACTTGAATCCAGTGGCACAGGGAGCAAGGGACCCACGTCTGGGCATACCCATCTCACTTACGGTAAAAAGTATTACAGCAAACAAATGATGGACGGAAGGCAGACAATGCAAACAGTCTCCCCCAGTCAAAAGGTCTGGGTTAAATCCATAGTGTTTTTCCCACTATACCAACCAAGTTTGGACCCAGCCATATGCAAATCAGTCTTGACCCTGGGCCCCATGGGAATAGTCCAGACCGAACTGCCAGGCCAGGTCCTCCCCGGACCGGAAACAAGCGTCCTGGGACCAGTTTCAGGGTATGTCACCCTTCTTCAGCCAGGCTAGCTTGAATCCAGTGGCACAGGGAGCAAGGGACCCATGTCTGGGCATATTCATCCTTCTTAGGCTGAGAAGTATCGCAGCAAACAAATGAATGAAGGAAGGCTGACAATGCAAACATTCTCCCCCGGTCAAAAGATCTGGGTTGAATCCATCATTCTGTTGCCCACTATACCACCCCAGTTTGGACCCAACCATATGCAAATCAGTCTTGACCCTGTGCCCCATGGGTGAAGTCCAGACCGAACTGCCAGGCCAGGTCCTCACTGGAAAGGAAACAAGAACCCTGGGACCGGTTTCAGGGTATGTCACCCTTCTTCAGCCAGGCTAGCTTGAATCCGGTAGCACAGTGAGCAAGGGACCCAAGTCTGGCCAAACCCATCCCACTTAAAGTGAAAAGTATTACAGCAAACAAATGATGGACAGAAGGCTGACAATGCAAACATTCTCCTCCAGTCAAAAAATCGGGGTTAAATCCATTGTTCTTTTGTCCACTATGCCACCCCAGTTTGGACCCAGCCATATGCAAATCAGTCTTGACCCTGTGCCCCATTTGAACAGTCCAGAACGAACTGCCAGGCCAGGTCCTACCTGGACAGGAAGCAAGCATCCTCTGACCCGTTTCTGGGTATGTTACCCTTCTTCAGCCAGGCTAGCTTGTATCCATGGGCACAGAGAGCAGAGGACCCACATCTGGGCATACCCTTCAAATTAGGATAAAAAGTATTACAGCAAAGAAATGATGGACGGAAGGCTGACAATGCAAACATTCTCCCCCAGTCAAAAAATCTGGGTTAAATCAATCATTCTTTTGCCCACTATGCCCCCCCAGTTTGGAACCCTCCATATGCAAATCAGTCTGGACCCTGTGTCCTATGGGAACAGTCCAGACTGAACTGCCAGGCCAGGACGTCCCTGGTCCAGAAAGAAGCACCCTGGGACAGGTTTCAGGGTATGTCACCCTTCTTCAGCCAGGCTAGCTTGAATCCAGGTGCACAGTGAGCAAGGGACCCACGTCAGGGCAAACGCATCCCACTTAGGGTGAAATGTATTACAGGAAACAAATGATGGACGGAAGGCTGACAATGCAAACGTTCTCCTCCATTTAAGATTTCTTGGTTAAATCCATTGTTTTTTTGCCCACTATGCCACCCCAGTTTGGACCCAGCTGTCTGTAAATCAGTCTTGACACTGTGCCCCATGGGAACAGTCCAAACCGAACTGCCAGGCCATGTCCTCTCTGGACCGGAAACAAGCATCCTGTGACCAGGTTCTGGTTATGTCACCCTTCTTCAGCCAGGCTAGCTTGAAGCCAGTGGAACAGTGAGCAAGGTACCCACGTCTTGGCATACCCATCCCACTTAGGGTGAGAAGTATTACAGCAAAAAAATGATGGACGAAAGGCTGAAAATGCAAACATTCTCCCCCAGTCAAAATATCTGGGTTAAATCCTTTGTACTTTTGCCCACCATGCCACCCCAGTTTGGAACCTGCCATATGCAAATCAGTCTGGACCCTGTGCCCATTGTGAACAGGCCAGACCGAATTACCAGGCCAGGTCCTCCCTGGACAGAAAAAAAAGCATCCTGGGACCGGTTTCAGGGTATATCACCCTTCTTCAGCCAGGCTAGCTTGAATCCAGTGGAACAGTGAGCAAGGTACCCACGTCTTGGCATACCCATCCCACTTAGGGTGAGAAGTATGACAGCAAAAAAATGATGGACTGAAGGCTGACAATGCAAACATTCTCCCCCGGTGAAAATATCTGGGTTAAATCCTTTGTTCTTTTGCCCACTTTGCCACCCCAGTTTGGACCAGGCCATATGCAAATCAGTCTTGACCCTGTGCCCCATGGGAACAGTGCAGACCGAACTGCCAGGCCAGGTCCTCCCTGGACCAGAAACAAGAATCCTGGGACCGGTTTCAGGGTATGTCCCCCTTCTTCAGCCAGGGTAGCTGGAATCCAGTGGCACAGTGAGCAAGGGACCCACGTCTGGGCATACCCATACAACTTAGGGTGAAAAGTATTACAGCAAACAAATGATGGACGAAAGGTTGACAATGCAAGCATCCTGCCCCAGTCAAACGATCTGGGTTAAATCCATCGTTCTTTTGCCCACTATGACACCCCAGTTTGGACGCAGCCATATGCAAATCAGTCTTGACCCTGTGCCCCATGGGAACAGTCCAGACCGAACTACCAGGCCAGGTCCTCCCTGGACCAGAAACAAGCATCCTGGGACCAGTTTTAGGGTATGGCACCCTTCTTGAGCCAGGCTAGCTTGAATACAGTGGCACAGTGAGCAAGGGCCCACGTCTGGGCATACCCATCCCACTTATGGTGAAAAGTATAACAGCAAACAAATGATGGACGGAAGGCTGACAATGCAAACATTCTCCCCCAGTCAAAAGATCTGGGTTAAATCAATTGTTCTTTTTCCCGTTATGCCACGCCAGTTTGGACCCGGCTATATGCAAATCAGTCTTGTCCCTGTGCCCCATGGGAAAAGTCCAGACCGAACTGCCAGGCCAGGTCCTGCCTGGACCAGGAACAAGCATCCTGGGACCTGTTTCTGGGTATGTCACCCTTCTTCAGCCAGGCTAGCTTGAATCCAGTGGCACAGTGAGTAAGAGACCCATGTCTGGGCATACCCATCCCACTTAGGGTGAAAAGTGTTACAGCAAAACAATGATTGACGAAAGGCTGACAATGCAAACACTCTCTCCCAGTCAAAAGATCTGGGTTAAATCCATTGTTCTTTTGCCCACTATGCCACCCCAGTTTGGTCCCAGCCATATGCAAATCAATCGTGAGCCTGTGCCCCATGGGAACAGTCCAGACTGAACTGCCAGGCCAGGTCCTCCCTGAAAAGGAAACAAGCATCCTGGGACCGGTTTCAGGGTATGTCACCCTTCTTCAGCCAGGTTAGCTTGAATCCGGGGGCACAGTGAGCAAGAGACCCACATCTGGGCATACCCATCCCACTTAGGGTGAAAAGTCTTACAGAAAACAAATGATGGACGGAAGGCTGAAAATGCAAATATTCTTCCCTAGTCAAAAGATCTGGGTTAAGTCCATCGTCCTTTCGCCCACTATGCCACCCCAGTTTGGACCCAGCCATATGCAAATCAGTCTTGACCCTGTGCCCATGGGAAAAGTCCTGACCGAACTTCCAGGCCAGGTCCTCCCTGGACCAGAAACAAGCATCCTGGGACCAGTTTTAGGGTATGTCACCCTTCTTCAGCCAGGCTAGCTTGAATCCAGTAGCACAGTGAGCAAGGGACCCAAGTCTGGGCATACCCATCCCACTTAGGGAGAAAAGTATTACAGCAAACAAATGATGGTCGAAAGGCTGACAATGCAAACATTCTCCCCCAGTCAAAAGATCTGGGTTAAATCCATCGTTCTTTTGCCCACTATGCCATCCCAGTTTGGACCCAGCCATATGCAAATCAGTCTTGACCCTGTGCCCCATGGGAACAGTCCAGAACGAACTGCCAGGCCCTCCCTGGACCGGAAACAAGCATCCTGGGACCCGTTTCAGGGTATGTCACAGTGAGCAAGAGACCCATGTATGGGCATACCCATCCCACTTAGGGTGAAAAGTATTACAGCAAACAAATGATGGACAGAAGGCTGAAAATGCAAACATTCTCCTTGATAGACCTGTCACGGGAAACATCCTTTACAACGCAACTTTTACCACACATTGCCTTTACGACACAACTTTTACAACGCAAACCATTACAACGTATTGCGCTGGGGGGCGCTCTAGGATAGGGAATAGATTTAATTTACTATCCAACACCTTCCCTAGTGTCCACGGGAACTGGAGTTGGAATAGTAAATTAAACTATTCACTATCCAGCACCCCAAAGCGCTATGCGTTGCAATGGTATGCGATGTAAAAACCGTGTTGTAAAAGCATGCGTGGTAAAAGCATGCGTTGTAACGTCATACATCCACCTGTCACCATTGGCGTGGGTCTCCCTTTCATTTTTCCTGTTGCCTCATGTTTTTTCTGCTGGTGTTAGATGCTTTGGGCACAGTGCAACTGCTATCCAGTGCCACAGTGCAAGTGCTCCCTATTGTACATTAATGTATTAATCAGTGGTTCAATGTTTGGCTATTTGGTTTACTTGTCAGACCCTAGTCTAGTGCACTGAGTGTGCCCAGGGCGTGTAAATCCAAATGCTGCAGGTGGGCTTGCAGCTCTGGTTGTGCCACCCACAGAAGCAGCCTTGAAAAATGTGTCCAAGGTCTGCCATTAAAGAGCCTGTGTGCAGTCTGGCACTGTCATGCTGACTGGGCAAGTGCACCCACTTGCTAGTCCCTAAACCTTCCCTTTTCTTCATATCAGTTACCCCTATGGTAGGGTCAAGTGCAGGGTGTATTGTAAGTAAAAGGTAGGACAAGCCCTGATGTGTATGGCATGTCCTAAAAGTGAATTACAGTCATTTCTGTTTTTCACTATTGCAAGGCTAACTGTTCTCCTTAGGCCAGAATGGGCTGTTAGAGTTTTTACATTTCATATTCCTAACTGTCTCAGAGAACATGGTAGAAATGTAAGTTTAGTAAGCCTGAGCTCAGAACAATAAAATACATCTTTTAGTAAAGTTTATTTTAATATTCTGTGTTTGCAAATACTACTTTTAGAAAGTAGGTATTTGCTTGTCTTACCATTCAAACCTGCCTCTGCTAGGTTGTGCATTCCTATGTATGGTTTTGTTAGTGGCAGGGCTAGGGAATTGTATGAGTGTTATCCTCTTATCCTGACTAGAGGAGAGGGTCCCTATTTGTCACAAATACCTACCTGTGCCAACTAGAGACCCCTAAATCTAACATTGGAAGCAGCGGAACGATTCCGGATTTGCATTTGTGACTCATGTATAGTGACTGGTGAACACTACTTAGTGAGTGCAGACCATAACGATACCATATACTTTTTGGTAGATTCCTTTTTGGAGTTTTGAAGGATGCCTGATTCAGTTGTAGTAGAGAGAGCAGAATCCGTGGCCTCTGTTATTCTTGAATGGAAAGAAGAGAAATTGGAAAGCTACAAAGTTGCACACCTGAAGTACATTTGAAAAAAATTCAATGTTTCCACCTTTGGGTTCAGAGTGAAGGAAGAGTTCTACAAGGCGCTGAGGGCCTGGGTAGAAGCAAGAAAAACTGTGATTGAGGAAGATGACCCAGCAATCGTGCAAAAGGAAGGGCCAGTGTGCCTAGGGGGAAGGAGAGTCTTCCCCCGCATGTAGCACGCCACCGGACTCCACTGGACGGACCACAGCTGCGTCCACTTCAGCTTTAAAAGGACCACGATCCACCACCACCAGCAACAGCTTGCACGCAGAAGTTGGAACAAGATCACAGCCGACCAGCTCGCGGCCTCCCTGAGCTTGAACCCTCCCACCAGCGTAATGAACCCTAGCCAGACGGCCACCAACCTCGCGAAGTGAATCAGCAACTGCGCAGACGACCTCGCTCCTCAGAAGACCCCGCTCAGCAGACCCGGAAGCAAGAAAGCCCCATGGTTCACCCACGAACTCAAGATCTCCAAGAAGAACTGCCGAGCCCTCGAGAAAGCCTAGCGCAGAGACCCTACACCGAACAACATGACTACCCTCAAGCTCGCCACCCGAAAACACCACCAACTGATCCGCGCCACCAAGAAAACTGCGTTCAAGGAACGACTGGACAACAACACCCACAACAGCAAGGAGCTCTTCAACATCGTCAAAGAGCTCTCCAACCCCAACGCTGGAAACAACGACATCACCCCTTCGCAAGACCTCTGCAACTCCCTCGCCTCCTACTTCCACAACAAGATCGCGGACATACACAACAGCTTCAGCCCCCAACCGGCACACGCCACGACTGAACGACCGCCCCCCACCACCACCATCCGCGCCTGGACCCCAATCAGCACCAAAGACACCATCCGCACGATGAACTCCATCCACTCCGGATCTCCGACCGACCCATGCCCTCACCACGTCTTCAACGAAGCCGACGCAGTCATCGCACCCCACCTGCGAGACATCATCAACACCTCCTTTGACACTGCTTCCTTCCCGGAGAGCTGGAAGCACGCCAAACTCAGCGCTCTACTTAAGAAACCATCAGCCGACCCCACCGACCTCAAGAACTACTGCCCCATCTCGCTACTCCCGTTCCCTTCAAAAGTCATCGAGAAGACCGTCAACAAGCAGCTGGCCGCCTTCCTCGAGACGAACGGATCCCTTGACCCCTCGCAGTCTGGCTTCCGGGCCAACCACAGCACCGAGACCGCCCTGATCGCAGCTACCGATGACATCCGAGCCCTGCTCGACAACGGAGAGACAGCGGCCCTCATCCTCCTAGATTTCTCCGCAGCCTTCCACACTGTCTGCCACCGCACCCTAGTGCAGCGCCTCAGCAACGTCGGAATCCAGGAGAAGGCACTAGAATGGATCACCTCGTTCCTCGCCGGAAGGACACAGAGAGTCCGCCTCCCCCGTTCAAATCAGAAGCCACCGAAGTCATCTGCGGCGTTCCTCAAGGCTCCTGCTCAGCCCAACCCTCTTCAACGTCTACATAAGCCCCCTCGCGGCCATCGCACGCCAACACAACCACAACATCATCACCCAGCTGATCCTCTCCCTCACCAACGATCCCGCCACCGCCAGAGCCACCCTACACGAAGGGATGACAGACGTAGCCAAGTGGATGATGAGCAGCCGCCTGAAACTGAACTCGGACAAGATGGAAGTCCTCATCCTGGGATCTTCACCCTCCGCCTGGGACAACTCCTGGTGGCCCCCCGCCCTGGGCAGCGCACCGAAACCGACAGACCACGCACGCAACCTGGGCTTCATCCTGGACTCCTCCCTCTCCATGACCAGACAAGTCAACGCCGTTTCCTCGTCATGCTTCAACATCCTGCGCATGCTACGTAAGATCTTCCGGTGGATCCCCACTGAGACCAGGAAGACAGTCACACAGGCCCTCGTCACCAGCCGTCTGGACTACGGCAACGCCCTCTACGCCGGAACCACCGCCAAACTCCAGAAGAGACTCCAGCGGATCCAGAACGCCTCAGCACGACTCATCCTGGACATCCCCCGGCGCAGCCACATCTCCGGACACCTGAGAGATCTGCACTGGCTCCCGGTCAACAAGAGAATCACCTTCCGTCCCCTCACCCACGCACACAAGGCCCTCCACAACCAAGGCCCAGGATACCTCAACAGCCGCCTCAACTTCTACGCTCCCACACGCCAACTTCGATCGACCGGCCACGCCCTCACCGCCGTCCCCCGCATCCGAAGAGCCACCACAGGAGGAAGATCCTTCTCCTGCCTGGCCGCCAAGACCTGGAACTCCCTCCAGACCCACCTCGGCCTGACCCAGGACCACCTCGCCTTCAGGTAGCAGCTCAAGACCTGGCCGTTCGAGCAGTAGCGGACCCCCCCCCCTTAGCGCCTGCAGACCCTCCGGGTGAGTAGTGCGCTATATAAATGTTGTGATTGATTGATTGATAGCAATGCTTCTAACAAGAGTCTGTCTCCAGAGGAGCTGGAGGACAGAGAGAGATCAAGAAGGCATGAAATGGAGATGACCAAGTTCAAGGTGAATAGGAAACTAGAATTAGAAAATAGAATGTTAGATCTTGAGGCAAAGAAAATGCAGCTTGAGCATGAAAAAGTTTTGAGGGAATTGGAATGTAAAACCAAAAGTTTAGAAGTTACTCCCTCTGGAAGCAGCATACCGTCAGTACATACAGATCGTAGAATGTATATTTCCAAGTATGTGTTGAAAGAGTTTTACAAAAATGATGATATAGGTCATTGGTTCAGAGCCTATGAGGTAGCCATGTCTTCCCACCGGGTCCCTGAGAGAGATTGGGGAGCGGGGTTGTGGGGAAGGTTCCTTAGTGAGGGGCGGGATACATTGTTAGACTTGCCTTCTGAAGTCCACAATTCATACAGCCACATGAAAGAAGCATTGATGTCTAGATATGGTTTGACACCTGAGCTCTATAGGCAGAGGTTCAGGAAATACATAAAGTTAGAAAACAGTACTTGGGTCGAATATGTCACTTTCTTTGGAGGGCATTGAATGGTTGGGTAAATGGCAACAAGGTTATTGATTTTCAAGGTCTCTTTTATTTGATTGCATGGGAGCACTTGTTTGATAAATGCTTTCCAGAGCTGCGCCAGCATCTGATAGATAGCAAGCTGACAAGCTGAGGTAGCTGAGCGCCATACAAATGCAAATGCAAACCCTAGGAAGATTGCTGAGGAGGCCGACTGCTGGGTGAGCACACGGGTGCACAAGGGTCCATTGGGAGACTCAGCCAAAGGTGAGCAGGGTCTCCAGCAGGAGAGTGGGGGGGAGGGGGAAGGGGGAAGGGAAAACAGAAGGAGTTCCGCAATGGGCCCCAAAGGAGTCCCCAAGGGAACCATGTGAAAGGTTCCCAGCCTCCTCCTGAGAGAAAGCAAGGGGCCCGACTGGTAGTCCTGTTCCCCAGGGGCTCCTGAAGTGTTACAAGTGTGGCGACCTGGGTCATAAGGCGAATGATACCAGGTACCCCCTGTTTGGTAAACCAGCACCCACTGGTGCACCGCCCCAGCAGATGGCTAGTGTAGCCTTGGGGAAGGAGATTGAAGTCCAAAGTGGGTGGGGTCCCGCACAGATGACCTTAGTATCTTTAGTAGACATTGAGATGGTCTCAGAGGCTCAGCTGCCCAGGAACACTAAGAAATATGGGCAGCGAGTGACCGTCAATGGCCAAAAAGTGGAGGCTCTTAGAGATACAGGAGCCAGTGTGACAGCTGTCAGGTGTCACCTGGTGTCTCAAGAGCAGATTGTCCCTCATGCATTTTCCCGAGTTGTTAACGCGGACAACACAGAGAGTCTTTGTCCCATGGCTCTAGTTCCCTTTGAGTGGGGAGGGTCTCTGGTACTCTTCAGGTAGCTGTGAGGCCCGCCATGCCTGTTGACTGTTTGTTGGGAAATGATTTGGAGAGCTCCTCTTGGGAAAAGGTGGAGAAAACAACTCACCTGAAGATGGTTGGACTGCCAGACTGAGCGTGCGTGACCACCCGGTCAATGTCAGCAAGTAGGGGTTCTCAAGAGGACCTGAAGCCTGAGAGGGAGGCCCAGGAACCTGCCGAAGAGAAAAGTGACGAGGGGCGTGGGAAACCGGCCCCGAAGTTCCCGCGGCACAGGAGGAGGTAGATTCCGAGGGGGATGCCCTGGAGCTTACCGGGGAGCAAGTAGCTGAACTGGGGGACCTGCCTGACCCATTGGCAGCAAGAAGGAGGCCCCTCCAGGGAAGACTTTTGCAAGGAGCAGAGGAAGTGCCCTTCTCTTGTGGGCTAGCGGCAACAGGCTGCAAGCCAGGCAGCAGGTGATCAGTCAGGGTCACACTGGATTTACTGGGAGAATGGTCTCCAGTATAGTGAGCCTAAGGTTGCTGAACCTGGGTCAGCCTGTGTGCTGGTGGTACCCCCAGAAGTTTAAAGCCTTCTACTGGGGCTGGCTCATGATGTGCTGTTAGTGGGATATTTGGGGCAGGACAAGAACTATGAAAGGCTTGTCACCCACTTTCATTGGCATCAAATACGCAAGACTTCTGATACTCATTGCAGGACTTGTCAGACTTGGAAGGCAAGTGGATAGAGTGGCAGGAAGCACAAGGCCCCTCTTCAGCCATTCACTGTGGTCAGTACCCTCTTTGAACGGGTGGGGTTTGACATTGTGGGGCCACTGGACCCCAATACAGCCATGGGCAACAGGTTCATCCTGGTCTTGTAGACCATGCCACCCGGTACCTGGAAGCCATACCTCTGAGGACAGTTACGGCCCCCATGGTGGGCCGAGCACTGATGGGAATTTTCTCCGAATGGGTTCCCTCGCGAGGTTGTGTCTGACCGGGGCACCAACTTCATTTTCCAAGTATATGAAGTCACTGTGGCAGGGGTGTGGTGTGACTTACAAGTTCACCACTCCTTACCACCCCCAAGGAAATGTGCTGGTTGAAAGGTTCAACCGGACCCTGAAGGGTATGAGCTTCTCTATGGACACCCAGTCAAAGGACCTCTGAGTCTGGTTAAAGAAGGCTGGGAGCAATCTCCCAGGAAACCTCCCCAGGATGTATATAGCTACATGCTGGACTTCAGAAACCAGACTAGGCATTTCAGGCAACTCAAATCTAGAAGCCAGCCAGGAGGAGATGAAGTGCTGGTATGACCAGAATGCCACTCTGATAGAGCTTTAACATGGCTAGAAAGTGTGTGTCATAGCCCCAGTGGAGCCCTGTGCGCTCCAAGATAAGTGGACCGGACCTTTTGAGATTGTAGAGCGCAAGAGTCCAGTTACCTACTTGGTGGACTTGTGGTCTCCTAAGAACCCCTTGAGGGTCCTGCATGTCAACCGCCTTAAGCCCCACTTAGAGAGGTCAGAAGTGGGCATGCTCTTGGCAACAGATGCTGGGATGGAGGAGACCTCTCTTCCACCCTGACCCCTGAGCAACAGAAGGACTGCCGCCAGTTGCTGGGACACTTTACTGATCTGTTCTCCCTGGTGTCACAGATTGGTGTGTCCATGATATGGACACAGGAGACAGCTTACCTGTGAAGCTCACGTCTTACAGGGTAACTGACAGGGTAAGGGCTTACATTAAAGATGAGGTCTCAAATATGCTTGCATTTGGGGTAATTGAGTAATCTAGCAGTCCATGGGCCAGCCCAGTGGTCTTGGTCCCGAAGGCTGCAGCACCGGGTGCCACATCCAAACTCCAGTTCTGTGTGGACAACAGAGAGCTCAATTCATTCCCGAAGACTTTGCCACAGTCTGTCATCACACCCTATCAGCACACCTCCATGATGCCGGAATTCAAGAGAAATCCCTGGCCTGGACCACATCCTTCCTCTCCGGCAGAACCCAGAGCGTCCGCCTCCCACCCTTCTGCTCAAAATCCACCGAGATCATCTGCGGCGTCCCACAGGGATCCTCCCTCAGCCCGACGCTGTTCAATATCTACATGGCACCGCTCGCCCCCGTCGCACGACAACATAACCTCAACATCATCTCCTATGCCGACGACACCTAGCTGATCATATCCCTCACCGAAGACCCCCTACACCGCCAAAGCCAACCTCCACAGAGGAATGAAGGCCGTAGCCGACTGGGTGAAGGACAGCAGACTGAAGCTGAACTCAGACAAGACAGAGGTCCTCATTCTCGGGTTCACCCCATCAGCCTGGGACGACTCTTGGTGGCCCACATCGCTAGGCACGATCGACCGGGGCAAGGGGCACGCCACTATGCACAATTATTAACATATACTCCCGACCAACTGTGTGCCCTCAATAAAAATTGGCCACTGAATTCCGCAATATTGTCCCATGCTCAACATCTTGGCATTGCCTCGCCTAAGTCTATCACCCCCCCCCATTCCCCATTACTGGCCTCCTTCTGAACACAAGGTCAGCTGTCAAGCACCAGACCGAAATATTTGATCTTTTAGACTCCGACTCCCCGGACCTATTGTTCTTAACCGAAACATGGTATAGGTCTGACTTCCTACCAAACATCCTGACAGCCCTCCCGCCTCACTACTCCATGCTCCACGCAGACCGCTCGGAGGCGAAAGCAGGCGGCGGCGTAGCCCTGATTGCCCGCAAGGGACTCCATTTTCAGACACTCACACCGCCCACGATTCCAGCAGCCGATTGCCTCATAGTTCTCTCCACCTCTTTCAAGATCCCAATTACCTGCGTATTAACATATCGGCCACCTCAATCATCCCCAGGTTTTCTCTCTGCCTTCCAGGACCTATTGGCCACCTTAGCTGTCAATAGTGCCTCTGTTCTCGTTCTGGGAGATTTTAATTTCTGGCCCACTGACCCCGCTGAGGATACCAAATCTAAGGACTTTACACAACTGCTTCTTAGCCTAAACTTCACCCAGCATGTTCAAGGTCCTACCCATGCCCGGGGCCATACCCTTGATAAGATATGGACATTAAACATCTCGACTTCCGTTCCAACTATTACGCCCTGTCCATGGTCTGATCACTCCCTGCTCGCTTTTTCCTTGGATTTGAGCCAAAAAACAACACCTTCCTGCCCTAAAAACACCCGGGCAAGGAATTGGAATTAAGTTGACATTTCATCCTTGTGCAACTCGTTAGCTGCCACTTGCCCGTATCTATCGGGCCTGACCCCTCACTCCCAGGCTTCAATCCTAGATCGCTGGCTTACCAAAGCCTGCGACCCAGTGGCCCCCCTGAAGCGGATTACCATCAACCGCACCCACAATGCCAACAAGTGGTTCAGCCCTGGCCTCAAAGCCAAGAAACTAGAGTTACGGCAGGCTGAACGAGCTTGGAGAAGAGCATATTGCCCAACCCGGTAACAATACCATACTACCACTCCTAGCAAATACAAACAAGCCATCCTAGCAGCCAAAACAGAATATTTTTCGGAGCGTATCCTAGCCGCAGAAAGCCGGCCGCGTGAGATCTTTGCCACCGTCCACGAGCTGTCATCTTCAGACAGAACTCTGCCCAAGATTCCCCCCCTCACAGGCCCTATGCGACTCGCTTAAGCAATTTTTTATTGATAAAATAGCTTGTATTAAAGCCAATATTCCTCCCCCTTCGTCCATTTCCTCACACCCCCATCCTCCTTACTCGAGAATCCCTGCTCCCTTTACTTAGTCGTGTCAAGTCGGGCTCTCCAGCTGACATCGGCCCGGCATGTATTCTCCGTCAGATCTTTGCCAAATGCCCATCCCCTGTCCTTACCCTCCTTAACAATTGCCTCACGCATGGCTTAGTCCCTGCCCCTTTTAAGACTGCAAAAACCCTCCCCATACTAAAAAAACCAGGGGCAGATCCTTCCTGCCGTCCGATATCCCTTCTCCCCTACCTGGGTAAGGTAGCTGAGTCCCATGTCACCCAAACACTCAGCGCCTTCATAGAGGACAGTAATTACCTTGCACCCTGCCAGGCGGGCTTTCGCCCCCGCCACTCCACTGAGAAGGTGGTCATTTCGGTTGTGGACCAACTCAGAAGGGGGCTCGATACCAACACCCCTCAGGCCCTGGTCCTCCTGGATTTGTCCGCCGCTTTCGACACGGTGGACCACTCCATTCTCTTGTCCCGTGTCGAGGCGGCGGGCATAGGAGGTCTAGCATTGGCCTGGATAGGCTCCTTCCTGGCTGACCGCACCCAGGCCATCCATTTGGCAGAATTCTCTGCCCCGCCCGCAGGGTGCAATGCGGTGTCCCCCAGGGCTCCTCTCTCTCCCCCCTCTTATTCAACCTTTACATTTTCCCTCTTATTTTTGAATTGCAACAAATGGAGGTCACAGTTTACAATTATGCTGATGACCTCCAACTCATTTTTAATTTTTCCTCCCCCTCATTAGGTGTCACTGCCTTCCAGTCCGTCATGCTGTTTATCCGGGATTGGATGAATGCGAACCATCTCAAACTCAACCCGGATAAAACATAGCTGATCCTGACGGTTGGCAGTGGCAACCCTTGGTCTCCCTCATTTTGGCCCCCCTCTCTTGGTGCACCCCCCACTCCCTCTCACTCAGTTAAGACCCTCGGTATCACACTTAATCACCATTTAACACTTCACTCCCACATTAATTCTGTTGTTTCTTCCTGTTTCTTTACCCTGCGTATTATTAGGAAAGTATCCAGGTTTTACGCTCCCGCTGCACTCAACTGATCGTAATGGCCATGGTTTTATCTAAGATTGACTATGGGAACATTATCTACAATGGTGCTCCCGCCTATGCACTTCATTGCCTTCGGCTGGTGCAGAACCAGGAAGCACGCCTGGTACATGGCCTATCGAAATTTCACCACTCGTCACCCCTCCTCATTGGTCTTCATTGGCTCCCCATCAAGCAAACGGCCCTGTTCAAACTTGGCTGCCTTACTATTCAAGCCCGGACGGGCACGGCTCCTGCCTTTATCAACTCCGCCATTACCAACTACTGCCCTTCCAGAGATCTTCGCTCATCCACCAAATCCCTACTAGTCATTCCCTGCTTCAAAAAACAAAGATCAGGAGGCCAGAAATTCGCAGTCCTTGCGCCCACTTTCTAGAACACCCTCCCACCCCATATCAGACTCTCTCCCTCCTACATGGAGTTCCACAAGGCCCTCAAGACTCTCTTGTTCCAGCAGGCTTTCAGTCTATAGTCCTCTGTATTCTCCCTTGCCCAGAAATCCCTCTAGCGCCATGAAACTGCATTGTGAACGTGCGCTTTATAAATTTTAAAAAATTCAAAAATTAGGCACAGCCCCAGAACCCACAGACTACGCACGCAACCTGGGGGTAAACCTCAACCCCACCCTCTCTATGACCAGGCAAGTCAACGCCATCTCCGCGTACTGCTTCAACACCCTCCGCATGCTCCATAGGATCTTCAAATGGATCCCTCCAAACACGAGAAAAACCGTCACCCAGGCACTCATCACCAGCAGACTCGACTACGGGAACGCCCTCTACTCAGGAACAACAATCAAGCTCCTGAGATGACTCCAACGAATCCAAAACACCTCGGCACGACTGATCCTCGGCGTCCCCCGATGTAGCCACATCACACACTGAGAGCCCTGCACTGGCTCCCCGTCAACAAGAGGATCACCTTCAAACTCCTCATCCACGCACACAAAGCCCTACACAACACCGGACCCCCATACCTCAAAAATCATCTCAGCTTCCATACCCCCACCCGAAACCTCCGCTCAGACAATCTCGCCCTCGCCACAGTTCCTCGTATCCCGAAAAGCACCGCCGGCGGCAGATCCTTCTCCTACCTCGCCGCCAAGACCTGGAACGCTCTCCCCACCAGCCTACGACAGACTCAGGACCTGCTGGCCTTCAGAAAACTCCTCAGGACCTGGCTCTTCAATCAGTAGCGGCCCCCCTCTACCCCCAGCGCCTTGAGACCCTCACGGGTATGTAGCGTGCTTTATAAATGCAGTGATTGATTGATTGATTGAAGACTGACTCGTACCCCATCCCCAGAGCTAATTAGCTCATAAATCGGCTAGGGCCTGCACTGTACCTCAGCACGTTTGATTTAACATCTGGATACTGGCAGATCGCCTTGACTGATGGGGCAAAGTAGAGGTCAGCATTCTCCACACCAGATGGGCATTTCCAGTTGTGTGTTATGCCCTTTGGGATGAAGAATACCCCTGCTACACCCCTGCCACCTTTCAGAGGTTGGTCAACCAGGTGTTGGTTGGACTGGATGAGTTCAGTGCCGCCTACCTGGATGACAATACAGTGTTCAGTGCCAGTTGGGAGAAACATCTGCGCCACCTCTGGGAAGTGTTGTTGGCACTGCGGAGGGCAGGCCTCATGATCAAGGCGAGTAAGTGCCAGATCGGGCAGAGTTCCATGGTGTACTTGGGACACCAAGGTGGGAGTGGCCAGGTGGCGCCCCTACAACAAAAGGTTGAAACCATCCTGGGTTGGGAACCGCCCAAAACCCAGACAGAGGTGACAGCCTTCTTAGGTCCCACAGGGTACTACAGGAGTTTTGTCAAACGGTATGACAACATTGTTGCACCCTTGACAGAGCTGACTTCCAGAAAGCAGCCCAAGAAGGTGATCTGGACTGATACCTGTCTGAAAGCTTTTGAGGCCCTGAAAGCTGCCATGTGCACACGGCGCCCATGCTCCTGGCACCCAACTTTTCAAGAGAGTTTATCATTCAAACAGAAGCTTCAGAGCATGGTGTGGGGGCTGTTTTATCACAGATTAATGAGGGGGGCCTAGATCAACCTGTAGCCTTTTTCAGTAGAAGGTTACTTCCACAGGAACAGAGGTAGAGTGCTATTGAGCGTGAGGCATTTGCTGTGGTCTGGGCACTGCAGAAGCTGAGACCATACCTGTTTGGGACTTACTTCCGGGTTCAGACAGACCACAGGCTCCTCAGATGGTTGATGCAGATGAGGGGTGAGAATCCAAAGTTATTGAGGTGGTCCATTTCCCTACAGGGCATGGACTTTACGGTGGAATACTGCCCTGATACGGAACACGCCAATGCTGATGGTCTGTCCAGATTTTCCCACCTTAGTGAAGGGAACTCCCAGGAGTTAGGGTAGTTCTACCCACTTTTCAGCTGGAGGGGACACGTGTTAGACCGGGCACCATTGGCGTGGGTCTCCCTTCCATTTTTTCTGTTGCCTCATGTATTTTTGCTGGTGTTAGATACTTTGGCCACTGTGCCACTGCTATCTAGTGCCACAGTGCAAGTGCTCCCTGTTGTAAATTGATATAGTCAGTCAGTCAGTCATAAGCTTTTATTCGATATGCAGAGATATCTTATAAGCACATTTAAAATACAATCATAACAATGCACACCATAAAAAAACATAGCTATAAGAGTCAGTATAAGAACTCGTTAAAAAGGATAAAAGGACTTAAAGTGCCCAAAGATAATTTAGCTAAAAAAGAATTAAACCGCTACTGACAATCTCTTACAACGAATAAGCCAAAACTGTTTTAAAAATTTAGCTATTCCACACACAATAGAGGGGGAAGTGTCCGTAGTTAGAATACGCAGGGCTTCCAGGTGGCTACGTGTGCCCAAATTCCGGCAAAGAGGTTTCAACCAGAAGGACCTTGGCCTTGCATAATCCGGGCACTCAAATAGAACATGTGCGATGGACTCAACCCTGCTCGGGCAACATGCACAATTAGGGGAAGTACGGGCCGCTGATGTCCATTTTGATACCACAGCAGCCAGGGGGAGTGATCCAACTCTAAATTTAAAATAGAGGGCTCGGTAAAAGGGGAGGGTTATCAAATCTAGGTAGGGTTCAAAAGCCACAATATCCTTGATTTGTAAGAAGGCAACAGTGGACTTGCAGTGGTTCGAATTAGCAGTTAGACGCTCCGCAGTCCATTTCCAGAAAAGTGCCTTGACAGTGTCTTTCGGAGGGGCAGAGCGTGTTGACCAACAGTCCCCTAGTCCAATCTTTTCCAAAAGACTTTTTGTTTCCCTTAACCACCTTATCTTAGCCCATCCCCCCATACTCATTATTTCCCCCAGGCCGTCAGCATAGGATTTTAGCTCTTCGCCCCTCCAAATTCGTGTCCAAAGTAGGAGCGGGCGGAGCTGGGCTTGATCTTTAATGTTTTTGCAGCCCGTATCCAACAGCACAGGTACAGATGGAGTGCTCAGTGGAATAGAGATAAGGGATTTCAACAACTTGCTCTCCGCCGTCGCCAGGGCATCCAAACGGCAGTGGCCCCACAACTCGGCCCCATACAAGGCTGATGTCACTACTTTGGCCTTGTAGATGTCGAGTACTGGGGTAAGTGATCTCCTGGGTGAGGCCCGGAACTCCCTCATGAGAGCTCCTCCTACTCTCCTGTGGTTGAGGACCATTTTGTCAATGTGGTTTGCCCAAGACATCCTATCCGTAATCCGAATACCGAGGTAATCGAATTCGGCCACTTTCTCTAGGGGAACAGAGTTAAGTGTAGGTGGGCGGCCCAGTTTCCTAGGTGGGTTTAGGACTAAGTATTTTGTTTTGGCCAAGTTTATTGTTAAACCTTTTGCAGCACAAAAGTCCTGGAAACGCGTTAACAATTTCTGCAGGCCTTGGGGGGACTTCGAGATCAGAAGCGTGTCGTCCGCAAAAAGCAAGGTGGGGATGCGGACTCCTCCAAGACAGGGGGCGTCTGCTGGTTCTTGTTGCAGATGTTTTACCACCCCGTTCACATATAGTGAAAATAGGGTGGGCGCCAAGACGCAGCCCTGTCTTACGCCCCTGGACACTGGTATTTTTTCAGTGAGCTCTCCGTTTTTACCCCAACGGACCTGTGCAAAGGTATGGGCATGGAGGCTAATTAGGAGGGACAAGATGTAAGGGGGTAATCCCAGCTCATAGAGCACCCTCCATAGCTCTTCCCGGGGGACTAGGTCAAAGGCAGTCTTCAGGTCAATAAAGGCCAAGTAAAGACTGCCCCTGCCTAGTTCCACCACTTTCCACCCCAATAGTAACAACCTAAACACCTGCTCTATTGTCCCCATTCCCGCCCGAAAGCCTGCCTAAAAGTCTGATAAGATTTTGTTCTCCTCCACCCAATGGAGAATCCTACCGAGGATAGCTTTACCAGCTATCTTTTGGGTGGAGTCTATCAGACTTATAGGGCGGTAGTTCCCCGGAGTTTCCCTACACCCTTTTTTGTAAATCGGGACCACAACCGCCCCTTTCCAGGATTCTGGCACTGCCCCTCCTATCATGATGGCATTTAGGAGATTGGCAATGACCATTCCCCATTCCACTGGGAATGCCCTCATGAGGTCCCCCGGAAGGCCGTCAGGGCCCGCCGCCTTACCGGGCGCTACCCACCCTATAACCCCCTCAATCTCTAAGGGAGTGAAGAGATCATAGGCATGAGGTTCGATCACTAGAGTGGGGTTTATCCCAACATTTAATTCCCCATCTGGAGGGAGGTATAAGGTCCCGAAATGTTCAACCCAATTTTGGGGGGGGATATTGCAGGGTCTCATGGATGCGTCGGGTTTGTTCCGTGTGCCTATGAGATTCCAAAAGGCCCTTGGATCCCTACTTTTGCTGGCCTGGAGCAGGTCTTCCCAGAATTTGTCTTCCCACTCCCTCCTAGCAACTTGGATGGACTTATTGTAAGCCTTCCTTGCTTCCTGTATCTCACTTCGGGCTTTGCTCTTAACTGCCTCTACTTGCTTTGCCTTGTGGACCCTACAGGCTTGGGTGTACCAACCAACAGCTGGTTTTTTAGATTCTTTGTTTCCTGGCTTGTACGGGTGTGCGGTAAACACTTTAGTTAATGCTTCTACCAAGGAAACAAATAGCCCACTGACACAGCCTGCCCCTTCTAGAGATGTTCTAAGGGTTATTACCGCATGATTTAAAAGGGATTGGATTTCCCCTACCTTTGCCTCGGAGAGTGCCAATTTCGCCCATTTTATACGTCTGCCGCAAAGGGAGACTTCAGACTCATCCGGGCGTGCGGCTACCGGGTTAATGTTGACCTTCCTTGGAGGGCGCCACCACTGGTCCATGCTTAGCGAGAGTGAATTGTGGTCACTTTCAGTCGTGGGGACCACCTGCATGTCCCTTACGTAAGGCCATAGGTTTACATCTATTAGAAAATAATCTAACCTGGAGGTGTGCCCTGGTCTATTAAAAGTATGGGCACCCCCCCTATCCGAGGGTGTCCTCCCATTAGCTGCCCTTAGGTTAAGTTCGAGGCTCAAGGAATATATCTGGAGCGCCACTTCTGTCCACCTTCTAATCGGTGGGATTTCCAGGACCGGGATCCCCAACCTCATGTCCTCCTCGTCTTGATCGAGGGACACGTCCGAGCCCAAGGGCTCGAACGTACAGTTCATGTCACCCGCAACCAAGGTACGCTTCTTATATGGGGAGTTGGTTAGCAAAGTCTCGAGGAGAGATATTACAGGAGACTTCCTCCCTCCCCTGGTTCCCCGAGCATAGACATTATAAACATTTAAGACAGTTCTTCCCCTTTGGTCTATTAGGTTAATGTTTTGTATGTCCGGGCAACCTGTAGGGAACTCCACTACTCTGCAGTCTAAAGAAGCTGCGACCCAAATGAGAAGGCCACCCAAAGGTCGCCCCCTCCCTGATTCCGAGGTTTGCGCAGGGGAGAAATAGGAGGAAAATCCCACCCTATGAACCGGCACCAAGCTCCATGTCTCTTGGAATAGGCACAAGGAGTGCTCGTCAACCCACGCATTAAATTCCGGTAGGGTCAGTTTTCTTGCAATCCCTGCGACATTCCAGCTGAAAACCTTGAAGGCTAGGTCCGTCACAGCTGGAGCGATGCTGGGCGCAAGAATACCCCTGTCTATGGTCCTCCTCACTGGTATCTGAGGGGAGCAAGGATCTTGGGGGATATCTAGAGAGTCCACTAACCCACTTGCAAGATTTGTTTCGGAGGGTGGTACTCCTACTGGCTCTACTATACTGGCGGTTTCCAGTCAGCAAGGTCCTGGTGCTCACATTTGGTTCTCCCTTTCACCCCCCGTAGCCCCGGCCCAGTTTTGACTGAAGATAGGGGAACATGAACTGCCTCTAGTTGGGCTGACAATTTGCCTGGGGTAAAAGTAAGAAAGATCAACCACTTTAACCCCCGTAGTCCCCATGCTTTTAATAGGGGTACAAATCGTGGGCACTACTCTAGGGTCTTGAAAGTTTATAATTATACAATCCCCCTCCTGAGTTTTTTTCCCCTGCCCTACCCACCCGACTCTACGGACACTTAAAATAATACCATCCACACCCAGCGGGATTGGCTTATTTTCCTTCAGCCAGTGGATGCACTTATTCTTAAGTGACAGGTGGTTTTCCAACTGGCCTTCCCTTAAAGGGGGCACGTTGACCATAACAGCAACAAAGGGCTGGCAGTCTGGTGGAAGGTTTACTGGAGGGATCCTTCGTGCTGGTTTACTAGGGACCGATAGGATGGTAGGTGGGGCTGTAGGTTGGGATACAGATCTAAGACCGTTCCCTATCGCTGGCCCATTGGGTTTATTACGTGTGCCCGAGTTTTGGGAATCTTCCCTTGTGCCACTTGCTAACTGTGTCGGTTTTTGTGGAAGAGACTTAGGCTTATTTTTGTCAGGCTCTAAGTGTGTTGGTGGCCCCTTGTGTTTTGGCCCTCCTTTGAGGCAGGGAGGAGATTTTACAGCTAAGGTTGGTGGGCTGTTAGAAACAACTTTATTTGGACTTATTATGGGTTTAGGGTCTCTCTGGGATGGTGGTTCTTTCCCCTTTGTACCCATTTCCTTGTTTTCACTCACTCTAATAATTTGCTTGAATGTGGTTTTGAGTGAGTGGAACCCGTCAAGGGTTGATTGCTCTAACTTGTCTATCCTCTCCCCTAGTCCCTTGACCTGTGTTAGTAGTGGTTTCAGGAGACTCTGTACCTTATCAAAGATATTTTCAACTGTTACTGAGTCAGTTATCTTAGAGACCTTGGCAGTGTTAGCTTCTAGGTGTAGCCCCTTGGGAGAGATCAGCACATCCCCTACTATGTCATCTTCATTCACTATGGACTTACCCCTTGTATTTTTCAAACCAGGACCAGAGGGCTTCCTTACTCTTTGATAGAGAGCGGCCTGTCTCACTAGCCTACCCTTTTTCCGTTTTCTTGGGTTTTTAGTTAGGGGTCTATTCTCCTGCCTGGTTTCGAGAGTTTCAATGTTATGGGAAACCCTATCTAACTCCCCTTCCGGTATAACCAAGGAGGGGGTAAGCGGTTTTAGAGACAGGGGTTCACTGGTAACTTCATTTGGGATATTAGGTGATAATGGAGGAGGCAAATTAGTAAGATCACCATCATCATCATCCACAGTGACTATAGGAATGAGTGAGGCCAGATTTTCCAGCCTATCTATAGTTTGCTCTATACCAGCCAAATGGGAGGGATCTGTAGAAGCACCAGGGACACTAGGTGGGGTGACAGAGTGAACCCGGACACTGGCCGGAGTAAGCGACTGGGCAGCAACCCCCAAGGATGAGCGTCTTGAGGGGAGATAGACCTCAGATAGACGCCTTTCAGACATAGCAATCTCCTTTTCAATCACCGCCGCCACCCTTGTGATGAAACGGTCCATAGTTCCTATTACGGGGCTCGCGGCGTTGTTCCCCTTTTCGCCTTCACTCCTCAGAAGCTTTCCAGAGCGGGTAGACATGGTGGTGTAGAGCTGGACTGGAAGTCACACCGAACTTATACACTCACTGCTGCTGGAGCGTAAGGATAAGGGACGTGGCCCAGCCCAGCCTTGACTGCCCCTGACGGCCACAGACGGCCCGCCCTCTGCCCGGGCTCAGCCCGGCGCCGCCCGCGCGCGTCCCGCGACGCGGAGGGGTTGGCCCGCCTTTGTGGCGCCTCCGGGCGCGCTGGCTGCGGGAACCGGAAGTGCACGCAAAGCCCGCTGGGAGCTGTAGTCTCCAGCCGCCGTGAGTTGGTGATGGCGGCGAGACCTACAGCGTTCCTGGACCCAGGGGCAGAGGCTGCGTGTGGCGAGATGTGCGTCCAGGTAGGGTTCTGCAAGCAAGCAAGAAAGAAAGCCTCCCGCTCCACCGAGGGGCTGGCCCGCCTTTGTAGCGCCTCCGGGCGCGCTGGCTGCGGGAACCGGAAGTGCACGCAAAGCCCGCTGGGAGCTGTAGTCTCCAGCCACCGTGAGTTGGTGTTGGCGGCGAGACCCACAGCGTTCCTGGACCCAGGGGCAGAGGCTGCGTGTGGCGAGATGTGCGTCCAGGTAGGGTTCTGCAAGCAAGCAAGAAAGAAAGCCTCCCGCTCCACCGAGGGGCTGGCCCGCCTTTGTAGCGCCTCCGGGCGCGCTGGCTGCGGGAACCGGAAGTGCACGCAAAGCCCGCTGGGAGCTGAAGTCTCCAGCCGCTGTGAGTTGGTGATGGCGGCGAGACCTACAGCGTTCCTGGACCCAGGGGCAGAGGCTGCGTGTGGCGAGATGTGCGTCCAGGTAGGGTTCTGCAAGCAAGCAAGAAAGAAAGCCTCCCGCTCCACCGAGGGGCTGGCCCGCCTTTGTAGCGCCTCCGGGCGCGCTGGCTGCGGGAACCGGAAGTGCACGCAAAGCCCGCTGGGAGCTGTAGTCTCCAGCCGCCGTGAGTTGGTGAATTGCGGCGAGACCTACAGCGTTCCTGGACCCAGGGGCAGAGGCTGCGTGTGGCGAGATGTGCGTCCAGGTAGGGTTCTGCAAGCAAGCAAGAAAGAAAGCCTCCCGCTCCACCGAGGGGCTGGCCCGCCTTTGTAGCGCCTCCGGGCGCGCTGGCTGCGGGAACCGGAAGTGCACGCAAAGCCCGCTGGGAGCTGTAGTCTCCAGCCGCCGTGAGTTGGTGATGGCGGCGAGACCTACAGCGTTCCTGGACCCAGGGGCAGAGGCTGCGTGTGGCGAGATGTGCGTCCAGGTAGGGTTCTGCAAGCAAGCAAGAAAGAAAGCCTCCCGCTCCACTGAGGGGCTGGCCCGCCTTTGTAGCTCCTCCGGGCGCGCTGGCTGCGGGAACCGGAAGTGCACGCAAAGCCCGCTGGGAGCTGTAGTCTCCAGCCGCCGTGAGTTGGTGATGGCGGCGAGACCTACAGCGTTCCTGGACCCAGGGGCAGAGGCTGCGTGTGGCGAGATGTGCGTCCAGGTAGGGTTCTGCAAGCAAGCAAGAAAGAAAGCCTCCCGCTCCACCGAGGGGCTGGCCCGCCTTTGTAGCGCCTCCGGGCGCGCTGGCTGCGGGAACCGGAAGTGCACGCAAAGCCCGCTGGGAGCTGTAGTCTCCAGCCGCCGTGAGTTGGTGATGGCGGCGAGACCTACAGCGTTCCTGGACCCAGGGGCAGAGGCTGCGTGTGGCGAGATGTGCGTCCAGGTAGGGTTCAGCGATAATCCAGCCACTGCGGTCTTCTAGATGCCCTCAAGCCTGGGCCCTAGCTGACACAGACATACGATATCACTTGGCCGTGTTCACGCAGGTCTCCCCCAAAGCACAGCCAACCACTAGTAAAGAGTCAGCATCTCTGCACCCCTTTCGCTGGGGCCGGCCCACTCGTATCCCGAAAAGCACCGCCGGCGGCAGATCCTTCTCCTACCTCGCCGCCAAGACCTGGAACGCTCTCCCCACCAGCCTACGACAGACTCAGGACCTGCTGGCCTTCAGAAAACTCCTCAGGACCTGGCTCTTCAATCAGTAGCGGCCCCCCTCTACCCCCAGCCCCTTGAGACCCTCACGGGTATGTAGCGTGCTTTATAAATGCAGTGATTGATTGATTGATTGAAGACTGACTCGTACCCCATCCCCAGAGCTAATTAGCTCATAAATCGGCTAGGGCCTGCACTGTACCTCAGCACGTTTGATTTAACATCTGGATACTGGCAGATCGCCTTGACTGATGGGGCAAAGTAGAGGTCAGCATTCTCCACACCAGATGGGCATTTCCAGTTGTGTGTTATGCCCTTTGGGATGAAGAATACCCCTGCCACACCCCTGCCACCTTTCAGAGGTTGGTCAACCAGGTGTTGGTTGGACTGGATGAGTTTAGTGCCGCCTACCTGGATGACAATACAGTGTTCAGTGCCAGTTGGGAGAAACATCTGCGCCACCTCTGGGAAGTGTTGTTGGCGCTGCGGAGGGCAGGCCTCATGATCAAGGCGAGTAAGTGCCAGATCGGGCAGAGTTCCATGGTGTACTTGGGACACCAAGGTGGGAGTGGCCAGGTGCCGCCCAAAACCCAGACAGAGGTGACAGCCTTCTTAGGTCCCACAGGGTACTACAGGAGTTTTGTCAAACGGTATGACAACATTGTTGCACCCTTGACAGAGCTGACTTCCAGAAAGCAGCCCAAGAAGGTGATCTGGACTGATACCTGTCTGAAAGCTTTTGAGGCCCTGAAAGCTGCCATGTGCACACGGCGCCCATGCTCCTGGCACCCAACTTTTCAAGAGAGTTTATCATTCAAACAGAAGCTTCAGAGCATGGTGTGGGGGCTGTTTTATCACAGATTAATGAGGGGGGGCCTAGATCAACCTGTAGCCTTTTTCAGTAGAAGGTTACTTCCACAGGAACAGAGGTAGAGTGCTATTGAGCGTGAGGCATTTGCTGTGGTCTGGGCACTGCAGAAGCTGAGACCATACCTGTTTGGGACTTACTTCCGGGTTCAGACAGACCACAGGCTCCTCAGATGGTTGATGCAGATGAGGGGTGAGAATCCAAAGTTATTGAGGTGGTCCATTTCCCTACAGGGCATGGACTTTACGGTGGAATACTGCCCTGATACGGAACACGCCAATGCTGATGGTCTGTCCAGATTTTCCCACCTTAGTGAAGGGAACTCCCAGGAGTTAGGGTAGTTCTACCCACTTTTCAGCTGGAGGGGACACGTGTTAGACCGGGCACCATTGGCGTGGGTCTCCCTTCCATTTTTTCTGTTGCCTCATGTATTTTTGCTGGTGTTAGATACTTTGGCCACTGTGCCACTGCTATCTAGTGCCACAGTGCAAGTGCTCCCTGTTGTAAATTGATATATTAATCAGTGCTTCCATGTTTGGCTATTTGGTTTACTTGTCAGACCCTAGTGTAGTGCACTGAGTGTGCACATGGCGTGTAAATCCAAATGCTGCTGGTGGGCTTGCAGCCCTGGTTGTAACACCCACAGAAGCAGCCTTGTAAAATGTGGCTAAGGTCTGCCATTGCAGAGCCTGCGTGCAGTCTGGCACTGTCATGCTGACTAGGCAAGTGCACCCACTTGCCAGCCCCTAAACCTTCTCTTTTCTTCATATCATTCACCCCTATGGTAGGCCAAAGTGCAGGGTGCATTGTAAGTATAAGGTAGTACAAGCCCTGATGTGTATGGCATGTCCTAATATTGAATTACAGCCATTTTCGTTTTTCACTATTGCAAGGCTACCTGTTCTCCATAGGCCAGAATGGGCTGTTAGAGTTATTACATTTTATAATCCTAACTGTCTCAGAGAACATGGTGGAAATTCGAGTTTAGTATGCCTGAACTCAGAATAATAAAATACATCTTTTAGTAAAGTTTATTTTAATATTCTGTGTTTTTTTAAATAACCCTTTTAGAAAGTAGGGATTTGCTTGTCTAACCATTCAAACCTGCCTCTGCTAGGTTGTGTATTCCTTTGTCTGGTTTTGTGAGTGACAGGGCTGGGGAATTCCAGGAGAGAAGCTGAGTCACCCAGTGGTGAATAGAGAGATCTGCATCTAGATGGGAGGGAGTAGTTGTACCTGAACCTTGAATAGGGCTGTGCCTGACTTACACAATGCTGGCTCCACCCCCGGGGGAGCGGCTGATGTCTCTGCCCTGCGCACTGAAAGAAGAGAAGGAGTCCTGTCAACAAAGTGCTCCAGGACTGTACTTGTCGTCCACAATGCTGTCTCCACCTCCTGTGGGGCGTCTGATGTTTCTGCCCTGCACTGTGAACGGAAAGGAGAAGTCTGGTAAACAGAGTGCTTCAGAACTGGTTTAGACTGGGCAAAGGCCCCTCTCCCCTCAGAGAACAAAGTATTTTAGGGTATAAATATTGGGACCCTGATCCCATGAAATTAGATCACTTTGGACTACAAGAAGAAACCTTTACTAAGGAGAGAAACCTGAAGAAACTGAGGAGAGACTATTCCCAAGCTGAAGTGCTGCTTGGGGGATTGGCCTGCAGTGGTTGTCTTACTGCCAAAGGAAGGGGAAAGGAACTTTGTGTACTTTGCTTTCAACTTGTGAAGGATCTCCAAGGGCTTGGAAAAGAGCTTTCCTCCTGCTGAAGTCTCAGGGACCACAGAATTCAACCCCCCAGCTACCCAGAGTTCTTTTGGAAGTGCCTGCTGCTGTTTTGGGCCATCTGAGGAACTGCGTTTTACAAGGAGCTGGAAGCGCAACTCAACGAGAAGAAGCGCATTGCTGTGCCTGCCGTTGCAACAGGAGGGTGTCGGTGCTGGAACTGTCGCACTGCACCGCATCGGAGAGAAGCATGCTGCAATGAAGAGGAAGTGCGTCGCCGTCGCTGCTGCTGCCGTCGCAACTCCGAAGGAGGGTGTCGCCGCTGGAACTGTCGCACTGGACCGCATCGATCAAGAGCACCTCACATCCCCGAGAAGCGCGCCGCTGTCGGAGCTGTTGCTGTCGCATCTTGGATGTCGCCGCAGTAGTTGTTGCATCGAGCGGAACCTTCACGCATCGTGGGAGCTGCTGTCATAGAATCGTAAGGGTGTCGCCGCTTCAGTCCACGCATCGAACCATGGACTTCTCACATCCCCGAAAAGCATGCCACATCTCGAAGATCTTCATGTCTTTATTTCTTTGTATCTGAACTTGCCCGCATTTCCCATCGCTGCGACATTGCTTGTCATGGAAGCGCAATGCAACTTAAGGTACATTGACGCAGTGGTAGGTATAGGTCTTATGACCATAAAAACCTAAGCAAGATTGTCCCTCCCTACATGAATGGGAATGACATCCACAAATGGATAACTGTGTTGGAGAGGGCTGGCAAAGTACAGCAGGTGCCCCGGAGTCAGTGGGCAGCAATCTTGTGGCTCTCCTTTGCAGACAAAGGTCGAGACAAGCTCCTCACTGTCATAGAAGAGGATCCTAACAATAACAACGCCCTGAAGAGTGCTCTAATAGATGGGTTTTGCCTAACCACTGAGCAGTATAGGTTGCTGTTCAGAGACACCCAGAAGACACAGACTCAGTACTGGACTGACTTTGTAGATTGTGTTACTAAGGCTCTGGAAGGCTGGTTACTGGGCATTAAAGTAAGTGACTATACAGGATTGTATAACCTTATAATTAGAGAACAGATTCCTAATAATTGTCAGAACCAGTTATTGCATCAACTCCTGATTGACTCTGATTTGACCTCTCCACAAGAATTGGATAAGAGGGCAGACAAATGGGTCAGACCCAGGGTGAAGCAGAAGGTACAGAACCAAGGTGATGACCAGAAGAAGCAAGACCAAAAGGGTGGGGTGAAAGCAAAAGACCAGAAGTCTTCTCAAGGTCCCCAAAAAGCTTCTAATGGTGGGGGTCCCCAACAATCCAAAAAGAAAGAAGGTCCAAAGAAATCCTGGTGCAAGATTTCTAAAGTTAATTCTCACTGGACCAGTGATTGCACCAAAAATGAGACAGCTCCAACCACCATTGCCCCTAAGGCAACTGTGCCCCCTAGTTCAGCTCCAAGTGGTGGTTCTCAACAGAAGGGAGTAGTAGAGTTAACCCTGGGGACTGAGATGGACTCTGGCCTAGTCAGACTACCAACTCAAGCTGTGTTGATCTGTGATGGAGGCATGGATATGACCTTCTCTGTGAGTCCCAATAACTTGGGCAAGTACAGACAAATTCCTTTATTCAATAAAAAAGAGGCTCAGGCCTACAGGGACAAAGGGGCTAGTGTCACCATGGTGGTACCTGACTTTGTGGACCCTGGACAGATCATACTAGGTGAAACTTACCTGGTGACCAATGCTAGCAAATGTCACTACCACACACAGTATGGCAGTTGTTACTTTTTCCTGGGGAGGGGTAACTGGCCTTAGTAAGGTTGTTGTTAGTTCAGAGCTCTCTGTAGAATGTTTCCTTGGCAATGACCTAGAGACTTCAGCCTGGTCTGAAGTGGAGTTTAGGACACATGCAGAAATGTTGGGCATATCAGCACATGTTGTTGCTGTGACTAGGTCACAGGTGAAACATTGCAACACTGAACAGGCACTAGATTCTGGAATATTGAAACAGTTGCCTAACAGGAAAAGGAGCAGTAGAGTTAAGGCTGTACCTTCCCCCCTGCCTCAGGATAATGATCAGCCTCCAGAGGAAGCTGATTGTGAGCCTAAAGAAGGAACTGTCCTAAAAGAGCTTGAACATGATCAGTTTGTGTTTATTAGGACAGGGGGGCCTTCCAGGGCAGATCTGAGGCAGGCACAGTTGGACTGCCCTACTCTTGAACCCCTCAGACAGCAAGCTGCTGCTGAGGCTGCAGGGAATGCTAGTGGAACCCATAAAGTGTATTGGGATGAAGGGCTCCTGTATTCAGAGGCTAGAGACCCCAAGCATGGTGCTTCCAGGAGGTTGGTCATAACTTTTGCATTCAGGGCTTTCTTTTGACACTAGCCCATGGCATTCCCTTTGCAGGACATCCTGGCCAGAACAAGACTTGGGACAGGCTTGTCCCTCACTTTCACTGGCCCCACATGTCAGAAGACACAAAGGAGTTTTGTTGCTCCTGTGTGACCTGTCAAGCCAGTGGCAAAGCGGGTGGCACTACAAAGTCCCCCCTGATACCACTAACTGTGGTGGGGGTTCCCTTTGAAAGAGTTGGGATTGACATTGTTGGACCAATGGATCCCCAAACAGCCTCTGGGCACAGGTTTATTCTGGTGGTAGTGGATCATGCCACCAGATACCCTTCATGTCTAGTTACTTGAGTGCAATGTGGAAGGAGTGTGGAGTGAACTATAAGTTCACCACACCCTATTACCCATAGTGCTATGGTCTAGATGAAAGGTTCAAAAAGACCTTAAAGGGTATGATTAAGGGTCTCCCAGAAAAGCTCAGAAGGAGATGGGATATCCTGTTACCCTACCTTTTGTTTGCTTACAGAGAGGTCCCACAAAAGGGGGTTGGCTACAGCCCTTTTGAACTTTTGTTTGGGCATCCTATAAGAGGACCCCTTTGTCTGGTGAAGGAAGGATGGGAGTTACCTCTCAAACTTCCCAAACAAGACATTGTGGACTATGTACTTGGTCTCCGCTTTAGGATGGCTGAATACATGAAAAAGGCATCCAAAAACCTTGAAGCTAGTCAGGAATTGCAAAGGCCTGGCATGACCAAAAGGCTGTACTGACTGTTTACCAGCCAGGACAGAAAGTTTGGGTGTTGGAGCCTGTGGCCCCAGCAGCTCTCCAAGACAAGTGGAGTGGAGTGGACTCCACACTATTGTTGAACAGTAGGAGGGGTCACCTTTTTGGTGGGCCTTGGAACTCCCAGGAGCCCCCACAGGGTGCTTCGTGTCAACAGACTGAAACCATATGTTGACATGGCAGACATGGGCTTGCTCATGGCTACTGATGAAGGACAGGAGGGGGAGAAACACCCTCTCCCAGACCTGCTCTCTCAGAACCCTGATGATGGTTCAGTGGATGGTGTAGCCTTGGCAGGCAGTCTCACTAACGAACAGCAGGGTGACTGCAGACAAGTTCTGCAGGCATACAGACATATGTTTTCACTGACTCCAAGTCAGACTACCTGGTGCACTCATGAAGTGGACACTGGGGACAGTCTGCCTGTTAAATGTAAGATTTGCAGGCAACCTGATCATGTCAGGACAGAAGTCCAGAAGATGTTGGAATTGGGAGTTGTTGAACCTTTAGATAGCCATTGGGCTAGTCCAGTAGTCCTGGTGCTAAAACCTCACACACAAGATGGTAAGAGAGAGATGAGGTTTTGTGTAGACTACAGAAGTCTCAATGCTGTCAATAAGACAGATGCCCATCCAACACCCAGAGAAGATGGACTCATAGGTAAGTTAACCTCTGCCAAATATCTGAGTACATTTGATCTGACAGCTGGCTACTGGCAAATCAGGTTAGCTGAGGAGGTCAAGCCAAATACAGCATTTTTAACCCCTAGTGGGCATTATCAGTTTGTGGTGATGTCTTTGGTCTGAAAAATGCACCTGCCACATTTCAAAAGTTGGTGAACAAAGTCCTCTCAGGCCTGGATGACTACTGTGCAGCTTATCTTGATGATATTGCTGTCTCCACCTGGGAAGATCACCGGATCCACCTGAAAAATGTTTTGGAGGCCCTGCAAAAGGCAGGCCTAACTATCAAGGCTACTAAGTGCCAGATAGGGCAGAGTCAGGTTGTGTACCTGGGCCATGTGTAGGTGAAGGCCATGTTCAACTATTACAGAGCAAAATCCAGACCATAATGGACTGGGTTGCTCCAACCACCGAGACTCAGGTCAGAGCTTTCTTGGGCCTGACTGGGTACTATAAGAGATTTGTCAAGGGGTATGGTACCATTGTGACACCTCTGAATTACTTAACTTCTAAAAGAATGCTTAAGAAAGTTAAGTGGACAGTCAGCTGTCAAAAGGCATTTGATGAACTGAAGCAGGCCATGTGTACTTCTCCCATTCTACAAAGTCCTAACTACTCCAAATAATTCATTGTTTAAACAAATGCTTCTGAGTTGGGGGTAGGGGTTGTGCTATCACAATTGAATGATGAAGGTCAGGACCAGCCAGTAGCTTTTATTAGCACAAGGCTGGCCCCTAGAGAGAAATGTTGGTCAGCTATTGAGATGGAGGACTTCGCTGTGGTTTGGGCCCCGGAGAAGCTGAGGCCATACTTGTTTGGTACTCACTTCATAGTTGAGACAGACCATAAGCCCCTCTTGTGACTAAAACAGATGAAGGGTGAAAATCCCAAACTGCTCAGGTGGTCCATTTCCCTACAGGGGATGGACTATACAGTGGACATAGACCTGGGAGTAACCATGCCAAAGAAGATGGTCTCTCCAGATATTTCTACTTAGAACATGAAGACTCAACTGGTCAAGGTTTGTTTAATGTCCCTGCATTGGGGAGGGGTGTTGGGGGGGCTGTAGGAGAGTAGGGTCTGCTTCCAACGGTTACCCCCACTTTATGCTGTTATTCTGGTTTTTCAACTTTAGTAGGGCTGTGGTCCTGTTAATCAGGCCCACAGCCTAGCTGTTCTCTCTCTAAATTGATACCATGTACTTTAGGTACATCCCAGATTGGTTACTGGGTCACCCTTGTGAGCCCATGTATAATGTACAATAGGTACCCAGGGCATAGGTGCACACTAGGCCTACCTGGGGCTGCAGCATTTAGTGTACCAACCCTGGTTGGCCTTCAAAACTGAGCCCACAGGTCTGTACACACAGCCTGGGTAAGGTGGTGTAATCACCCCCTACGTAGATATAGTATATTTATATCTACCTTGTATATAGACACATAGCAACCTATAAGTCACTCCTATGGCAGGCCTTGACAATCCTGGTGGCAGAGTGCTTGGTTTTGTGTGAGAGGGTGCCCTAGCATGAGCTAAGCCCCTCTGCAGCTTTCAGAACCATCTCCTTATCGCTGTTCTATGACATAGCCATATCATATACTCTTAGGTGCATTATAATCCTTGCGGTTAATGCTAACTTTGGTTTGGCTTTATCAAAACATGTCTTGTAAGGAGTCTAAAACTTTGAAATACTACCACCCCACCAGTTCTGGCGGCGTGGGTAGCATTCCACCCTTCTAGAGGGAGAAGACATGTAGTTACTGTTAAACCCCGGTTAAAGTTAAACAGAGCTCCAGCATCACAAAATGGATGCTGCTGCCACAGACACAGAACTTTCTATCGCCCCCCTGGTCACTGGCTAGTGGCCCAGACTCTGTCTCCTCTGCTTTCAGGTTTTTCACATCTCTAATCCACCCTTGGATCCACCTGATCACTTTTCCTCTGGTCACCTGCAGCACTTCTTTGCAGCTCTCCATTGGAATCGACAAAGAAACCCGTCATGAAAAGACACCTATGCACCCGGCTTCCCTTGGTGAGGTAACACAAGTACTCCGGTGCTCCCGTGGGTATTGACTCTCCAAGTGTCCTAGTCTAAAAGACAGCCGCGACCCGTGGAGGGAGTTGCGGTGGGGAAGGGTGGGGGGTGGTAAACAACGGAATATGGATGATTGCAGGTAAGTAAATAATTAAATTAATAAAATGAATTTCGTAGCGCGCCCTGCATTGCATTTTGCGATGCAGGGCATGGAACGAAATTCATTTTATTAATTAAATTGTTTACTTACCTGTAATCATCCATATTCCGGTGTTTATCACCACCCACCCTGCCCCTCCTCCGCCCTGCCTGCCTGCCCCACCGCAACTCCCTTATGACCGCGGGTGCTAAAAGGGTTCCATCGCAGTTCACCTCCTTGTACCCCTTATCTTTAAAATTGTAACCTGTTTGATCTCCATAATAAGTCAATTGTATCCCACGGCTAAGTTTAGACACTGCATGTGTCTCCCGTGGGGCACCTACATCATAACCCTTGGTTGTTCCTAGAAGCCCCAGCGATTCCCCAGGCCCTAAGCCTGCTTTCTATTCCTCATCGGGTTCTTACACAACTATTTTAGAATATGGTTTGTGAGGCCCCTAGGGCAAAACATATACTGTGCAACTTATCGTATGCTAATTATGGGCCTTATTATCAAGAAAGGGCGATACATTATTGCCGCTTTTATCGGAAGAAAACTGCCGCTAAAGCGGCGATAATGGGCTTGATAATATGTCCTTGTGAATTCCTATAGAAGCCCAGGTTCTAGTTTTGACCTGGACTTCTATGGGAATTCACAAGGGCATATTATCAAGCCCATTATCGCCATGGAAGTTTCCTGCCGAAAAAAGCGGCGATAACGTATCGTCCTTTCTTGATAATATGGCCCTAAGTTCCTTTTATTGTACTTTTACCTCTGACCTCATACAGAGTGCAGAGGGGTTGTGTTTAGAATAAATACATATATATTTGATGTATACCTTGTGTGGTGTGCTTTCATTTGGTACTCAAGAGATTATAAATGGTGAAACAATTTGCTTAACTCGTGTCCAAGTCTTAGCCTCAAGGCTGCTCTGCACAGCTACTAATAAGTATAGCTTTCTATAAGGTTGACTTTATAACTTACCATCAATAAGGGTTGATTGGACTGGTGCAAGGTGCCCACTAGAATAGTGGACATCATATCAACTTATCACACTGGCTAGCTTGAATCCAGTGGCACAGTGAGCAAGGGACCCACTTCTGGGCATACCCATCCTCTTTAGGGTGAAAAGTATTACAGCAAACAAATGATGGACAAAAGGCTGACAATGCAAACATTCCCCCTCAGCCAAATGTTCTGAGTTAAATCCATCATTATTTTGCCCAAAATGCCACCCCAGTTTGGACCCGGCCATATGCAAATCAGTCTTGACCCTGTATCCCATGGGAACAGTCCAGATCGAAATGCCAGGCCAGACCCCCTGGACCGGAAACAAGCATCCTGGGACCTATTTTAGGGTATGCCACCCTTCTTCAGCAAGGCTAGCTTTATTCCAGTGGCACAGTGAGCAAGAGACCTACGTCTGGGCATACCCATCCCACTAAGGGTGAAAAGTATTACAGCACACCTTTGATGGACGGAATGCTGACAATGCAAACATTCTCCCTGGTCAAAAGATCTAGGATAAATCCATTGTTCTTTTGCCCACTATGCCACCCCAGTTTTGACCCAACCATATGCAAATCATTCTTGACCCTGTGCCCAATGGCAACAGTCCAGACTGAACTGCCAAGCCATGTCCTCCCTGAACCAGAAAAAAGCATCCTGGGACCGGTTTGAGGGTATTTCAAACTTCTTTAGCCAGGCTAGCTTGAATCCAGTGGCACAGTGAGCAAGAGAGCCACGTCTTGGTATACCAATCCCACTTAGGGTGAGAAGTGTTACAGCAAAAAAATGATGGACGGAAGGCTGACAATGCAATCATTCTCCCCCAGTCAAAAGATCTGGGTTCAATCCGTTGTTCTTTTGCCCAGAATGCTCTCCAGTTTGGACCCAGCCATATGCAAATCAGTCTAGACCCGGTGCCCCATGGGAACAGTCCAGACAGAACTGCCAGGCCATATCCTCCCTGGACCGGAAACAAGCATCCTGGGACCCGTTTCAGGGTATGTCACCCTTCTTCAGCCAGGCTAGCTTTAATCCAGTGGCACAGTGAGCAAGAGACCCACGTCTGGGCATACCCATCCCACTTAGGGTGAGAAGTATTACAGCAAACAAATGATGGACGGAATGCTGACAATGCAAACATTCTCCCCCAGTCCCATCACTGAGCATTCCTTGTATCACCTAACACTCCACAATGGTACGAAAATGTATTTCCCCGTTCTTGGGAGGTGCACTTCACATAAGTTAGGAACAATTACAGACATGACCAATTGTCAAGAGAGAACTCCGGCCAAACTTTGAGTATGCATGAAAAGAACCATCAGCGCTAGCTAGAGGCACTGGTGGCATTTGTCAAATTCACCAACAAAGCCTTTGCCTGAAGGATGCATCCAACAATGACTGACACCCTCTATTCATTTCAAGGACCTGTAGGTGATACTACTAAGTTTACACAACTGGGGCAGTGCAGCATCTCATCGGATGCCTACCTTGCTTCAGTGTTGGGATTATGCGTCAAGGAAAATTTAATTTCCTCCAATGCATTGAGAATAGGACCAGGAATATGAGGGAACATTCACCTCCAAAAGTGTGCAAGCAAACTGTGCACAAGTTCACTTATTAGTATAAACAGCAAACTGCAGAAACTTGTGCAATACCATTTTGCCCTGTGAAATATGGGTAGTGAGATTTCAAAAAGGAGAGAAAACAAAGAAAGAAATGTAAAGAGCCTTGTGAATAGGGGTAGAAATAGAGTGATAGATGATTGAGGTATTGGCGACCCGTCTGATACCTGGTGGATGAAAGGAGAGGATGTAAGAGATATAGAAGCTAAAAGTGATATTTCTGATGTGTATGTCTGTAACGGTAAAGCAAATTGAGTTTTTATTTTGCCCCAGGAAAGGAACCAGTGAAGCGCATATCAACATTGTATATGATAAGGAAATATGCACAATCTTGCAGAGGTTGGTACAAGAACCACTGTCGATAAAGCACCATGTCTGTGATACAGACCAACACTGATTACTTATTTGTTCAGAGCCTCGACCAGCTTTTTTTAAAATTGTATTCCCTGTGAATCTGTCCCACTCATGCATTCCTTCTCACCTTCTTCACAGGTTGGTCCTTTGAATCCATAGTAACAAGTGCACGTGTCATTCGGAGTGCAATAGCCATTAATGCAAGTTTTGAAATTGCAGGATCGAACTGGAGAAGAAAAGAACACATTAAATAGAAACAATGCAAAATGCATCACCATCCATGCAAAATAAAGTTAAGGCATTTATTGGCATAACGGTTTATAGAGCAGTTCAGATGAGTTCCCTGAGCCTTAATCAGTCGAAAAAGCCCTTCCTCCTATACACCTAAATCTGGGGGTTAATATTACCCCTCCCAACAAGAAGAGAAAGGGGCAGATTTACAATTACTGGCGCATCCTTGCAAATTTGCAGGGATGCGCCAGTAATTGTGCGCCGCACCTCCGTCACCTATGATACGCAGCATTTACAATGCAGTGCACCATGGGGCCAAAACAGCACAGATGCAGCGCATTGCTGAAGCTGTGTCGCTAGCACGACGCAGCTCCAGCAATGCTCTGAGGGAGTCTATTCTTTCAATGCTGCCTCAGTCCTTACGCCTGCTTCAAGCAGACGCAGGGTTTTGATGCAACATTGGCCTAAAAGTGACTGAGTGAAATCTTGTAGATTTCACTCAGCCACTTTTAGGAGGCGTTCCTGTGCAGGAACGCCCCCCCCCCCCTGCACAGGAACGCCTCCTTCTGGCGCAGGGCTTTACAACGTGACGCCTCTCCCAGATGCGTCAGTTGTTAATACCCCGCACCATGGCGCATCTTTTGCGCCGCCGCTGCGTCACAAAAGTGACGCAACAGCGGTGCAAAAGAGGCGCAAGGGGCTTATAAATCTGCCCCAGAGTTTTTACAGCCATGGCTAGAGAAAATGTGTGACCATTTCCTGGGTGGTGAGGGGCCAGAATGTAGTCTGGAAATGCCCAGAAACATACAAACTTCTAGGTCCCACCCAGTAGAGTGATTTATTACTTCAAGTGGTGGAAAATGTTTCAGTAACAAATTAATTTATGCCTGCTGGGAATCACTTTGTGAATCATGGCAAGCATAAAAAAGGTAAATTCAGTTGTGTACTAATGTTTACAACCAAATTACTTTCCTAAATATGGCCCTGTTGGGATGCAAAAGTCTACCTCATGGTGACGGACATTTGCTCTAATATGAATTTAACTTGAAAAAACAAACGACAAGAAGCATTTGGCAAACAGGAACACTTGGTTTAATTAAATTCTTCAGCCGGAAGTACAGTCACGGAAACAGGTTTGAGGACTGTGTCAAAGCACAGTTGACCTGAGCGCCGTTATATACATTTCTTGAAGCATCATTAAAAAATTATACAATTCTTTTTTGATAAAGTGTGTGAGCATTGCATTTGGAATCATAAATAATGCCACTTGATAACAAATACAGGTAGGCCTCAACCTTGCAGTGACATAGTGAGGACCAGTGGGTAACGTGTCCAGATGTCTGGCATGAGGAGTGCATGATCGCCGTGTGTACTGTGTGTGCTGTGTTTTGAATGGCTGAGTGCGACTAACTTAGCAACTGGCCATATGTGCTTTATTGAGCACCAGAGGGCGAAGTGGGAGGGATCGGCAGGGCACAGCGTGCCCCTACTTCTTTAACTTCATAGAGTCAGTTCCCCTACTTCTTTATTTTAAACATGCCTTCCGGGCGGCAGAAATCACCAAGGCCGATAGTTAAGGCTCAGCTTCTAGGGACAGGCAGAACGGGCAGCTAAGGAAGAGAACTCTGTCTTTCTTCGTGCCTAGAGAAGACAAGGACAGTGTCCAGTTCTACTGCCGCTGGCAGCTTCTTCCCCACCCCTCTGTGTTCACACTCTACCCTCTATTTCTGTCTCACTCCTCCTCATTTAGTGAAAACCGAGAGTTCAAGAAACAGGTATTACCTTCTCTTTCCTCCTTTCATTTATCCTATTTAAAATGTATTAAAAAAGAAAAACACTTTTGCGGGTAACGTGTTTTTCAGACATTTTTTAATTTCCAAATATGAAAAATAACTAACTAACTAAAGCAAGCCAGAGGGGTTGCAAGGTGGGCAGATGTAATGATGCACACCTAAACACATTAGCGCCGCTTAACAGTGTATGCTAGTAAATCGCTATTTTTGTTTTCCCGTCGCTCTTTGAACAACATTGTTTTCCCTGGGTGGGAAAGTGCACTAATCCTGGAAGTACTGAAATACCTGATTGATGGGTGAATTGAAAAACAAAATGCATACCACGGCTCTGTATTCACAAATGTGGTCTTTTAAAACCATACTGCTTACATTTGGTAAGGATATAAGCAATGGGCATTGAAACGGTCGCTTCTGGGCCCTGTAGACATGGCCTTAACTTTTCAGGCAAAAGCACTCACTAATTTCTGAATAATGAGTGCAAAATGAAAAAGTTCAACATGTTGCTCCTGCTTACATTTACGTAAGTTTGCGTTTTCTAGGATGTTGTTATTTTGTTTTAGGCCGCATATTGCCTGGTGCGTAATTTGAATTGAGTCACAGCCAGGTGTTTATATAGGGTCAGTGCAGTGCAAGCTTCTCTCAGTGGGGCAGTATGGTGTTTAGTGGAGGAGAGGATGTGGCACTATAGTCAGAGCTACTGAATTTGGAATAGGAAAACCAGGTTCAGCCTCCATGACCAGTTCACCAGACCACTTCCCCTGAGAGAGCACATTCCCATTATAGACCTTAGAAGGCCCTGCAAGATCTTAAAAGCCCTGGTGTCTTAGCACCAGCAGGTGAACCCTAGCAGTGGCAAGTGTGAATTACCTTTGAAGGCCTGTCAACCACAAATCATTCTGAAGTTCACCTCCAATCTTGCAGGCAGGCCTATGAAGCAGCACACCATAGAGTGACAGTGACTGTGTCCCTGAGGTCACAGGACCCTTGAGCAAGGTGGCTCTAGGACAGTGAAACTGCATCAGGCGCTGACCAGCCTTGGTCCATGCAGCTAACAGCGGTGTGGCAGAGACGCTGGTTAAGGGGGGATTTCGAGGAACGATGCAGAGAGAAAATTAAATACATAATTAATTTTCCCTCTGTATCATCCCTCGAAATCCCCCCTTACCCAGCCCCACCTCCCCGCCGCTGTTACCCGCATGGACCGCGGCTGGCGTTGACTTCATTGGGGGTCGTCGTGTTTGAAAGTATAATATGTACGTTATATCCCGAGCAAAGATAGAGTTACAAAAGTGTACAACAAATAGTCCAACAAAGGGTTCAAGTCCACACGTCTACTAGATGCCAGATTCTCGTGTTGATGTACGCTTACTGCTACTTATATGATCTCAGGACCTTTGAGAACCAGCACCTTACGTGGGGTTGTATAGTTGTTTATATTGGAGCGCCTTACCGAACTTGGACTAAGGGCCAGATGTAGATAATCAGCATTTACCGATTCTAAAATACCGAATCATACCGATTCGGTATTTTAGAATCGGTAAATGCTATGTAGGTATCCAAACAGTAAATTTGACCAAATCTGTAAAATTCGGTAAATACCGAATCGGTATTTACCGATTAAAAGGGGGGAAACATTGAAGGGTACCAGGGTGTCACTTTGACACCCTGTTGCACCCCTGAATTGTGTATGGGTGCACATGTGGCACACATACATGCCCAAAGGGCATGTATGTCTGCCACATGGCACAGTTATTATTTGCATACATTTGCATTTTTTAGGGTTTTCGAAATTTTCCACCAACTTGTAGTTGGTGGTAAATAACGAATCCTAAAATGGGAAAATCACTCATTTGAGTGCTCCCTTAGGAATTCGGTAATTTACCGAATCCTTAAATTACCGATTCCGTAAATTACCGAATCCTTAATTTAGGCCCCTACATATGAAAAGCCTAATTCCGGTCAGTAACGGCCGAAATTCGTTAATTTCGGCCGTTACCGACCAGAATTAGGCTTCCTACATCTGGCCCTTAATCTTTTGGATAATTTTGGTGCACAGACATAATATCGAGTCCAAAATATCGTTTGGACATAATATTGAGTAAATAATATAGACTGGACAAAATATCGACTGGACAGAATATCGACTACAAAAATATCGATTTTAAGGTAAGTGAAGTAATATCGATTTTTAATAATATATAATATTTTATAGTGTATTTTTATGTAATAATATGTGTGAAAAGTGTGTATTTATGTTATAAATAATTTTATTAAATTATTTTTGTTTTTATAATTATTGCCTAATGTCATTCTGTAGCGGGTTGTGGGTTTATAGAGAATAGGGTGGGAAGTAATTTAAGTATAATTAATTAAATATGTAAATTTATTAATTGATATTAATTTGTAATTAATTGTTAATTAATTTATATGTGTCAATTAATTTAATAGTAATTGCAAAATAATTATTAATAATTGATTAATTGGCAAATATGTACATTTTACTAATTTAATGCAGTAGCGGGTTGTGGGATTATAGGGGAATAGGGTGGGAAGTAATTTAATTAAAAATAATTAAATATGTAAATATATTTATTGATAGTAATTAGTAATTAATTGTTAATTAATTTATATGTGTTCATTAATTTAATAATAATTGTTAATTATTTTATATTAATTGATTAATTGGTTATTATGTGATTTTTACTAATTTAATTTCTGTAGCGGGTTGTGAGTTTATAGGGGCATAGGGTGGAAAGTAATATATTAATAATTAATTAAATAATAAAATAAAATACACGTTATTTATTTGGAAATAATAGTCAAATAATTTTTAATTATTAAAAAATAATTGTTTATGTTTAATTAATTTGTATTAATAGGTGAATAATTAAAAGAATTATTGTTAATTAGTAAATGTCAATTATTATTTATTCTATTACATAAAATTTTTATTTGATTTTTAATAATTATTATTAGATATTTCTTGTTAGATTTTTGATTTATATATGAAAGATTTACTTTCCCTAATGTTGTATTCTCTGGAGTGTGAATTGTAATTTTTACAACTACGCTTTCCAACGCTTTCCTTACTGTTGCACCCACTGGAGTTGGAATAATAATTTTAATTCCTACGCTATCCAACACTTTCCCTACTGTTGCACCCACTGGAGTGGGAATAGTAGTTTTAACCCCTACGCTATCCAACGCTTTCTCTAATGTTGCACCCACTGGAGTGGGAATAGTAATTTTAACCCCTACGCTATCCAACACTTTCCCTACTGTTGCACTCTTTGGAGTGGGAATAGTAATTTTAACCCCTACGCTATCCAACGCTTTCCCTACTGTTGCACCCACTGGAGTGGGAATAGTAATTTTAACCCCTATGCTATCCAACGCTTTCCCTAATGTTGCACCCACTGGAGTGGGAATAGTAATTTTAACCCCTACGCTATCCAACACTTTCCCTACTGTTGCACCCACTGGAGTGGGAATAGTAATTGTAACCCCTACGCTATCCAACGCTTTCCCTACTGTTGCACTCTTTGGAATGGGAATAGTAATTTTAACCCCTACGCTATCCAACGCTTTCCCTACTGTTGCACCCACTGGAGTGGGAATAGTAATTTTAACCCCTACGCTATCCAACGCTTTCCCTAATGTTGCACCCACTGGAGTGGGAATAGTAATTTTAACCCCTACGCTATCCAACACTTTCCCTACTGTTGCACTCTTTGGAGTGGGAATAGTAATTTTAACCCCTACGCTATCCAACGCTTTCCCTACTGTTGCACCCACTGGAGTGGGAATAGTAATTTTAACCCCTACGCTATCCAACGCTTTCCCTACTTTTTCACCCACTGGAGTGGGAATAGTAATTTTAACTCCTACGCTATCCAACGCTTTCCCTACTGTAGCAACCACTGGAGTTGGAATAGTAATTTTAACCCCTACGCTATCCAACGCTTTCCCTAATGTTGCACCCACTGGAGTAGGAATAGTAATTTTAACCCCTACGCTATCCAACACTTTCCCTACTGTTGCACTCTTTGGAGTGGGAATAGTAATTTTAACCCCTACGCTATCCAACGCTTTCCCTACTGTTGCACCCACTGGAGTGGGAATAGTAATTTTAACCCCTACGCTATCCAACGCTTTCCCTACTGTTGCACCCACTGGAGTGGGAATAGTAATTGTAAACCCCTACGCTATCCAACGCTTTCCCTACTGTTGCACTCTTTGGAATGGGAATAGTAATTTTAACCCCTACGCTATCCAACGCTTTCCCTACTGTTGCACCCACTGGGGTGGGAATAGTAATTTTAACCCCTACGCTATCCAACGCTTTCCCTACTTTTGCACCCACTGGAGTGGGAATAGTAATTTTAACCCCTACGCTATCCAACGCTTTCCCTACTGTAGCAACCCTGGAGTGGGAATAGTAATTTTAACCCCTACGCTATCCAACCCTTTCCCTACTGTTGCACCCACTGGAGTGGGTATAGTAATTTTTACCCCTACGCTATCCAACGCTTTCCCTACTGTTGCACCCACTGGAGTGGGAATAGTAAATTTTACCCCTACGCTATCCAACGCTTTCCCTACTGTTGCACCCACTGGGGTGGGAATAGTAAATTTTACCCCTACGCTATCCAACGCTTTAGCTATTGTAGAATTCACTACAGTTGTTACAATAATTGTTAACTATTTTGCTATGCTACGGTAAAATTATTATATATGTTTATTTAATATAAAAAAATTATATAAATATATATGTATTATTTTTTTAGATTTATATTTATTTTAAAATAAATTATTAATATAACATTATTTTAATAATTGAAAGTAAGTTTAGACTAAACATATTTATTACTACATTAGTATTAACTTAATTTAAAGACATTTAAAAAAAACAATATTTTTTACAGTCTATATTTTAGTAACTCGATATTTTAGAGTCGATATTTTTTTACTTACCTGTTTAAAGATAGCCAGTCGATATTTTGTCCATCGATATTTTGTCAACGATATTTTGTCAACTCGATATTTGTGAGGTCGATATTATTTCAGTGATCCGATAATTTTATCTACTTTACAGTACTATTTATCATATGATCGGATTTTTGATTTTTGCCGTAAGAATATAGCATATTGGATTTGCCCTAAGGAAGTCTTTTGCGTATACCGCTATTAAGACGAAACACATGTTGGCTAGGATCCACATGGAAGCTGCTGTGAAATAATAAAAGAAGAAGAAAGAGTAGACATGTGGACTTGAACCCTTTGTTGGACTATTTCTTGTGAACATTTGTAACTCTATCTTTGCTTGGGATACAACATATGTAACTTTATTGATGTGGATGCTTTCTACATTAATGGTGACGGTTGGATGGACGTCACCTTTATCCCTTGGAGCAGCTTGATACTTTTTGAAATCACTAATCACAACTGAGCGCAAGCCGATAACCAACCATCGTTCTCTTGCTTTGATTGGCAAGTATAATATGGTTTTAAAAGCATTTGCTGCATCCTTTCTGGCCTCCAACTATTTTCGACAACAATAAAAATGTCATGATAACTCCGGTGATTAATGTTCTTAGTAGAGAGAGATGGTGTTTTGTCTAGTGGATGGGTAGACTCATGGAAAGAAAGTGCAGAGGGTTAATGTCCCTGCTGCTAGGAACATGTACCATGCAGCTCACAAAGTGCACGTAATGTAAATTGGTCAGTGGATTACTGCTTTGTTGTTGGATAGACCTCATTGTTACTTGCAGTTAATAAGTTAAAATCCTAACATAGAACAACAAGCTCATAACTGTCATGTAAGAGCTGCATGCAAACTGCAAGGTGTAAATTAGTGCTTTATGTTTTTTTCCTCAGGTCTTTGATTATATTAATGCTGCAAAAAAGGATTCATTTAGGCAGAATTAAATTCTGATTATTAAAGAGTACCACCAACCATGGTATTAGGTTTTAAATTCGGAGTTTGTGTTTCTCCAGACCAATCACTATTAAACTGCTGCCTACTAGCATGGTTGTCATGTGGTTCCTACACCTTGAAGTCCTTTGTCTTATGTAACATTTCCTATACAGTGATTTACACACTTTTGATTTATTGTATCTGTGTAATATGTGTGATGTAAAGTGCTCTGACACCTTACACTGGTATTAGTGGTGCTGTACATTTTCTGATACTTTATTATTTTGCCATTTTTAGGTTTTGGCCTGAGGTCAGCAGAGCATGCGCTGCTCTCGTCATACAAGACTTCTTGGAATCTTTATGATTCCGGTAGCCTAGTCCCAGCTCTGACTTCAGTTTTCATTGGTGCATGTCATTTGCCGTCACAAATTATTCCTAAAGCAGTGTAATGATTGCACTGAAGGCATGCTAATTGTTTTTACGGGCGGATTTACACTCTTTTCTTTAAAGTACTCGAAGCACTTTTTTTTCTAATTTGCATCACCGACCACACACTTGTAATAGCCGCTGACAGCCCCCACCCTCGCAAAATGTGGAATTTTGCTGCATCATCAACGCACCTTATCTCTCTGGTGTTTAGCTTTTTAAAGCAATCGACTCATGCATTCATTTGTGCATTATGATGATCTGACGAGTATATTTTGTGTGAGGCGGGGTTGGACTACAGTATGTTTGAATGGTCAGAGCATTTAGAGCCAGAAAAGTAGGTCAGCATAGCTGCTTTATAGCCAGAGAACTAGGTCAGCAGAGTCTCATTAGAGCCAGAGAACCAGGTCAGCAGAGCTACTTTAGAGCCTAAGAACCAGGTCAGCAGAGCTGCTAAAGAGGCAGAAAACCAGGTCAGCAAAGCTGCTTTAGAGCCTGAGAACCAGGTTAGCAGAGCTGATTTAGAGCCATAGAACCAGGTCTGCAGAGCTGCTTTATAGCCAGAGACCAGATCAGCAGAGCAGCTTTAGAGCCATACATTAGGTCAGCAGAGCTGCTTTAGAGCCAGAGAATCAGGTCAGCAGAGCCGTTGTAGAGCCTGAGAAAAAGGTTTGGCAGCGATTGGGTTAGCATTAGCAGAAGCCATCTTGTATTTAGAAGTTATCTTTTCCGTTTCATGGAATCCATTTTGTATTTCTGGCAGCCATCTTGTATGCCATGTGCTACCACGTGCTCACCATATGCTCTTTCCTACCTTTCTGTCCCCTGCTCTTGTATTCTGCCTAGTGACAGGATATATTTAGCCTTTTCTGCTTCGCACATGCTCAGTTGAGCTTGCAGCTGTCCTTGCAGTTGTCCCTAGTCTGTAACTGTCAGGATGTGTTTACTAGAATTAGCCACTGTTAGCTCCACCCACTTGTTGACTGTAGGTTTTCTGTATGACCTATATGTACCTAAAACCTGTATTTTGTACTTGTACCACCTTCTTTTGAGCCCCTGTGTGGGTGTAAAAGGACCATGCATGCTTCAGTTCAGTGTGCTACTTCATATACTACTGAAGGGTGTTGTGTGAATGTAGTTCCACCTCATGAGGTTTATGAAACTTTGTATTTTCTATTCCAGATTCTGTGCCAACTTATTTCCTATTGGTCTGAGGACTTGTGCAGAGAAGGGCGAACCCCTTGCACTGGTAGGCCTTGATGAGGCTCACCACCACAAGGTCAGCAGAGCTGCTCTAGAGCCTAAGAACCAGGTCAGCAGAGCTGCTCTAGAGCCAGAGAACCAGGTCAGCAGAGCTGCTTTAGAGCCTATGAACCAGGTCAGCAGAGCTGCTTTAGAGCCTATGAACCAGGTCAGCAGAGCTGCTCTAGAGCCAGAGAACCAGGTCAGCAGAGCTGCTTTAGAGCCATAGAATAGATACTGTTTGGATATCTCAAGGGTCCCTTGGGAAACCCGTTGGCAACACCGTATTCAATGGGTCAGGTAGAACCAAGTCAGCCTTGGGCTTGGTGTAGGAAACCTGTGTACCCAGGTGGTACCAGGAATGTGCAAAGCTGCACTGCACAACCAAGTAGTACATTTGGAAGTTAGGGACCCGGAAACCCCCTTTGCTGTATGGCAAGGGCATTGCGTCCCAGCTAACCCTGGGTCTCCTTCCACCCCAAACCAGCCTAATAATGTGAGAACGAAGTGTGAGAAAAAATCTGTTAGGGAGCGGGATGTGGATGTTATGGAATAAATACAAAATGTGACGCATTACTATTGGCACGGACGCCCAGTAGGCCTCCAAAGTTTGATGGATGGCTTTTTAGTTTTTATGGACCAACGGAGGATGGTAATTAACAAATCGAAAATGTTCACCATGATATGTGTGCCTAAAAAGAAAACATGTAGAACCATTCACATAGATGGTACTGTAATTTGTACATTAAACTGCTTCTCCTACCTTGGAATACTGTTTTCAGACAACGGTACATGGTCCCAACATATAACAAATACAAAAATTAAAATGAGTAGGACCAACCAAGGGACTTTTAAATTTGCAGCCAAATGGGGCAACCGACCAATTAAGGAGATGGTTACAATCTATAAAGCTAAAGGAATAGGCACTGCTATGTATGGGACAGGAATTTGGGGCCACACAAAAAGTTGTGTGCTGCAAATTGAAGAAAACAGTTTTATAAAACGTTTGTTGTCCCTACCATCTTCTGTATCGACCACCATTGCACACCATGAGGTGGGGCTGCAATTTTTAGAGGACACCTTGATGGCAGGATCCTTATTAATATGGGCACAAATCTTGAAACATGAAGAAACTGCCTTCATCAGATCCATCACTCTAGATTTCTTAAACTTGGATGATGCCCCGAAAATCCCCTGGCTGTCTTATATTGATAATACACTGGGGAATTTGTTCAATATGTCTGTATGGTTGGACCCTGAAAAAATATTAACCATTGAAAAGAAAGAAATTAAGGCCTCTTTTCTGTCATTTAGACAAAACCATAGAGCAAAAATGGAATTGAATAAACCAACGGTGGCTCTTTACAAGACATATGTGTTAGAAGAGGGAAAAAATGGTTATCTGTTGTAAGCATGGGCGAATTTTGCGAATCTCGCGTTCGCGAATTTTGCGGATTTGCGAACTCGCAATCCGCAAAATCCGCGAATTCTCGCGAATTTTTTTTTTTGTGTTCGCGCGGGTTTCTGCCAGTTCGCGAGGGTTTTGTACAATTTCGCAAAGGCGAACTTACCTGTCGGGTCGCAAGTTTTGCGAACTTGTTGTTTCTACGTGTCCAGCCTGTTTGGGACACTCTTCTTCATCACTGCCACTCTCTGTCACCACTGCCACTCTCTGACTACTCATGCCACCCTCTGGCCCACCCATGCCACCCTCTGTTTCATCACCGCACCCTCTGGTTGTCCAGTGTACATTATTTTCGGCAAAGCAAAGCACACCTTCCCTGCCTCAAGTGACCTGAATTAATTTGGGGCTGATTAATGTGTCACAGAATATTTTTTTAGCTGGCACCTGCTTCCTTAGTGCTTCCTGATTAGTGATCTTTTGCACTTGCTAAGTGCTTTCATTGTTGCAACATTAGTTACAACACCTGCCCTGCCCCAACTGACAATAATGAATTAGGGGCTGATTAATGTGTCACTGGATTTGAACTTCCAGCCTGGCTCCTGCTTGTCTGCCTTAGCTGTAATTCAGGACCTTTGTGTAACTATTCTGAGGGTCAGAGCAGGGTCACATAATAGTTGCAAGTAGGCAACTGAACTCTGGAGGGGCCCCTCAGGAAGCACTACAGGAAATGGCTACTAATGATGAGCTTGAACTTTTGAACCTGGTAAGTAGTTTCAGTTTTGCTAAGATCGTATTTCTGCAATTTAGCGCTTATTCGCGGGGCGCGAGGTTGAACTGGGAAGCCGCGAACTCACGCGAACAGTGCGAGCAAATCCGCTGCTCGCGGATTTTGCGGGAAATTCGCGAATCTCGCGGATTGCGAATTTACCGAAAATCCGCAAAATCCGCGAGCGAAACGGATTTTCCGCCCATGCTTAATCTGTTGCATGTGACTCATGCACAGCATTGGTATGTTTTATTGAGGCTGAGATGTTGCATTATACACTATTGTATCGAATTCCCAAAAATTAAGACACATCCCTTAGATAAGGTACCCTGCACATGTGATAATAAGAGTAAACAAACCACACTGCACTTTTTATTGTTTTTTAAATTTTAATGTAATTTTAGGAATTTTTATCTGAAGCCCATGTTTGTGAACCATGGAATCAGGTCCCATAAACTAGCAATGAAATTTCTTGTAAGCTTAGTGGATCCTTTGACATGTTATTAAACTGGCCTGTTTTTTCTAAAATCAATTACCGCAAGGAAAAGTATTGAGCTATAAATTAGTAAGAGGGTAACAGCAAATGCTTGTATTTTTTAATATGCAACAATTTTTATGTATCATATTATCTGTGCTTTTATGGCTGTTTTTAATAGTCGAATAAAGATTTTGATGATGATTATGATGTGTGCTGGACAAACGTCTCTTCTACAATGGGGAGCCATGGAATATTAAAGATTGGAATCTCGGGAGAGTATAATGTGTGGGCCCCTGTGTCTCATATTAACGTCTGCCAGGTCCAACTGGTGGTAGATACTGTTTGGATATCTAGAGGGTCCCTTGGGAAACCCCTTGACAACACCATGTTCAATGGGGCAGGGAGAGCCAAGTCAGCCTCGGGCTTGGTGAGGGAACCCATGCCTCCAGGTGGTACCAGGAATGTGCAAAGTGGCACTGCACAGCCAAGTAGTATATTTGGAAGTTAGGGCCCCGAAACCCCCTCTGCTGTATCGTAAGGTATTTGCTTCCCAACTAACTCTGGGTCTCTTTCCACCCTGAACCAGCCTAATGAGGTGAGAACAAAGTGTGAGAAAAAGTCTGTTAGGGAGCGGGTGGGGATGTTATGGAATAAATATAAAAAGTTCAGGAGGTCAATCATTTTTATCAGCACCGCGTTACCAGACAGTGAAAGGGGAGGTCGCAGCCAACGCTCCATCTGCAGTTCTAAGTTATGTAGTGTGGGCCATAATTTAACCAGATAATCTGCATCTCTATGGATATGGACTCCCAAATATTTAGCAGACTCCTCACACCACTCGAGGGGGAACTCACAGGTCCACCGTATAGTACACGGTGTAAGAGGGAAGATCTACGACTTGCCTCAATTTATGCCTACTTCAGAAAAACCTCCAAATCAGATAATCTCGCTTATAAGCAGCTCTTTTTTTTTATAATTCTTTTTATTTGCAAAGAGAAACAGACATGGTGGTCGCCACATACGAGGACATTTTGTGACATATCTTCTGTAGGAGGAACACAGGTTTAGACAAGTGTTACTATTACATTTTGTCTCGGGCTTACATCTTTTACATCGGAAATTACAGTTCTGTTAGCTCGTCAATGGCGGTAATGTAGGGGGGTTCACATATAGTACCACGGTATTCATTCCAGTTTGACCACACCGCAACCCGCTTCCGGGGACAACCCTAGCCACATACACTGTCTTCTCCTGGACCATACACCAATCCATATCCTTCTTCCAGGAACTGAGTGTTGGCGGGTTGGCTGCCCCCCATAATCTCACAATGTTTCTCTTCACAATCATCATAAGCAGTTCTAGATTTTCTTGGAGAGTGTGAAAGTACAGGATGATATCGTCCCCATAGAGGGAAATCAGGAGAGGGTCCATTTTAAACTGGAGTCATCTGTGTAGATGTCGTTCCTAAAAGTGTCGAACCAGAGGATCCAGTGCTATTCTAAAGAGCAGTAGAGGGAGCGGGCAACCCTGTCAGGTGTCGCGAGTGAGAGGAAACGGACGTACTAGAGTGCCGATTAATCAAAGCCGAGTGGTGGGGGAGGTTTAGAGCAACGCTGTAAGATCAATGAAGCCCTTTGGAATGCCACTCCAAGGAATAGAAACCCTTTTCAGTATCAAGTAATACTGCAGGTGCCAGAACCTCAGGAGAGATTCGGTGTACCACAGCAAACAGCGTCCTCAGATTCAAGGCAGTCGACCTGTGGGGGGCAAATCCCGACTGTGCCTGTGAAATTATCCGGTCAAGCAGCAATGTCAGTATTAACTCAATCATTTTAGCCAAAGTTTTATAGTCAAGATTGAAGAGAGAAAGCAGCCTGTATGATTCGCTGGACAGCAGGTCTTTCCCAGGCTTGAGGAGCAAAATTATTCCAGCTTCTCGTAAAGTGGGGGGCAGCTCCTGGCGCTCGAGTGTCTCATTGTACACCTTGAAAAGACGTGGTGCTATTAAGTCCATATAAGTATTATAAAAGACCTCAGTAAAGCCATCCAGGCCAGGGGCAGTTGAGCCAGACCATGGTGATTTCTGGTAGATATTCCTCCCAGTGCGCCTCGCTATGAGTCACCCGAGACATGTACAATACAGGGTAATATGTTGAAAATGTGTCCCATATTTTTGGAGTGCCCGTGAGGGTCTGACATGTAGAGGGGCAGATGCAGGTGATGTACAAGCGCCCAGACGGTTGTCTCAGAAGCCATGCCAACGTGCGGCCCAGTCTGTTTTTCTCTCCGTAACGGCATGCAATGGCATATTTACTTATTAATTAGTCTCCCGCTCAGCGGCCTCCCTAAATTCTGACACAAGCGTAAGGCGGCAATGGGGAACATCACTTACAACGCATTTTTTACAACGCACTACCATTACATCGCAACCATTACAACGCAAACCATTACAACGCATTGCGCTGGGGGGCGCTCTAGGATAGGGAATATATTTAATTTTTCTATCCAACACCTTCCCTGCTATCCACGGGGACTGGAGTTGGAATAGTAAATTAAATAATTCACTATCCAGCGCCTAAAAGCATTATGCGTTGTAATGGACTGCGTGGTAAAAAACGCGTTGTAAAGGCATGCGATGTAAAAGCATGCGTTGTAGTGACACCAATCCGCGGCAACTGCTCTGGGCCAGGCCAGGGTGTTCAATCTGCTCCTGGTCTATCGCTCCCAGCTGTTGTTCAATATGGGCTATTGTGCCTCTAATGTCTTTAAGTACCTCGGAATGCTTGGAGATGCAGACTCCTCACACGTAGGCCTTAAAGGCCCCCCAGAGGGTGGCCCAGGAATTTACTGGTCCAGAATTTAGCTCAAAGTATTCCCCTATGGCCAACCAAAGTTCCTCTCTGAATACATCGTCGATCAAAGCCTACCCGGGAAATCTCCACTGCCTCTCACAACCCTCAGGCTAGGGACACAAACCTGTAACACCATGGGGGAATGGTTGGAGTATGTTCTGGGTTTGTTGGGATGACTTATACCACGTGACCAAGTTGGGAGAAACGACACACTCGTCTAGTCTGGTCCACTTATCGTATTGTGACGAATAATGGAAATATACAGCAGCTGCTGGGTTGTGTTGATGCCACACATCAACCACACCCAACGAGTCACACAGGTCCAGCAGAGCACAGCCTGCACGAGGTTTGGTATCAGATCAATTGGAAGTGCTGTTGTGAGCGCGGTCTAGCAGTAGGTTAAAATCTTCCCATGCATACATACTCTCCATCAAATCGTAGGAGCTGTGCATGCAGCTCATTTAAGTACTCTGTGTTATCTACATTTGGATGATCGTATATACAGAAGACTGCCATACAATGTCCTATTAGCTGACCCTCTACCATAGTGTAGCGCCCCTCTCTGTCATTATGTGCTTTAAAAAATTGGAAAGGCAAAAGCTTATGGATCAATATCAAGCATTCCCTTGCGTAGTTGTTGTAATTCGAAAAAATTGCGGTGCGGGCCCCAACCCGAGGCAAAATTGGTGGAGACTTTCTTAGGCAGGTGCGTTTCCTGCAAAAATGCAATGTCAGTTCCATGGCATTGTAGATAGTGCAAAATCTGCTTCCCTTTTCTAACATTATTAAGTGCCATGACGTTCTAGGTATTCAGTGTCAGATCTGAAAACGCATCAATCTACCCCATGCTGACATGCAAACTAGATTTCAGTGTTGCTTTAGTGCGTCACAGCTAGAGATGAACATGGTACAGTGAGTAATCTGAACTAAAAACAGTGATAACCAGTGATTACAAACAACCCCCCTTTTTCTTTCCCCACCCATCCCTGCGCACCCCTACACAGAGAAAGTCCCCGTAGAACAAGCAGTAACATGCATCATGTAAACACTCTAAATGATGAAAAAGAAGAAAAACAAGATATATTGCAATGTGCTAAACACATAGGGTGTGGCAACGCCATGCCAGATACCCAACTTTTCAGTGATCGGTAATGGCGTACAAGGTGCCCTAACAATAATAAAGAAAAGGGCGACTGCACTAAACCATCATGTCGCTGTGCGGGCAGTCCGGATTATTCGGATGAAAAGAGGTCCATGATGGCCACTGAGCCACTATGAGGCAGAGTAGCTCCGGATGTGTCTTTATTTTTTTGACTGTCGCGCATAGGGCGAGAATGTTGGGAACTTCTGGTTGAGCTTCAATGTTGTGCAGCAATCTTGGTCAGCAGCTTGGCTGCGCCCTGTCATAAAGTAAGTTGGGCTGCGCGAGGAGGAGAGGCTCTGCGAGATTTTTACTATTGACCAGGATTATGGGCAGTGGTCTGCCAGTCTCTCAGCCGAGTTAAGCAATATCACCCGGGGAAATACTTGACAATTACTGTCCTCTCGATCGGACCATAGTCCATGTGCAGAGTAAGTCGTAAATCAAGGGTTCGCTAATGCCGAGAAGGAAGGTCACCATGGTGACCTGCATGTGCATGAGCCACATCTGAAGTGTCAGCACCTGAACAAACATATTCCTACATGGGAGAGTGATTAGAAGAACTTACTTAGGTAGTACTGTAGACGACCAGCTGCTGCCACTGCAAAGCTGAGAGTGCTTTTTACCAACAGCAGTCACTGCTGACCTCCGCTATGTCCGAGTATGAGATACTCCTGGGGACTCTGGTGAATCAACACAGGCCGGAGTTGGTAAGGATGACCACAGGGCTGAAGGGCTCAGGAGTACTTGTTCTACTGCATGGCACTGAGGGCGAATTAACACTTTTGACTTTGAAAGACTGAGAGTGGGACTCCCAAGATACAGACCCCTAGTGGGCCTAATCTAAATGTCACCTTTTTTAAATGGAAAATAGCCATTACCAATTGAGAGAAGAAAATGATACTCAGGAACCTGACTATCTAATTCTAGAGTACTGACCTCAGGAGACTGTGTATATGATAAGTGAATGTCGTATTTACCTTTGTGTTTACATATAAATTGTCCTTTTTAAATCGTGCAGACAACGCATATGCTGTTTCTTCGAGACCTGTTGTAATCAGTCAATGGGCTTCAAGTCCATCCCCTTTCTTGCCATTGCTTTTCATTTGCCTATGTCAGTGTCCTTTAATAATCCTTGCCTGCTAGTGGTCAGTCCTGCTTCTTTGCTCCTCTTTTCCCTCTTCTGTTCCTCCAACAAAGCAGGGGCCTCATTTATGAAAAGTGACGCATCGCTGCGTGAAAACAGCGATGCGTCACTTTTCACTGCGCACTCCTTGCGACACCAATGATGCGTCATATTTAATGTATGACGCATCATGTCGCAAGGACCTACAGATACGTCAGTATTTCTGACGCATCTGTAAGCGCAAAAGTGACGCATTGCTGGAGTGTGTCACAAAAGTGACGCATCTCCAGCAATGCGTCCTTTCACATGGGGAAAGACCCGTGTGGAAGGGCCTGCGTCAGTCTTACGCCTGCTGTGAGGCAGGCGCAAGATTCTGCCGCAACCGCATCCTAAAAGTGACGCAGTGAAATCTCATAGATTTCACTGCGTCACTATTACGAGGCTTTTTGCGTGGGAACGCCCCCTCTGCTTACATTATACCTGACGCAGGTATAATGTGGCGCAGGGGTTTAAAAAGTGACGCATCTACCTAGATGCGTCACTTTTTAAATATGGCGCAACAAGGCGCATGTTTTACGCTGCAGATGCGTCACAAAAAGTGACGCATCTGCAGCGCAAAACTGACGCAAGGCCTCATAAATGAGGCCCCTGGGACTTAGTATTGTCTCATTCCAGTATGGTTCTTCACTGTTCTGTGGGGGACTATTTTTGTTTTTGTTTCCTGCTCCATTACTGTTTGCCTGCATTTAGCTTCAGCGCCCTAGCTGCTTACATTAAAATATAGCATTCTTCCTCCCACCTCCTTTTAATGCCACCGTGGTGTTACTGCTACCTTTTTACTGCTACCACCCCCATGTGGCTCCCACTTCCTTGCTTGTATTTTTTTATTAGGCTTTTTGCATGTTTCAATCTCCACCGTCAGTTGGCCTTTTTATTGTACACTATTTGCTTTGTTTGGGCTTCCGTTTAAGGGGGATTAGGCTTGTTTCTGCTGTTTCCATTTGCCGCTTTCCAAGTCGCAAGTGTGCATAGTATCAATATGTCTTTTGTTCAGCTCATGACTGCTCTGCTCGTATGACCTTGAGTAAGGAGGCCAATGATTTAGTACAGCTGGCGCCAGTTGGTGACATCTTTCATACCTGGTCCCATCATAAAAATTGAAATGCACAAGCTCCACTTTCTATTGAGCCGCCCTGGAAAATCTGCTCAGAGCTTCATGGTTGTACATTCCAGTCCTGCTGGAGCGTAATTGGCGTGATTGGAGCATGACAGTGGCTAATATCAATGTGAATCGTATATGAACAGAACTCTTTGCAGTTTCCTATATTTAATGGGTCACTAACTAGGCCCTACAGAAAGGTTCTATATTAAAATGTTCTTATTAAAAAAGTTTAGAAAGTAATGATTTTGAAAACTAAATATACAAAAGTCCTGAAATTTGAATACCAAAGTGCAACTTTCTAAATAGTTATCTTCTCTCGAGCCTGCATGCACATGCCCCCCGCAGGTTTATGGTATTCACAGCTCCAAAAAGGAGCCACCTATCATGAAAGAAGTGAAAGAATGGCCATGTTTACCGTAAAACTTACCGAACCATCCCCCGCGTTGGGTGGCTCTTTTCTGCCAGTGCTGATAAGGCAGGGTAGAATGGAGGTCTGGCGGGACTTGTTCTGCTCAGTATGTCCATGCACGCGCAGTGACCTGAAATTATGCTCAGGCGTGGATGCCGGCTCAGGTGGGGGAAGGTAGTGACATCATTATAGAAATGCTTGGAGGCAAACAGGACACCAAGCAGATGCTGTCCCTTTCGTTTTTGAAGACATGATTCTCTTTCCCAAGATATTAAATTAAATTATAGCAAAGAGGGAGTTGCGGAGCAAGGTTTTCATTTATTGTCCTTCAGTCTTTGTAAATGAGAGTGGGGGTGTCTGAGTTCTATTTTAAACATAATACTCTTTAGTATATTCTCTTCCACAAATTTGATCAGTGCGCAGGTATAATAATGGCCAATACATCGTGAAGGGCCTCAAACAAGCAGTGTTTTTATGAATGAAAAAGTTCAGCACTGTGGGTCATCTTAGTCACTAGTCTCTCCACTGCAGAGCTTTTAAGATATCTTGTATATCCCATATTACTTGTCGCTTCTTCCTGTAAAATGATGTACTTATGGTGTTTCACAGCCGATTGTTAGGTGCGCTTTCTTTGTGGCTTTCTTTTGTTGTTTGAAGTAAGCTGTCTTAAAATAATTTGGTAAAACCACAAGTGATGGACCGAATGTGGATCAATGTCACACATTCCCCCAGTCAAAAGATCTGGGCCCAAATCCATCGTTTTTTGCACTCCACACCACCCTGGGTTAGACAATGGCGATATGCAAATCAGCTCTGACCCTGTTGCCCCATGGGAACAGTCCAGTCCGAACTACAAAAGCCATGTCCTTCCCAGAACGGAATCAAGCATCCGAGGACCGGACCGGTTTCGAGGTAACACCTCTCATCAGCCCGGCTCGCCATTGTCTAACCCAGGGTGGTGTGGAGTGCAAAAAACGATGGATTTGGGCCCAGATCTTTTGACTGGGGGAATGTGTGACATTGATCCACATTCGGTCCATCACTTGTTGTTTTTGCAATTGCCGCCCTAAGTGCGCTGGGGATGCCCAGACGTGGGTCCCAGGCACTCCACACCACTTGGAGTCAAGCTAGCCGGGCTGATGAGAGGTGTTACCTCGAAACCGGTCCGGTCCTCGGATGCTTGATTCCGTTCTGGGAAGGACATGGCTTTTGTAGTTCGGACTGGACTGTTCCCATGGGGCAACAGGGTCAGAGCTGATTTGCATATCGCCATTGTCTAACCCAGGGTGGTGTGGAGTGCAAAAAACGATGGATTTGGGCCCAGATCTTTTGACTGGGGGAATGTGTGACATTGATCCACATTCGGTCCATCACTTGTTGTTTTTGCAATTGCCGCCCTAAGTGCGCTGGGGATGCCCAGACGTGGGTCCCAGGCACTCCACACCACTTGGAGTCAAGCTAGCCGGGCTGATGAGAGGTGTTACCTCGAAACCGGTCCGGTCCTCGGATGCTTGATTCCGTTCTGGGAAGGACATGGCTTTTGTAGTTCGGACTGGACTGTTCCCATGGGGCAACAGGGTCAGAGCTGATTTGCATATCGCCATTGTCTAACCCAGGGTGGTGTGGAGTGCAAAAAACGATGGATTTGGGCCCAGATCTTTTGACTGGGGGAATGTGTGACATTGATCCACATTCGGTCCATCACTTGTTGTTTTTGCAATTGCCGCCCTAAGTGCGCTGGGGATGCCCAGACGTGGGTCCCAGGCACTCCACACCACTTGGAGTCAAGCTAGCCGGGCTGATGAGAGGTGTTACCTCGAAACCGGTCCGGTCCTCGGATGCTTGATTCCGTTCTGGGAAGGACATGGCTTTTGTAGTTCGGACTGGACTGTTCCCATGGGGCAACAGGGTCAGAGCTGATTTGCATATCGCCATTGTCTAACCCAGGGTGGTGTGGAGTGCAAAAAACGATGGATTTGGGCCCAGATCTTTTGACTGGGGGAATGTGTGACATTGATCCACATTCGGTCCATCACTTGTTGTTTTTGCAATTGCCGCCCTAAGTGCGCTGGGGATGCCCAGACGTGGGTCCCAGGCACTCCACACCACTTGGAGTCAAGCTAGCCGGGCTGATGAGAGGTGTTACCTCGAAACCGGTCCGGTCCTCGGATGCTTGATTCCGTTCTGGGAAGGACATGGCTTTTGTAGTTCGGACTGGACTGTTCCCATGGGGCAACAGGGTCAGAGCTGATTTGCATATCGCCATTGTCTAACCCAGGGTGGTGTGGAGTGCAAAAAACGATGGATTTGGGCCCAGATCTTTTGACTGGGGGAATGTGTGACATTGATCCACATTCGGTCCATCACTTGTTGTTTTTGCAATTGCCGCCCTAAGTGCGCTGGGGATGCCCAGACGTGGGTCCCAGGCACTCCACACCACTTGGAGTCAAGCTAGCCGGGCTGATGAGAGGTGTTACCTCGAAACCGGTCCGGTCCTCGGATGCTTGATTCCGTTCTGGGAAGGACATGGCTTTTGTAGTTCGGACTGGACTGTTCCCATGGGGCAACAGGGTCAGAGCTGATTTGCATATCGCCATTGTCTAACCCAGGGTGGTGTGGAGTGCAAAAAACGATGGATTTGGGCCCAGATCTTTTGACTGGGGGAATGTGTGACATTGATCCACATTCGGTCCATCACTTGTTGTTTTTGCAATTGCCGCCCTAAGTGCGCTGGGGATGCCCAGACGTGGGTCCCAGGCACTCCACACCACTTGGAGTCAAGCTAGCCGGGCTGATGAGAGGTGTTACCTCGAAACCGGTCCGGTCCTCGGATGCTTGATTCCGTTCTGGGAAGGACATGGCTTTTGTAGTTCGGACTGGACTGTTCCCATGGGGCAACAGGGTCAGAGCTGATTTGCATATCGCCATTGTCTAACCCAGGGTGGTGTGGAGTGCAAAAAACGATGGATTTGGGCCCAGATCTTTTGACTGGGGGAATGTGTGACATTGATCCACATTCGGTCCATCACTTGTTGTTTTTGCAATTGCCGCCCTAAGTGCGCTGGGGATGCCCAGACGTGGGTCCCAGGCACTCCACACCACTTGGAGTCAAGCTAGCCGGGCTGATGAGAGGTGTTACCTCGAAACCGGTCCGGTCCTCGGATGCTTGATTCCGTTCTGGGAAGGACATGGCTTTTGTAGTTCGGACTGGACTGTTCCCATGGGGCAACAGGGTCAGAGCTGATTTGCATATCGCCATTGTCTAACCCAGGGTGGTGTGGAGTGCAAAAAACGATGGATTTGGGCCCAGATCTTTTGACTGGGGGAATGTGTGACATTGATCCACATTCGGTCCATCACTTGTTGTTTTTGCAATTGCCGCCCTAAGTGCGCTGGGGATGCCCAGACGTGGGTCCCAGGCACTCCACACCACTTGGAGTCAAGCTAGCCGGGCTGATGAGAGGTGTTACCTCGAAACCGGTCCGGTCCTCGGATGCTTGATTCCGTTCTGGGAAGGACATGGCTTTTGTAGTTCGGACTGGACTGTTCCCATGGGGCAACAGGGTCAGAGCTGATTTGCATATCGCCATTGTCTAACCCAGGGTGGTGTGGAGTGCAAAAAACGATGGATTTGGGCCCAGATCTTTTGACTGGGGGAATGTGTGACATTGATCCACATTCGGTCCATCACTTGTTGTTTTTGCAATTGCCGCCCTAAGTGCGCTGGGGATGCCCAGACGTGGGTCCCAGGCACTCCACACCACTTGGAGTCAAGCTAGCCGGGCTGATGAGAGGTGTTACCTCGAAACCGGTCCGGTCCTCGGATGCTTGATTCCGTTCTGGGAAGGACATGGCTTTTGTAGTTCGGACTGGACTGTTCCCATGGGGCAACAGGGTCAGAGCTGATTTGCATATCGCCATTGTCTAACCCAGGGTGGTGTGGAGTGCAAAAAACGATGGATTTGGGCCCAGATCTTTTGACTGGGGGAATGTGTGACATTGATCCACATTCGGTCCATCACTTGTTGTTTTTGCAATTGCCGCCCTAAGTGCGCTGGGGATGCCCAGACGTGGGTCCCAGGCACTCCACACCACTTGGAGTCAAGCTAGCCGGGCTGATGAGAGGTGTTACCTCGAAACCGGTCCGGTCCTCGGATGCTTGATTCCGTTCTGGGAAGGACATGGCTTTTGTAGTTCGGACTGGACTGTTCCCATGGGGCAACAGGGTCAGAGCTGATTTGCATATCGCCATTGTCTAACCCAGGGTGGTGTGGAGTGCAAAAAACGATGGATTTGGGCCCAGATCTTTTGACTGGGGGAATGTGTGACATTGATCCACATTCGGTCCATCACTTGTTGTTTTTGCAATTGCCGCCCTAAGTGCGCTGGGGATGCCCAGACGTGGGTCCCAGGCACTCCACACCACTTGGAGTCAAGCTAGCCGGGCTGATGAGAGGTGTTACCTCGAAACCGGTCCGGTCCTCGGATGCTTGATTCCGTTCTGGGAAGGACATGGCTTTTGTAGTTCGGACTGGACTGTTCCCATGGGGCAACAGGGTCAGAGCTGATTTGCATATCGCCATTGTCTAACCCAGGGTGGTGTGGAGTGCAAAAAACGATGGATTTGGGCCCAGATCTTTTGACTGGGGGAATGTGTGACATTGATCCACATTCGGTCCATCACTTGTTGTTTTTGCAATTGCCGCCCTAAGTGCGCTGGGGATGCCCAGACGTGGGTCCCAGGCACTCCACACCACTTGGAGTCAAGCTAGCCGGGCTGATGAGAGGTGTTACCTCGAAACCGGTCCGGTCCTCGGATGCTTGATTCCGTTCTGGGAAGGACATGGCTTTTGTAGTTCGGACTGGACTGTTCCCATGGGGCAACAGGGTCAGAGCTGATTTGCATATCGCCATTGTCTAACCCAGGGTGGTGTGGAGTGCAAAAAACGATGGATTTGGGCCCAGATCTTTTGACTGGGGGAATGTGTGACATTGATCCACATTCGGTCCATCACTTGTTGTTTTTAAAATAATTTGGTAGCAGCCTTGGATTGCCTGAAGTGCATACTCTGTATTTGTAACATAAAGAAATATTACCTATTTTCTTGTGTATTAAGTATTTGCAAATATGGGAATACACCTAATTTCCTGGCATTGTCAAATTAATAACAATCTTTTAATCAGGTTTCTAAATCTTGCCTGCCTCATCATTAATTAAATATTTCAATTTGGTATTCCAATCAACTCTTTAACAAAAACTTTACTTTTGAAGGCTCTCTGATGATTTGTCTATAATGGGTGGTGCCAGTTGGTCAGCAACTTCATTAATAAGGCACTGGGAGAGCTATATTTGCATGACTCTATAACACCCACCTGCACATGCAAAATGGCCCAGGGCCATGTACAATTTCTCAGTAGCGAGGCACAATTTGTTTGCGACTCGCTATTTAGGAATTACGAGTCTCAATTAGGAAGCGGCGTTCCCTTCCTAATTGGGTCCGCAAATCAATGTATGAATGTTTTGTGACCGCAATTGTGGTTGCAAAACACTCTAAAATTACCACCCTCTTCAAGAGGATGGTAATGCAATTGCAATTTGGAAGGGATCCCCAGGGGTCAGTCAGTGAAACAGTTGGATAGCGGAGAAATACAATTTACTATTCCAAGTCGAGTAAGTCCAACAGTAGGGTGAGTGTTGGATTGCAGTTCGGTAAAATTGACTATTCCCACTCCAGTTAGTGAATCAGTAGGGATATTGTTGTATTCCCGAGAAGTGAAATGTACTATTCCTACTCCAGTCAGTGCAACAGTGGGAAAATTGTTGGATTGCAGGGGGTTAAAATTTACTATTTCCACTGTAGCCAAGTCAAGTCAAGTCAAGTCAAAAGATTTATATAGCGCGCTACATACCCAGAGGGTCTCAAGGCGCTTGAAGAAGGGTGGGGAGTTACTTGTCGAATATCCAAGTTTTAAGTTGCTTTCTGAATGCTAGATGGTTCTGAGTGAGACGAAGGTGAGTGGGGAGTGAGTTCCAGGTTTTAGCTGCGAGGTAGGAGAAGGATCTACCTCCCATGGTGGTTTTATTGATGCGAGGTACGGTAGCAAAGGCTTGGTTGGAGGATCGTAGCTGGCGGGAGGGGGTGTAGAAGGAAAGTCGTGTGTTGAGGCATTCGGGCAGGGGCGTAACACAAGCCCACGCAGACCCCGCATTGCGGGGGGGACCCGCGATCCTGGGGGCCCCGTTCGGGCCCCTCCAGTCCTCACGTCACTCAGCAGTAATACAATACGCTGGCCTGTAGGCTGAGCTGAGGCAGTGTGTGAGGCTCTTAAATGGTGTGCAGGGCCCCTGCGAGTATTTGAGATGCATTGCTGCGGGCAGGACTGGGTGCGGGCGGGGCCCCCGCCGGTCGCCGGGGCCCCCGGCCCCTGGGAGGCTCAGGCTGGCTGGAGTGGGACTTCACTGACTGGAGTCTTGTAAATGGTGCGGCCGCCCGCCGGCCGGGGCCACCCTCTAGTGACAGTCTAGTCAGTGTTCGAAATCATGGTGCGTGCGGTGCGGGGCCCCGGGCCGGCCGGGTCCGAGAGTCTTCGATGCTGGGCAGGGAGCCGGCCGGGGCCCCGGCCGGCAGGGCCCTGAGAGCAAGTCCGAAATGGTGGGGGGCCCCCTGGCACTGCCGTGGCCGGTGGCCCCAGTCACCCTGTGAGTGAGTGTCGGACTGGACTGGAGGGTCACTGGACAGAAAGTGAAAGAATGAAAGGCCTGTCCCGCGGCCCGCCGCCATTTCATAGAATCAGGCGGGCTTAGAAAGATAAGTTATCTTAGTCTAAGCACTAACGCCTGATAATGATTCTATGAAATGGCGGCGGGCCGCGGGACAGGCCTTTCATTCTTTCACTTTCTGTTTCGCCGCCGCGTATGCGCGTAGGGGGCGTGGGCACTAGGGCTGGCTGCTGCTGAGTGGTGGTGGTGAGCAATGGGGCAGCCCCAGGGCACGCACAAACATCATGCGCCAGCCAGCCGGGCCAATAAGCAGCAGCACTCAGGTGCGTGTGTGTCCCATCAGATCCTGCTTCGCCGGCTTGAAGAAGCTGGGGTTACTGACATGGCCCTTGCCTGGTTTCGTTCCTTTTTAACCGGCAGGTCTTTTCGAGTGTCAACTCCACCTTTCCTTTCAAAGGCGCACTCTATTGGACAGGGGGTTCCACAGGGCTCTGCCCTGAGCCCCACCCTGTTCAATCTTTATGTTCAGCCGTTGGCCGCTGTCGCCAAAGCGTGGGACCTTAACATCGTGTCCTACGCGGACGATACGCAGCTAGCCGTTGCCTTATCGGATGGAAACGAAAGGGACCCTCTCAAATTCAGCTCAGGCCTGGCGGCTGTAGCAGAATGGCTCACGGCCAACTGTCTACAGCTCAATGCCTCTAAGACGGAGGTACTACTGGTGGGGAAAAATCCAGAACGATGGGGAGATCACTGGTGGCCCTCCAACTTGGGAGTGACTCCTAAACCGAAACTTGAAGTTAAAAACTTGGGAGTCTGGATAGACCCTTCCCTTAGTTTCATTACCCAAACTAAAAAGGTGGCCGCCGTATGTTTCGGTATCCTACGGAGCTTAAGAACCATTCTGAAATTTTTTGACTCTGATACCAGACAACTTATCGTTCAGTCAATGATATTGTCTAGATTGGACTATGCGTCCTCTTTGCTCCTTGGGACTAATAAAGCAGAAACGGCTCGCCTCCAACGCGTCCAGAACGCAGCTGCAAGAGCTGTAGTAGGCCTGCCCCGCTTTAGTTCTACCTCCAACACTATTCGTAAGCTACATTGGCTCCCAGTAGCCCAACGAATACAATTTAAAGCGCTATGCATCTCCTTTAAAATCTTAAAACATCCTAATCCTAGAATGTTAAAACCCCTCTTAAGGATGTATGTGCCTACGCGAGCCCTTCGCTCAGCCAACCAGAATCTGGTTGAAATCCCCCGTTTCAATCGTGCTAGAGCTGGGGGACGCTCTTTCCGTTATCTGGCAGCCAAGCTTTGGAATGCCCTCCCTTTCAACTTGCGAGAAATTAATGATCTGTACCAATTTAGGAAGGCCATCAAAACTTTTTTGTTTCCTTAAAAATTCCGATTTTCTGTGTCTGTTGTGTTTTGTTTAGGATCAGCGCCGGGACGCCCCTTTGCTGGAGCAGCTGCGCGCTCTATAAAACCCATAACATAACATAACATAACATCAGGGGCGCCCGGGCGCGGCGGCGCGCATACCTATAATTTAAAGTGAACAGACGACGAACGAACAACTTCTGCCATTGCCAATCTGCCTAATCCTTCTTCTAAGACAAAGAAAGCAGCCACCGGGCGCAGGCAGCCCGCCCACGCTCAGCCTGTCCGATTTCCGAATCCATCCATTCCGAACTCGAAGTTCGTACTTGTCTCGAAGTAAGTAGTTTTGCTATGATGACTCGTCACCCGGTCCAGGATTCAAGGAGGTGCATGGCCATGGACCAGGCCGCCTTGGTTTAGAACATTGTTTTTTCCCCAATACTCAGTGTGTAATTATTCATGGTTACCGGGCCACACGGTGTGAACGAGAAATAAATAACACACCCATCGATAACCACCAGGCCTGAAAAAATTGCACGTTACCTTTTGCAGGTGGGTGGGAATGGGATCAATATTCGAACAGCGTCTGCCGAGAGCAGCTGTTTGTGTTACTGTCACTATAATAACCTGCAGGAACGATAACAAATGTAATGTTTACACTGACATAGTTAGCCACTTAAGCTGCTGGAAACTGGGGTGTTAAAGTCAATTCTGCAGATTGATTTGGGTTTGGAGGGTTTAATGCATGTCAGTGATGGAAAGGCGGCCCTTTTAGCAGTAGAACATAAGGAAACGGCGTCGTGAATACAGAGCTCGGTCTCTTGGCAAGCTGGACTGCGCACTAACATCGTGTTTCCTGTATGCATATTGATTGGTCCTGTTGCAAAAAAGAAAAGAAAAAAACAATCCGTGAGATCTGAAACGGTGTCAAGTTTACAGAACGGGTTCTGTTTCTTATGAAGTGCACTCTGGAGTCGGGCTGCTGTTGAAGGCTTGAGAATAGTTTTTCAGCCCGCACCTGACTTTTCCCTTTTGTTGTTTGTTTGGCGCAGCATCAAGTGCAGTATGGAGCATTGAGTCGCTGAATTTGTTGGATCACGGGTCAAAGCGCCAGGATGCCCTTGGTGGTGACAGGCTTGCGCTATATAAGTATACCACAATACAATTGAAAATCAATGGAATGTATTTGCATTCATCTTTATTTGCCGTTTTAATCATTTCCTTATCTCCGTAACACTGCCGTTCCAACTTCAGCCGCTCTTCACTAATGGAGCGCAGGAGGCTCTTGTGCATCGAGCTGGCCTAATTAACCAGGATGGCCTCCCTGACTCTGGAGCCTGGAACCCACGGTGTTCCGGGGAATAACTTCCTGCACACCAAAGGAGTGCGGAGCAAGAGAAAAGGATGCGCCGCCAGCAGAAAAGGGGGCGAACGCACATGGTTGGTTTTCATTTTGGCTTCGTGAACTTCAAATCACTAGTAAAACCACAATACCGCCTTAAACATATATTTGTTTGAGTCTTTGATCATAAAAAGCAGGTGTATTTTAACTGGCCTTAGTAATGACTCGACTGGGGAAGTATACCACCTTTTCCCTAGTGCAACAGGCCTGCCGCATCGTGTGCGGATGGTGCAGTCACTTGTGCGGACGGTGCCGCCTCTTGTGCTCGTGCAAAATGTAAGGCCCCTTGTAATTAGTTTAAGATTTCGATCGCCTCTCAAGGTAAACATCTGTCCCTTTCTGTACCCTAACATAACCTGAACCTTTCTAGATCTGGCATCCTTCCCAGAATGTGTGAGGTCCACCCTTACCCCCCCCAGCAAGTCCTATCCGACTCACAACAATCCTCCGGTGTACACGGAGCTATTGAAACTCATTACGGATAATCCTGTAAACAAATCGTCAAAGCTTTGTCAGAGATTGTATTCATTGTTCTTGTCCACAAAGGCAAAACTACCCTTGTGTGTGGATCTTTTATTAATATGATCATGATATTCAGAGCGACACGGTGTCTGGTAGACTGGTAGGAAGAGAAAGCAGAGAAATACCGAAGAGTAAAATAGAGTACACCAGAGAAAGAAGACAACTATAGCTCAGCTGAAAGAGTGCATGTATTGCACTTTCTGGCTTGTGCGACAACCTGTGCTCAGTACAAGGGTGCGTTGTTACGTTGACAAACCTTTGATCAACGCTATAGGTCTGCTCTGTTTATTTGTGAAAAGTTTTGCCTATTCATACTTTGTCAGTTACTTATGATGATAAGGCATATTATTAGGCGTTTGCACTTCTGTAGCTTGCATTGAACTATTAGACTGGTCTGGAACATCCTTATCCTGCTACGTTTTTACAGAAGTGCTGGTTTCAACCAACACCCCACCGCCCTCGCTCTAACCCACCGCACGCACACTTTGTAAAGAGAAGGCATGGTAGGTATGCTCCCAGTATTACAGGCGAGGACAAATGGCGCCTATTAACATATTTATATTTTTGTTGACGGTTCCTGTCTGGTGGGGGAGGTGGGATTCGGGGAATTAATTAGCGTGAAGCATAATTAAAAGCCTCGCTAACCATTGCATGAAAATGCCCGTGGGACCCTGTTATAATTGGGTCTGACCAAGTCCACTCTTCTTCCGTATTTTGCCCTTGGCCCACAGTAGTCAACAATTAAACATACAGATAGTAGGAAGGGAAGGGCAATTTTGGGACACATGACTTGCTGCTCTGCTGCACGTGTGTCGTGAGGAAGCCAGAAGGCTATTCAATATTCATAACAGTTATGGAATCTGTGGGGGAGAGAGTGAGAGTCAGAAGCTTGCATCGCCGCTACGACATTACATTTGTCACCGCCACTGAGGCATGTACCATTACTAGCTATTTTGAGAGGAGATTCTGTGCGTGAGGAATTGGGCACTGGTGTGTGTGGGGGGGGGGGGGGGAGGGGGGGGGGAGGTGAGGTGAGAGTCTGAGAAGAAACTTTCCACCTCCACTGCATGCACTTATTGTCTGCTCAGTGCTTGCTCCTCGTGATAGGGAAGCTTAAGGCAAGCTGTTGCCGCCCATGCTGCCTGTAACCCTGCTGTAGGCCAGTGAAGCTAGTTAAAACATTTCAGCAAACACAAGTCTAACTCAATGGCATTTGCCAGTGCTTCTCATTGGAAAGGCTACTCAAGTGATTTTGAGGTATCTAGCTCGAGCAGCCACGAGTTCCGATGGTCACAGTCGCTGTGCTCTACATGCTGGTCAGTACTCAGTGCATGTTTGTTTCATGTTTTACTGAGTTTTAAATAGCACAAACTTGACCCGAAGATATCTGCTATCAGAGCGCTTTACATCTCACCAGTTGCATTACATGAGGACACATTCATTTTTGTTAGGCAGGGAGATTAAGCGATTTGCACAGGATGTTCAGCGTCATTGGCTAGAGTCGGTTTCAAAGCAAAATATGCTAGATTTCTGGGTGGTAGGGCAAAGTGGTACATGGTGGGCCGCGCCGCTGGGGAGGCATGGTGGCCCGCGCCGCGGGGGGGCCCCTCCATGTGCTTTGCAGGGGGGCCCCCTCAAGTTTCGTTACGCAACTGCATTCGGGTCCAAGTTCGTAGAGTGCTTTGTGTGCGTGGGTTAGGAGGCGGAAAGTAATCCTCTTATTGATGGGGAGCCAGTGGAGGTTTTTCAGGTGACTAGAGATGTGGTCTTTACGCGGGATGTCTAGTATGAGTCTAGCTGATGCGTTCTGGATGCGTTGGAGTTTTTTCTGGAGTTTTGCAGTGATACCGGCGTATAGGGTGTTTCCGTAGTCCAGGCGGCTTGTAACCAGAGCATGGGTGATCGTTTTTCTGGTGTCGGTGGGGATCCAGCGAAATGTTTTTTTGAGCATGCGAAGAATGTTGAAGCAAGATGATGAAACGGCGTTGACTTGTCTGTTCATAGAGAGTGAGGAGTCCAGGATGACGCCCAGGTTCCGTGCGTGGTCCATCGGGATGGGTGCTTTTCCAAGGGCCTCTGGCCACCAAGAGTCGTCCCAGGCGGAGGGGGAGGTACCTAAGATAAGGACTTCTGTTTTGTCTGAGTTCAGTTTCAGACGGCTGTGCTTCATCCACTCGGCTACTTCTTTCATTCCTTCATGTAGGTTGGTTTTGGCGGTGTTAGGGTCTTTGGTGAGTGATAGGATCAGTTGAGTGTCATCCGCGTAGGAGATGATGTTGAGATTGTGTTGGCGAGCGATGGCCGCGAGGGGGCTCATGTATACGTTGAAGAGGGTGGGACTGAGTGAGGACCCTTGGGGTACGCCGCAGATGACTTCAGTGGCCTCTGAGTTGAATGGTGGGAGGCGGACTCTCTGGGTTCTTCCGGTAAGGAACGAGGTGATACATTCCAGTGCTTTTCCTTGGATTCCGATGTTTCTGAGGCGCTGTAGAAGGGTGCTATGGCAGACTGTGTCGAAGGCTGCGGAAAGGTCGAGGAGGATGAGGGCGACTGTGTCTCCGTTGTCCAGTAGAGTTCGAATGTCGTCTGTTGCAGCGATGAGGGCGGTCTCCGTGCTGTGTTTGGCTCGGAAGCCGGACTGTGAGGAGTCGAGGGATTTGTTGGTTTCGAGGAAGGCGGCGAGCTGGTTGTTGACGGCTTTCTCGATGACTTTGGCAGGGAATGGAAGGAGCGAGATGGGTCGGTAGTTTTTGAGTTCGGTGGGGTCAGCTGTGGGTTTTTTCAGAAGGGCGCTAAGTTCTGCGTGTTTCCAGCTTTCCGGGAAGGTGGCGGAGTTGAGGGAGCAGTTGATGACGTCTCGGAGGTGTGGTGCTATGATGGAGTCTGCTTTGTTGAAGATGTGGTGAGGGCAGGGGTCTGTGGGGGATCCTGAGTGGATGGAGTTCATCAGGCGGATGGTGTCCTCAGTGGAGATTGGGTTCCAGTCATTAAGGGTGTTCAAGGGGGGTGAAGGTCCTGCAGAAGGTTGGGTGGGTTGGTCTCCGGGTCGGTTGTCGAAGCTGTTGTGGATGTCTGCGATTTTGTTGTGGAAGAACGAAGCTAGAAAGTCGCAGAGGGCTTGAGAGGGGGTGATGTCGTTGGAGTTGGCTGAGGGGTTGGTAAACTCTTTGACAATGTTGAATAATTCCTTGCTGTTGTGGGCGTTGTTGTCTAGTCGGTCTTTGAATGCGGTTTTCTTGGCAGATCGGATTAGTTGGTGGTGTATGCGGGTGGCGTTTTTGAAGGCATCCCTAGTGCTGGTGTTTAGGTCTTTTTTCCAGGCCTTCTCGAGGGAGCGACAGAGTTTCTTCGATTTCTTAAGATCATCGTTGAACCAGGAGGCGTTTTTGCTGCCTAGTTTGATTTGACGTTTTTTCAGTGGTGCTAGGATGTCGGCGCTGTTGGATAGCCATTGGGTGAGGTTAATGGCTGCTTGGTCGGGGTTTGAGGAGTGGGTAGGGGGGTTTTGAAGAAGCGATGAGGAGATCTGGTCGATGGTGATTTTGTTCCAGTTTCTTCGCAGAGTAGGTTGAGGATGGTTGTGAGTTGTGGTCTTGTTGTAGATAAAGTGTACGCAGCTGTGGTCCGTCCAGTGGAGAGTAGTGGTGTGACTGAAGGAGACATGTTTGCTGGAGATGAAGATAGGGTCGAGTGTGAGACCTGCGATGTGGGTGGGCGTAGTGACAAGTTGCTTGAGTCCGAGGTTGGCGAGATTGTCCAATGGGGTGGTGGCGTTGCTGTCATTGCTCTTTTCCAGGTGAAAGTTGAGGTCTCCCAGCAGAATGTATTCCTCTGAGGGGAGGGCGTTTGGGCTGATAAAGTCAGTGATAACGTCGCTGAATTGTGCACGGGGTCCTGGAGGTCGGTAGAGGAGTGTGCCTCTGAGTGTGGTCTTGGGGTCGGTGTGGATCTGGAAGTGAAGGTGTTCGGCGCTGGTAAGGTTGACGTCTGAGCTGGTTGAGATGCGGATGGAGTTCTTATGGACGATGGCGATGCCTCCTCCTGTTTGGTCGATGCGGTCCTTACGGATGATCTTGTATCCTTCCGGGATGGCAATGGTGATGTCTGGGGCTGATGAGGCGTTCATCCATGTTTCTGTTAGGAAGGCGACGTCGGGAGAAATGGTGTCTAGTAGGTTCCAGAGGTTGATGGCGTGTCTGTGGACTGAGCGGGTGTTGAGCAGGATGCATTTTAGGTGGTTGGAGTCAGATATCTGTTGTGTGATCGTGGATGAGTTTTTCTTGGTGCCGTCGAACTTGCAGGAGTAGCATGTGAAGGGTCCATGGGTGTGTCCGGGAGCGGCTTGGGCGCAGTTGGGGAGACGGCCGGGGTTAAGGGCTAGGAGGGTGGAGGCGTCGTATGTAATGCGGGAGGGCTGGGCATTGCGGGGACCAGGGGGTCTGGTGCTGGGCGCGGGCTTGGCGCGGACGGGCGTAGACGGGCTTCCCTTTGGCGCACCTTCGGCGCGGCCGTAGCGCGTGGACGCTGCGCGTGGGTCCATCTGTCCATAAATGGATAGTGGGGGGGGCGGAGCGTGGGAGGGTCAGCTTGGGAGGCGGGAGCGGGGAGGAGACACGGGGACAGGTAAACAGCAAACAACAACAGCAAAATGGCGGTGGGGTAGCGAGATTCTAAGCAGGGGCACAGTCGATCTAAAAATAGCCAAAATGCAGTACACGCGCAGTTAATAGAACAGTCAGTAAAGTTGCCACTAAGCAGGAGCACAGAGCAAATGAATAAATTAACTTAATTCCGCAGAAAAATGATACCAGGCAAATGCATATTATAATTAGTTAAGTAAAGTAAAACGATACCACGCGCTATACAGGAGCGCTATGCACAAGTGATACCAGGCGCTATGCAGCTGAGCTATCTCTGGCAGGCAGGGCTCGAGGAGGAGCGAGTGGGAGCGACCTCTGAGTGCGAGAGCCAGACGGTCACGAGCCAGTGCAACAGTAGTGTAAGTGTTGGATTACGGAGGGGTAAAATGTACTACACCCACTACAGTCTGTACAACAGTAGGGAAAGTGTTGGATTGCAGAGGGGTAACATTGACTATTCCCACTCCAATCAGTGCAAAAGTAGTGTAAGTGTTGGTTTGCAGAGGGGTAACATTTACCATTTCCACTCCAACCAGTGCAAAGGTAGGGCAAGTGTTGGATTGTTGAGGGGTAAAATTCACTATTCCCAGTCCAGTCACTTCAACAGTAGGGAAAGTTATGGATTGCGGAGGGGTAAAATTCACTATTTCCACTCCAGTCAATGAAACAGTAGGAAAAATGTTGGATAGCAAAGGAGTAAAATTTACTATTCCCACTCCAGGGAGCGGAATAGTAGGGTAAGTGTTGGATTGCGGCGGGGTAAAATGTACTATTCGCACTCCAGTCAGTGCAACAGTAGATACATTTTGGGATTGTAAAGGGCCAACATTTAATATAACCACGCCGGTCAATGAAACAGTAGGGAAAGTGTTGGATAGCAGAGGGGTAAAATGTGCTATTCTCACTCCAGTCAGTGCAACAGTAGGGAATGTGTTGGATTGTGGAGGGATAACATTTACTATTTCCACTGCAGTCAGTGCAAACCTAGCGAAAGTGTTGCATTTCAGAGGAGTAAAATATACTATTCCCACTCTAGTCAGTGTAACAGTGGGGTAAGAGTTGAATTGTGAGGGGTAAAACTTATTATTCCTACTCCAATGAGTGCAACAGTAGGGTAAGTGTTGGATTGCAAAGGGGTAAAATTTACTATTCGCAGTCCAGTCACTTCAACAGTCCAGAGAGTATTGGATTGCAGAGGGGCACGATTTACTATTCCCTCTCCAGTCAGTAAAACAGTAGGGATAGTTTTAGATAGAGAAGATGTGAAATTTACTGTTGAAAAACACTGACTATGTACCCCCCCCTATAAAAAACACCCTCCAACATTCTCCTTGCCTTTCACAGGATTACTGATCGCCACAACATTAGGCCGTAGACGTAGGTGGGACTAAACTCCATAGGTGACATGTAAATGCATAACATGTTACTAATCTTCCAAGAGGTTGGGGATCAATTTGGAATTAATGGGGGGTACTTCCTGACATACTATGCTTTGGTAAATACAATCAGAGAGGTGTGGGGGCAGGGTCACAAGGAACTACAACCATGTGACAATTTACACCTGCTGGTGTAGCGTAGTTCCTATATCCCTGATAGGCTCTGCGCATTGAAATAATATACACTATCAATTTGACATAGGACTGAGGTCAGTATGTCTTTATCGAGTACATTAAACTTAATTACTTGTGTGTGCCAGCTAACTCAGAGGTCACTAGAAACTTCTCGAATGAACAAGAAGGGATTAGTTTCTGACAACCGCATAAACATGACAACTTTGTTTCCCTTTAAGTCGGAACAATTTCTTCAGAGTCGTGAAAACAATAGATTACAGTTTCACTCAGTCAATCGTGCATGCTTTGTTTCTACAGAGTTTGCACAGAAATAGAGAGACAGGTGTTTCAATAAAAGGGATTATTGAACAGTCTTATTTCTCATGCATGAGATATGAACTGCTACAATCGTAAGACAGAATGTGAAGTATAATACGTATAGTGTTAGCAGTAATATAAAAAAAATACTGCAATAGCATGTTTGTAGCTATGACATATATAAAAATACATACATAAATAACACAGACTAAAATACTCAACTGGTGCTTCTAAAATAATCCTACCCCAGTGTACCTAACCTAAGTCTAGTATGAGGGAAGAAGTAGGTGCTGTTTAGTTTGGTTGAGCCAAGAATTGCCAAAAGTTTCTCTAGGTTCTAATCAGCTCCATAACTTAGAATGAGAGAGGTTGGTATCTCTTTCCCGGGACTCGATCTCTAACACCCCACAAGGGGAGTCATAAACACTGGAGCTGGAATATTGGCAAGGAGGATGAAAGTGTCTGGTCAGTGCATCAGTTGGGGAGTAGACTTCCGGTGGGACTTGCTGTGGTGAGCCGCGTTGTGCAAGTTGGTAGCCGAACCGCACTGTGCCTTGCCATAGCAAGTGAAGGTATATTTATACCTTGAAGGTGTTTAGGAATGCCTGTATTGATGTACAAGTCGGGCATATGAATGTCATGAAAGAACCACTAAGGAATAGATGTTCAGGCATAATAAACGAGTTCTTGGAGAAATCAATATACAGGCAAGGGAAAGTCCTAAAGGCTCAAGAGTGTGGTTTTCCAGGAACTCGTTCTGATGAAGAGGATCGGATGTAGTTGACCATGCCTGTATTTGGTTAGCATGAGCAATGTCTAAATAAGGTCTGAATTTCTATGCCTAAATAAGGGCAATGTGAATTGTACCTATATATGGGCATGAATCAGAAAATCTATATACGGTATCTAAATCGACACACAACACTAGTTAGCGGTGTGGATACCAGAAGGGCAGTCACTGTAGTATATAGTACACCTTTGAGAGCTCGACTACCCTGACGATTTTGCATTTGACTCGTGAGGGACATCTAGTAACAACTAGTTGAACTGCAGCTCTTTGTAGAAGTATTTTGTTATTGGATACTATAATGTTCACTGCCCACTGCTAATCTCGTCCCATAATGCGTTACAGAACCTTTGGTTGGGATTGTTTTTTTTGCCAATAACTGTGCCAGCCTGCATTGATTAAAAACAGAGTGAGCGGACTCCCCAGGTTCTTAATTAAGGAACCGGAATCCTAAGTCAAAGGCATAAATTGGTCGACATGTTTCAGCTGTTTATGGAAAGGGGCGACCACTCGGACCCCCCGAACGTATGGTTGGGTGCCCCGATCCTCCCGGGAAACCATTTTGGGCGGGGGCGTGTCTCGGCTGGTATGCCCTAAGCGGCGTAGCCGGGGTGCGCATTTCCCGCCCAGGAGGGGTTGTCCTAGACACCTACACCGATGACCACGCCCAGTAGGCGTACCGGAGGAGGGTACACGCCCTCCCGCAGAAGAATAAATAGAGCGGGAATCCGAAGAAGCGTCCTCTTGTTCCTGTGCTCTGAAGGCTGCACCCACTCGTTGCCCGTGAGCCCTCGACGGAACAAGCAGCAATTTTGAGAACTTTTAATTCTTGTGTTTTTTTTTCAGTTACTCGAAGGCGAAGAATTCAGGACCTTGTTGATCGTCTAGGAGCGGATAATCGAAACCATGGCTGGCAAGAAAGCAGGAAAGGGTTCCGAGACGGATAAGGTGCTACACCTAGTGAACCGGATGGCTGGCATGGAGCGGAAACTCGGTCAAGTCCCATTGATCGGTCGAGGTTTGGCGGAGGTCAAACAACAACTGGCTGGGCTGAGCAATCCGGGTAACCCTAAGAAGGTAATAGGCCCGGCCTTGCCAGGAATTGTCCCAGAGGGTAGAGGGAAGCGGGTCAAGAAGAGGGCGGTTTCAGGGGAGGTTCCGGTCCCAGAGGTCCCGGTCCCAGAGGTACCCCCGGCCACCCCTGTCACGCCGGCAGACAACCCGGTACCAATCCTGGACGCGGGTCAACCGATCCCGGTAGTGATTACCCCCGCTACTGATGAGGATATGCCTCCTGAATTGGCCACCCAGTTGGCCGCATGGCTCAATAGAAAGGCAGGGGGTGTCAAGGCGCCTGGAGACACGGCCGAAGAGGCCAAGCTACTAATCCAGCAGTTGCGGCAGTCGCGAGATGCCGCAAAGGCGAATCTTCCTCTTGTTTCCCCACAGGTGACACCGGTAGGCCCTGCAGTTGGTCTCGAGAAAACGGCGGGAACAACGACCGAACCGGGTAAGCTCGCTTTGCCAGTGGCGGGGGAGGGCTCATTACCCTAAAGGCGGTAGAGGGTGGCACAGCACATCCCTATGGCCACAAAAGAGTTAATATGGAGGGACAAATATGTCAATATGTTTTCATTATTAACTGACCATCGCGAGATGGAATATGCTAAAACCCAGAAAGATTTGTGGCACCCGAGCGTGTGGCGCGCCAAGATGGCGGAATTCAGGGTGGATGAAACGATAACGAATTGGGCGAAGGCCTTTGCAATATTTACTGCAGTTATGGGGGAACGTAAACCCGAGGTGTTAACTGAACTGTCTTGCTATCAAACTCGTATTATGGATTTTTATGCAATGTATGAGGGAGAGGAATGGAAAGGATATGACATGAAATTCCGAAAAGCGAAAGAATATGATGCCTCTCTGACATGGGACTGCCTCGACTCGGTCTCATGGCATAAGCAGCTCCTGCCGGGGGCGACATGTACATCCTCGCCGGGCGGGAGTGGGTCGGGGCCTTCCGCCAAAAGCCCGGGGTGCCCTTTCGAGCAGGCGCCGGTATCGATCACCAGCCGAAAACTGGCGGAAATGGCGGCAAGCGGGGGGTCTGTTGGGGCTTCAATCGAGGCAACTGTAACAGACCGCAAGGAACATGTAGGTTCAAGCATGTGTGTGCGGGCTGTGGGAATTCCTCACACCCGGAGAGTTCATGTAGATCAAAAAATAACGGAGCGGGAGGCAAGGGAGGGTCCAAGCAGGAGTAAGGTAGAATGTTGTGACCAACTGCCTACACCCGTTGATCTCATGGCTATGACTCCTCATTTATTTATTTATTTTATTTTATATTCTTCTATAGCGCCTGAATAGACCCCCGAAGGGGTATCTCCGCGCTTTGCCAGTGAGAATATAGCTTCAAATGGTTTGTGGTCAGATAAAAAGGTACATATTAACAGGGAGAGATCAGTTACTGGAAAATAGGTATGTTTTTAAGATCTTTCGAAGGTCAGATGACTGGTGAGTGATCTCATCTCGAGGGGTAAAGAATTCCAGAGCTTTGGTCCCATATGGGCTAGTGCTTGCCCTCCTTGTCTGGACTTTTTTATTCTAGGCACCTGCAGAAGCTGCTGGTTGCCTGAGCGCAGGGTTCGTCCAGGGGCATATGGCTGGAAGATTTTGGCCAGATATTTTGGACCTTCGCCTATCGCACTTTTATGAATAGTGCACAAGGTCTTAAACTGCACTCGTTTCTTCACTGGTAACCAGTGGAGCCTAGTCAGCAGCGGGAGAGAGGGAGTCCTGGGGGGAGCATTAAGGATTGCCCTTGCTGCCGTGTTTTGGATCACCTGTAACTTTTTGAACTGCCCTTCATTTGCTCCTAGTAGAAGGCCGTTACAGTAATCCACTCTGCTGATGACTAATGCCTGCACAAGTGTTTTCCTGTGGCAGTCTGGCAGATAGGGGAACACTCTCCTTAGCATCCCAATGGCCCGAAAGCAGGTACTAGCCACCTGATTTATGTGGTCCTTAAAAGTGAGTGTCTGATCTAGTAGCACTCCAAGATTTTTTACCGTGCTTTTAGGGCTGGGGACAGGACCTAATTCTAAGGGCCACCATTCAGGTGACCAGTGTGCTGCTGCTTGTCCAAACAGCATGACCTCCGTTTTCCCTATGTTGCATTGGAGACAATTTGATGACATCCATGCAGATATTGCTCTCATGCCCTCTGCAAAAGATCTTTTTATTGCAGGTGTCAGGTCTTTAAAGGGAAAGAGAAGTTGGGTGTCGTCGGCGTACGACACCGGGGTAAACCCAAATGATCTTGCTAGGTTGGCTAAGGGAGCCACATACACGTTAAATAGTGTCGGGCTTAAGCAGGAGCCCTGTGGCACTCCCTTATTGAGCTCCCTATAGATAGATTTGTGGGAGCCCAGCCTAACCTCTTGGGAGCGGCCAGATAGAAAGCTTTCCATCCATGACAGAGCCACTCCTTCCAGACCTACGTCCTTTAATCGCTCAAGAAGCACCTTGTGAGACACCGTATCAAAAGCGGCGGAGAGGTCCAGCAGCACCAGAATCATAGAGCTGCCTTCATCCAGTGCCATTTTGATGTTATTGGTCACTGTTTGAAGGGCTGATTCGGTGCTGTGGTTCGGCCTGAAGCCAGATTGTGAGTAGTCCAGGCCCTCCGTCGCTTCGAGATGTTGTGATAGATAGGTGTTTACGTGCTTCTCAGCTATCTTGCCGATGTATGGCAGGAGTGAAATGGGACGCAGGTTGGAGAGGTCGGTCCATGGGGATGCCGCTTTCTTCCGTATTGGGTTTACCACCACCCTTTTCCAATCTGCCTTGGTTAAACGAATACCCTGATCATGTCTCCACTGGGGTGTTGAGGAAGGGATTCTTGCACGGCTTCCACATCTTGGCGGGGGATTTTCGAGGGAACTCCTTTTGTAAAAAACAGTTATCGGCGCAACATAATCCAAGTGTGGTAGAGAGAAAAATTGAAAAAGGAAGTCAGCTTAGGGCGAGTGGCAGGGCCTTTTCATCGCCCACCGGTGGCGGATTTCATCTGTTCCCCGTTAGGGGTTGTCCCGAAGAAAGACCCAGGGGAGTTTAGACTTATACATAACCTGTCTGCTCCAAGGGGTTCCTCGGTGAACGAGGCCATTGACCCAGAAGTCTGTTTGGTGCGGTACGCATCGTTCGATGAGGCCGTGGCCATGCTGAATCGCCTGGGCCCCGGGCGCTGATGACGAAATCAGATATCGAGTCAGCGTTCCGGTTGCTCCCGGTACACCCGCAGGATCAGCGTTTGCTGGGTTTTGCATTCCGAGGGAGTTATTACATGGATAAATGCATGCCTATGGGTTGCTCCATTTCTTGTGCCTATTTCGAAATGTTCAGTTGTTTTTTAGAGTGGGCATTCACCGAGGCCAGAGGGCATAGGCATGTTATGCATTATCTCGATGACTTCCTGTTTTTTGGGAGCAGCCGGCGATACGAAATGTGCGCAGGCGCTGCACGACTTCTGCATCCTCATGAGGGAGTTTGGAGTCCCATTGGCTCCAGGTAAGACGGTTGGGCCATCTACTTCACTGGAGTTTCTGGGAATTGAGCTCGATTCTGTGGAGGGATGTTTCCGTTTGCCGTTGGGAAAGGTGGCCAAATTTAGGGCTTCCTTGAAGCTATGCCTTGGTAAGGAGAAAGTGACCCTGCACCAGTTGCAGCAAACAGTGGGTCAGCTTCACTTTGCCTTGAGAGTGATACCAATGGCCCGCCCCTTCTCACGCTCTATTGCACAAGCTATGGTTGGTCTCAAAGAAGGACACCACCGTACGAGACTGTCTGCAGAGGTTCGCCAGGATATGCGCATTTGGTTGGCATTTCTGGCGGACTTCAACGGTCGAGTAGTGTGGAACAAGCCGCCAGCGTCTTCAGATGAGCTAGGTCTGTGGACTGACTCGGCGGGGAGCGTGGGATTTGGCGCCATGTTTGGTAATCGATGGTCGGCGCAAACATGGTGGTGGCACTCCAGCGGTCTCACAAGTAACATTGGGTTCTTGGAGCTGTTCCCCATTTTGGTTGCTCTGATGGCATGGCCAGACGATTTCAGAGACCGCTCAGTGGTGTTTTGGTCTGATAATATGACTGTTGTCGAATGTATTAACCAACAGGCAGCACGCTGCAAATGGATCTTGAGATTGTTGAAAGAGGTTGTGCTGCTTTGCATGAGACTGAATGTACAGTTCAGGGCGAAACATGTGCCGGGTGTACTGAATCATGCGGCTGATGCACTCTCTCGTTCACATATGCAGGGGTTCAGGGGTTATCTACTTACAGCGGACCTAGTGGCGGCACCATTCCCCGAAGCACTTTGGCTAATTGGTGCCCCGGATTACAAGACCTCGTGGCAGCAAGCTTAGCCCCCAGGACAAGGAAGGCATACGAAGGAGCGTTTCGTTCCTATTGCACATTTTTGGGTCCGGCAGGGAATCAGAGCTGGGGTCAGGAGGAATCCTTCCTGGGGTTCCTGGTAGCACTGCACAGGGAAGGCCGATCAGCGGCAACGGCCAATAGGCATAGGGCGGCCATTTCATTCATGGCGCAGGTGCATGGTATAAAAGACCCAACGGGTTCCTTTTTGGTGAAAAAAGCCCTTCGCGGCTGGCAGCGCCTCGAGGGTCGCAAGCAAGATGAAAGGCGCCCCATTGGCTTACATAGGTTGTCCTTACTCATAGCGAAACTAGACGAGACATGCTCCTCCCAATTCGAAGCAGTTCTGTTCCGGGCAGCTTTCGCATTAGCGTTTCACGGGGCTATGCGGGCGAGCGAACTGGTCGCGAGGAACAAGAAAGACGTGGAGGGAGGCTTGTGCAGGGATCAAGTCCAAATTAGGGGTGATTCGATGGTGGTCACGATAGCCAGGTCCAAGACCGACCAAGCGGCTATGGGTAATAGTGTTTTTGTGCAGCGCGCCCGAGGGTCCCCCACGTGCCCGATAATGTGTATAGAGGAATACTTGGCACTGAGGGCGGCTACATGGGGGGGGAGTTTGCTGAGGCACAAGGATGGCACCCCACTGACGAGGTTTCAGTTCCAGAGGGTGCTAGCACTGACAATCGCTGCGGCGGGCATGGACCCGTGCGATTTTGGGACCCACTCCTTTAGGATAGGGGCTGCTACTGAGGCTACAGCCAGGGGTCAGAGTGCGGACGAAGTGAAACAGTTGGGGCGATGGTCCTCGAATTGCTTCAAAAGGTATGTGCGATTGCACATGTTGTAAAGTCAATTGACATGCACTCACGCTTCTTGTCTTTTGTTTTAATTACAGTTTCACGAGCATGTCACGCGGGGCGGAATTTGCAGTCGACCCAGTACCAGGAGACCAGCGGTCATGGATCACCGTCTAGAGTGAGAGTGGTATGGGTCATGGGCCACTCATACGTGAGGCGCGCCGGGGACGTATTCAAAGCAGGTGACGCAACTCGCGCAGCTGGGGAATACGGGTACAGAGTGGCCTTCCATGGGAAGGGCGGGCTCTGTTTTGACCAATTCGAGTCATTTGTTGAGGGTCTCTTAGGCGGCAAAGGTCACCGCCATCTGTAGTCATAGTACACCTGGGGGGCAATGACTTGGTGACACTGGGTAGACGAGTGGTGTTTGAACAAGTTTTGTCTGCTGTTAGCTGGTTGGCGAAAAGAATCCCGGGGTGCACAATTGCCTGGTCCCACATGATTCCCAGGAAGGTATGGCGGGGGGGCCTTTCGGTGTCAGCACCGAACCATTCGGTGAATTGGTAGATTGTTACGTTCTGCGCAGTTGCATAGCATTCCTCATGGGTGTATTCGGGGTGATCACATGTATCTGAATGATGGGGTTCACCTGTCCCGGGAGGGGAATGATTTACTCATAGGAGACTTCATAGCATGGCTAAGGGGTTTGAGGAAGCATGACCTTTAGGAGGAGTTTGGGGGGGCCGGATAGTCGGTCAACTACCCGGCCTGTGGCGGTAAGGTCATGATCGGTGAGCAGCAATTTCAAGGTCCCTGGAGAGGGGCGCCACCCAGAATGGATGGGAGCGCCTAAGGGGAGACGGCCATAGGCCCCTCCCAGGGGAGGAGGCGGCTATATGCCCCTCCTTCTAATTTCCCGGGGGCCGGATATCCGCGACGGCAGATAGAGAGTGTGGGGATGGGGGAGAGTCCACGCTGTCCTTCCTACAGATACCTCACACGGGAACTCGGACGACCTTTAAGATGGCGTCGAGTGGAAAGGGGGCCCCCACCACGACAAGGGAAATTACAGTTGGCAATGAGGGTAGAGTCCTCTGCGCATGCGCCACTCACACCGTGAGGGCGGGAGTTTTGGTAGTAGGGATCTGACACCGGTTAAGACCTTTCCGTTGGCCCTTAATGCTAGGATGTACAATTTTAATTTAGAATATATGCATTTGCAGGATGTTAGACTCGGCTAGGAAACCTTTGTATTAGAGATCTGTTAAGGTTAGCCAAAGAACATGTCTTCATCGAAATGTAATAAATGTAAAATTGTACATGATTATGAAACTTTTATTTAATGTTTTAAATTTTGTTTCATATTTTAATAAATACGGCCGGGAGGGTGACTCCCTCCCACCTTCCAAAAGTTCAAACCTGCGTCCGACTTCCCATCCTTGGGGATTGTGTTGGGAGGGGGTGTCGGGCATCCCGGCCATATGGAAAGGGGCGACCACTCGGTCCCCCCGAACGTATGGTTGGGTGCCCCGATCCTCCCGGGAAACCATTTTGGGCGGGGGCGTGTCTCGGCTGATATGCCCGAAGCGGCGTAGCCGGGGCGCGCCTTTTCCCGCCCAGGAGGGGTTGTCCTAGACACCTACACCGATGACCACGCCCAGTAGGCGTACCGGAGGAGGGTACACGCCCTCCCGCAGAAGAATAAATAGAGCGGGAATCCGAAGAAGCGTCCTCTTGTTCCTGTGCTCTGAAGGCTGCACCCACTCGTTGCCGTGAGCCCTCGACGGAACAAGCAGCAATTTTGACCCACCCACCAGCCCCTATGGCAATGTTTGTTTCATAATAAAGTTGCGGAGTTAGGCCCCTTTTTTCCTTTGTAGAAAAGTAAAGGAATGTTTAGGTTGAGGATGTGAATTCTGTCTGTAGGACACTGTTTTTTCTTTTTAGGAGTAATCAGTCTTGATGCAATTAGGCACGCTGAATTTTCCTTCCTTAGTAGGTGAACAACTGTCGTATTTATTTTTTGGTCGGGCGGTAAGGTCATGATCGGTGAGCAGTAATTTCAAGGTCCCTAGAGGGGGGCGCCACCCAGAATGGATGGGAGCGCCCGGGGGGAGGCGGCCATTGGCCCCTCCCACGGGGAGGCGGCACCCACTAAGGATGGGTCGCCTAAGGGGAGACGGCCATAGGCCCCTCCCAGGGGAGGAGGCGGCTATATGCCCCTCCTACTAATTTCCCGGGGGCCGGATATCCGCGACGGCGGATAGAGAGTGTGGGGATGGGGGGGTAGTCCACGCTGTCCTTCCTACAGATACCTCACACGGGAACTCGGACGACCTTTAAGATGGCGTCGAGTGGAAAGGGGGCCCCCACCACGACAAGGGAAATTACAGTTGGCAATGAGGGTAGAGTCCTCTGCGCATGCGCCACTCACACCGTGAGGGCGAGAGTTTTGGTAGTAGGGATCTGACACCGGTTAAGACCTTGCCGTTGGCCCTTAATGCTAGGATGTACAATTTTAATTTAGAATGTATGCATTTGCAGGATGTTAGACTCGGCTAGGAAACCTTTGTATTAGAGATCTGTTAAGGTTAGCCAAAGAACATGTCTTCATCGAAATGTAATAAATGTAAAATTGTACGTGATTATGAAACTTTTATTTAATGTTTTAAATTTTGTTTCTTATTTTAATAACTACGGCCGGGAGGGTGACTCCCTCCCGCCTTCCAAAAGTTCAAGCCTGCGTCTGACTTACCATCCTTGGGGATTGTGTTGGGAGGGGGTGACGGGCATCCCGGCCATATGGCGTATCGCTCAGCTTTCTTCAGGACCTATATCAAAAGTCCTCCGGTGGTATGCGCGCGCTAAGGCGCACCCTCCCGAGAGGCTCTAAGTGTGAAAAATATATACAGTGTAATTAAACGGAAAATATCCGTCAACACCACACTACACACTTGGTAAGGATGTGAAAAAAGACCTGTGGGAGAAAGGGGACAAACAAGACCACAACACATAAACATGAAGAAGGAGAGTTACTTTCTTCGTTATCAAGTTTTGATCAACAAACTCGAACCCCTAAGCCCAGCGCTACGAGCACCAATTCACCCACCTCCCACGTGGGATCATCTAACCAATCCCGCTGGTCCCTACACCATTGCTGCCAATCACCCGTAGACGCGGGGCGTAGCCTCCGACGTCACAGACCCACGAGGGCCGACCTAACCAATCAGGGGCATCAAGGATATAAACGGACCGGCTTCTTTCTCCCCGCACTTCCGGGAGACAGCCGCTGACCGTGTAGGTACACGAAGGGGAGCGGCGTGCGTTGAAGTAAGTTGAACTCCACCCTGCCACCGAGGCGAGTACTCGCAGCATGGTACTTTTTCTTAAACGGTCTCTGACCTTTCTTATTATTATGTCTCATAGAGAAACGCCACGTGAAGACATCCCACGCTGTCGTTTCCGTAGGGGCGTAATCATGTCCCTTTGGAAGTGAGTCCGTGCAGAAACTCCTATCTCACTCACAATTGTTTGTGAATCTCGTTTGCTTGCTTGTCACTCTGTGAGAGGGATTTTCTTCTCTTAGTGTGGGCTAACGGTTCCCTATAAACATCTAAGAATACACTTGCATATACTCTCCAAAACACTGTGGTTCACCAACTCCACTGCTTTTAGAATAGAAAAGCGAATGGCACATTTCTCGTTCCTAATGAATACCGAGCAATTATTGGACACGGACCTAATCACAGGGACGGTCCTTGTGGCTAATTTAGAAGCACCTAATGAAGGAATCTAAGGTAGCACCCCAGTATTGGTGGCACACAAAATATGCATGATGCCTAGACCTACCTATATGTGAAACCCTTTGTTGATCAAAACTTCATAATGAAGAAAGTAACTCTCCTTCTTCATGTTTATGTGTTGTGGTCTTGTTTGTCCCCTTTCGCCCACAGGTCTTTTTGCACATCCCTACCAAGTGTGTAGTGTGGTGTTGACGGATATTTTCCGTTTAATTACACTGTATATATTTTTCACACTTAGAGCCTCTCGGGAGGATGCGCCTTAGCGGGCGCATACCACTGGAGGACTTTTGATATAGGTCCTGAAGAAAGCTGAGCGATACGCCATAAACAGCTGAAACATGTCGACCAATTTATGCCTTTGACTTAGGATTCCGGTTCCTTAATTAAGAACTTGGGGAGTCCGCTCACTCTGTTTTTAATCAATGCGGGCTGGCCATTATTAAAAGAAATTCTAAAAGGCACAACCCTTGCAATTTTTTATTAATTTTTTTTTTTTTTTTTTTTTTTTTTGAAAACCTTTATTGTGCTTTAAGTCAGAACAAATACGGGCCTACAACCTTCCGGCCGGCCACGAAAACATTTGTGCATCATTGCAGCGTTACGGCGACACAGTAATATCTGTCGTTTCAAGCAAGCATTACATGGAGTACACTGTACTTATCGCATTACCATGTCTCAGGATCGGTGAAGGTTAATTTTAAGGTTTTCATCGCAACAAGTAAGATCAGGTCGTACTTCTCCGCACTGGTTTAAACAAGAAGAAAAAACTAGGGCCATGTAGGTGGGACTCAACAGTGAACACTCGGATCGATCAGTGCTGTTTGCAACAAGTGGGTCCCCACCAGAGGACGGTCACACAGTATGCACACCCCTAAGGAGGACGCAACATACCCAACCAACTTCGCGCCACCACCCATCCCCCAGTCTGCCTAACACGGGCCTAGGAAAAAAGATTACATAAGAACAAAAGGCACCATAGAAAATAACACCAACTAAAATGTACCCCCCCACCCTACACACATGCAGAGGCTACGGCCTGCCCCCCCCCTAGCAGAGTGTTTTATCTCCCCAAAAAACCCGAAATGTAGCAAGAGAAGAGAAATTAAGAAGAAGAAAGAAAAGAGAAATGTAAGAGAAAGAGAGACATAATTCACATAAGTCCAGGGAGGGAAAGAAGAGTGTACCACCCAACTACTCCCAGAAAGGGGAAAGGGGAAAGCGGGGAGGAGCCCACCCAACAACCAAGCTCCCGGTCTCCCTCGCCGCCATTATATCCTGCGCCATGTACAACACAATGTCAAAAACTGTATGTCCGGCGAACCCGAATCAATAATACCCAGTACCTCAACACAGCCCAAGTCTTCCCCCCCGCATACGAAGTGGACATCAGGAGAGATCATCAGCGACATATAGCAATCAACAGGACATTAGAGATTAATCAGCCAGTAGTGCAAAATGTGTGCCAGTCCAGGTCTCCGCCAGCCGATCCAACCAAAGCGACAACAATCCTACCATCACCCCTGTCCGGACCGGCAGAAGTGTTCCAGGCCTGTCCATCGCTGCGAGTCACCTGCAACCGGGACAAAGAGGCAAGATGGCCGCTCACGAAGAAAGGGATCAATGAGAACGCCTCGTGCCGCAGGGTTCCAATACCAGATGTAGTGTGCCGCAGCAGTGCCAGTGAGAAATGCAGCTAGGGTAGCAGTTGGCAAGGAAAGTAAAAAACTGGGTTCCGATAGACAGCTCACGGGCAGAATCACAGTTTCCAAAGTGATGGGCGTCTCCGCAACTGTATCCTCGTTGAAGAGCAGACATGTTACATTGTAACTGTGAGGACACCGCACCACCGTCCCTTCACTCGGCAACCTCGCTTCCCGTCCAGGAGGGAGCAGGGGCGGCGGAAAATACTCCAGCCGGGACTGCCCCGTGGTAGTCATCGCCTCATCAAGTCTCCGGGCCAGCATCCGGGCAGTGCTCCGCATATCCACCCTCAACGCCACTAGGGCAGCCAGGACATCACCACGGGTTGGGTCACTCAGTTGCAAGTGCCGGGCCTCACTATCCCGCTGCTCCCCCGGTACTTTCAATGGCACAGGAGCATATGGGCACTCAAGCACACTGTAGTCAGGGTCAGCCCGCTGCTCCGCAGGAAGAACAGGCGCCATGTTCACCACCACTGCAGGCAGTTAGTAGCGAGACGGGGGTGTCCAAATAAGCCAGGATACAAAAATGCAGCCACCGGGGGGGCTCCGAGCACAAATCGGGAACAGCACAGGGAGAGGCCCTCCACGTTGCTTGTGAGAACCGGCCGTCCACTGCGAGAAGACGCCTCAAAATGGAGTCTGCCCGTTCCTCATCAGAGTGGCAAAGGAGAGCAAGTCACGGGAGCCTTCAGCTTCTTCCACGACATAGTCAGCACAGAGGGGAGACCGACCCGGATGAAAGGGTCCGACTCCGGTCGCGCGGCCAGTGCAGTACACCCCCGTGGGCATCAGCGGTACCCCAGCTCGTCTTCCCGTCCACGTCCCTCGGCGTCCAGCGGCAGCCAGCAACACAGGGACCCGGAGAAGCGCTGGATGTCGAAGAAAACACCGGATCTGCTGCCAAACCCGCCGGCAAAGGTATCGGGAGAACGCCAGTTTCTGCAGCGCCGGTATCCCTCGGTGTTAGAGCGGCGCAGGTCAGGAGAAGTGAGCAGGATTGTTGAAAGAAGCCAGGCGGCTCGCGGAGCCGGGAGCTCAAGCGTCCGTCCCGTCCGCCATCTTGGCTCCTCCCCCCTTTTATTAATTTTTTGACACATTTGCACTATCACAGTTAGTCACCTCTTAATTTGGGCACTGTTGCACTCACCACATCCTGCTCCGCTGTAACCAGGCTTCGTAGCACGCTGGGGAGACATTCGGTCACCCCAGCGGGGACCCGATGATGAAGCATGTCACCAACTAGTGGTGAGTGAGGGTCCTTCAAAGAAGTAGGGTTCTCTCCCTCCACCTACGACTGGGTGACCAGCAAGCCCCTAGTCTTTCCTCCAGCTGATGATAGTCTATTGGGCTTAATCAGGGACTTTGAGACTACCCCGCTGTGTGTACTGCACACGTGTGAGCATTGATCATGTGTGCGGCGCACAGCGGAGTTTATTTCTTAAAAACCTTTTAACTATCACATTTATTCCTTTGTATCACAGTCACTCCTTTGTTGTTTATAATACATTGAACCGGGGTACAGGAGTGTCTATGCCCTACCTCTCTTGTCGATATTAAACACTGCAGAGATAGACACAAGGAGCACCTTATCTGCAATTGGAGTCATGGGCCACCGTGTGATGCGTGGGATATATCATGGATGCACATGCAACAAAATCTGAAGAATGGAAACCTTGAAACCCTAAAATGATGTTGATAACAGGACCATCTGTGAGAATGGAGAGATTGCCACACTGAACAGAAGTAATACACATGGCCCATGCCAATTTGAGGGGAGTGTACGGACAGCAGCTGGGAGACATCTCCTCTTTCCGTTCCCATTCGCGACTGCTAGAGGGCAACTGCATACTAGACTTATGCACACAGTAAGAAACCTATTGAACCCTTCGCATAGACACTGCATACTTGACACGGCTGCAAAGGGATGCTGTGGGAAATATGCAACAATCTGATAGGATGAAACTGGATGTGCAGCGTTGTCAGGCTGTTTTTATTGAATAAGGATTTCCTGGCCTTTGTTAATTTTACCTTAAATGTACATGAAAAAGACCATCAGCGCTCGCTAGTCACTGGGACTGCTCACACAGATCCAGTTTCCCCAGTACGCTTACCCTAAATCCAGAAAAATAGCTAGTGAGATTGAAATAGGTGAGAAACTGAAGAAAAAATGCAATGAGATTTGGGATAGGGGAAACAAAACTGAAGAGTGAGATGATTGAGATATTGGAGACCTGTCTGATACCTGCCTGGTGAAAGGAGAGGATGCAAGGGTAATACAAGCTACACGTGATATATATGATGAGTATGTTTCTGATGGTAAAAGAAATAGAGTTTTTAATTTGTCCCAGGTAATCATACTTTCTGTAAGAACTGGCGAGGCGCACATCAACATTGTATATGAGAAGAAAAGATGCTAAATATTGCAGAGGGTGGTACAAGAACCACTTTTGATAAAGAAGGCGCTTGTGGCAGGGAACAGATTTTAAACCAGCATCATGTCAGTGATGCAAACCAACACAGATCAGTTGGTTGTTCAGAGCCTTGGCCAGCTTCTTTCATTGCAATCGATGTACATCTGCCCCACTCATGCATTCCTTCTGATAGACAAGAATTTTGCATTTGCCTTTGAAATTCATAGGTCTGCATCATTATCATGTAGAGAGCTCCTGCTTTTTGTAAGTGTTCATGTTTGAACGTGATACCTGTTACTGCATATGTTTTAGTAGCTACCCAGATGATAAACAATATAACATAAGTAATAGATGTGACAGCTGGAAATATCCATGTCAAGAAACTGTATTTCATTAATAATGTATTAGCTGTTGTTTAACAATTATATTTCATTTTACAATTTGACAGCGTATATTAGCAGAAATGGAACATGATTATGCTGAACTGCATCTATGTAACATGAATGTTTGAAATGCGTTTCTGTGTAAGCCAGAGTTGCAGGCATGAAATGCAAGCCCTTGGAATCTCTCATTTAATATTTACGATTGAATTTCATTTACACTGTCGATTTGCTCATTCTCACGTTTTAATTGCAGTTGTTTAAAGCTTTCTAGTATGAATAGTAAAGGATGTGTTTTAGCTGCTAGTCAAGGAGAGGAGAAATTACATTGATGAGCTATAAGGTGATAAGCGGCGAGAGTTCGTTTCACCCAGAAGAAGTCATGGGAAACAAGAACCAAATGCTGCAGAAGAGTAACATGGAGAACACTGTGGGAAGTTCATCCCAGTCATAGAGCAGATGCAGGAAGAGGATTCTGGGAAGGTTTACCTATGAATAATTAGGGATACTGCACAAATCTCCCTTGCTTGCAGTGACAGAGCTTCTTTGAATGATCTTTTCCCCTTTCGAGAGTGGTTTCATGCCACACGACACATCTTATCAGTGGAGAGACTTCTTGGGAAGACTCCAAAAATGACACCTTTTCCTTTCTAGAAATGCTCACTTATTAATGTAGGGATGCCACTTTAGCTATAAAGTCAGGGGAGAGTTATGCTTTTCAACCACCAACCCTTAAGGCAGGGAAATGTGGACTCTTGCTTTTAGATGGTTTGTATGCTCTTCAACGAACTGAAAGTATAGTTTATGATGCACCGCATAAACTGGGTACGCCGATTATGCTTTTTAGTATTTCCTCTGTACCTTTATACTCTCGTACTGAGATGAGTCCATGCTCTTCTATTTTTGGCTATGCAATAAATTCAACTAACATTTCCAGTTGTTCGTGGGTTAGTAAGAATTGTGATGGGCTACTTAAAAATGGGTTGTTAATGAAATGTGTTTTCTCCCCTTCACACTTTCATGCTGCTTCAAAGATCCATCAGTTGGTGACTGTGGAGAAATCTAGAACTTACGGTCCCGGCTCTTTCAATTCTCACCTTCATCACAGGTCGGTCCTTTAAATCCATCGTCACATTTGCACGTGCCATCCGAAGCGCACGAGCCATGAATGCAAGTACTTGAATTGCAAGGTGACACTGGAGAAGAGAAGAGAACATTAGATAGATACAAAGCAAAATGCATCACCATCCTTGGAAATTAAACTTAGGAGATCTATTTTCACAAATGCCTGTAGAGCTGTTTTAATAAGTTCCATGTTCCCTAATCAGTTCATTTTGCATCTTTACTTCTATGGTAGAGGACCGAGCAGCAGCTGTTTCAGATATATGTGGTTAAGAAGTTTCACAATATGATCTTTATATGTTTCCTAAAATCCTCACGTATGTTCTATCACCAATAGAAATATTAAAGGATGTTTTAATATTTTTTCAAGATTATCATACAAAATGTGCCTATAGGAAGCTGTGCCTTGATACTGGCAGTGCATAGCCCATAGCAAAAACAAGACACAGGAAATAGAATTTTGATTTTCTATACCCGAGTTTAAAATACCGAATGTATTCCCTGGGATGGCTGTGGCAGATCTTGACATATAGTTAGCAAATCAAAATTCATAAAGGGCAAAAAGAAGAAGGTGGCAGGAGCAGGCTTCCAGGTGTACTTATGGGAAGGTTGTGTAACCTTTTGTAAAGGTATCTACTACCCCAGCTGAGTTTTGCACATATGAGAACTCTTATGCAGATTTATTTTATCTATAGAGTGAAAGATCCCACCCATTGAAGAAGCGCCCCCCTTGCACTCCATCCAAGTCCGAAAGTGAATGCTCCCCTTCCAAACATGGAAAGGAAGTTACTCCAGCCCTTTGCGTGAGTAAATGTTTGACCATTTCCAGGGTGGGATGAGGTGTGAGGGAAGTTTGAGACTGCCTAGAACCCTACAAATGTCTAAGGGAAACCACTGTGGCATGCACAGTTCCCCCCCTTATGAGTGAATTATTATTGCAAAGATCTCTTGTAAAAAGATCTACAATAGTACTACGTTTCTTGCTGTAACCTATTTCATCTTGTTATTCACCCTCTGCCAGTCATTTCTGAGTTCATATCATATTCATTTAATGGGCCAGGCCTCAGAGGAAGGCATGCTTGGTTTGCTCATCCCAATGTATCTGTGTGCCCACTATGTAAGCATTTAGGAACACTTGTTGAGGATGAAGGCACACCCAACCACAAAGCAATGGAGCACAGAGCAAGAGTGTGGGACGCCAGAGGAATGTATGTTTGTGGGGGAGGCTGGAGTCCGTTTTATTGCCATCAATATCTAAATGGATAGATATAAAAAGGAAATTATATTGCTTCAAGACTTATGTGTTTAATTATTTTATTAAGAATAGTAGAAAATTGGCTTGAAAGATCTGAGTGGGGTTGGAGTTGCAGTAGAATGAGAAGCTGCAGAAGGGTGAGAGAGAACCTTTTAGTGTTGGAAGAAAATGCTTCATAGAAAAGAACTTTAACCCTAAGATCTACCTCCACCATATTACCACTATGCTGAAGAATCAGCTGCTGAATTCTACCCATATTACAGTGGTAGCTGGTGAATGGTGATGAGGCATAAAGGTTAAGATACATGTCTAATGCACAAGTGAGCTCAATCTCGACAGGAATGTGTGGGGGAATTCTCCCCACTGAAGAAAATGTTGAAAATTTTTTATTACAATTGTGGATTTTATAGCATAAATGTAATCCACAGGGGGCTCAGGTGTTTCTACCTGTAATGCATATCTGCCTGTTTACCTATTTTGTGGATCAGAGTGGTGGTACTGGATATGACAAATACTAAATAAATAATATGGCAAAAGATGCATCCATATTTACCATTTCACCTTTGTAATCCCTCTTTTACTTCTTCACAAAATTCTGTGATTCTTGGCAAGCATTATATTTCACACAGAGCTCATTTGATTGAGTAATTTCAAATACTGAAATTCGTTCTATTTGGTGTGTATTTTTTGGTTTTGGGTGAATGTAGAAGCTACAAACATCAATTTTATTTGCAGCAAAAACACCTGGGTTTAGATTTGCACAAATAAATTAAACAAAAAGTACAGTACCCAGAATGCCAATATGTTGTTACATTACTGTACCCACATAGGCATTTTACACTGACACCTTCAGTCGGTTAATTATTAACAGCACTCAATGGCTTCAGGTCAAAAGTATGAAAGGTATTGTAGGCCCTTCTAGGCTTTAATCTTAGATTTTCTGATTATGGACTGGTCAGCACTGTATGGGTTCAAACTTTGGTGCCATCGTCTGAAACACACTACTATCACAGCAAATATCACTCAAGAACTTGAAGCTGCAGCAGATCTACTTGAAGTAGTGGCACAGATTTTGAAAGAATTAGGGCATAAAGGGAAGAACATGTGATTCAATTTATTGAACAGCACTGCTTCCAATGGAGAAATCTAGAACTTATGGTCCCGACTCTTTCAATTCTCACCTTCATCACAGGTCGGTCCTTTAAATCCATAGTCACAGCTGCACCTGTCATACGAAGTGCAGTAGCCATGAATGCAAGTACTTAAATTGCAAGAATTCACTGGAGAAGAAAAAGGCACATTAAATAGAAACAAAGCAAAATGCATCACCATCCTTGGAAATTAAACGTAGGAGATCCATTTTCACAAATGCCTCTAGAGCTGTTTTAGTGAGTTCCCTGTTCCCTAATCAGGTCATTCTGCATCTTTACTAATATGGTCAAGGACCGAGCAGCAGCTGTTTCTGATATATATGTGGTCATCGTGTCAAACAAGCACTTAACATAGAGATTAAGAACTTTCACTATATGATCATTATATGTTTACTAAAATGCCTTACATATGTTCTTGAGTTCAAAATATTACAATTTAATCATGTTAGTGGCGTTGGTGCCCTCTTAATGGAGCTAAGTGTCAAACGGAAGTTTTTAAAATGTTTTACTGAACCCATGAGATATGTTCATTTTAACCATGATATGTTATATATATTTATTCCTTATTTTTGTAACTGGATGTACTGTTGTATCGCATTTGTTGTGATTATTCGTATTTTGTGTCTTTTTTTGATTTTTATTAATCGAATAAAAGTGATTGACTGAATGAGTTCAAAATATTTTATCGAATTTTCATAATAATTAACAAAAACAGACAATAAATAAAAATTATTAATAAACGAAATACCGAATTATAATATGACATTTACAAAAACAACAGTTGAAATACAATAGGTAAAGAAGTATAGATATTCACTGAAGAAGAGAAGATGAACAAAAAAGGGAAAGAAGGGAGGGGAACCAGGTATAATTACTATTTCATCTATTAAAAATAGAGCTACTTTTATCATATAAGCAATGAAGTATAATGACAGTAAACGATATATCAATTATAAAGATACAATTATGAAGACAAATATATATATCAATAGGTAACCAAAAAGATTGTAAAAAGTTAGAGTTATGATTAATCCCATTCAGGGATAGTTGAGCTCCTCTTCCTGTAAAAATGACCTATGACCACCAAGTATGAACTGATAATGACGAAATATCCTTCCAGCAAAAAGTAATGGATTTTAAAACAGCAGATATTAGAAAATTAAAAAGTTTACCTTCTAATTCAGTTAGATTTTGCAAAAGACCAACAGATTTACATGTTAACAGTTTGAAGGAAATAACATCATGGATATTCACTATCTTTTGTATAATATCCCAAACATTAGACCAACATTTTTAAATTAAAAGACAATCAAAAAGCATATGCTGTAGCGATCCAGGATATTAATTTACAATGCCAACATGTTTCAGAATGTAGCAGTTTAGCATGAAATAAACATACTGGGGTCCTTAAACAATTGAATAAATTGGTTTGGTAAATCGAAACCGGTAGCCAGTCTGAAATACTATTAAGCCAAATAATCTTCTAAGTATCATTAGATACAGAAAGTGAGAGTTCATTATTCCAAAATACTGAGATTATATTTAAATTATTTCCTATAGAATAAGATCATTTTTTATATAAAAGAGAAACAGTATGTGATGACGTAGAGATAGTTTGAATATATAATACTAAATCTGCTTTAACATTAGATGGAATACTATAAGGGAAAGAATCTAAAATTGAATTACATAAATACTCAAAATTTATAAAATCAGATTGAGGTAAACAAAATTTTGTTTGTAAAGCTTCAAAGGCTATGAAAGCATTGTTGGAATAGATTTTAAGATGAAAAATGCCAGCTTTAATCCAAGAATTCCAGAATTTAACATTTCAATTCAATGTAATAACATTACTATGCCATAATGACAGGTCTTCAGTACTGACCATAGGAGATAGAATATTTGAATCCAAGTCATTAAAATTTAGTTTAGTGGATTTAATAATAACAGATTGTTGCAAAAATGTTGATTTAATTGACACTGTTAGCAAGGTGGGTAATAGAAAAGGATTTACAATAGATTTCTCTATATGAAACCAAGTAGGTGGAATACTTAAAAAGGAAGGATTAAACCACATAGAACTTTGTTTCAACATAAATGCTTTGTGATATGAAAAAAAGTCAGGAAAGCCTAAGCCAACATTACATTTGGGTATTTTTAATTTTTTATAACCAATACGAGGTGATTTATTGTTCCAAAGAAATTTGGAGAGAAGCCTATCAATACCTTTATAACATTTTAATGGAAATTGAGTAGGGATCATAGCAAGGGTATAACAATTTTTAGGTGCAATAGTCATGTTAATGGAGTCCATTCTACCCCACCATGAGAGATGAAGTGAAGACCACTTAGACGTTTTATCTTTAATATAATTTAAGATAAAGTTACTATTCAATGTTAATGTTGCTTTAATGGAAGACGAAAATAAAATACCAAGATATTTGCTTGAATCCAGTGGCAAAGTGAGCATGGGACTCACGTCTGAGCATACCCTGCCACACTTATGGCAGCCAAAAGCGGTACAAAAGGGGGTGGTAATGGACGGAGCATCTGAACCAATCAAACACTCACACCCAGTCAAAACACCTGGGTTTAATCCATCACCGTTATTTAGCCCACTCTGCCACCCCAGTTCAGACATGGCTCACTTTGCCACTGGATTCAAGCAAGCCGGGCTGAAGATGGCTGGAATGCCAGAAACCGGTCCTCGGAAGCTTGTTTCCGGTCCAGGGAAGGCATGGCTTGGCAGTTCGGGCTGGACTGTTCCCATGAGGCACAGGGTCAGACTGATTTGCATATAGCCATGTCTGAACTGGGGTGGCAGAGTGGGCTAAAGAACAGTGATGGATTAAACCCAGATCTTTTGACTGGCTGTGAGTGTTTGATTGGCTCAGATGCTCCGTCCATTACCACCCCCTTTTGTACCGCTGAAATGAATATTGCCAATGGATTTTATCAAAAGCTTTATCTGTATCCAAACCCAAAATTTCTGAGGGGGAAGTTAAAGTGCAACTTTGTTCGATAACATGTAGTAAGGTTCTTGTGTTATTTGTAGAGTATCTATTCTTCATAAAACCCGATTGATCTGGGTGTATAATAGAACTAGCAGCCCATCAATCAATCAATCAATCAATCAGTGACACTTGTAGAGCGCGCTACCTACCCGTAGGGTCTCAAGGCGCTGGGGGGGGGGGGGGTGCCGCTACTGCTCGAACAGCCAGGTCTTCAGCTTCTTCCTGAAGGAGAGGTGGTCTTGGGTCAGGCGCAGGTCGGACGGGAGGGAGTTCCAGGTCTTGGCGGCCAGGTAGGAGAAGGACCTTCCTCCTGTAGTTGCTCTTCGGATGCGGGGGACGGCGGCGAGGGCGAGGTTGGCTGATCGGAGGTGGCGTTTGGGAGCGTAGAAGTTGACTCGGCTGTTGAGGTAGCTCGGGCCTTGGTCGTGTAGGGCTTTGTGTGCGTGGGTGAGGAGGCGGAAGGTGATTCTCTTGTTGATGGGGAGCCAGTGAAGGTCTCTCAGATGTCCGGAGATGTGGCTGGATCGTGGGATGTCGAGGATGAGTCTGGCTGAGGCGTTTTGGATCCGCTGGAGTCTCTTCTGGAGCTTGGCGGTGGTCCCGGCGTAGAGGGCGTTGCCGTAGTCCAGTCGGCTGGTGACGAGGGCCTGGGTGACGGTCTTCCTGGTCTCTGTGGGGATCCACCAGAAGATCTTCCGTAGCATGCGTAGGATGTTGAAGCACGCCGAGGAGACGCTGTTGACTTGCCTGGTCATGGAGAGGGAGGAGTCCAGGATGAAGCCCAGGTTACGTGCATGGTCTGTCGGTTTGGGTGCGGTGCCCAGGGCGGGAGGCCACCAGGAGTCGTCCCAGGCGGAGGGAGAGGAGCCCAGGATGAGGACCTCCGTCTTGTCCGAGTTCAGTTTCAGGCGGCTGGTCGTCATCCACTCGGCTACCTCTTTCATCCCTTCGTGTAGGTTGGCTCTGGCGGCGGCGGGGTTGTTGGTCAGGGAGAGGATCAGCTGGGTGTCGTCGGCGTAGGAGATGATGCTGAGGTGGTGTTTGCGTACGATGGCCGCGAGGGGGCTCATGTAGACGTTGAAGAGGGTGGGGCTCAGGGATGATCCTTGGGGGACGCCGCAGATGACTTCGGAGGCCTCTGACTTGTATGGTGGTAGGCGGACTCGCTGTGTTCTTCCGTCGAGGAAGGAGATGATCCATTCCAGCGCCTTGTCCTGGATTCCGATGTTGCTGAGGCGCCGTATTAGGGTGCGGTGGCAGACCGTGTCGAATGCCGCGGAGAGGTCTAGGAGGATGAGGGCCGCTGTTTCTCCATTGTCCATCAGGGCTCGGATGTCATCGGTGGCGGCGATGAGGGCGGTCTCGGTGCTGTGTTTGGCTCGGAAGCCGGACTGTGAGGGGTCGAGGGATCCGTTCGTCTCGAGGAAGGCGGCCATCTGCTTGTTGACGGTCTTCTCGATGACTTTGGCTGGAAACGGGAGAAGCGAGATGGGGCGGTAATTCTTGAGGTCGGTGGGGTCCGCTGTTGGTTTCTTGAGTAGAGCGCTGAGTTCGGCGTGTTTCCAGCTCTCGGGGAAGATGGCGGTGTCGAAGGATGTGTTGATGATGTCTTGCAGGTGGGGTGCGATGACAGCGTCGGCCTTGTTGAAGATGTGGTGGGGGCAGGGGTCGGTTGGTGATCCGGAGTGGATTGAGTTCATCGTGCGGATGGTGTCTTCTGTGCTGATCGGGGTCCAGGCGTGGAGGGTGGTGGTGGGGGGGGCTGGCTGGTCGGTCGTGGTGTGCGTTGGTTGGTTGTTGAAACTGCTGTGTATATCCGCGATCTTGTTGTGGAAGTATGAAGCCAGGGAGTTGCAGAGGTCTTGCGATGGGGTGATGTCGTTGTTTCCCGCGTTGGGGTTGGAAAGCTCTTTCACGATGTTGAAGAGTTCCTTGCTGTTGTGTGCGTTGTTGTCCAACCGGTCCTTGAATGCTGTTCTCTTGGCGGCGCGGATCAGCTGGTGGTGTTTCCGGGTGGCAAGTTTGTAGGAGGTCCTGTTGTCCGGTGTCGGATCCCTTTTCCAGACTTTCTCGAGGGCTCGGCAGTTCTTCTTGGAGCTCTTGAGTTCGTCGGTGAACCATGGGGCCTTCTTGCTGCCGGGTCTGCTAGGCGGGGTCCTCAGCGGGGCGAGTTCGTCCGCGCAGTTGCTGATCCACTTCGTGATGTTATCGGCGGCCTGGCTGGGGTTCGCTGAGCTGGCAGGAGGGTGTTGGCTCAGGGAGGTGGCGAGCTGGTCTGCTGTGATCTTGTTCCAGCTTCTGCGGGCGGTGTGTTGCTGGTGTTGGTGGGTCGTTGTTCTCTTGAAGGTGAAGTGGACGCAGCTGTGGTCCGTCCATTGAAGCTCTGAGGCGTGGCTGAAGTCGATGTCTGTGCTGGATGAGAAGACGGCGTCGAGTGTGTGTCCAGCGAGGTGGGTGGGGGTGGACACCAGTTGCTTGAGTCCCAGGTTGGCGAGGTTGTCGAGCAGGGTGCTGGTGTTGTGGTCGTTGTTGTTCTCCAGATGGAAGTTGAGGTCTCCCAGGAGGATGTAGTCAGCGGAGGTGAGGGCATGCGGGCTGACGAAGTCGGCGATGTCGTCGCTGAATTGCGTGCGTGGTCCAGGGGGTCGGTAGATCAGGGTGCCTCTGAGGGTGGTGTTCGGGTTGGTGTGGATCCCAACCTTGTCCGGGAGCAATCAGGCTTCCCCGACCCCCGCCCGCCCGCCCCGTTGAAAATATAGTTTACAACAGAATGTTCATGTGCAAAATTCCACTACCACAAAGTTCGGAGAAGTACAAACATGCATTTAAACATATTCGCAGAAGCAGGATTTCTGTGCGTCTCCACACCTTCCATGAGAGCAGCAGTCGGGGTATAGAAAAAAACACGTAGCGCCAGTATTTGTAAGCTTCCGTTTCACTTCCGGGAGGCATAAACATACGGTGGTCGAGGGGATTTAAACCAGATAGATGTTCTTTTAACACCCGTCTCCTATGCCCTGGATAGTCCTGGCCCACAGCTATTAGCCCGGCCCCCGCCCGGCCAGTCCTCCGCCTGCCCCGACCCCCGCCTGCTCCTGCAGCAGTCCGGCCCCCGCCCGGGCCGTCCCCCACCTGCCCCGACCCCCACCTGCTCCGACATGGGTCCACTTACCTCAGCCGCCGCTCCTCAGTTTACCACTCCTCGCCGCTTCACCTGACCGCCGCTGGCCTGTCCGCTGCTCCTCACATCACCGCTCCTCCCTCGCGCCATGTCCGCCGCTCCTCGTCTCGCTCCTGGACGCCTCTCCTCCCCGCGCTCCTGACGTGAGCACGCACGTCGCGGCCGGCGCTACTTCGGAGGGACTACTTTTCCTTTTTTAGTGTATATTTTTGAAATAACGTTTTTTTTTAAATTTATATGGCCTATAACCATCTACACACCCTGACGATTCCAACGGTGTATCGGGTGGGTGGATTGGCGCTGTGGTTCCCGAGTTTACCCGCCTCAAAGGCTGAAAGTTCTTCCTTTATTATAGTAGTATAGATCTAATACAGGGGCCAATCTAGAATCAAGTATTTTATCATATAATTTACAGTCTTGATTAATTAAGGATATAGGACGATAATTTGAAACAAGAGTGGGGTCTTCATCTGGTTTGGGGAGTACAATATTTAAAGCATCAGTAAAATAACCTGAGATAGTTCCTGAAGAACCAAAAAAAGTAAAACATTTAAATAAATAAGGCAGAAGTTAGGATTAAAATTGTTTATAAAACTCAGCTGGGATACCGTAGGGGACAGGAGACTTATTTTTTTAAAGAGATTTTATGGCTGCTAAAATTTCATCTGTAGTAATGGGTAAATCCAACCCAAGTCTATCTGATTGTGAAATCTTGGGCAAATCACATGTAGTTAAAAAAGAGTCAAGTAAGGAGGCATCATGAAAATCGGGCTTGTTATATAGATTAGAGTAAAAATCTAGAAATTCTTTAACAATATAATTGTGAGATAGTGCAATTTTTTCCATTAGGGCCATGAAATTAAGTAAGGCCATCATAGAAATGGTTACTCCCCTAATGTAGGATTTAAAGGCGTCCCATCTATTGACCATAGAAGTGGAATCTTCAGGGTTAAGTAAAAAATAATCTTGAATGGCATTTAAGATTTTTGGCTGATTATATTCATTAAGAACAATTTCATTATTCATACTACATCTAGATTGTTTACAGATTGGATTCATTGTGTGGAGATTAATAAATAATCAATCCTAGAATGTGAATTATGTGGGTTGGGAACGAATATAAAACATTTTTCTGTAGGGAAAGGCAATCACCAAATGTCAACTAACTTGGTGATATGAATAAATGATTTAAAATCATGAAAAACCTTAGGAGGGCAACATTTAGTACTAGATAGTCTATCTAGTAATGGGTCTGCAATAACATTAAAATAACCTCCAACAATTAAAGGAACTTTACCCAACTTAAGAACCTCGGTGGTAATATTAGACCTAAAAACAGGGTCATCTGCAGTAGGACCATAAACATTAAGTAAAAATATGACTGAATATTGGACTTAAATTTTTACTATTATATATCTTCCATCCACATCTGAAGTTTTACTCAAAACTTGGCAATGTAATTTTTTTGCAAAGAAAATAGCCACACCATTTTTTTTCCATGAGCAGGCCACAAAACAAGAGTATTCACCCACTTTTTTTTCATATAATTTAAGATTTTGTCATCTATATGGCTCGCTTGAACAAAGCAAATATCTACCTTACAACTATCTATTATAATCAAATAATGTTGTACGTTTAACTGGATGACGTAATCCTTTAACATTTAGTGAAACAACTTTCATATTGTGAACATTAGCCATAATGAAGAGAGGGAAAATAAAAAATCAAAGAGAGGAAAGGAAGAAATAGGGAAATAATAAGAGAACTAGTAAAAGGACAGGAAGATATTCATACGACAAACAGAGTACATAACTATCAAGAATGAAACACACATATGCTTTACAAGCATGAACGGAACCGTTGGAGCTCTATGTAATAATAAACCATTAGTATGTCAGAACATACGCAGTTAGTTGTCATTAAGTATTAGAGTTATGAGTATCCATGGATTGCTGTGATCGCTGATCCAAAAACTGTCGTGAATCATCAGGACAATGAAAAGATTTTGAAAGATTGTCTTTCCAGATACGCATTATTGAAGGGTCAAAAAGACCATATTTGAATCCAAGACTTCGTAGTAGAGGACGAAGATCAGTGAGTTCTTTGCGAATTGAAACTGTCTATTTAGCAAAATCCTGATGAATAAAAATGTTATTCCCATTGACCATCAAAGAAGGTATTTCTCGTGCTGCTTCGCGAATTAAAACCAGGTGGTGATGTCGGAGAATTTTGAATATCATTTGTCGGAGTTTAGTATGTTGAGGATTGTGTTGGGAAGGAATCCTGTGGGCCTTATCAATCTCAATTTTTTGGGAAAATTTAATTTGTAGAAGGCCAGGAATCAGATTTTCCAAATATAATCTGCAATTGCCACCAGAAACATCCTCAGGCAAATTAAAAATGCTTATTGCCTGTTGCGATTTTCTATATCTAGAAGCCAAGTAGACATAGGTGATATTTTCGTTACAAGTGGGTAAAAGTTTCAAGCTTAGCCTTATTATCTTGTATTTTAATTGCATTATCAGAGATTTTCATTGACAAACTCGCCATTTCTTTTTGCACATTTTTAATCTCTGAGGCAATAGAATCTGTGTTGATACAAAGTGCTTGAATTTCCTCTAAAACTAAGGATAATGAAGGTTCTGATGACTCTACCGCCTTTGATTTAATTGGCGGAGGTGAAACCTGCTGCCTCCTTTGAGGATGAAGAGTATTTTTATGATCCATTTTTTTATATTAAGATTCAAAAGTTCGCAAAAAATAGAAATAATGAGAAGAAATATAAGGTAGTAGTGAAGAAATCCTTATTCGAGCTGGTGCTGCAGCTAAACTGAACTATTGGAGTGGCTAGGCCCAAGCCAGGCCCTTTCCTGAAGGATTGCTCCCCCCCCTTGACTAACAGGACTGGCTGTACCTGAAGGCAGAGATGTAAACAGAGGCTGGAGGAAGAAAAACGCCACTTTTGGAGGTCAAAAATGATGGAAATCACATCACTCCATAGGTACTGGTGTCATTAATTCAGCGATATAATTTTAGCTGCAATTCTGACAGGAAATCAGCGTTTCTTGAAGAAAAACGGGCGAGAGAGCGCCGGAGCTCACTTTGAGGCGGCCATCTTGTGTCAGGCACTCTCGCGTCTCGCCTTACGTATGTTCTATCACCAAAAGAAATATTAAATGATATTTTAATAATTTTTCAAGATTATCATACAAAATTTGCCTATAGGAAGCGGTGCCTTGTTACTGGCAGTGAATAATCCACAGCAAAAACAAGACACAGGAAATGGAATTTTGATTTTCTATACCCAAGTTTAAAATACAGAATGTATTCCCAGGGATGGCTGTGGCAGATCATTACATATAGATAGCAAATAGATCAAAATTCATGAAGGGCATACAGAAGAAGGTGGCACGAGCAGGCTTCCAGGTGAATTTATGGGAAGGTTGTGTAACTTTTTATAAAGGTATCCACTACCCCTGCTCTGAGTTTTGCACATATGAGAACTCTTATGCAGATTTATTTTATCTATAGAGTGAAAGATCCCACCCATTGAAGAAGCGCTTCCCTTGCACTCCATCCAAGTCTGAAAGTGAATGCTCCACTTCCAAACGTGGAAAGGCAGTTACTCAAGTTCTTTGCGACAGTAAATATTTGACCATTTTCCAGGGTGGGATGAGGTGTGATGAAGTTGGAGACTACCCAGAACCCTACAAATTTCTAAGTCAAACCACCGTGGCATGCACTGTTCTCGCCCCTTATGAGTGATTTATTACTGCAAAGATCTCTTGTAAAAAGATCTACATTTACGTCAGCCAGATGTCACTTTTCTCACAATCTGTAAATACAGTTCTGAAGTTATGATTAAAGCCACATTTACATATGTTACTTGGAATATTTGAGCCATAGGTTTAGGCACATTCAATGTACCTGTTAGCCAGAGGCGCAACTAGAGTCAAATTTCTGGGGGGGCTAAGAAAAAAATTTGGGGGGCTGAATCTTTAGGCAATCGGCAGAGTCGAGCTGCAGGGGTTCTTAGAAGGGGTGAAACAACAACAAAGTCCCATTAACATGCACAAGGTCTTTTAAAGACCTGTGAAGCGCTCGGGTGCGGCTGTGAGCGGGCCCGGACAGTGTTTCATCCGGGCTGCCACACACGACGGGGGGGGGGGGGCTGAAGCCCTTTGAGGCCAATGGGTGTTGTGCGCCTGCTGTCAGCAAAGGTGTGAGCTGTCTTTTTGTTTTTTCAAAAATATCCAAGGCCATATCCGTAATAAAATGCTTGAACTGAAGGTACTACTTGTCTTGCTGTAAACTATTTCATCTTGTTATTCACCCTCTGCCAGTCATTTCCGAGTTCATATCATATTCATTTAGTGGGCCAGGCCTCAGAGGAAGGCATGCTTGGTTTGCTCATCCCAATGTATCTGTGTGCCCACTATGTAAGCATTTAGGAACACTTGTTGAGGATGAAGGCACACCCAACCACAAAGCAATGGAGCACATAGCAAGAGTGTAGGACACCAGAGGAATGTATGTTTGTGGGGGAGGCTGGGGTCTGTTTCATTGCCATCAATATCTAAATGGATAGATACAAAAGGAAATGATATTGCTTCAAGACTTGTGTGTTTATTTAATTTATTAAGAATAGTAGAAAATTGGTTTGAGAGATCTGAGTGTGGTTGGAGTTGCAGTAGAAAGAGAAAACGCAGAAGGCAGGGAGAAAACGTTTTAGTGTTGGAAGAAAATGCTTCATAGAAAAGAACCTTAACCCTAAGATCTACCTCCACCATATTATCACTATGTTAAAGAATCAGCTGCTGAATTCTACCCATATTACAGTGGTAGCTAGTACAGGATTACTGACATAATATCAAGGGACATAATATCGACTACCAAAAATATCGGCGGAAAAATATCGACAGACAGAATATCGACTTTGTATCTACAAACAGGTAAGTACAAAAATATCGAGTAAAAAATATATCGTTTAAAAAAATATAGTTTGTAAAAATATCGACTTTACTAAAAACAATGTTAAATTAAATTAATATTAAAAATTATTTACTAAAATATACTTACAAATACTTAAATTACATTATAATAATTAAATAAATAATTAAAATTATAAAAAAACTTTTTTTACAATCACATTTGTTAAAACATATATATATATATATAGTAACATAATATAATTAAAAAATATCCAATATTATTACTGTAGGATTGCGGAAGAGTAAAATTACTATTCCCACTCCAGAGAGTGCAACAGTAGATAAGGCGTTGGAGAGCGTAGAGGTAAAAATAACTATTCCCACTCCAGAGAATAATACAGTAGGGAAAGCGTTGGATAGCGTAGGGGTAAAACTTACTATTCCCACTCCAGAGAGTGCAACAGTAGGGAAAGCGTTGGATAGCGTAGGGGTCAAAATTACTATTCCCACTCCAGAGAGTGTAACAGTAGGGAAAGGGTTGGAAAGCATAGGGGTAAAACTTACTATTCCCACTCCAGAGAGTGCAACAGTAGGAAAAGCGTTGGATAGCGTAGGGGTAAAAATGACTATTCCCACTCGAAAGAGTGCAACAGTAGGGAAAGCGTTGGATAGCATAGGGGTAAAAATTACTATTCCCACTCCAGAGAGTGCAACAGTAGGGAAAGTGTTGGATAGCGTAGAGGTAAAAATGACTATTCCCACTCCAGAGAGTGCAACAGTAGGGAAAGTGTTGGATAGCGTAGGGGTAAAACCTACTATTCCCACTCCAGAGAGATTGGAACAGTAGGGAAAGCGTTGGATAGCGTAGGGGTCAAAATTACTATTCCCACTTCAGAGAGTGCAACAGTAGGGAAAGGGCTGGATAGCATAGGGGTAAAACTTACTATTCCCAATCCAGAGAGTGCAACAGTAGGGAAAGCGTTGGATAGCGTAGGGGTAAAAATGACTATTCCCACTCCAAAGAGTGCAAAAGTAAGGAAAGCGTTGGATAGCGTAGGGGTAAAAATTACTATTCCCACTCCAGAGAGTGCAACAGTAGGGAAAGCGTTGGATAGCGTAGGGGTAAAAATTACGATTCCAACTCCAGAGAGTGCAACAGTAGGGAAAGCGTTGGATAGCGTAGGGGTTAAAATTACTATTTCCACTCCAGAGAGTGCAACAGTAGGGAAAGCGTTGGATAGCGTAGAGGTAAAAATTACTATTCCCACTCCAGTGAGTGCAACAGTAGGGAAAGTAGATACTTCACATATTATTTAAAAATATATATATATATATATATAATATCTATAAAAAAATGAATTAAAAGTAATTACCAATTTAATATAATATAATAATTAATTAATTACAAATACTAATTTAATGTAATCATTACAATTAGTCATCTATTAATACTAATTAATTACAAATTAACAAATAATGAATTAGTAATTAAAAAGTTACTTAACAATTAAAATCTAATAAATACACAAAAATTAACATATGTAATTAGTTATAATTGAATTACTTCCCACCCTATTCCCCTATAAACCCACAACCCACTACAGAAAATAAATTAGTAAAATTAACATAATCATCAATTAATCAATTTAATAAAATTAATTCTAAATTAAAATTTAATTAATTACCAAATAACAATTATTTAACAATTAATTATAAATAAATAACACAACATAAATTAACATATTTAATTAATTATGATTAAATTACTTCCAACCCTATTCCCCTATGAACCCACAACCTGCTACAGAAATTAAATTAGTTAAATTAACATAATTATCAATTAATCAATGAAATAAAATTAATTGGCAATTAAAATGTAATTAATTACAAAGTAAAAAATAACACTTCATTATAAACAAACACCAATAAATACATTTACATATTTAATTAATTATAATTAAAGTACACTACATAAATTAACATATTTAATTAATTATAATTAAATTACTTTCCACCCTACTCCCCTATGAACCCACAACCCGCTACAGAAATTAAATTAGTTAAATTAACATTATTATCAATTAATCAATTAAATAAAATTAATTGGCAATTAAAATGTCATTAATTACAAAATAAGAATTAATTAACAATTAATTATAAACAAATACAAATGAATACATTTACATATTTAATTAATTATAATTAAATACTTCCCTCCCTATTCCCCTTTAAACCCACAACCCGCTACAGAATTAAACTACGCAAAATTTAAATAATATTACATTTATTAATTAAATTACATTATGACATAAATAAACACCTTTAACACATAAAATACAATATAAAACATTTGATATTATTAAAAGTTCGATATTTTTTTTAACCTATATTATGTACTTCGATATTTTGACTATCTATATTTTAAAATTCGATATTACATTACTTACCTTCAAAACGATATTTTTGATGTCTATATTCTATCCATTCGATATTCTGTCCAGCCTATATTTTGTACTCGATAATATGTAGATTCGATATTTTGTAATCGATATTTTTAATACACAAGCGAGCCCAATCTGGGCAGGAATGTGTGGGGGAATTCTCCCCACGGAAGAATTTTTTTTAAAAAATGGATTAAAATGGTGGATTTTATAGCATACATGTAATCCACATGGGGCTTTTTACCACCCAAATGTCAAGAAAATTGTAAAACAAGACAAAAAATACTGAATGCGTAATTACTAATCGGAGTTTGTGAAATGTTGAACCTCCCCCAATCCATGCACATACTCACCCATGAAAATTAGAATCTCAGGTGTTTCTACCTGTAATGAATATCTGCCTGTTTACGTATTTTGTGGCTCAGAGTGTTGGTACTGGATATGACAAATACTAAATAAATAATATGGCAAAAGATGGATCCATATATACCATTTCACCTTTGCAAACCCTCTTTTCCTTCTTCATGAAATTGTGTGATTCTTGGCAAGCATTATATTTCATACAGTGCTCATTTGATTGAGTAATTTAAAATACTGAAATTCGTTCTATTTGGTGTGGTTTTTTTTTGGTTTTGGGTGAATTTGTCGTTTTTTTACCCTTTCTATCTCTCATTTTTTTACCCTTTCTATCTTTCACCTTTCTGCTCTTTTCTGCATCTCTGCTCTTTTGTGCCTTATTTCTGCTTATTTTCCCTTTTTTGTTTATCCCTTCTTTCCTCCCTTTACCTTTCCCCGCCGCTGCTGCCCCCGCGGCCCCTCCCCCCCCCAGCACGACCGGCCCAATCCAGCTCCCCTCCCCGCCTCCCAGCTGTCCAGCCCTCCCCGACCCCTACTTAATGGCGGCCGCTGGTGCACCGAAGGCGGGTCAAAGACAAGCACGTCTGCGCCCGTCTGCGACCCATTTGCAACCAGCACCAGGAACCCTGGACCTCCGCCCCGCCAACGCTACGAGCCAGCAGCACTCCACGCACTCAACCCAGGCTGCAACAACAACTGCAAGCTAGCATCACCAGCCGACACCCATGGACCCTTCAGCTGTCACCGCTGCCGGCACACCTGCAGCACCGCCAAGAACACGGATCCAGCACAACCCGCCCACAAGAACACAAGAACACAACCGAACCGAAGACCCTGCAATGCATCCTCCTCAACGTCCGATCCCTCCACAAACACGCAACAGAAATCTGGGACCTCCTCGACAGCACCACCCCAGACGTAGCATTCTTCACCGAAACCTGGACCAACACCACCTCGGGACCGGACATCGCCATCGCCATCGCCATCCCCCAAGGATACAAGATCTCCAGGAAAGACCGCCCCATCCAGCCAGGAGGAGGAATCGCCATTGTCCACAAATCCAGCCTCCGCCTGAGCACACTCCCTGACGAGTCCACAGAACTGATGGAACACCTTCACTTCAAGATACTGGCCAGCCTCACCGCCGCCCTCCGAGGAACCCTCATCTACCGACCCCCTGGATCCCGCGGACCCTTCGCCAACTCCATCACGGACATTATCTCCCCGCAGGCCATCGCATCCACCAACTACACCCTGCTGGGAGACCTCAACTTCCACCTCGACAATCAACTGGACCCCAACACCACATCCCTCCTGGACAACATCCACAACATTGGACTCCGCCAGATCGTGACCGAGCCCATGCACTCAGCAGGACACACCCTCGACCCCCTCTTCACTACAGGAAACTCCATCACCTTCAGCCACACCACCAAACTCCCATGGACCGACCATCGTTGCGTCCACTTCATCTTCAGAACACCCACCATCCACAGACACCAGCACCTGCTTTCACAAAGAAACTGGACCAAAATCACCGATGACCAGCTCACCTCCTCACTCAACAACTCCACTCCAACCATCGCGGAAAACGACGACCCCAACACCGCAGCTCGAACCCTGCATAGATGGATCTCGAACAGCACCAACACCATAGCCCCCCTCAAGAAAAACAATACCCGTGCCAAGAAAGCCAGATGGTTTACCACCGAACTTCGAGAGTCCAGGCGCACATGCCGCCGCCTTGAAAAGGCCTGGAGAAACACCAAATCCACAGAAGCCCACAACAACTTCAGAGCCGCCACCAACGCCCACCATCAACTCATCAGAGAAACGAGGAAAAAAGCGATTGAAGACAGAATCTCCACCCACGCACACAACAGCAAGGAACTCTTCAGCATCATCAAGGAGCTCGCCCAACCCACCAGCGAGTCTACCGACATCCCTTCCTCACAAGACCTCTGCGACAAACTCAGCATCTTTTTCCACCACAAAATCAAGAGCATCTACGACAACTTCGACGAAGACAACCAACAAACTGAACCCTCACCAACCACCCCCAAAACCCGGAAACCAGCGATTGATGACTGGACAGCCCTCACCACCGAAGACACACTGAAGACAATGAAGTCAATCCACTCAGGGGCCCCCACGGACCCCTGCCCCCACCACATCTTCAACAGAGCCGCCAACACCATCGCACCCATGCTCCGCCAAACCATCAACCGCTCCCTGGCGACCGCCTCGTTCCCCGACGACTGGAAACACGCCGAGGTCAACCCCCTCCTAAAGAAACCCTCAGCGGACCCCACCGACCTCAAAAACTACAGACCCATCTCCCTGCTCCCGTTCCCAGCGAAAGTCATCGAGAAAGCCATCAACAGCCAACTCGCCACATTCATTAAAGAACACAACATCCTCGACTCCTCCCAATCCGGCTTCAGAAAAAACCACAGTACGGAAACCGCCCTCCTCGCCGCAACAGACGACATCCGCACCTTACTGGACAAAGGAGAAAAAGTAGCCCTCATCCTCCTCGACCTATCAGCGGCGTTCGACACAGTCTCCCACCGCACCCTAATACGCAGACTCTAAGATGTAGGAATCCAGGACAAGGCCCTCGGCTGGATCTGCTCCTTCCTCTCCGGCAGGACGCAGCGGGTCAGACTCCCCCCTTTCCTCTCGGACCTCACACCGATCACCTGCGGAGTCCCCCAGGGCTCCTCCCTCAGCCCGACGCTCTTCAACGTCTACATGGCTCCACTTGCCCCCATCGTCAGAACCTACGGACTCAACATCGTGTCATATGCAGACGACACCCAGCTCATCCTCTCCCTATCCAACGAGCCCAACACCGCCAGACGCAACTTTCAAGAAGGCATGGAAGCCGTCGCCAAATGGATGAAAAACAGCTGCCTTCAACTAAACACCAACAAAACAGAAGTACTCATCATGGGCCCAAACCCCGACGCCTGGAGCGACACCTGGTGGCCCACCGCCCTCGGAAACCCGCCAACCCCCACAGACCACGCACGCAACCTGGGAATCATCCTGGACTCCGAGCTCAAAATGGACCGCCAGATCAACTCTGTCTCATCTTCCTGCTTCCACACCCTCCGCCTCGTTTGTAAGACCTTCAAATGGATCCCCCTCAAATACCAAAAGACAGTCACTCACGCCCTGGTCACCAGCAGACTCGACTACGGCAACGCACTCTACGCCGGAATAAACAAAAACCTCATCCGCAAGCTACAGAACATCCAGAACGCCGCCGCAAGACTGGTCCTCAACCTGCCAAAACACTGTCACATCTCCCAGCACCTGCGCACACTCCACTGGCTCACCGTCAAGGCGAGCCGCAAGAATCACCTTTAAGATGCTCACCCACGCACACAAGGCCCTCCACGGCACCGGACCAGCATACCTGAAAAGCCGACTCAAATTCCACGCACCCCAAAGGACCCTACGATCAGCCCAGCTTTCCTACGCCAAGGTCCCCCGCACCAGAAAGACCAGATCGGGAGGCCGCTCCTTCTCCTTCCTCGCGGCCAAAGCATGGAACGCCCTTCCGCTCCACCTCAGACAGACAACATCGCTCCCCATCTTTGCAAGAAACCTCAAAACCTGGCTCTTCGACAGACCCCCTCCTTGATGGAATTGAACCTGCAACCCCCCAAACCCACCCCCACCCCTAGCGCCTTGAGATCCCTACGGGTGAGTAGTCGCGCTTTAACAAACTCCTGATTGATTGATTGAATGTAGAAGCTAGAAACATCAATTTTATTTGCAGCAAAAACACTTTACAAATAAAGTAAACAAAAAGTACAGTACCCAGAATGTCAATATGTTGTTACATTACTGTCCCCACATAGGCATTTTACACTGACACCTTCAGTCACTTAATTATTAACAGCACTCAATGGTTTCAGCTCAAAAGTATGAAAGGTATTGTAGGCCCTTCTAGGCTTTAATCTTAGATTTTCTGATTATTGACTGGTCAGCACTGTATCGGTTCAAACTTTGGTGCCACACCAACGAAAATGAACAGAACGTTAGGTCTGAAACACACTACTATCACAGCAAATATCACTCAAGAACTTGAAGCTACAGCAGATCTACTTGAAGTAGTGGCACAGATTTTGAAAGAATTAGGGATAAAGGGAAGAACATGTGATTCAATTTATTGAACAGCACTGCTTCCAATGGAAAAATCTAGAACTTATGGTCCTGACTCTTTCAATTCTCACCTTCATCACAGAACAGTCCTTTAAATCCATCATCACAGCTGCACCTGTCATCCGAAGTGCAGGAGCCATGAATGCACGGCCACCAATTGCAGGATACCGCTGCAGAAGAGAAAAGCACATTAAAAAGATACAAAGCAAAATGCATCACCATCCTTGGAAATTAAACTTAAGAGATTTATTTTCACAAATGCCTGTAGAGCTGTTTTAATAAGTTCCTTGTTCTTAAACTCAAAATAACTGCTAAAATCGGCGTTTTACTTACTTATTCATAACTCTATCTAAATAGCTTGATTTAAGAAGCTTGACTCGCTGACTCCGTTCCCCCCCTTTCCCGCTGCCCTGGGCCACTCCCAGCCGAGTATTGACGCTGTGGAGTTGGTCCGGGGCACAGAATTGCGGCGGCCATCTTGAGTGTGGGTGGGATTCACCGCGCTCTAGTTGCACATAAAAGGGGATGTCCACCCCTCCGCGCAGCAGACGCGCTGAACCGTGCCAGAGTCGTGCCAGAGTCCTGCACGTCTGCACCCGTCCGCGGCCGAACGGGCCCAGGGGCCAGGGATGCTGACACCTCTGTTACTTATTCTCCCTCTGCCCTGAGAAATCTACAACCCAAACACTGTACCTTATCCCCTGCCTGTCTGGATCGCATCTCATTACTGGGCATTGCGCGTACAGCCTCCTCTCCTCACCCCATCGCCCAGCCTCCAGCATGCTCGGATAATAAAGATTTGCGCATACGCGTTTTATACTTGAACACACGTTCTTTCGTAAAACATCATGTTGACCTTTTTATCCTACTCACCGACGAAAGCCCTGATATTCTTCTAATCACTGAAACATGGCTAACTGATGACTCCCTCCCCGATATTCTGGCAGCACTACCCCTTGATTACTATATGCTTAACATCAATCGTCCCCCCGGCCGTGCTGGTGGGGGGGTGGCAGCTATCATACAGAAGGAGCTCAAATTCATCTCTACATATTCCTTCACCCTTGTTGATGTAGATAACCTTATCATCAGTCTCGAAACAGGAGAGGGAGCCCTTACTCTCATTGTCCTCTATCGTCCCCCATCCTCCATGCCTCTGTTTCCTGCCACCTTTAGCGAACAATTAGCCAATCTGATCACCTCATCTGCCCGACTCGCTATCTTTGCCGTTTTTAACTATTGATACAACGATAGCGATGCCGGCCCCCATGCTGCAGAGCTGTTCGAAGTCCTCTCTAATTTCAACATGTGTCAACTAGTCTCCTCCCCCACTCACATCAGGGGTCACATATTATATCACATCTGGACCTATAACCTCACTCTCTCCTGTCCTGTGGTTACCCCCTGTATCTGGTCGGACCATCAATTAATCGACACAGTGATCACAATCAGGGGACGTGTCAAAGCTCCTACCGTAGCAAGTGGGGTCGCTCGCAAATGGGGTACCCTCTATTCGCAAGGTTTTCTGTCTTCCCTGGCTGACACTCAATCCCCATCGCGCAGCAATGCGACTGTCCAGGTTTTGGAAGACGACTTTTCCAGCTGGATCACAAAGGCTAGTGATCTCTTCGCCCCTCTCTCCAGATTTCCCCGTTCTCGCCACAGCAAATCTCACAGGTGGTTCAATACCTCCCTGAAATCCCAGCAGCTTAAACTGCGTCAGATGGAACGCAGGTGGAGACGTTTCTACTCACCGCTCGACAGAGAAGCATACGTCGAGGCACGCAAAATATACAAAAGCGCAATCATAGCAGCGAAATCCTCATACTTCTCCGAAAGAATTTCCGTTGCCCCAACAAGTCTAAGGAAATATTCAGAATCATAGGCGAGCTGACGTCTGACGCCAGAACCCTCCCTTCCCAGGTCCCCACCCAACCATCCTGTGATGCTTTAAACAGCTTTTTCACTGCAAAGATCATTAAGATCAAGAACACTATCCCCCCTGCCCCTCCTGCCGCCCTATCTGCCCCCTCCCTTGGAAACCCATGCTCATTATCACACCTTCCCCTCCTTGATTCTCCCTCCCTCGCCAAACTTGCCTCTCGAGTCAAATCTGGCTCCCCTAATGATTGCTGTCCTCCCTCCGTCTTCAGGGACATCTGCCTGGCTTTGCCGAACTGCATCTTGCCACTATTAAACATCTCCCTTGAGGCTGGCACGGTACCTAACTCCTTTAAGAAGGCTGCTTTGGTACCTTCGCTGAAAAAACCCGGAGCTGATCCGGAGGATCTTGCCAACTATCGGCCTATTTCTCTCCTGCCTTATCTTTCCAAAATCTTGGAGACACACGTCACCAGCTGCCTCTCTCAGTTCGTCGAGTGCTCCGGCTACCTTGAGCCTAACCAAGCCGGCTTCAGACCTGCCCACTCTACCGAGGCTGTGATCTTAGCGGTCATGGACTCTCTCAGGAGCAATGCCGACAAAGGGTCTCCTCAGGCTCTGGTCCTACTAGATCTGTCGGCAGCGTTCGACACAGTGGACCATAGCATCCTTCTCCACCGTGTCGAGCAAGCTGGCATCCGGGGCCTGGCCCTGGCCTGGATCAAATCTTTCTTGTCAGGCAGAACCCAGGCTGTTCACCTGGGTCCTTTCACGGCTACCAGGGAACCATTCATCTGTGGAGTGCCTCAGGGTTCCTCTCTGTCTTCCCTGCTTTTTAATCTTTATCTTCGCCCGCTCATCCATTCTTTGAAGGTTGGGACATTACCATCTTCAATTACGCAGACGACCTGCAAATCATCTTCCCTCATAATACTTCTAACGCAGCTCTCAATTGTCAGGCAGTCATGCTACATATCCAGCAATGGATGAACCTCAATCAGCTCAAGCTGAACCCAGGGAAGACAGAGCTAATTATTCCGGGCAACAGGTCCACCTACTGGGGCCCACAGTTCTGGCCTGCAGAGTTGGGCTCCCTGCCCACCCCGGCTAAGTCGGCAAAGAGCCTGGGGATTATCATAGACAAAGAGCTTTCCCTCAAGCCTCAGGTTGGTGCAGTCGTATCATCCTGCATGTTTCAGCTTCGGAGAATTAGGAAAGTTTCCCACCTCCTCTCGCCTGAGGCCCTGATACAAGTCCTGATTGCCCTAGTGCTCTCCCGCCTGGATTTTTCCAACTCCTTGTATCATGGTCTACCGAAATATCTGCTTCATAGGCTGCAAGTTGTGCAGAACCAGGCAGCCAGACTGGCCTATAAAACCCCGAAGTGGCAGTCCGCAAAACCACTGCTCTGCAAACTCCACTGGTTGCCGGTCGAACAGAGAGCTGCATTTAGGATCAGCTGCTTGACCTACAAAGCTGTAACTGGTACTTCTCCCGCTTTTCTCAGATCCCTAGTTACTCCTTACCATCCGGCACGTAACTTAGGGTCCTCTCATCGTCAACTCTTGACTGCATTTCCAATCAAACTTAAAAAATACGGTGGCTGCAGATTTGCTCATCTGGCTCCCAAACTCTGGAACCAGTTACCGTTACCGCTCAAATCTTCCAATTCCCTGCTGGAATTCAGAAAACTCCTGAAAACCAATCTCTTTACACAGTCTGGCTAGCTCCCCTCTTCTACCTTCTTCAGCACCACCCAGCGCCAGGAAACTTATGGTGATAGAGCGCTCTATAAAATTCCCTTAAGATAAGAAGATAAGATAAGATGTTCCCTAATCAGTTAATTCTGCATCTTTACTTCTATCGTCACGGACGGAGCAGCAGCTGTTTCTGATATAGGTGGTTATAATATCTAACAAGCACTTAACATAAAGATGAATAAGTTTCACAATATGATCTTTATATGTTTACTAAAATGCTTTACATATGTTCTATCACCAAAATGAATATTAAATGATGTTTTAGAAATTTTTCAAGACTATCATACAAAATGTGCCTATAGTAAGCTGTGCCTTGGTACTGGCAGTGCATAATCCATAGCAATAACAAGACACATGAAATGGAATTTTGATTTTCTATACCCGAGTTTAAAATACAGAATTTATTCCCTGGAATGGCTGTGGCAGATAATTACATATAGGGGCATATTATCAAGGACCGGTGTTAAAATTATCGCCGTTTTATCGGCAGGAAACTGCCGATAAAATGGCGATAATGGGCTTGATAATACGCCCTTGTTAATTCCCATAGAAGCCCATGTTAACACAAGAACATGGGCTTCGATGGGAATTAACAAGGGCGTATTATCAAGCCCATTATCGCCGTTTTATTGGCAGTTTTCTGCCAATAAAACGGCGATAATTTTAACATCGGTCCTTGATAATATGCCCAATTGTTAGCAAATCACAATTCATGAAGGTCAAAAAGACAAAGGTGGCAGGAGCAGCCTTCCAGATGGACTTATGGGAAGGTTGTGTATCTTTTTGTAAAGGTATCTACTACCCCTGCTCTGAGTTTTGCACATATGAGAATTCTTATGCATATTTATTTCATCTATAGAGTGAAAGATCCACCCTCATTGAAGAAGCGCCCCCCTTGCACTTCTTCCAAGTCCGAAAGTGAATGCTCCCCTTCCAAACATGGAAAGGCAGTTACTCCAGCCCTTTGCGTGAGTAATTGTTTGACCATTTCCAGGGTGGGATGAGGTGTGAGGGAAGTTTGTGACTGCCCAGAACCCTACAAATTTCCAAGGCAAACCACTGTGGCATGCACAGTTCTCGCCCCTTATGAGTGATTTATTATTGCAAAGATCTCTTGTAAAAAGATCTACAATAGTTGATACATTTCCATCTGCCAGATGTCACTATTCTCACAATCTGTAAATACAGTTCTGAAGTTATGATTACAACCACATTTACACATGTTACTTGGAATATTTGAGCCATAGGTTTAGGCTCATTCAATGTACCTGTCAGCAAAGGTGTGAGCTGTCTTTTTATTTATTTTTTAAATATCCAAGGCCATATCCGCAATAAAATGCTTGAACTCAAGAAACTACATTTCTTGCTGTGAACTATTTCATCTTGTTATTCACCCTCTACCAGTCATTTCTGAGTTCATATCATATTCTTTTAATGGGCCAGGCCTCAGAGAGTAAGGCATTGTTAGGATTCAATCAGCCAGGTAGTCTTCTTTCTAGAGGCGCGCCTAAGGCAAGCCCGTCTGCGCCCGTCCGCGACCGCACGAGGCCAGAGGCCATCCCCCCTGCCCAACTACCGAGCCATACCATTACTTACGGCTCACACTCCCTTCGGCAACTATACCAGCCTTCTGAGCCATCCTGTCTACACGCTTGGGATCCGTCAATGAAACATCCTGCATGCTGTAACTGCGGCTTTCATTTTTCCCCCCACCCCCCTTTGAAACCTAAAACATTCTCTATGCTCCTGCTCAACTATCGTTCACTTCCCAGACATTCTATGGAAGTCCGCCTAATGATAGAGGAAATTAACCCAGATATTCTCTTGGTCACAGAGACGTGGTTACAGGACCATTCAGAACCTGATCTAGTACAAGCTCTCCCGCCCGAATATCAAATCTGTCGCCTCAACCGCAAAAAGGGAACTGGAGGTGGCCTAGCAATAATCCACAAAGCTATTTATGAAGTTGCCAGCACCCCGGTGCACCTCCCAGACAGTGAATGTCTCTCTTTCTCCATAAAATTCAGTCCTATTCATACCTTCTCCGGTATACTTATATACCGTCCGCCAGGACCCCAGGGTCCTTTCCTTTCAAACCTTGCTCCAACAATTGCAAACTTGGCACTCAGCTCTGCTAACTACACAATCCTGGGCGATATCAACATCCATCTGGATGATCTGACCGACCCCTCTGCCAGAGAACTTATATCAAGCTTACAAGCCCTGGATCTACATCAACTTGTCCTCGGGCCCACACATCAAAAAGGGCATCTCCTAGACCCCATTTTCAGTAACTGTCCCAATCTTCTTGTCAAAAACCCCTTCCCACTGCCCTGGTCTGACCATTTTCTCATCCCATTTACCTGGACCTCCCGCCCCCATCTCCCTCCTTCAAAACCACCGGCAACTTTGCTATCAAGGAACTGGCAAAAAATCTCCTTACTCAAATGGCAAACTTCCTTACAATGTACAAAACCCCCTAACTCATCGAACCCTATCCAGGGGAATGACAACTACAATAGGTGGATCACCAACTCCTTAAATCTGGTACTCCCTATGAAAAGTCTTCGTCCCAAGCGGGGCAATCCAACAGCCCCATGGTACACAGACGATTTACGGAAGGCCAAACGCGCCTGTAAGCAGATGGAAAGAAAATGGCTCCTTGACTACTGCCCAGCAGATAAACTCAGTTACAGAGCAGCTATTAAAAGTTATAAAGCAGACATCCAACAAGCTCAGGCCACATTCTACGAACAAAAAATAGACAAGGCTGCGAATAAACCTAAGGAGATTTACCGTATAGCTAAAACCCTCCTGCGACTTCCTGAGACTCCTAAAGTCCACAATAACACCCAGAACCATTGTGAGGAAATAGCGGAATTTTTCCATCAAAAAATAGAATTGATCAACTCCTCCTTCCCCCATCCCACCTCCCCGCCCAGAGACCCTACCGACACTGACCCTATGGTAGCCCCACTCAGTGTCCTCAACAACTTCCCAGCTCTTGATAAAATCAATCTGGAAAAGTACATAAGAATGGTCAAATCTGGATCCCCAATGGACCCAGCCCCTCCTAGGGTTCTCTCCCAAATTACCAGCCAGATTTCACCCATCATCCAAAATCTGCTCAATTCCTCCCTCGATACGGGTTTTGTCCCCCCCGATGGAAGAGAGCCATTGTCAAAGCGCTATTAAAGAAACCTACCCTCGACCAATCCAACCCTTCCAACTACCGACCCATCTCCCTTCTACCCTGGCTCAGTAAAATTCTGGAAAAACATGTCAACTCCGCTCTGACAGACTTTCTAGAATCCAACAACATACTGGACCCCACCCAGACTGGTTTTAGGCCCCGCCACGGAACTGAGACTGCCCTGATTGCAGTGACGGAGGAGGCAAGAAGGATCCTGGACGGTGGCGGCTCGACGGCCATCGTCCTACTTGACCTAAGTGCCGCCTTCGACACTGTAAATCATAGCATCCTACTCCATCGCCTTAGTAGGATTGGAGTGTCAGGCATAGCGCTCACCTGGCTTGAATCATTCCTCACAGACAGATCCTTCCAGGTATTCGAAAGGGAGTTCACCTCCTCTAGTAAACCTCTTAACTGTGGAGTGCCTCAGGGCTCCTCCCTGAGCCCTACCCTTTTTAATGTTTACCTTAGCCCCATAGCTGATGTCGTCCGCCCTTTTGGGGTGAAAATTGTCACCTATGCGGACGACACTCAGCTGGTGGTAGCACTGGACCCCCCTCTCAATTCCAACCACAGCCTACACAATTGCCTGAAAGCTGTTGCGTCCTGGATGTCGATCTCCTATCTAAAACTTAATGGGGACAAAACAGAGGTAATGCTCCTTGGAAATAACATCTCTAAATCCATCGATACCATCTGGCCCCTCTGTTTAGGTAGCCCCCCCCAACCTAAGGATCAAATTAAGAGCCTTGGGATCTGGCTCGACCACAATCTCACCTTCAACTACCAAGCCACCAAACTAGCTGCTATCTGCTTTGACTGATGAGGTTGCTCCGCAAGATTCTCCCCCTCCTCCCGTTTCACTCTAGACGAATCATGGTCCAAGGACTAATCCTGTCACGCCTCGACTGCGGTAACGCCCTATACCTAGGTGCCCCACAGTCCACACTGTCCAAACTGCAAGTTATCCAAAACTTCGCGGCAAGAATCCTCTTGAACCTTCCTCGCCGATCCTCAGTCAAAGCCAGATTAAAGGACCTTCACTGGCTCCCAATGAAAGCTAGAATAGAATTCAAGAGCATGTGCGTCGCGCACCGCTCCTACTGGGGAACAGGCCCCGCCATAAATCAACGATTGGTGGAAGCCTATCATCCTTCCCGGGCCCTCAGATCCGCGACCTCCTACCTAACCTCCGTACCACGTATAAGAAGAGCCAGATGCGGAGGTCGCTCGCTTTCCTACAACCTGACCAGGATCTGGAACACTTTTCCCCCAACCTGCTCACATTTCGAAAACTCTTAAAAACTTGGCTTTTTAATAAATCCCTCACTTAACCTTTCCCACTGCTCCCCTCACTCCCGCTCTTACAGTTCAACCCACCAGTTTGTCTACAGCGCTGGGACGCCTTTGGGTAGCCATCGCGCTTTACAAATCCTCATTCCATTCCATTCCATTCCATTCCATTCTATGGCCATGTACAAACAGGTCACCTGATGGGCAGTGGGAGTGGTATTCAAGTCATAAGGGCTTCCTACCTGGGGTTTGTTGCTTGGTTTTGTTTTCTGTTCTTGGACCTGGCTTCGTTTGGATTGGACCCTTGTTGTTTCCTGTTGGTCGTGAGAAATCCTGTGACTGGTGCGATGTGAATCTGCTGCCGTTTGTTCATGTCTGCCTTCCCTTGGCAGTTCGTTTTCTTCCCTGGCTCCTTTTGGGCATCCTGAGTGCGTGCCTTTTCACTTCCCTTGAACTTTCCCTCCCTGGACAATGCTGGATTTTTACGGACCTCGGAGTCCCGTTGAAGGCTTCCATCGGGAGTCGGATCAGTACGCGGCTGCGTGTTGGTCCATGAGCAGCGTCTTCCGGGGTTGTTTGCAGCCGCTCCCTCTCGTTGTGCCCTGTTCGGGTCATATCGGACGTTGTTTTGGAGACCCGTTTAAGCTGTATTTAGTTAGAGTAGGTTGGGGGCTTAGTTATTTTTGGATTTCTTGTTGGCAATTCATTTCAAATGCTCTAACCACGTTAAGGGTTTTTTTATGTCAAGAGACTTTTTCCCCTTTGAAGTGCCTGGATTGGGATCCCGGATTAGCATCTAAGCGGACGTTTTTACCGCTGTTGCCGGTTGCTTCATTTCCCAATTTGCCTTGAGGTACTCTCTACTGGGAATGCAGCGGTTATAGGCACACAGCTACGAGGATCTTTCTCTCGGTAAGAGGAGCATGGGTACAAGGGTGTGTGTGTTGTACTTGGCCACAGAACGAATTCAGAAAAGCTTGTATCAGCAGAAATATTATTAGTGAGCCCTGTGTTCTTTCTTTTTGTTTCCCGCTTCAGGTATACACCTCCACCTGACGGGATCTTTGGCTTGAGAAGTCCAGTGTACCTATCTTTCCCTCTTTCTTTTTCCCTCCCTCTTCCTGCGCTCTGGTTACTAGTGCCCTGTTTACATTTGCGGTGCACTCGTCCAGAGTCCGGGCAGGGGATAGCGTTCTTCATCGCCTCTGCAGTATCGGGCGAAGTTGGATGGGTCGAATAGATAGGCATGCTTGGTTTGCTCATCCCAATGCATCTGTGTGCCCACTATGTAAGCATTTAGGAACACTTGTTGAGGATGAAGGCACACCCAACCACAAAGCAATGGAGCACAGAGCAAGAGTGTGGGACGCCAGAGGAATGTATGTTTGTGGGGGAGGCTGGAGTCTGTTTTATTGCCATCAATATCTAAATGGATAGATATAAAAAGGAAATTATATTGCTTCAAGACTTATGTGTTTAATTATTTTATTAAGAATAGTAGAACATTGGCTTGAAAGATCTGAGTGGGGTTGGAGTTGCAGTAGAATGAGAAGCTGCAGAAGGCTGGGAGAGAACCTTTTAGTGTTGGAAGAAAATGCTTAATACAAAAGAACCTTAACCCTAAGATCTACCTCCACCATATTACCACTATGTTGAAGAATCAGCTGCTGAATTTAACCAATATTACAGTGGTAGCTAGTGAATTGTGATGGGGCATAAAGGTTAAGATACAAGTCTAATGCACAAGTGAGCCCAATATCGACAGGAATGTGTGGGTGAATTCTCCACTCCGAAGAAAATGTTGAAAAAAATTGATTAAAATGGTGGATTTTATAGCATAAATCTGATCCACAGGGGGCTTTTTACCACTCAAGAAAATCGTAAAACAAGTCAAAAAATATTGTATGCATAATTACTAATCAGTGTTGTGAAATGTTAAACCTCCCCCAATCCAAGCACATACTCACCCATGAAAATTGTAACCTCACATGTTTTCTACCTGTAATGCATATCTGCCTGTTAACACATTTTGTGGATCAGAGTGGTGGTACTGGATATGACAAATACTAAATAAATAATATGGTAAACATGGATCCATCCATACCATTTCACCTTTGCAATCCCTCCTCTCCTTCTTCATGAAATTGTCTGATTCTTGGCAAGCACTATATTTCACACAAAGCTCCTTTGATTGAGTAATTTCAAATACTGGAATTAGTTCTGTTTGTTCTGTTTTTGGGTGAATTTAGGAGCTACAAACATCAATTTTATTTTCAGCAAAAACACCGGAGTTTAGACTTTCACAAATAAAGTAAACACAAACTACAGTGCCCAGAATGCCAATATGTTGTTACATTACTGTCCCCACATAGGCATTTTACACTGACACCTTCATTCAGTTAATTTTTAACAGCACTCAATGGCTTCAGCTCAAAAGCATGCAAGGCATAGTAGGCCCAACTAGGCTTTAATCTAAGATTTTCTGATTATAGACTGGTCAGTACTGTATGGGTTCAGACTTCGGTGCCACACTTTCAGAAATGAATTTAATGTTAGGTATGAACACACTACTATCACAGCAAATATCACTCAAGAATTTGAAGTTAGAGCAAATCTACTTGAAATAGATTCACAGGGTCTGAAAAGCCCTGGGGGTTAAGCTGCTCCCTTTTCAGTTGAAAAGCCACATCTTGAGCGTCTTCCTGAAGATGTTCAACGGAGAGTGCGTCTGATGTTGAGCTGGAGGTTGTTCCATGTCTTGGCTGTAATGTAGGAGAAGGTTCTTCCACCTGTTCTGGCTCCGCAGATGTGCGGGGTTTCAGAGAGGGCAAGGTTGACCCATCAGAGGTTTCTCTTGGAGATGTGAAGGAGATTCTGTTGTTAAGGTATTGGGGTCCGGTGTAGTGGAGGCATTTATAGGCATGGGTGAGTATCTTGAAAGTGACTCTCTCCTCAATGGGGAGCCAGTGGAGGTTTTGTAGGTTTTGGGTGGTGGGTTTGTGTTGAGGAATGCCGAAGACAAGTCTGGCTTCGGTGTTCTGTATGTTCTGGGGCTCGCGGAGATCCCGGCGCAGAGGACGTTTCCGTAGTTCAGTGTGCAGGTTTTGAGCATGTGGGTGACGGCCTTCTCAATTCGAGGGGGATCCACTTGAAGGTCTTTCTGAGGATTTGGAGGGTGTTGAAACAGCTGGAGGCAAGGGCATTAACCCCTCATGTCATGGAGAGGGAGGAGTTGAGTACGATGCTGAGGTTTCAGGCGTGGTTTGTGGGTGTGGTGGGACAACCGAGGGTGGTAGGCCACAAGATGTTGTCCCATGCCGAGGGGGAGGGCTGGAGGATGAGTACTTCTGTCTTCTCCGAGGTGAGCTTCAGGCAGTTTTTGCTCATCCAGGAACTGAACGCCCTTCAATTCCTTCTTGGTGGTGATTGGGTCCTTGGTAAGGGAGATGATGAGCTCGGTGTCTTCTGCGTAGAATCGTTTGATGAGTCTGTGCTGTCTGACAATGGCAGTAAGGGGGGCCATGTACATGTTGAAAAGTGTGGGGCTGAGGATGATCCTTGGGGCACTCGTCAGTTGATTTCCTTGGATTCGGAGAGGAAAGGTGGTAGTCTGATTCTTTGGGTTCCGCCGGTGAGGAACGAGCGGATGCAGTCGAGGGCAGATCCTTGTATGCCAGCATCGTATAGTCGTGAGTGTGTGGTGGGAGAGCATGACAAATGCTGCAGAGAGGTGGAGTAGGATCAGGGCTCTGGTGTGTCCTTGGTCGAGGAGGGTGTGAATTTCATCTATGACGGCGAGTAGAGCAGTGTCGGTGCTGTGGTTGCTGCAGAAACCGGGTTGGGAGGGGTAGAGTTTTCTTGGATGGATTTGGTTAGTTGTGCATTGACAGCCTTCTCAGTGACTTTGGCTGCGAAGGGGAGGAGGTTGATGGGTCAGTAGTTCTTGTGGTCGGTAGGGTCTGCTGAGGGCTTCTTGTGAGCAGGGGTCTCACTTCTGCATGTTTCCAGTCGTCGGGTAAGATGCTGGTCTAGATGGTGGTGTTGCAGGAGTGTTGTAGTTCAGGAGCAATGGCAGTGGTGGCTCTGTGGAAAATGTGCAGGGGTCCATAGGGCCCCTGAGTGGATGCCTTTCATGGTTGAAGTGGTGACTTTGGTGGTGACTGGAGTTCAGGAGGATATGGTGGACTGCATGGCGTTGCTGGAGCAGGAAGTTGTTTCGGAGTGGGGTGCCTGGTCGTTGAAGTTGTCATAGAGTTATTATCCAATACTGTCCTCTGGGAGACTAAAATCATTGAGAATAAAACACTGCACTCGCTTTCATTCAACATACTTATTTCAGTCCAACTCCCAATGACCCAAGTATTAGCACAAGAACCCCACTTGTATGAAAAAATAGATTTACAAATTATTATCACAAAGAGTTCTTAAAACATTCAGTAACAAATTTCCATTGTAGGTCAAAACATCATCATCATTTCATAAAAGTCCTGACACCATACAATTCACATTTAAAAAACCCATATCATCAAAAAACCTATTTCAATTTAAACGGACAGTAAATGTTGTCTTTAACTGCCACAATTTTCCACAATTTGATGTTAACTGAATATTTTAACCTATCTACCTATCTATTATTGTCTATCACAATTAGTACTTCTAAGGTGAAGGATAAACCAAAAATAAAAGGCCTTGATAATGTTTATTTAACTGCCCCATTACCCATGAGGCCATTATGCAGTTAACAAGAGCTTCATAGAAGGGAGGCAAAAGGGGATATTATACACTGGTGAGTCACTGAGTTGTTCCTCAGTGACTGTGGTGCAAGTTTGGGCGGTGTGGGTTTGACGACGTGGAAGTGTACGCAGCGGTGGTCTGTCCATGGGGTTTGCGTGGTGTGGTGGATGTTGTTTCCTCCTACGAAGATGGGGTCGAGGGTGTGTCCTGCCTTGTGGATGGGCGTGGTGATGAGCTGTTTCAGTCTGATGTTGGCGAGGTTGTCCAGGAGCTTGGCGGAGTTGGGGTTGCTGGGCTTGTCGAGGTGGAAGTTCAGGTCTCCGATGGGTATGTAATCCATGGAGGAGATGGTGTGGGGTGTGATGAGGCCGGCAACGGTAGTAGCGAATGAAAGTGCAGGGTCCGGGGGTCTGTGGCCGAGGGTATCACCGAGAGTTGTTCTGAGGCTGGTCTGGATCTAGAAGTGAAGGTGTTTGGTGGTGGGGCAGGAGTCCTTCATGGTGGAGGTGGAGAGTCAGAGGGAGCTCTTGTGTACGATGGGGAGTCCTCTTCCTGCGAGGTTGGGGAGGTCCCCCCTCTGGATCTTGTATCCGTCGGGGATGGTGGTGGCGATGTCGGGGCAGAGGAGGTGTTGGACCAGGTTTCTGTAAAGAATGCAACGTCTGGCAAGAGGGTGTTGAGGAGGTCCCAGATCTCTACGGCGTGTCTGTGCAGGGAGCACGCGTTGAGGAGGATGCACTTCAGGGCTTTAGTGTTGTTGGCGTTCGGTGAGGGGGTTGTGGGGGTGTGGTCAGAGGTGAAGGATTGGCGGCAGGGATGGCAGGAGAATGGCCCTTGGGTGGTGTTTGGCATCGACCGGTGGCAGTTGTTCCTTCTGGGGTTGACTGAAAATAAGGCAATGGAGTTGTAGTGGTGGGAGGCTGCAATTCCAGGGTTCCTGGCACTGGCCATAGTTGGGTAGTGGACAGGTGCAGACTGGTTTGGCAATGGTCGCCTTCGGCGTTCCAGTGGGGCGTCCACTGTGCCCAGCCAACCAGCAGCCACCATTAAGTAGGGGAAGGAGGGAAGCACATCTGGGATTTGGGAGTGGGAACGGGCGGGAAAAGGGCACGGAGAGAAAAAGGGCAAAAATAGAAAACAGGCACAGGTACAATAACAGAACAGGCACAATGATAGTACAGTGAAAGAGGCTAAATGGAAGACTGAAAAAGGGCACAGAAAGACAGAAAAACGGCACAGAATAACAGAGACAGACAACAACGACCAGCAGGGAAAAGGCATAGGCAGGAGCCTGCAGGTGTAGGAGGGCCTCGAACACCTACATGATCAGGCAGAGCACAGTCCATGGAGCAGCTGCACTTAACAGCGGAGCTGCGGGAGGAGAGAGCAGGTCGCTGACCAGGAGGTCAGAGAAAGCAAATATACTGCTTACAATATCAGTTTGAAAGCACACACCAAAATCACTTTCTGGAGAGAAACAAATGTTAATCAACAATATCTTACTGGCAGGAAAGATGAACACTTGTTATCCGTCAAAGACCTTATTGACCACTTAACATTGTATGTGAAGATAACAGGCAGCTGGAGGATCTCAATCTTTGTCACTGAGTTTCTTGAGGCCATCAACAGTGTGATACGTTTTGAAACCATTAAGAACTTTCCAGTGCTAATATCACATTTTGATCATTAATGAAGGTACAGATATTTCTTTTACCAAAATACGTAGCTTGTACTCTGATTTCAGATCTGCAACATCGAGAGAGAATAAAACAGTATCTGGGGGAATAATAAACCTGAGGATATGTAATGTTGAGGCTATTACAATATCTGTGATAGGCCTCTACAGGTACTGAACTTCGTCTTGCGAAGCTGGTCATGTTTACATCAGATGGTGGGTCAATGATGCTGAGCCAGAACAAGGATATTGATACACTGCTTAAACAGTCTATTCAGCATCTAGTTGAGCAAAACTGTCGCCCACCAATAGGATCCTGGAAGAAGATGTCGATGGTCAGAGAGATGGAAAGTAGAGATTGATGGAGATGTTATCGAGGACTATTTACACTGTTTCTACAGGTCTCCTTAAAGAAATGAAGGTTGGATGAAACTGCATTGGCCACTGACTATGAAACAGTCTCCTGTCGACCACTGAATGAAGTAAAGCTGTTTTCAGGGCATATTGTGCTGCTGCATTAACTACTAATTATGAGATTATTCTAACTACTTTGAGCAGGAGCATGTTGGGAAAAATGACCCAGCTTATATACATTGCCACAAGAAGATGTTTGACTCATATTATCATATGTTCCTTGCACCACTGAATGCCAATTGTACTGTCCAATTTATTTCAGAAAAGCCCTTTGATCACTATTGAAGCTGTACAATGTGCAAGAAATGGGACTGGCCAAATTAAATATCACTATTTCGGTGAAACTGTGCTTTAGAATAGATCTCTTTGCCTTGTAGAGCAGTTTGACTGTGGGCCTATTTTGTCTTTCTTTCAATTCTTTAAAAGTATTTATAAAACATATTTTTTGAAGATGAACTGAAGGAATTGACATATTTTCATCTCTGGGCAGTAGCAACACAATCAGATTTTGAATTTGGGACTGAGAATGTGCTGAAGCATTTTGACAAATATGCCATGCTCCTAGTTCTGTTTGACGATATTATTCAGCAGTACCAGGCATATAAGTATGTTGTGACAGAACATGCGAAAGTTGAATTGTGTTGTTTACTAAAGTGGAGAAGCGAGGTCACATGAGCGGGATACGAGAAGAGAGACAATGACGGTTGGAAGATGCAGTGAGGTGCGGGCAGGTCCGGGGAGGAAGAGCAGGGAGCGCCTACACTGGTGAACATTTGCTGAGCAGGATCTGGATTATCCTGCGCCTGCCTGTCCTGCCCTGTGCCTGTACCAGCTCTGCCCCAGCATGTGCATGACCCAGCCTACACTTCCCCGACCGGCGGTTGCTCGGTCCGTTCCAGTCAGCTCTGCTTTGTTCTGCCCCATCTACTCTATCTGCTCTTTCTGGAGCTCCCAATCCTCATCTATCCTCCACTGTCTATACACCACTTTCTGCCACACACATGCAGGCATGCTGCATGCTACATAGGCCCCATGGAGCTCAAGGATCTCCAGCCAGCCCAGCCATCCCCGCTCCAGATGCCGCAAGCCCCTGTTACAATAAGCACAGAGGGGGAGAGGGCCAGAGCACCCCCACGCAGTAGCGAAAGTAAAGCTCTTGTACTGAGGAGGTGACCTGCCCAGGTGCGGGTGCAGCTTGTGACCAAGGAGTACTCACGCCTCCAGTGATCAGCCAGGCCACCAGTCGGTCGAGAACCAACCCTCGGTCCATACACAAGTCTTTCACAAGAGTTCAATGAGCCAGTTGGACAACCCCCTGGAACACCCCCCAAAGAAAGCAACAGGTCTAGGGAGAGGGAATTAGGAAGGTGCCTGCCGAAGACCCAAAAGACCCAAATACAAGGCCTTGGGTACTCCAACAGCTGGCTGGAAAATTGACTGGAAAATTGCCCCCGAGTATTCCTGCAGAGCAGGGCAGTGATCATGGCAAAAGGGGGCAAAAGATGCCAACCAGCAGGAGAGAGTGGAGCCCTAGACAGCACCCAAAAGAGGGTAAGAACCTTGGAGGACTACTACAAGAGAGTAGACACAACTCCGGACAGAATCCTTTAAGCCACACCCAGAAACAGCCACAGTGGAAAGGACAGTAAATCAGTCTCCCCGGCCAGTGGGGACATCCCCCCAATGCCCGGTTTAGAGGCCGGGCACAGTGCTGACGATAGCACAGTGTGGTGGGGTACACATAGTGCACACAATACGGACACCACTACCAAAGGGCCAACCTGCAGCATATGCCTACTGACAATTAGGGAAGTGAACAGTGTGATTGTACTCTCCCCTGAGCTGAAATCCACGCACAGTATTGGGCTGGACTTATTTGGGAGGTCACTCTCAAAGACTTTGAGTCCCAGCCCGTTCCACATGACAATAGACAGTGTCCTGGGGACAAGCAAACAAGGTCTGCGAGCCAAAGTCACAGTGGTCGTCAGCGACACATTAGAATTGGATCTTCCCCAAACCAGCACCAGCACCCAGAACTTAAGTGGGTGGAAAGACGCCAGCAGAGACAGCCTTAAAGCGTGGCCCTCAGAGGAAAAGCAGCAGCAAGCTACCTGGCCCTCGGCCAGCAGGGTCTCAACTGACAGGTCATCTGAAATCAATTTGGAAGAAGGCACAGAGACTAGCGAGGTTGACTTTAACTAACAAGGTGACTGGTTGTCTTTGATCAATGATACACTTCTGGCAGCCATTAATGCCCTCACCTGGCAGTCACACAAATTAGAGGTCCAAATGGACACAATGCAAAATATAGCCTTGGCCATTGCAAACATAAGCCTCAAGCTTTAAATGCTAGAAAAATGTGCAAACATCTAGGACTGCCACTACAGAGTCATCGTGGAAAAACTTTTAACGCCACCGGATATCTTGACAACGCTGATCATGGACTAGAAAAAACTCAGCTTAAACAATGGATGCATCATCTACTCAGAAACAAAGGCCGAAACCATGGCCCAGGCGGAAGCACAGAGGTGCATGGGACATAATCTAGCTCAATAATCTCGAGGAAAGAAGCCAGTCCAGAGTTGGCCCCAGTAGTAGCTAACCCCCAACAGAATCTGTGCAAGGCAAAAATGAACAGGGTAAACAGAATCATCAGTCCTAACATCTCCTTCACTGCCAACTGGAGCACCAACAATGCTCATAACGTGGTAAAACTGAGTACTAACAGTCAAAATAAATGAGTGGTTACAGCGGAAGAGCCCTCCAAGACCAGGCGCTCCAACAGCCCAAAGTCTGCCACTAAGGCTAGCAAGCCCCTGTCCAGACGTGAGCAAAAAAGACTAAAGAAAATACAAAAAATGATCAGGCAAACTGAAGCACAAAGGAACTGGGAGCATCCACCCATGATAGGGATGATAACCGCCGCAACCAAAATTCCTCCCAGCAGGAAGCTCTTTCTGATCATTGTAAAACAGAGTAAGGCCCACGACCAGGAACACACAAATGCATGTTCCAACACCATCTGAGGATGATGGAGTATGTAGAAATCCAACCTCTAGCAAAACTCACGATGGCTCAGAGCCAGGGTCAATTTAAGGGGCAGCTAGGAGTAGTTTGAATCCCATGTACACGTCCATGCAAGTGGTGAGCAGAGGAAGCCCGAGACAAATGAGACTTCAGGGCATAGACGCCGCCTGTCACATGTCGCAGGAAGAGCAGACTGAATGAAAGAAAATACCGTAGGGGAAGGAGGGTCTGACAGAAATGGAACATCAACTGAGCAAACCTTATTTCATTCGATAGAGAACTAAGCCTCAGGAGCACAGACAAACACTGAAGAAAACCCCATGGCTCACACACTGTCTTCTCAGAAAGTCATGTTTTGCCCCAAGTACACGTAACGTGGAAGGACAGACACCCTAAATAGGGGAAACATTTTGAAATTGCTTCATCACATCCCCTCTTCAGCAAAAATAATAAGCAAAGACCTCCTCAGTATACAATTTGAAGTGAATCAGCAGCAACCCACTACGGAAAATACTCTAACAACATGGAAGTCATCCACCCAAGCTGATATGGTTGTAAGAGAAAAGACCAGGTTCGAAAAATGGAGCATAGTTGTCTGGGAACTAGAAGATGAAAAATACCCATATGTCACACCAGAGGGTGGCTTGACCGACCAAATAGAAACTATGCAAAGACACAACGCTTCCTAAAAGGGACCCACCCAGTAAGTTTTCACCACTTCACAATTGAAATTAGAAAAAAAGGGTCACAGTGAAAGGGAAGTACTTGAAAGGAACACAGCAGATTGAGGCGTGCATAGACCGCCAACAAGAATGGCACCTAGCAAAGCCACCACACTACACGGAGGTCATATCAAGCAGTACTCCTAGCCCTAAAGCGCAAAATAAGACAAACACACCAATTCCTTTACAAAAAAAATTTGATGGATCAGGAAATAGAGACCACAAGACCAGCCAGAGGCTCATAACATGGAACGTGGCAGGAATCTTAAACCCAAGAATTAATGTTTCTCAATGGAAAATACCCCAGAGGGGGACATTATCTGCCTGCAGGAAAAATGGGCCATAGAGAGCATCCACCTACAAAGCATTGCCAGTATCCACTTGGCAACCAGGAAACTACATGCTCACGGTAGGCCCTCAGGTGGTCTCTCAATTTATGTCAAACACGCAGTAGAGGTCTCAATTGAAGACATTGCAAGTCCAACAGACATGGCACAGTGCATTGTGAAAAACGGTCAATGGGATAGTAAATCCAGACAAGAACTCCTAATCTTCAATGTATATCTTAACGATAACGGAGCTCCAAAATTGGCAAACACCAAACGGACCATCGTAATTCTAAAGGAAGTAAATATCTGGACTTGATTTTTACTGGGGACTTCAATCTTTACCACCTGAGTCCAGACAGTGGTCAAGGCCCACCAGTGAAAAGAGAATTTAGTAACTTTTTAAGGTGTGTGATCTAATCTCAGTTCAGGCCTTTGCAATATAGCTCCAAGGTTTCAAATTTCTTGACTTTCAACAATCAAACCACAATTGACTATACCTTCATCAGGAAAAGTATGTGGAGCAGAATTATGGACTTCCAGATACAATAACATGACACAAGTGACCACGCAATGTTCATCCCAGAATTTAATCTCCAGTGTGATTGCCATGAAGAACTGGTGCGTATAGGCAACACGTGAGAGGGAGGGGCATAAATTAGTGAAGCGGACCAGAAGGAACCACTTCATGGTCTCGAATTGGGAATCTTGGAAGCTTGAATTAGCACGTAAGGGACATAGCAAGCTTTTCTCCTCAGCCATCTGGAGCTGGGCGACCTGAATCATTGAACTGTCCAACTGAAAGGGGTGAGGAATACAGCACCCCAAATCAGTGAGGAACCAAGAACAAACCAGGAAATACAACAAAAGGCTGCAGAAGAACACCCACATCCTCAAACAGGCATATAAAAAAAATTGTTCCCGGGAGCAGATAGAGTTTATTAACTCTGGGCATAATACTAGTGCTTAATCACGTAGCTTAGCAGTTAAATAAATAACATCCTCAGATGCTTTGACAAAACAATTTTACATGTTTAAAAGCATTTAAACAATTCACAAAAGTGAAAATATTAGGCAATGAGAGAGCTGATGATTTTGGGGTCCCACCTAACCTAGGGGGAGAACCAAGTAGATACCTTGAACAGAAAGAGCATAAACAAAAATAACATTTTGTTGAACCTCAGTGGTGGTCCCATCCTCTTAGGACCACCCCAAGCACAGTTATTGGCAAAAAAACAATCCCAACCAAAGGCCCTGCAAAGCATTATGGGACGAGATTAGCAGTGGGCAGTGAATATTATAGTATCCAACATCAAAATAATTCTACAAAGAGCTGCAGTTCACCTAGTCGTCACTAGATGTCCCTCACGAGCCAAAGGCACGCTAAAGGCAAGCCCGTCTGCGCCCGTCTGTGCCAGGCCGGGCCCAGGGGCCAGCCAAGCCGGCTATCCTATCTTATACTCGGCTGACTCCCTCAGGGACCTACAACTCCCCCACCTCACACCCTCTCCTTCCACCATTAGACGTATCACCACAGCCGGCATCATCTCGTCTGATCAACGCCCATCCAGCCGGAGCACTCCCCCCGCCAAACCGGCCGAGAGTGATACTACCATCCGGGTGTTATATCTGAACACCCGCTCCCTGGTAAAACAACAAGCCGACATCTTTATCCTTCTCTCCACCGAGAAGCCTGACGTACTCCTGCTCACCGAAACCTGGTTGACTGCAGATTCTCTCCCGAGATCCTCCATGCCGACCGTCCAGGTAACCGCCCTGGTGGTGGGGTGGCTGCCATAATATCTAAACGCCTCAATTTCATTTTCACATCTTCCCTCACCCTTCCGGAAGTAGACAATCTAATCTTCAGCTTAAAAACGGACATAGGAGCCTTAACACTCCTCCTCCTCTACCGACCCCCCCACCCTATGCCATCTTTCGCGGCCACCTTTGACCTCTCCCTTGTCGGCGACCTTAACTACTGGTTCAACGACGCGAGCACCGGGCCCCATGCCACAGAGCTCTTCGAGGCCCTCACCAGCCTCAACCTGATCCAACAAATCTCCTCACCTACCCACATTAAGGGCCTGATCTGGACTCAAAATCTAACACTCTCCCTCTCATCCGTCTCCACCTGCACCTGGTCAGACCACTACCTAATCGAAACCACCCTCACTGTCACTGGTAGAACCTCCGCCTCTCTGATGGCTGGCGGCCTTTCACGCAAATGGAGCTCTTACGACTCCCAAGGTTTCCTCGTGACCCTATCCGACACCCGGCCTGCCCTCAACCCGCTAACCAATATCGACAAGTTGGAAAGCGACATTGGTACCTGGCTTAAATCAGCCAGTGACCAATTTGCCCCCCTAACCAAATTCCCCCCGACCAGACACCACAACTCCCATAGATGGTTCTCTGACGACCTCAAAAAACACAATTTGAAGGTACGCCAGCTGGAAAGGACATGGAGACGCAACTACTCCGAATCAGACCGACTGCAATACACCTCAGCCCGCAGAGATTACAAAATCGCAATCTCCTCAGCTAAATCGGCCCACTTCTCAAATCAAATCTCGTCCGCGGACAACAAATCAAAGGAAGTTTTTAAAGTCATGAATGAACTCACCTCCGACGATAGAACTCTCCCTGGTCAGACCCCCACCCAAGGAACTTGCAATGCTCTCAATCTCTTTTTTATTGAGAAAATCAACAAAATCAAGGCCTCTATCCCCCCCCTCAGACTACCGCTTCCGACACTCCCCTCAACAACTCATCCGTCTTCACCGATTTCCCTACCCTCAACCCTGCCTCCTTAGCGGAGCTCGCGTCCCAGGTAAAATCAGGCTCTCCGAATGATGGCTGCCCTCCCTCGATCCTACGGAGCGTCTGTCACTCTCTTCCCGAATGTATCTTACCTCTGCTGAATGGCTCGCTCAGCACGGGTATCGTCCCCAGCACTTTGAAAGAGGTCACCTTAGTACCTATCCTGGAGAAACCTGGCGCGGACCCGGCAGAATTGTCCAACTACCGCCCCATATCGCTCCTGCCATACCTCTCCAAACTAAACGAAGCTCATGCCACCCGATGCCTTTCCAACTTTGTCGAGACCTCATGCTACCTGGAGCTCAATCAGGCCGGCTTCAGGCCAGCCCACTCCACTGAGGCCGTCATCCTGGCTGTCCTCGACACGCTGAGGAGGAACACTGACTCTGGGACCCCCCAGGCCCTCGTACTACTGGACCTATCGGCCGCGTTCGATGCGGTTGACCATAACATCTTGCTTCACCGTGTCGAACAGGCTGGCATCCAGGGCCCTGCCCTCAGTTGGATCCAGTCTTTCCTGACTGGCAGAACACAAGCCGTCCGCTTGGGTCCCTACACGGCACCCAAAACCTCCACGACCTGTGGAGTCCCACAGGGCTCCTCCCTATCACCTCTACTATTCAACCTTTACCTCCGGCCCCTGATCCACTCGCTCCGAAACTGGGACATCACAGTGTATAATTATGCTGACGATCTTCAGATCATCTTTCCACTCAACTCCCCGAACGCTGTGGACAATTTCCATTCCGCCATGTTACACATCCAGGAGTGGATGAACTGCAACCAACTGAAATTAAACCCTGGAAAAACCGAGCTTCTTCTTCCTGGATCCAGCCCCTCTTTTTGGGGAGCCCAGTTCTGGCCTCCCGCCGACCCCTGCAAAATCTGTAAAGAGCCTCAGCATGACCATCGACGCCGAACTCTCCCTCCGATCTCAAGTTGGCACCGTGATATCATCTTGCTCGTTCCAACTCCGAAAAATTCGAAAAGTCAGCCACCTACTACCACCAGCTGCTCTGATCCAGATAATCATCTCCTTGGTACTCTCCCGCCTGGACTTTTCCAATTCCCTCCATCATGGACTCCCTAAATCACTACTCCAACGCCTCCAGGTAGTGCAGTACCAAGCAGCCCGCCTTATTTACAAAACTCCCAAATGGCAGTCGACCAAACCCCTGCTGCACAAACTGCATTGGTTGCCTATAGAACAAAGGGCGGCCTTCAAACTGGGCTGCCTCACGTTCAAAGCTCTCCACTGCACCAGCCTCGCTTTCCTGACTTCACTCATCAACCCATACCACCCAACTCGCAATCTACGCTGAGCTCATCTTCACACGCTTGTTGTACCCAAAACCAGAACTAACAAATTCGGCGGCCGTAGGTTTGCCCTCCTGGCCCCGGAATTTTGGAATCCTCTCCCCCTGATCATCAAATCCAGCAGCTCCCTCCTTCACTTCAGGAAGCTGCTTAAAACCTTCCTCTTCCCCCCACCCTGCAAATCCCGCATCTTCCAGCCTGTGTCTCACCTCTGTTCTATAGCGCCAGGAAACCCAAGGTGTCAGCGCGCTCTACAAATATCACATAACATAACCTCTATCACTGCTTGTCAATTTCTCAGTTTCATTTTTGTGAAAGTACTTTATGCACTTTAATATATAAAGATAGGGATATTCATTTTATCATAGCTGACACTGTACAGGATGCCATTTGCAATTATTTTGCATTTTTTTTACAGTGAAGACAAGTACATAGTATCATCAAGTACGCTACGCAAACTACGTGTACTACATGAAGTTCAAAGTGTACTACGTAAAACTACGTGTAGTGCTGCTATGCAAACTACGCCCAGGCCTATATAAAGAAGCCCAGTGGAAATACAAACATCTACTATAGAAAGAAAAATGTCAGACAATGGAAAAGGAATGGATCAAGTTATTTGACCTAAGTAAACTGAACAAACAAAAGCTATTCTGGGAGAATTTAGCTAGTATGGAAAACACAAAATCTGACAGGCGCAACAGAGTCAAAGCCGAAGCCTGGATGGACCATACAGTAGAAATATACCCCATGAAACCCGGAGGCCAAAATATCAGCAGGACCCTTAGATCAGAAAGGGTCGAAGTAGAGAAAGAAGACCAGACAGACAAGGTAGGCCAAGCCCAGGAAGAAATTATAAATATCATAAAAAGGTAAAGAAGAGACAGAGCCCCTGGTCCAAATCGTCTACCAGTCCAAATGGTCTACCAGGCGGTTCAAGCAGGACCTCAAGGGGTGGGTGCGGTTGCTATCACCTCTGTATATGGAATTCAGAGCCTCTGGAGACTTGCCAGACACCTGGTGAGGCTCACAAATGCGGCCAATACACAAGAAAGGAGCAAAAAACGACCAAAAAAACTATAGACTCATTGCCTTGCTAGACATCAAAGGTAAAGCATATGACAGTAATTTTCTACAATAACTAACAGCCTGGATCAAGGACAATGAAATACTACCTTTTTACCAGACTGGATTCCGAAATGGTTGTCCCAAAATAGACAACATTATGGCTCTTTTGTTCCTGGCAATACAGGCCAACTCCAGTGAAAAGCTACCAGTATTTGCATGCTTTGTAGACCATTCAGCTGCCTTTGATGGGGTATACTGAGGCAAGCGATACAGCAAACAGCCCAGCTGGAAGATCCCCAGAAAAGTATGAAGGCAATTATGCCACTGTACACTAACACTTGGGTGAGAATCAAACTGGCGGAGGATACTAACACACACAAGTGCCAACTGACTGAAGCTTAAAGGGCTATGTTTTAGCCGCTACACTCTTCAACCTTTAAACAGCACACTTGGGGAAAGCCACAAAAAGAGCAAGCTTGGCAATCCCAAAAATTGGACAGCAATGACTAAACGTACTCCAGCACGATGACGATCTGGTGATACTCGTTCGCACCAGAGGAGGTTTGCAGAAAGGATTGAATGCATTAAACAGCTACAACCAGGAAAACAAGCTTGTGGCATACCCCAGAAAAATGAAAGGTGTGGTGGTTTGTAAATATCGGAAGAAAACATGCTTAAAGTGGAGATCAGGCAGTAACAACATAGCCACAAAAAGAGCATATAACTACCTAGGAGCGTGGCTGAATGGCAAAAGCAAGGCAACCTTGCACCAGGCCAAGAAACAAGTCAAAATACAGGCCACCATCTACACTCTATGCAAACTTGAAGGTACTTTACACAGCCCTACCGTGTAACAAAATCTAAACTCCTCGCTGTTGGTGGGTACGCATCACATGCATTCCCAGGAAATATTGAAAAGATGACTTCCCTTGCATACACAAAAGGCCTTGATTTGGCTTGAGTTTGGTCTGGTACAAAGATTTGAATGCAGGAGCACATTGGTTGAATTCTGGTTCAAGACAGTAAAAGCCCAGAAAAAATCCCTTAAGGAGGTATTGAGAAATGTATTTGAGGGGGCTCCGAATCCATGGCAGATGCACTGTCTGGAGACAGTGGCCGAGATGAGCTTATCCACAACAACCCAGCCCCAACAAGAACTAAACTACCCTGCAATAAAGATGGCGCTAAATAATCACACCAACCTGACATCAAAGAGTAAAGCTATAGCAAGACTGAAGGCCATCAGAGGGTTAGTTGGCCTAACTAAAGCATGTGAGTCACACAAAATTCAGTCATATATGAACAACCCCCTAGAAAAGAAGTGCTTGAAAGAAATTCAATGAGAAAGCCTAGCCCCCCTGGCAATAAAGGAACTGAACCCAGGCTGGGAATTGTTCAGCAATATAGTCAGATGCAGGCTGTGCAGCTATAGTGCAGAATTGTTGGTACACCTACTATTTTGCTGCCCCACATTAATGCAACACCAGAGTAAACTGTTGAAACAAATGTTTTTAGGCATGGTATCTGAAAATGCACTAATGAAGTGGATCTACTCCAGCATGGAGCCCGCGGACCTGGCCAAATATGACAAATTTATCAATATGACACGAAGGGTCCTAATTAAAAACAACACAGAGGCAAATTGTGCAGCTGCAATTGTCGAGACTGCGGTAGTAACACATGGAGACGAACGGTGAGGAACCCCCTCTACAAAAGAATGACATGGCTCTCATGAGATCCATAACGCACTAAGTGACTTTTTCTCAAGAACATATACAGAACAGGGACTTTTTCTATTATGTAATTGTAAACCAATGAATTTTATAACAAAACCCACATATTAGAAATGGTCTGTCAGGGAGCGTGTTTTATTATTATTATTATTGTTGTACAGTCTTATATAGCGCTCGACTTACCCTGGAGCATCTCGGCGCTTGCCTTGGGAACCCGTCCTGGTTTTTCCCTGTGAGATAGCCCCTACAGGGCATCCCCAAGGTGAAAGCCAGGCATCCCGCCGCGGGGGGCCTTTGTGGAGATTAAGCAAGCTAATGCCCAGAGTTGCAGAGTGTGAACCCATGATTAGGTCAGGCACCGAAGCAAGAATTATCGAGTCCGTGGACATTTGGGCTCAAGACCCTGCCGCGTCGGGAATTGAACCCTGGTCCCAGGTCTGACCTCTGCTTCTGGGTCTGCCTCCTCTAACCAGTGAGCCACACTTCTCCACTCCACTTCTTTATGATGTCGTATCTCTTCTCTCAAGGAGAAATGCGCACCTTCACGGACTCCGGTGCTGCCTTTAAACTGCCACCCTCAGAAGAATTCCAGTGTCTCCATTAAAACATTGGCATTGTTTGTTTAAATTGTTCTATATTTTGTTTATGTAGTTGGTGCTCACTGGTAGTGCTTGGGCGCAGCAAGGAATATGTAGAAGGTATAATATACATATGTTGACAATGGGATGTTTGCGCCTAGAAACACGGATTGCTATGCCAAGAACTGGTGGGGAAACTGTGTATTGTCTATAGATACCTGACGATATTGGCACATATCGAGCCTCAACTGCTGTTATAACTTGTTAAAACCAATAAAAGATTTTGACAAAAAAATTAATTGTGAAACCAAGTAACATAGTTATAACTGGGATGCAGTAGATTACTCTCAACCCCACAGGGGCCGGTGACACTACATCTGTGGCCCCAGTAACATCTCTAGTCCTTACTCGACTGTAGGCTAGATTTCCCACACATTAATATTATTGAGTGGACTGGCCTTTTGAGTAAAGATGGTCCAGCCGAAGGAATCCGGTTCAGCTTAGTTTGCTTACTCTGACCAGCTATCTTTTCTAGGTCAGCCCAGTACTTTGGTTTGCCATTGTTTCCAGCTTGATGCAGCCAGTATTTTGGATGAGACCATACTGGCGTAGACAAATAGACGATGAGTAGTAGAAGCAGTAGGCAGACATTCCTTAACTGTAGACATAAGGAATGCAACATAATTTATCCAGAGTTTAAAAAGACACTGCATTATTAGATTGTCCAGCATAGACGCGAAGCGAGAGCCAGTAAGCTCAGCAATCTTGGCTCCTGCATCACAGCCAATACTGATTTTCATCTTCAAAACAAAATTGACGTACTGGTCTCAGCATCATAGCTCCACAGAACAGTATGATCTACTGTATATAATCCTCTGGGGAACGGTCTCAGCAGTATTATCTCATTTCTATTCATCATGGTTTGGGGTTTTTTATGTTCTTGTTTAAGGAAGACCTGGCTTGCAGTTTGGGCTGGAGTGCTCCCAGTGGAGAAAGGTCAAGACTGATTTGCATATGGCTGTCTCCAAACTGAGTGGGTATGATGGGCAAAAATTATGGATTGGGATCCGGCCCGAGAAATTGCCGGTGGGTGAGATTAATTCCCACTTTCCATCCATCACCTTGTTTTTGATTCCCTAAGTGCGAGAGATATGCCCAGACATGGGTACTTTGCTCACTGTGCCAATGGAACCAAGCTATATCTGGCTGATGAGCCTTAATCAGGGCCAAACCAGTCCTGGTTTACTTCTGTTCCGGATCAAGGAGGACCTGACTGGCAGTTTGGGCTGTTCTACTCACAGTGGATCAGGGTCAAGACAGCATTTCAGGTGAGTCCAAACTGAGGTGGCATGGAAGGCAAAAAACAGAGGACTGGGATACAGCCCTGAGTGACTGCCAGTACCTGAGGTTAATTCAAGTATTTCAACCTTTACCTTTTTGTTGTTGAAATCAATGCCCTAACTGTGACAGGTATGCCCAGAGTTGGATTCCATGCTCACTCTGCCACTGGAACCAAGATATACCTGGCTGATGAGCCCAACCCAGGGTCACTACTGGGTTGCATGTGTTCTGGTTCAGGGATTACCTGCCCTAGCACTTTGTGCAGAACGGGCTCCCATTAGAGCAGGGTCAAGACTGATTTTGCTCCTTCCCTTCGCAACCAAAGTCACCAAGAGATTCGCTGCTGGGTAGCTGACCACCTTCATTGAAGAGAACATCATCCTTGACTCCTCCCAGTCCAGATTCCACAACAACCACAGCATCGAAACCGTCTTTATCGCCACCAGCGATGGCATCTGCATGCTGCTCGAACCAGGGTCACACTGTGGCCCTCATTCTACTAGACCTCCCCGTAGCCTTCGACATCGTCTCCCACTGCACTCTCGCTGCCAGACTTCACAATGCCGGCATATGGGGTACCGCCCTCAACTATATCTGCTCCTTCCTCACTGGCAGAACCCAAAGGATCAGACTCCCACCATTCCTCTCTGAACCTACAGAGATCAACTGCAGAGTACCCCAAGGATCTTGCTCAGCCACACGCTCTTCAACATCTACATGGCCCCCTCACCACCATCATTCAACAGCATGTTTTCAGCATGTTATCCTATACTGACGAAACCCAGCTCATCCTCTCCCTTACGAATAACCCTGAAGATACCAGACTCAGCTTCCAGGAAGGAATGAAAGACGTTGAATCCTTGATGAACCATAGTTGCCTTAAGCTCAACTAGAAGACAGAGGTCCTCATACTTGGACCCTCCTCCACCGCCTCGGACCACACCTGGTGGCCTTCTGTCCTTGGAAACCCATCCACTCCATCAGACAATACCCAAATCCTCTGCATCAGTCTAGATTCCTCCCTCACCATGACCAGCTAGATCAACGCTGGTGACTCCACTTGCTTCAACTTCCTCTGCATCCTAGACAAGACCATCAAGTGGATCCCTCCCAAATGCAGAAAGACCGTCGTCCACGCACTCCTAATCAGCAGACTGGACTATGGAAATGCCCTCTACGTCGCAATCAACAAAACCCTGCTACACAAGTGTTCCAAACCATCCCGAACACCGCAGCCAGACTAGTCCTGGGAACCCCACGACACGAGCACATGCCTCAGCCCCTTTGAGACCTCCACTGGCTCCCCATTGAGAAAAAAAGTAACCTTCAAGCTACTCACCCATGCCTACAAATCCCCCACAACATACAGACCCAAATACCTTAGTGCAAGAGTCCCCTTCCAATTACCCAAAAGGAATTTCCACCTCACTGACCTCACCTTCTGCGTCAGAGCAAAAGCCTGGAACGAGCGCCCAGTCAACATCAGACACTCTCTCCCTCTGCACACTCTCAGGAAGAGCCTCAAGACCTGGCTTTTCAACTGATCCGGAGCTGCACCCTGCCCCCAGTGCCTTAAGACCCTCCCAGGTGAGTAGTGTGTTTTAAATACTCTTGATTTAATTGATTGATTGATTGATTGATTGATTTGCATATGGCTGAGTCTAATCTGAGGTGGCACAGTGGCCGAAAAGCAATAGATTGGAATGGGGTCCCAGTGATTGCCAGTGGCTGAGATTAATTAAAGCATTCCATCCATCCCTTTGTTGATGTTGCAGTTGATGCCTTAAGTCTGACGGGTATGCCCGGACGTGGGTCCTGTGCTTACTGTATCACCAGAACCAAGCTATGATGATGAGCCAATATCGGTCCGAAATTGGTCCTGGGTTGTATGTGTTCCCATTCAGAGAGGGCTGGGCCTAGCAGTTCTGGCTGCTCCCTTTGGTGCATGGTCAAGTCAGATGTGCATATGGCTAGTCCAAACTGAGGTGGCATGATGAGTGAAAACAAAGGATGCGGCCCGGAGACAAATGCCAGTGGCTGAGATTAGTTCGAGTATTCCATCCATTACCTTGTTGTTAAAGCTATTAATGCCCTGAGTGCAAAAGGTATGCCCAGATGTGGGTCCCATGCACACTGTGCCACTGGAACAAAGCTATATCTGTCCGATGAATCCTAATCGGGGTGAAAACGGTCCTGTGTTGCTTGCGTTACAGTTCAGGATAGACCTGGCCTGACATTTTGGGATGAACTTGCTCCGACCAAATCAGTTTCGGAATTGTTTCCGAATGAATCGGATTCTGTGAGTCTGACCGACTGATTTCAATGCTTCCATACATCGGTTGGACTCCCATTTACTTCAATGGAAGCCTGTGTTCCAAACGAGAATACAGGCTCTCATTGAAAAAAGGGGTTGTTGGGGAAAACCATGCACCCTCTGACGGGCAACCATGGTGCCTGCCACACTGTGCATGGTTGGAAAGGGGGGGTCCCTTGGGTACTCCCACTGGACTGATTCGCAAGGACCCGGGTAAAGGGGGGCCTTCTTTCTGCCCCCAAAGTCAGATTCTAAATGCCGATCTGAGTCGGAACAACATCATAATTGCTCAAGGGAAACACAGACCATAGACCTGTACGAGTCGGCTCCAAAGAACTAGTTTCCTCCGAATGCCATCAAGAACCGAGTTGGAAAGTTTGAAAGCTTTACAAACATCGTAATTGGTCATTCGGAAACCTGTCCAAACATCATCGTAATCGACCTCTTAGCTAGAGTGGACCTTGACAGCACACTTCCTAAAGAAATGTGCTCGCTTACAACCTCCAAACACCATTAAAAATGTACAATCATTATTAGGTTTTCTCACCTTTGGAAGAACATACATACCAGATTATGCCAACGCATCAAGCCATTGTATGACTTAATTTGCCTTGATTTTTCCTGTACTCATTGGTGAGAAGACTAGGAGGAGGGTCCCTGAACATATTATACATTAGGGGGTCGATCCAGGGGATTCTAAACCAGAACAAGAAAAAGTATATGGCTACCCAATAATTTTACGAGTTGCTTTCTGCTTGTTGAATATTTAAATGTTGAGCCCAACATTCAATATCCATACATATGAATCTTTTCATTCACTTATTATTCATGTTGCCTTAGCAATATAAAATATTGCATTACACCAAGAGTTTTTCTATTTTTTATTGAAAATCATGATTACACAAGAAAACTTTAGGAAAATTTGCTATCAAGTTTACGCCTACCCGTCTACACATTACGTACCAATTAAAAAGATGGATGAAAATATTATGGCTGCCGTCAGTGCCTTGAACATTTGCAAACTTTTTCCTGAAATGTATCCAGTAAAATGTTGCTACCAGCTGAGTGCCCAAAACATTTATTTTGCTAGCATCCCTGGGGAGGGTGAATGAGTTTTACCCAACAAGGACCGCAGACTAGAATCCATAATAGCTGCATATGATGATGCAGATCTGACCATGCAGGTGTCACAGGCACAGTTTCTCTACTACAGAAGTACTATTGGTGGCAGTGTCAGACATTCATCAACTAATGAAGAGTTTCACTGTTGCTGACCCACCGCAGACACCCCTCTTAATTTTAAAGAGGCTGGTTCAATGCGTGTATCTTGATCATTGCGGACCTCTAAATTTAGATGATGCATTCAAGTTTATTCTACTAGCTGTAGATTATTGTTCCTAGATTCCTATGGCTGTGGCCACAGAGATTAGCTGACGTTCAATCTGCTATTATAGATCTACAAGTCTTTGTGGAGACATTTGCAGTAGCTACATTCCACTCAGACCAGGGCTCTGCTTTGCCTCTAAGGCTTACAGGGATATTTTGGGAACGCTGGGTGTTGCTGTGCATTATGCCTCGCTATACCATTCTAAGGGAAATTCGAATGTGGAGAGTAAGAACTGTGACTAAAAGCAATCCTTACCAGCTAGAGTATTAGGTTCAGGTCGTAGTTGGATCCATCACTTGTATGGAGTCCAGAGAGTATTAAGTAATATGGTAATATTTGGACGGCGGGCCCCTATGAGGTCGTCTTTGACATCCAGATCTCGACAACCATGGCACAGTGGTAGCAGATATGCCATTTTACATAAATAAACCCTTTGCTGTCCTATAAGAACTACAAGACTTCTGGGATGAGTTCCTGAATGAATTTTGCAAATGTTCTGCCACTCGATGGAGTGAAGGAGCAACTAGCAGTTCCCGATTGGATTTAAAAAGGCGGGGATCTAGTTTGAGAGAAGATTGCAGTGAAGAAGCAATTTGGTCCAACAAACTTTACACCAGTGCCAGTCCTTGGCATTCAAGAAACAAGAAACATGACTTTGCCAACACTTGCTGGTTGTAAAGACAAGAGACTTGTCTCAGTTAATCAAATAACATTCCATCGTGTGGCCAACTGTACACAGTAAGCCACAAGGACTCCTGGTTAGTTTCCTAACTCTTCTCACTACCCTACAGGAAATAACTTTAACGTCCAGTTCTCCTTGAGCAATTGTGGCCCCTATTTTTACATCAAAATTGATGACTTCTCTTCTGATTCCTCGCATATATCACCACATGGTGTACGTGAATTACTCCACGAACTGAAACACAATTATATGATCCCTCAGTAGTTTTACATTTTACATTTCACTGCTTACCCTACTTGTTTGAATTGGATTTGTGACTGTTTTTTTCTTGCTCATAAATTGTTACAATCTCCCAGAACCCTGATGTAGAACTGGTAGCTGAGGTGTTGAAACCACATTTGTCCTCACATAAAGTGCAGACACCTGTTCCTTGTGAACATTTCTGCTTTTACAGTTCAGGGTGGAATTGTTTGGGACTAGATCCCATATGATACTTTTAGGCCTACATAAACTCTGCAAATTCCTTATGTTTTCAAGGTCCCTAGGGATGAAACAATTACCCTATGTTTTATTTCCGATGAGTTTGACGCTAAGGTCATAATGTCAATGCACTTAGAGCTTTAATATTAGACAGCAGGTATCTCCAATGGGTAGCTCAGGTGCTACCGGCAGCTCACAGCACTGTGAAAGTGCAGCTCAGCATAATACTTACTTTAGAGAGTCTACTCTAGCCATATTGAATAAGTTCACTTTGCAAGAAAAATACATTTTCCTTGCAGTGTGTTAATCCCAAATAGAATGTACATATTTGATATAAAATCATGTATTATGAGATACTGATATAGTGATATTTGAAAACAAAATGATTAAAAAATCACAAAAATATTGAAACTGATCTTTGAATGTTAGTCTTCACTTTAAATTCTAGGGCACAGAGTTTTTTACAGTTAAAAAAATCACAATACAATAAATACAATGAAAACTCATCTAATCTATTAATTGATTTAATTTATATTTGAAAAACCACTGTTCGGAATGTAGAAGTTTTTGTTTATTTTTTTAAGGTTAGTTAATGAAATGCTGGTTTGGAAGATCAGATTATATTAGTGTGCAGACTACAGATTCTTACTAATATAGAGCCTAAGGGGTCTATTAGGATGGCGGGCGGGCTTTGGCCGCCCGCCACCCTAATGTTTACCATTGCGGTGGGCGGAGCAGGAATCTCTGCCCGCCGCAATGGTAAATGTGCACGTTGTATTTTGCAAAGCGCAACATGACAGGTACCGCGCGGTGCCTGCCATGTTGCACACTAAAATGCGGGGGGTACCATAGGTACCCCCCCCCATATGCAACCCCAAGCCACGCAGGGAGTCTCCGCATGCCTTTCCGTGGCGGCATTGCCGTCACGGAAATGCATTGTGCAAAGCCTATTGTAATATGGCAGGCGGTGTCTAAAAAAACCATGTTACAGGTTTTCCGCCCCGGCCGCTAACCGAGCGGGGCGGAAAACAGGCGGGCGGTGTTTCACCGCCACGGTCCCCTCCGCCATCCTAATATGGCAGGGGAGGAATTGGGCTGATGATGTCGGGCGGATTTCCTCCGCCAGTCTGGCGGTAGCCACCGCCAGCCTGGCGGAGGGAATCCGCCCGACATCGTAATGGACCCCCAGAAGTTTTAAAATAGTTGTTATTTCTGTTTCTTGCATTTGGTCTGTTGGAAGTGGTGTTCTCTACAGGGTCAGCCCCAAACATTTGTGTCTTCCTCGTCCTGTCATACAGATGGGCCATGCAATTACACTGTATTAAGTTAGCATGAGCTTATTAGAAGTTTAAACGCCATTTTTCCTCTCTGCTGCTTTTGCTCACAGCACACAATATTATAAATGTTTGGAGTTTCTGAGAATATTTTGCTTCATACGAGAATAATATGTTTTCCTATATTGGCAGCCTACCTTGGTAAGCTATGTCTGAACAGTGAGTGCTGAGGACTTCAAGGTTATTTCAACACAGTGGTTGTTGTTCGATCTGATCAGCGCACGTTCTAAACATAACATATATGCACCTGTGGCCACCTCTGATTTTGGCGTGTTTAATACTGCACTGCGCAGAGCATGCACACACAGTTTGGAGAACATTCGCATGCAGAGAGCTGGTGTAGAAAATGATGTGATCCCTTTCTACTAGGACCAGATGTATGGGGCCACCCTTGTAATCCCAAGAGACCTTCTATAGATATAAAATAATATACTAGCAAGGGAGGGTAAGATTTAGGTGCAATTTAGCCTTCTTCCCTTTAGCATTTTACCATGCTTTCTCCCTTTGTATTTTATGGAATAGTAACTATGCTGATAACGTTGTTGCTTATAATATGTCTGCTTGTATTAGCTAATATACTGCGCCTGAAAACACGGCATTAGAAATAAATATTTCAAACTTGCACGTGTCTTCATTTACTCCTAGTTTTGGACTGATATAAGAGTATAACGAAAAAGTGTTCATGTGTTCCACTTTGCCTGAGGTATTCTAAGTTCATGTTCTGGGTTGTCTAATCATTGGGGTATGGAAAAAACAATGAGACACTGATTGCCAGTCTAATAGGGGATTTTGGATACTAAGGTGAGTTTTTGGCACACCCAAATTCACTGAGGTTCCGAGTCTCTATGCAGAGTTCTGTGTATGAGCAGAATCCCTGTAACAGTCCTACTTGTGCTGTATTTTTTTTTGATTGGCCTTAGGACTGTGCACTTTACCGCTGCTAACCAGTGCTGAAGCGTGTTGTGCTCTCTACTTAAAGCATAGATTAATTGGTTTATGCCCAATTGGCATATTTAATTTGCTTACTGTCCCATATATAGTGGTTTACCATATACCCAAGTCCTGTAAATTAAATGTTACCTGTGGGTCTGCAGCACTTATTGTGCACCCACTCAAGTGGCACTTTAAACAATGTCCCAGGCCTGCCAGTGAAGTGCATGTAAGCCCCCTTGCCAAACCTTAATATTCACTTTTTATTATATATAGGTCACCCCTAACATAGGCCCAAGGTAGCCAATAGGAAAGGGTGCTGTGTAATTAAAAGGTAGGTCATGTACTTTTAAGTTTACATGTCCCAGTAGTATGCTCCCAAACTCATTTTTCACTACTGTGAGGCCTAACCCTCTCAAAGGATAACACTAGGGTTTCCTTATTACATTTAATAAGCTGTAATTCATAATTAAGTGGAGGCAGATATGCCATGTTTGGTACCTACGGAATTTTAATGATAAACACTCTTTAAGCCCTTCGCTGCTAGCCCTTCCTCCCCTGTGCTAAGCCTTTTTTTTTTGGCTATTTGGGGTAGTTTGTGCTTAGGCCTCTGTAACTTTTCGACCACATAAGGTATCCACACCATATTTGCACCCTTTTCTTCCAACATCATGGGGTTTCTAACGGTACCCAGCGTTTGTGGATTCCCTGGAGGGGACCCAGAAATTAGCCGATTAGCCATCTACATTTTGTGGGGGGATTTTTAAATGAGAAAAAAGTACTGCAAATGAAAGCCCCTGATTTTTTTCCTGCATATGGTATCAACATAGGGGTTGTGGTGCTGAAATCACCGTTATCCCAGCATTCAGGGACAAGCGGACGTTTGTTAGAAAACCAACATTTTTTACACAGTTTTGTTATTTTTCTGGGACATAGCCTGTTTTTGCTATTTTTTGTGCAATAATGGATCCTGGAAACCTGTACACTTTAAAAAAGTAGAAACAATTCTGAATTCAGCAAGGGGTCATTTGTGTAGATCCTTTAAGGTTTCTTTATTGAAACTAACAGTTGAATATCGGAAAAGTTGAAAATTAGTAGAGAAAAATGGTCCTTTGTGTCAACGTTTTCACCTGTAACTTTTTCTAATTATGACAGCTCTTTAAAAACATAATATTATTACATTTGCCTGACCTTTGTGATTGTGGGGATATATAGGACTTATAGGTTCACCAAGAACCCGATGAACCCACAGCCAAAAATTGGGCAGTGCCTTGCAATTGTTTTTTATTATGTACCGGGTATATGGCAATTAATTTGGGAAAATATATACATGGAAAATTGGTATGAAAAACACCTGTATATTTCTGAAGTTGGGACAAAATATAAAGTTTAGAAACAGTAGATATTTGAACATTTCCGAAATTGTGAGTACCCACACTAGTATGAGAATTATTGGTCATTTTTAAAAAGGACTTATTTTTTACACATTTTCTTTTATTTTGAAGGCAGACATGCATCAAAAGTTAATAGGTAATAACAGTTTCTCTACAATTCCCTGTTACCCTAAGTCTCCCGATATAAATGGTACCTCACTTTTGTGGGTAAGTCTAGTGCCCGTGACAGGAAACGCGTTAAAACGCAAAGTGGACACACTTCCTTTTTACAGTATACACTGACCCTTTCTTTACAAAGTTCCAAGCTGTAGATTTTGAACCCTAGCTCAGCCCGCACCTAGGGAAATCTAGCTAACCTATACCTCAAATTTAGCTGAAAAAATCACTTCCTTCTCATGTTTCTGAGTGGAACAGTTCTGGAGTCTACATGGATCCACAAATGTTCTACTACCCAGCGTTCCCCCTTGTCTCCCGATACAAATGATACCTCACTCGCATTGGTGGGTCAAGTACAAGCATAGGCAAGGGCCCAAAATATATTGAGGAGACATCAAAATGACCTATCACAAAACAACCTGGTTTTGCAAGGGGTGTTACATGGGTTTTTGGCCCTGGGCTCGGTGGCCATCTAGGGAAACCTACCAAACCCACACATTTCTGAAAACTAGACACCTAGGAGAGTCCATCAAGGTATGGTTTGCATCAGTCCCCTAACGTTTTCCTACCCCGAATCCCCTGCAAACCTCAATTTTTGCAGAAGAAAATCACTTTTTTTCTCCAATTTCCGTGTGGAAAAGTTCTTGAATCTGCGCTGATCCACAAATTTCCTACCACCCAGCGTTTCTCCCGGTCTCCTGATAAAAATGATACCTCACTTGTGTGGGTGGGTCAAGTACCCGCAATAGGCAAGGGCCCAAAACGTATTGAGGGCACATCAAAATGACCTATCACAAAACAACCTGATTTTGCAAGGAGTGTCACCTGGGTTTTTGGCTCCGAGCTCGGCTGCCATCTTGGGAAATGTTCTGAGTAAGTAATCCAGGTTGTAGACAAGGTGGTAAGTTCCAAGTAGTTCCTTTATTAATTTTATTTTGTAGAAGTAGAAAGATGAAGGTAAGATGGTAAATAAGATAGAAGTATAGCCCCACCAGGAGCAGTCTCCCTCTGCTCAGCCTCTCATCCTCCAACTGATGCTCTCCACCAGTCCACACACCAACATTCCATTACATCATACAGCATTCTCCAGCTATGCAGACTGAACAGAAGAGAGATAATTGATGTTAAGAAAGAAGAGAGGAATTAACAATTACAACAGGAAACCTAAATCCACACATTTCTGAAAACTAGACATATCTATCTATCGATGTATGGCTTGCTTGGGTCCCCCAACGTTTCCCTACCTAGAATCCCTGGCAAGCCTCAAATTTAGCTGAAAAAATCACCTTTTTCTCAAATTTCTGTTTGGGAAAGTTCTGGAATCTACGTGGATCAACAAATTTCCTACCACCCAGCATTTCCTCAGGTCTCCCAATAAAAATTATACCTCAGTGACATGGGTGGGTCAAGTACCGCCACACATGCAAGGACCCAAAACGTATTGAGGAGGTATCAAAATGACCCATCACAAAACAACCTGATTTGCAAGGGGAGTCACCTGGGTTTTTGGCCCTGAGCTCGGAGGCCATCTTGGGAAACTACCAAACCCACACATTTCTGAAAACTAGACAGTGAGTCCAGTGAGGTATGGCTTGTGTGGATTCCCCAACGTTTCCCTGCCGAGAATGCTGTGCAAAACTCAAAATTAGCTGAAAAACTACATTTTCCACATATTTTTGGGAGGAATCACTGTACCAGCACACATTTCCTACCAAACAGTCCTCTCATGTCCTCTCAGTCTCCCGATATTTAGGGAATAGCACCAACAATTCTAAGCGCAATTTTTTTTTTAAATACGTTTTTAGCGAATTCTGCATTGGACACCCACACAAGTGAGGTATCGCTTTACTTGGGACACTAAGGAAAATGTTGTGGGGTAGGAAATTTGTGCCAGCACAGTGATTCCACCCAAAAATATGTGGAAAATTTGTTTTTTTCAGCTAAATTTGAGGTTTCAGGGGACTCTGGGTAGGGAAACATTGGGGGATCCACACAAGCCATGCCTCATTTGACTCTCCAGAGTGTCTAATATTCAGAAATTTGTGGGTTTGGAAGGTTTGAATAGATGATGGCAAACCGGGGCTGTAAAAACAGGTGGACCCCCCCAAACCAGGTAGTTTTGTTATAGGTAATTTTGAAGTCTCCACAGTAGGCATTGGGCCATTTCATGTTGCAACCACTATGCCTACCCACACATGTGAGGTACCATTTTTTGTCAGGAGACCTGGGGGTATGCTGGGTAGTAGGAAATTTGTGTCAGCCCGGTGATCCTACAAATTTCTCACACAGAAATGCGAGAAAAATTGATTCTTTCAACAGAATTTGAGGTTTGGTAGGGGAATCTGGGTAGGTAAATGTTGGGGGACCCACGCAAGCCATACCTTGCTGGACTCCTCTGGGTGTCTAGTATTCATAAATGTGTGGGTTTGGTAGGTTTCCCTAGATGGTTGCCAAGCCCGGGGCCAAAAACAGGAGACCTCACTTGCAAAACCAGGTTAATTGGTGATAGGTAATTTTGATGTTGCCTCTATAGGTTTTGGGCCCTTGACTGTCGCAGGTACTTGACCCACCCACACGAGTAAGGTACCATTTTTATCGGGAGACCTAGAGGAAAGCTGGGTGGTAGGAAATATGTGGATGCACGCAGATTCCAGAAATTTCCCACAGAGAAATGTGAGAAAAAAGTAGTAGTTGCAGGGGATTCTGGGTAGGGAAATGTTGGGGGACCCACACAAGCCATACGTTGCTGGACTCCCCGTGTGTCTAGTTTTAAGAAATTTGTGGGTTTGGTAGGTTTCCCTAGATGGCCGCTGACCCCAGGGCCAAAAACTCCTGGGACCCCCCTTGCAAAACCAGGTTGTTTTGTGAAAGGTATTTTTGATGTCGCCTCAATAGGTTTTGGGCTCTTGCATGTCGTGGGTACTTGACCCACAGGATTCTCGGTAACAGAACCTGGTGAGAGCCAAACAAATCACCCCAAGGTGTCTAGTTTTCAAAAATATATAGGTTTGCTAGGTTTCCCAATGAGCCTGCAGAGCTAGGGTTCTACAGCTAGGCACTTTGCAAAAAAAGGGGCCGTTTTCACTGTGAAAATGTGGTGTGTCCATGTTGTGTTTTGGGCCATTTCCTGTCACGGGCACTAGGCTTCCCACACAAGTGAGGTACCATTGTTCTCGGAAGACTTTTGGGAATGTGGGGTGCCTAGAAATTTGTGGATCCACATGGATTCCAGAACTTTCCACCTCAGAAATGTGAGGAAAATGTGTTTTATTTCAAACAAATTTTGAGGTTTGCAAGGGATTCTGTGTAACAGAACCTGGTGAAAGCCTGAAAAGTCAACACATCTTAGATTCCCCCGGGTGTCTAGTTTTTAAAAATTTATAGGTCTGCTAGGTTTTCTTAGGTGCCGGCAGAGCTAGGCTCAAAAGCTACATCTAGGCACTTCACAAAAAAAGTGTCAGTTTTCACTGTGAAAATGTGATGTGTCCAGGTTGCGTTTTGGGCCATTTCCTGTCGCGGGCACTAGGCCTACCCACAAAAGGGAGGTACCATTTTTCTTGAAAGACTTTGGGAAATGAGGGGTGGGTGGAAGTTGTGGATCAACGCAGATTCCAGAACTTTCTACCACACAAATGTGAGGAAAATGTGTATTTTTTACAAAGTTTGTGGTTTGCAAGGAATTCTGGTTAACAGAACCTCGTGAGAGCCAGACAAGTGACCCCATACTGCATTCCCCTGGGTGTATAGTTTTCAAAAATGTATAGGTTTGCTGAGTTTCCTTATCTGCTGGCTGCGCTAGGGCACAAAATGCTAGGGCACAAAATGCACAGGTAGGCACATTGCTCAGAAAAGGTCTGTGCCTAGTTGGGGGGGGGGGGTTGCCCCGATATTCCCCCAAGGGGTAAGAAAGACTGTGGGGATTGTTTGGGGGGTGCCCATTCAGAGCAGCCCCCACCCCACTCATAAAAAAAGTCAGCCTCTGGGGGCAGATCAGGGGCCACTGCCCCCATCTGCACCCCCAGGGGTGCAGAAAGATTGGGATTTCATTTTTTTTTTTTTTTAAATATTTTTATTGAAGTATTTTGCATTTATATACAAAGCACGGCATCATTAATACAAACCAAAGATTAAAGGAGAAGAAATGTATACCTATAAATCATAGATCAAAATAAGAAACAATCACTGAATCATCAGCAGGCGAGGGTGATATTTCCAGAAATAAATTAGAGCACAGATTAGGTCACAAAAAATACCATAAATAGATGCAACATATATTTTCATATTGTACAGCATCAATATTATAATTGCACCAAGTTGGTATTTCTTATCTGCAGGCAATCCAGCATTTCTCACTATTATTCCTCCTTCCATCGAGTTATAGGATCCCATATTATATCACCCAGCTTCCTGCCCTTTTTTCCCTTCCTTGCATATATCACTTTCTCCATTTTATACGTTATTAGTAACTTAGCCAACCATTTATGGAAGGTAGGTGGTACAGGATCTATCCATGCAGAGGCTATACATAATCTCATGATAGACATAGCGACAAACAAAAATTCCCTCCCACGAAAAGAACGTATATCCTCAACGTTTACTCCTAATAGGATGGTTCCTGGGGTTAGAACAATTTCGCTTTCTAAAATTTTACTTATAAAACATTCGATTTCCTTTTTAAATAAATCTAAACGGGGGCATAAAGCAAATACATGTTCCAAATCAGCATCCGAGCTTCCACACCTATAGCATGTAATACCCACTAACCCTCCCCATTGAGCTATTTTAGCCGGTGTATAATACAGGTGGTAAAGTGTTTTATAGTGTTGAGCCTGTAATGGTGCTGCACATAGTAATGAGTTCCCCATTTCTAGAGAGATACCAAAACTTTCAGAACTGATTGTAAGATTATCCTTCCATTTTTCACTCCACTTTTGATGATCGTCTTGTTTTACTTTCATCAATTCAGCATACAATCTTCTAATTGTGCAATCCTCCCCCTTTTGAATAATTTCCATTATAGCATTACGCCTGAATCCCAGAACACCACCTTTCTTTGCCAGGAGGAAACTCCTAATCTGGAGAAATTTGAAAAATTGCCTAGCTTCTAGGTTATATCTGTCTTGCAGATCTTTGAATTGTAGAAAACACTGTTCCCCCCTAATATCTCCAATGGTTCTGATTCCCCTGTTTTCCCACTCTACCATTATAGGTCCCGAGAAAATATCTTGTGGGAGGGTTGGATTATGTAATAATCTCGTATAAGAATTAAATTTTCCTAAGCCAATTTTTTTAGCAAAACTTTTCCAAATTTCGAATGCTGCTATTATTATCTTGAACTTTGTCCTCTTGTAATAGCTAGCCTCTGTGAATTTCAGGAGAACATCCTTTGCTTCCGTTCCCAAAGTTAGGCCATAGATTGCTAGTGATCCATATTTACTCCACTTCTCTCCTCCACTGCCCTGTTCACCTCCCATTAAGCCAGCCATGTTCTGTAAAGCCGCCGCCCAGTAATAAGATTTTAAATCTGGGACTCCCCAGCCTCCCCTTTCTCTTGGCAATGTCATGTATCTAAGAGCCCTTCTCGTTTTCCCTTTTGCCCAACGAAATCTATTTAGCATACTCTCCAATTTTTTAAATATTTTATTATCGAAGAAAAGCGGTATTGCCCTAAATAGATATAGAAATTTTGGAAGGATAATCATTTTTACTATATTAGATCTTCCCACTATTGAGAGGTGTAAATTATCCCATCTATCCAGGTCTTTCTCCACTTTCTTAATTAAAGGGGAAATATTGCTTTCCACCAAGTTATCCAAGTCTGCCATTATGATAACCCCTAGATATGTACCTTCTTGTGTTACTCGGTTGTCTGAGCATGGGGTATACGAGTTTTTAATTATCTGTGTTTTTGTTGTATTTAATTTGTATCCCGAGATTCTTCCAAATTTCATCGCCTCAAGCTCAAGGTGTTCTATAGCTTCAGATGGGTTTGGAGAGATAACAGCGATGTCATCTGCGTAGGCTAAGATTTTACATTGCCCGATAAGCGTTGTAACTGGTGTTATCATCACTGATGCCTCTATTTTACGTATAAGCGGGTCCATATATATAGCGAACAATAAGGGTGAGCAAGGACACCCTTGTCTGGTACCTCTTTTTATATGGAATTGTCCTGTGTTTCCACTGTTCACTCGTAGTGTCGCTACTGGTTCTAAGTAAAGAGTTTGTAAAGCTTTGATAAAACCTTGTTTAATTCCTGTTCTAGCTAGAGCATACCAAAGGTAGCTCCAGGAGACCCGATCGAATGCCTTCTCTGCATCGAGTAACATCACTGCGATCGGGTCCCCTGTAACTGCAGAGACGTCAAATAAAGTTATTGCCTTCCGTATATGGTGGGTGGTTCCTCTCCCTGGTATAAAACCGTGTTGGCAGCTGCTAACGATTTTATCTATAATTCTTGCCAGCCTTGATGCTAAGGCTTTAGGGAAGACTTTTGCGTCTGCATTAAGTAGGGTTATAGGCCTGTACGAGCCTGGTTCCTCCGGTTTTTTACCCTTTTTTAATATTACGACCACCTCTGCACCCCCCCATGATTTAGGCGATGTTATGCCCAGTTGTGCACCTTGCATCACCTTCACCATTTCTTCTCTCAAACAATCCCAAAATACTTTATAAAATTCAATGGGTATTTGATCAGGACCTGCTGCTTTACCAGAAGGTAGGTTCCATATTGCCTGCTTTATTTCTTCTAACTGCAGCTCTTCTTCCAACCCATCTGCTTCCTCCTCCTCTATTGAATCTACAGGGATATCCTCGAGATACTCCCTCATTTCTTCCTTATCTTTTAGCGGGTCACGACCCTGTGACTCGTCATCATATAGCTTCTCATAAAATATCCTAAAAACTTCTCTTATTTTAATCGAGTCTGTGTGGCAAGATGGCTGCCGACAGTCCGTAGGGGGTAGCTGCACTCGGCCACTCTCCTGCAATTACAGCTATCTTATGGTCAATCGCACTGGCATGGCTCAGTTTCTTGAGAAAAACCTTCTCTATTTGACCCACGAGGACACAGAGGTTGGAGGTCTTCCTGGATAGTGGATTTTCTGGATGGGCTAAGAAGGAGTACGTATGGAATATACAATTGTTTGGCTGGCTGCACCAGAGGAGGTAGACACATGTTGGCTGAAAAATCTGAACAAATCGAGCATATTAAGTGCATCATCTGCATCCGCACCGAGAGGTAGATGGCAGGCAGAGCTGTCCAGAGCATTTTCCAAGACATTATCTAAGGTGCTCTCAAACGCTAAGGAGAGGCTAGCATCGTGCCAAGAGGTTTGGAGGGCTGTTAAGCGTGTCATGGCCCCCAAGGTGCTGAGGACTACCCAGAAGCAGAAGCAGAGACAAGAAGAAGAAGCGGAACTATTTAGTGACCCTGGAACATCAACTGTGAAGATACAAACAAAGGCACAGCAAAGGGCACAGACACGAAGAGAGGCAGCTAAAAGAAGGGAGGAAGAGCGGCTCCTAGCAAGTTTGAAGAGAAAAGAGGAGCGACGCAAGGACTTACCTGTACTGGATACTGCAACAGAAGCAATACTGCGGCAGCCTTTGATTTTTGAGTCATTTCAGGCAAGGGGGCCATCGTCCTTTTCATCTCCATCATCAGCAGTTGCAGCAGCAAAAGCATCTACATCAACCGTTCTTGAGGGCGCCGAGATGGAGCCCACAGAGTAGTAATAAGAAACAAGGGTACCCCTTTAGTCAACGACCTGGGGTCAACATACGGTTAAGTTAAACAATGGTCATAAATGGCCTGATAAGGTCCTGGTAGAGAGATTATTTCTAGGTTGGCTAACAAAGTCCAAGAAGGGGAATTTATTTCTGGTAGATAAGTTAAACTTGGGAGACAGTTTGGTAAGGTTACAAACACAGGGCTTTATTTAAGACTTACACAGTTAAGTTTTCTTTGTATCAGGTGCTCACATATGTGACAAAAAGTGCTTATAGTGACTGAGTGAAGTATTAAACAAACTATATACAAGGTGTCACAAGCAAGGGTAGGTCCCCAAAAAAATATGTACAGTAGGGAAGGGGAGTTTTCCTTGCAAGGGTCGACGGCGTTTCGATCTAACATTACTTTAGATCATCATCAGGACGTGAGCTTTCTTTTCGCGTTGTGATAGCTATATTTATCTGGCTCAATGGTTGGGAACTTGGTGCTCCGATTTAATTGGAGATATGCGGTCCAATTATGTTTAAGGTGCCAAGAATTAATTGATTATTCATAATTCTAGTTTAAGTTAGGTTCAAGAAGGGTGGGTTCCTTAGAGTCTTGAAAGTAAGATCAGTAGCGGTCCTTTTATTTGTATTGCAGAGGGAGTAAGTTCAATTAGGGACGGGAGTATATCCGGTAAATTTCGCTGTCCTACGTTCCGGCGGGAATTAATCGCCGCGGTCCGTGGCGCAACTGCCTCTGCATTCGCCGGAGCACTGAAGCAGAGGCAGTTGCGCCACGGACCGCGGCGATTAATTCCCGCCGGAACGTAGGACAGCGAAATTTACCGGATATACTCCCGTCCCTAATTGAACTTACTCCCTCTGCAATACAAATAAAAGGACCGCTACTGATCTTACTTTCAAGACTCTAAGGAACCCACCCTTCTTGAACCTAACTTAAACTAGAATTATGAATAATCAATTAATTCTTGGCACCTTAAACATAATTGGACCGCATATCTCCAATTAAATCGGAGCACCAAGTTCCCAACCATTGAGCCAGATAAATATAGCTATCACAACGCGAAAAGAAAGCTCACGTCCTGATGATGATCTAAAGTAATGTTAGATCGAAACGCCGTTGACCCTTGCAAGGAAAACTCCCCTTCCCTACTGTACATATTTTTTTGGGGACCTACCCTTGCTTGTGACACCTTGTATATAGTTTGTTTAATACTTCACTCAGTCACTATAAGCACTTTTTGTCACATATGTGAGCACCTGATACAAAGAAAACTTAACTGTGTAAGTCTTAAATAAAGCCCTGTGTTTGTAACCTTACCAAACTGTCTCCCAAGTTTAACTTATCTACCAGAAATAAATTCCCCTTCTTGGACTTTGTTAGCCAATTAGAAATAATCTCTCTACCAGGACCTTATCAGGCCATTTATGACCATTGTTTAACTTAACCGAGATGGAGCCCACAGCGCTGGAAGCCGGGACTGCTGCAGGAGCGGACTTGGAGCAGAGGGGGCATGGATCCGGCTCTGACGGGACACATGACGATGTAGCAGAGGCAGGCAGAGCCCTCCTGACCCAGCAGTCGCCTGGAAGCGGACCGAGTGGAGCAATGAATGGATCGACTGAGATGCACTCACTCGCTGCAACGCATGGGGCGGAGACTTCCGCAAGCGTACAAACAGAGGCTGCAGAAACCACGGCGGACAAGGAAAGGAAAAAGCCTGAAGCGCATGGAACATCGGCGCTCACTGAAGTGCCCATTGAGCGGAAGGTCGAGGCGGAGGCGGAGGCGGAGGACAAGCGCGACCATCCTGCTCTGACTGAAGTTACAGAGCGTCTGAGCCGGGAAGCCTTAGTAGGCGGAGAGTCCGGCAGAGGCGGAGACTCTTGTGGGGGCGGGGCTAAGTCCGTAGAAGCAAAGGAACTGGAATTGGAGGTAATCCCTCACAAAGAAGGAGGCGGCGCTGGAATTGGAGGTGGAGACAGCGAGTGCAGAGCAATGCCAGGTAATGGGGGCGCAGATGGATTAGACAGCAGCAGACACATGAGACACAGGGCCAGTGAAGGAACTGAAATTGTAGCAGTAAGTGAGAACAACAAGGAAAACAAGGAAAATGATGCATTCGAAGTTGGTGCTAAATGCAATAAAATAGATGCTAGGGATATGGATATGGATATGGATATGGCAGCTGTGGACATGGATATGGCTCATGATAGTAATAGGACAAATGAAAAAGATGTATATGAAGCTAGGGATATATCCAACAAAATAGGTGCTATGGGGTATGTCTTGAGTAATAAATTAGAGGACTTTATTAAAGAGCCTATAACAGCGCCAGAAGTTCCTGAAGCCACAAAAGCTACAAATGGCCCAGAAGGATGTGATATTCATGAGTCTACCATTAGGGTCACAGTAGGATCAAACGGCATTGGCATTGACATAACTAAATCGCAAATGCCACAAAAGGCAGAGGTAGAGGCAGCTAAGCAAGGAGCAATTCCCAAGAAAAAGAAAAAGAATAAGAATAAGAATAAGGACAGATGTAACAGCCAAATAAAAAATGTATCTCTGTTAAAAACCCCACTGAATAACGAGGATAGTGAGGGCAGTGGCTATAGTGACAATAGCGAGTTGTTGGAGGAGGAGGAGGAGGAGGAGGTGGAGGAGGAGGAGGAGGAGAGTGAGGAAGAGGAGGAGGGAGAAGGGTCAGACTCATTATCCACTTCTTCTGCAGAGATGGAAGATTATTCAATGAGCGACTCACAAGAGACGGACGATGATCTTTTATGCTCAAAAAAGAGGAAGGTAAAAAAAGATCTAAAATCTAAAACTGAAAGTAAAACCCACAAGGTCAAGGGTAAATATCGAGGAAGAACCCTAGTAAGCAATAATAACGAGAGCAAAAGCAAGAGCACGAATAGGAGTAAGAAGGGAATGATGCCGCCAAGAGAAATATCTAATACAATTGAGGGGGCCGAAACTGACCCGAACAAGGACAGATTTGACATCTTACTTGCCACAATGAAACAAATTCAAGGAGAAGCACGCCAGGAAAGTCAAAGAGCCAAGCGGGCTAATAAAAAAATACAGAAATCTCTCCACAACTTACAGGACATGTACTCTGAAGTAACAGGTAGACTAGCGGAGGTAGAACAGAGAACTGGCAAAATGGAGGATGAAATGGCAGAGATACAGGAATTCAGACAGACCCAGGGAAAAACTGAATCTGATATTTTATGGAAACTGGAAGATTTTGAAAACCGCCAGAGGAGAAATAATATAAGACTCTTAGGAGTGGAAGAAGGCAAAGAAGGGGGAGATACGAGAGCCTTTGTCGTAGAACTGCTGAAAGGTGCGTTCCCAGAAATGGACACATGGGACTGGGATAAGGAAGTGCAACGGGCACATCGCTTCCCACTGGTACAGAAAAAAGGCAATGCGGGTGTAAGATCGAGGGCAATCCTTGTCTATGTAGGAAATTACTTGCTAAGGGAGGAAGTGATTATGAAAGCAAAACCTACTAAGAAACGCACATACAAAGATATAACCTTCTTTGCCCGTCCAGACTTTTGCCACACAACAGTTGAGAGAAGATGGCGGATGCGGCAACTTATAGTACCATTCCAGAATCTAGGCTGTGAAGTTTATTTACTATTCCCGTCTCGCTTGAGGGTGGGGCTTAATGGACAGTTCAGAACTTTCTTTTCGGAAATTGTTGCTCAAGAATACTTGACCTATCTTTGAGAAGAAAGAAGACATAGAGACCGAAACGGACAATTGGATCGTACAGAGACCACAAAACAAGTAGCTTCTATCTCAAAGAGATAACTGAGCCTTTTCTATTTCTTTTTTTGAGATGATGTGATTATATTCTGAGAATGTTCTAGCATGGGGGGTGGCCGGGCGAGACTCCCCTGGGAGGGCACGGCTGTCACATATAGGTCAGGATTGACCTATTTGCCAGTAAGGGAAAGGGTGGGGAGGGAGGGGAAAGAGGAGGGGGTGGGAGGTGGGAACCACATGGGGAACAGGGCACGGCAGGAAAAAAAATAGAGGGGAGGAGCTTAAAAAAATACTCTTTGGTCACAGGGAACAGGCGGGGGTGAGAAAAAGGAAAGGAAGTAATACATTAAGCAACGCTGATCCAAAGATTACGAAATGGAGGATTACTATGCAGATAATGTACAGTAGAGAGGGTAGTGGGGAAAGGAGATGGGAGAACATGGATAATGGGGATTAGAATTGTAACTTGGAATGTTTGTGGGCTAAATGACCCCCACAAAAGAGCGAAAATAGCATTAATGCTGAAACAAGCGAATCTAGATTTCGTATATATCCAGGAAACTCATATAATAACAACACAAGCTTATGTTCTGTCACAGTTAGGATTTAAGGTACTAGTTCACTCAAGCCAAGGGGTCAAAAAAAGAGGAGTAGCTATCCTAGCTAGGAACAATAATGTTCTAACCAGAAAGAAAGCACAAGACAAATGGGGAAGATGGGCTATGATTGAGTGCTGGATTGATGGAGAGTGGAAAACATTGGCAAATGTATATGGATCAACAGAGGACGATCCCGATATATTTCAATTCCTAGATGTTGAATTAGCAACCTGGGCACCAAATATTATATTGGGAGGTGATCTTAATATTAATGGTGCAGACGGATTAGGACTAGGTTCTTTTGGAAAGTATAGCGGTAGGAAAAAAAAAGTATTTCAGGCACTACACAGTCTGGTGTTAAACAATGCTCTTTCAGACGTATGGGGGAAAAAGATATTGGATAATAAAGGGTACACATATTACTCGGCACCGCACCAAACATGTGCAAGATTAGATTATTTTTTTATTTCAAGTACTAGTATCTCTGACTCGAAGATTGAAAGGCTGCCACGGGTCCTAAGCGACCATAACCCTCTAGTACTTACTATAACAACAAAAACAAGTACTAGACAACACACGAAATGGACTTTTGAAAGAGAGCTACTGAAAGATGAGAACTATATAGAATACATGAATAAATGGATTACTGACTTTTTTTCGTTTAACAAAGATACAGCAGAAATGGGAGTTGTTTGGGACACTTTTAAAGCTGGAATACGAGGTGAAACAATGAGTTATAATTCTTATAAAAGGAAACAAGTTCAGCTGAGGAATCTAGAATTAGCTTCGAATGTCTTGATGGCAGAAGAAAATCTAGAAAATTGTGTGGTGTCGGGGCGGGATATCGAAAAAGCATGGGTAGAGCTAGTAAAAGCCAAAGGTGAGGCAGAGGGTGAAATTGCCAGCAAAGCGGCGAAAATTTACAACACTAAAAGGGAGAAGTGCTATGAGCTCAGTGAGTCAGTGGGTAGGATACTGGCTACTAGAGCAAGACCACAAGAATCTGTAGGCATAGTGAGGGAAATTAGGGACATCGCGGGCATGATACACACAGACTCGATTAAAATAAGATTGGGATTTCAATGGGGGTATGGGGGTATTGTCATGCCCATTTTGGGCAGCTCCCACCCCTAAATAAATACAAAAAAAATCCATGGGTTTTAGTGGGTATTCTGCGGGGGGAGCAGAAGACTGTCATTTTGGCGGGGTATAGGGGCATTGCCAAGTCCGTTTTGGGCAGCACCCAACCTAAGTAAAATTGCCACAAGAAACTCCCTGGCATCTAGTGGGCTTTCTGACCCCACCTTCCCCCCAGGGGGGCAAAAATACTGTAACTTTTTTGAGGGGGAGAGGGCACTGGTTGCCTGTTTTAGGCAGGCCCCACCCTAATTCCAATTGCCCAAAATGAATCCCTGGCATCTAGTGGGCTTTTTGCCTCCCCGGGGGTGGCAGAAAGGCTGTAATTGTGGGTGGGTGTGGGGGCATTGGCATGCCCATGTTGGGCAGCCCCCACCCAAATCCAGTTGCCCAAATTAAATCCCCAGTGTGTAGTGGGCTTTCTGCCCCCGGGGGGCAGATTAGGACAGAACGACTAAATGTTGCCAATACATTTGGGGAGAGAAAAGGTCCTTGCCCAAGGGGCCACTCCACACTCCCTGGTGCCTCGTTGATGGATCCCTACTTGGGGATTGCCCTCCCGGGGTGAACCCCAAGCAGTGCCTCAGGAACTGGGGGAGTTCTTCTGCAGCTCCCGAGGCTTTGGGGAAGTAAAAGAAATCACTCTTGTTCCTACACCAGAGGGATTTCTGGTGCCATGTGCCAGGACCCGTCCTGCGCACACGAGCACCGTGACGCAGGACGGGTCCAGGCCATCCTGTGCACACAAGGGGTTAAAGGTAAAGTTAGATTTGTTATTACAATTCAGAAAATTCCCATTTTATAGAGTAAAAGGAACAAATGATGGGCGGAATGCTGAACAATGCAAACATTCACCTCCAGTCACAAAGATCTGGGTTTTATCCATCATTCTTTTGCTCACCACGCAATTCCAGTTCGGTCTCAGCCATATGCAAATCAGTCTTGACCCTGCTCCTCATGGGAACAGTCCAGCCCGACCTGCCAAGCTAGGTCCTCCATGGACCAGAAACAAGCATCCTGGGATTGGTTTCGGAGCATTATCCCGCCCCTAGCCCTTTGTCCCTGTAGGCTGTCTTGGGTCACATGACTGAGTGTAGCTGACAGGTAGACTTTGTGAATTCCTCCCAGAGAGTCACACAATAGTGGGATTAGCTGTGCCTTAATCGGCCATAAAAATCAACCTACTTACCTGTACACTGTAGTGCTCCAGTATTGATATCTTTCATAGATTTATATGCTTAAATCTTTCCCTTCATCCATGTGGGAGTCACTTGGTACTTAAATAAGCAGTACTTAAAGGAGTACTTAAAGGAGTGCTTTAAAAAGCTGAGCGAAAGTAATTTAATTTGTTAACCAATTCACATCTTTATAAAAGGCTCAAACATCAGCCAATGAGATATAAACCATAAGACCACAAGCCCCTGCCATGCCAAGCCACAGATTTCGCAAAAAACACAGTTGATGTACAGAATGTAGAACAATGTCGACTCCTGGTGGCCCCCCGCCCTGGGCACCGCACCCAAACCGACAGACCACGCACGCAACCTGGGCTTCATCTTGGACTCCTCCCTCACCATGACCAGACAAGTCAACGCCGTCTCCTCGTCATGTTTCAACATCCTGCGCATGCTACGGAAGATCTTCCGGTGGATCCCCACCGAGACCAGGAAGACGGTCACCCAGGCCCTCGTCAGCAGCCGACTGGACTATGGCCACGCCCGCTACGCCGGAACCACCGCCAAGCTTCAGAAGAGACTCCAGCGGATCCAGAATGCCTCAGCCAGACTCATCCTCGACATCCCACGACACAGCCACATCTCCGGACATCTGAGAGACCTGCATTGGCTCCCCGTCAACAAAAGAATCACCTTCCGTCTCCTCACCCACGCACACAAAGCCCTACACGATCAAGGCCCAAGCTACCTCAACAACCGCATCAACTTCTACGCTCCCAAACGACATCTCCGATCAGCCAGCCACGCCCTCGCCGCCGTCCCCCGCATCCGAAGAACGACAACAGGAGGAAGGTCCTTCTCCTACCTGGCCTCCAAGACCTGGAACTCCCTCCCGACCGACCTGCGCCTGACCCAAGACCACCTCTCGTTCAGGAAGAAGCTCAAGACCTGGCTCTTCGAGCAGTAGCAGCACTCCCTCCCCCCCCCCCCCAAAGCGCCTTGAGACCCTCCGGGTAAGTAGTGCGCTCTATAAATATCTGTGATTGATAGTGATTGATTCACCCCAGTACAAGGATCTGGGCCTAAATCCATCATTTATTTGCACTCCACACCACCCTTGGTTAGACACTGGCTATATGCAAATCAGCTCTGACCCTGTGCCTCATGGGAAAAGTCCAGTCCGAACTACCAAGCCATGTCTTTCCCAGACCGGAATCAAGCATCCAAGGACCGGTTTCTGGCTATCAGCCTTCATCAGCCTGGATAGCTTGACTCCAGTGGTGTGGAGAGCCTGGGACTCACGTCTGAGTATACCCAGCACACACTTGGTGAAAATTGCAAAAAACACAGTTGATGGACAGAATGTAGAACAATGTCATACATTCACCTCAGTTAACACAAGTAAAAGTAGATATTTAGTACACCAGGTTCAAATGGTCAAGTATCACGTAATGAGAATTGTGAACACCGAGGAAATCGCTAGGATGCAGCATTTCTATGTGTGTACTCTATTAGAAATCAATTAAAAAGGATAACACAAGAATAAAGACTAACAATATCCACAATTTAAAAAGATTTTGATAAAACTTTGAGAAGAAAGTAAAAAACAGGATCCTGGAGATTAAAGCACCCAATTTCCAATTTAAAACATTTATAAAGCGCAGCGTTCACCGTACGGTTTCTTGGCGCTAGTGGAGGGTCCGGCAGCTGAGACAAAATAAACCAGTCATAAGACAAGAATGAGCCGGTTTACACGGAGAAGGCCTGTTTGAAAAGAAACGTTTTTAGGTCTTTCCGGAAAGAGACGTAATGAGTAGCAAAGCGTAGGTGGTCGGGAAGGGAGTTCCAGAATGTGGGAGCCAAGATAGAGAAATTGGCTCCACCCCACTTTTTGTGCTTAAAACGTGGGATTTGAAGGAGAGACTTGGAAGAGGAACGAAGCTCCCTGGTGGGAACATATTCGCTTATCAGCGAAGAAATAAAGGCAGGGGCAGTGCCTTGGCAAGCCTGGAAGACCATGCAGCCGATTTTAAAAAGGGAGCGTTCCTTAACAGGAAGCCAGTGGAGCTCCCTGAGGAGGGGTGTCGAGTGATGGTAACGAGGGAGACCATAGACCAGCCGGGCCGCCTGGTTCTGGACCATCTGGAGCCTCCGCAGGCTGTATGCCGGGATGCCGTTGTATAGGGCATTGGCATAATCCAGCCGCGATATTACCAGTGCAGTGCAGTACATGATCAATTTGAGTGCCTGGGTGGAAAAGAAGCGGTAAACGGTGCGGATTGTTCGGAGGGTGAGGAAGCAGGAGGAAACTACAGAGCTGATTTGTGAATGAAGGGTAAGATGGTTGTTCATTTTGACTCCCAGTGTTTTGACCGTGGTTGATGGAGTGGGGGCAGGACCGAGAGAGGGGGGCCAAAAAAGGGAGTTCCAGGGACTGGAAGAACCACCGGTGAGAACCAGCTCGGTTTTATCCGGGTTCAATTTGAGATGGTTGTGGTTCATCCAGTCCCTGATGAAAATCATAATAGACTGAAAGTTAGAGACAGAAAGAGAAGAGGAGGATAGATCAAAGATGAGCTGGAGGTCATCTGCATAATTGAACACAGTGACCTCCAGCTGCTGAAGAGCGAAGATAAGAGGAAAGATATAAAGATTGAACAGCAAGGGGGAAAGAGAGGAACCTTGGGGGACACCACAGGTGATGGGGAGTGAGGTGGTTGTGAAGTCTCCTAGCCAACCGCCTGGGTACGGCCCCTCAGGAAGGAGGAAAGCCAGACCAGGGCTGATCCCTCAATTCCAGCCGCCCTGACACGGGACAATAAGATGGTATGGTCCACCATGTCAAAGGCGGCGGAGAGATCGAGGAGCACCAACGCCTGGTATTGGTTGTGATCCATTCCCTTCCTGAGGTTGTCTAGGACCGATACCACAACTGATTCGGTCGAGTGCCTGGGGCGAAAGCCGGCCTGGCGGGAAGCCAGACCCCCATTTGCCTCTACATGGGCACTGAGTACCGCGGAGACATGGCGCTCCAGCACCTTGCCCAAATAGGGCAGCAGGGAAATGGGGCGGTAGTTGGCTGAGATGGACGGGTCAGCGCCAGGCTTCTTTAGGATGGGCACTATGGTGGCTGATTTAAGTGCAGGGGTCACGACTCCTTGGGTTAGGGAACTATTGAGGAAAGTAATGGGGGGTACGGGACAGGAGGTGTAGATTTGTTGCAGAATTCGTGCCGGACAGATGTCTGCCGGAGAACCCGATTTTACTTTAGGGAGAATCTCCAGGAATACTTCCTCAGTGAGGGGAGGAATGGAGGTAAGATGGCATTGGACGGTGGGAGGAGAGGGATCAATAAAGGTAGATGAGGGGAGAGGGATGTTGGCCTTGATGGTTACGATCTTATCCAAAAAATAGGTGTTTAGTTGGTCGCACAGAGACTGGGATGGAGGGATTTGGGGTGAGGCTCTGCCGGAAAAGGCTAGGTCGTTCACTATACCGAAGATCTCCCTAGGTTTATTTTCAGCTGACGTTATTTTAGTCGAAAAATAGGAGGTTTTGGCGGCGAGGATTGCTGTTTTATATTCGGCAAGTGATGTGAGATAGAGGGTTTTTAGTGAGGGACAATAGTTTTTTCTCCAATGCCTCTCTGCCTGACGAACGGTCAGTTTTAGCTTTTTTAGGTTGTCGTTAAACCACCTGTTGGAGTCCTTGGGTCGTCGGATGGAAATGCGACGCAGAGGAGCCTCTGAGTCACAACCTCCGGCTAGCCAGGTATTAATAGCCTTGGCTTGAGAGTCGGATGAAAGGCCAGAGAGGGTCGGAGGGGAGTTCCGAAGCAAAGAGGTCAAGGAGGGAAGATCAACTCTGTTCCAATTCCGCGCCCAGGTGTTTTTGACGTGTGGGACTTTAGATGCCGGTTTGAGAGAAATGGAAAAAGATCAGACCATGGACAGGGGGATACAATCACCGGGGAAACAGGAAGATTGAGAGACCACACCTGGTCAAGTATGTGACCATGAGAATGGGTGGGGACAGAAATGTGGGGAACGAAGTTCAAAGAGAGAAGAGTTTCTGTGAATTCTTTCGAAGCAGTACACTCGGAAGGGTCGGAGGGCCAGTAGTTAAAGTCGTAAAATTTTTACTACAGCTGGTGCCTGGCACAAGGAAAAGTGGACAGGCCAAGAAATTTTACAATGGCACATACAAAGGATGATCTCGTATCCGATCTTAAAAACCGTAGTGCGTCAAGATGGCTATGGGTCCCCAACTGTCTGCATAGTGGGACCAACCAATTCCTTCTTGTTCAGACGTAGGCTGGACATGCAAAGAAAACATGGATGGTCGTCCCTTGGTGATCCACAGTGTACAGGTAAGTAATTAGTTTTTTCTCCAGTGTTGAATCTTTAATAGATTCATATGATTGAAACAGAGTAGCTAGCAGAACAAGACAACAAAAAAGCGTTTCCTGCAAAGGCACTTTCCATCTAAGTGTAAAAGAGATCAATGAGCCATGAATAAAAAAAAAACATGTAATCCGATGAGAGAAAATATATATATATATATAAATATTAATACATTAACTACTGGCAGTCGCTAGTAGGTAGTTATAGTTAGGACCTAGTTTCCGTAGGAAAAGCGTTTTTTCTTTTTGCAATAACTTTGGTGCCCGTTCATAAACCTTCGCAAAATTTTCTAAACTAGTGGCACGCTTCTGTCAGCTCGTGCCTTTAAAGTTCACGGTGATTCGACAAGCGGGGGCAGAGAAAAAAGGGGGGTCCCAAAACGTGTTTTCCCCATGTTAATTTCCATAGGAAACTTTAGACAAAGCTACAGCCCGAACTGCTGAATGGAAATACACAAAATTTGGCAAAATGAGGGCTCCTGGGGCTGGCACTAGCAAAGTGTACACCTCCGGGCAGCTTCAGGCACATAGTATGGCCCTAGGACATTTAGGCAATACTCATTGGCAGCGCGAGACTGACCGCAGTGAGGTAGAGTAACACATTTTGGTGCTCTGTCATTTGTGGTGGAATTTGCTAATTATATAGTATTTTCTGTTATGAAATCCACTGCTTCTGTCAGGGTGAGGTAATTGGAATTTTTATGGTCAATTGTGTCCCCTAACGTAGACCCCAATGGCTCCATGTACGTACTTCAAGTACATGTAATTTCCCTCCACAACCAAATCTGAAGACGCAAATACATTTGCGTCCAACGTTAACATGTCCTCTATCAGATCCACCATGAATGGATCGATAATTCCGTTCCTAAGTATGCTGTGCCACCGTCTTTATATGGTGCACTCTCACGTTTTCCTGGCTCTGCCGAGCTAGGCCCTGATTTCTGTCTTCAAGCCACTTCTGCCTCTACCTCTGAAAGCTGCAGCATGGAGACGCATCCCTGACCTCTACCTTACTTCCTGCCAAGCGAGCGGTGCCCGGCTCGGCCTGGTCTGCCTGCCAAAAACAGTACTTTACCTTCAAGTTATCAGCATAGCCAGCTCTGCTCCTCGAAAACACATTCCTGTCTAGTGAAATACGAAAACATATCCCCGACTGCAGAGCAAGGGCCAAGCCTTCCTGTCCTCCCTCATGAAATTCATTGCTCCCGTTGTTACCATGGTAGGCCCCTGGCTCCAAGCATTTGCACCTAGACACGCATACATTCAGTATAGAATAGCCTCTGCCCGAAAGACCTTTTACTCCAGATTAAACATCCTCCAAACACAAGATATCAGATATGTTTAGGGACAGGTCGATCTGACATGCCAGACTTCTGTCTCTTCTACTAGTGTTAAAAGTCAGACTCTTAGCTTCCTCCAGATGCACGTCAATCACACGTCATATTAGCTGCGCGCGCATCCAGGCCATAAGTTTTAGCTGACTCTGCAAAGAATTCTCTAAGCATCCACCCACTTGTGACACTTTTCTGTGACGTTTCTAGTTCACGCCTCTGTGTACACCCATGTTCACGCCTTTTTGCTACGCACATGTGTTTTTATCATATACATTTTACTTGTCACGCCTACTGTATTCAATGCTATTGTGTCGTTTTACTATATATGTCATGTACTGTGAATAAATCATTGACATCTTTTCCTGCCATCATTGCATACCCGAACCCTTGTATTGATGGAATAGATCTCCATTGACTCGAGTCATTTAGTCATTTATGATTAAAGCCCTTAAGACTCAGACACCACGGACTCTGACTCTCATTTGATTGAGCTATTCTCTTGTAACCTGTCTGAAATTATATGGAAAAATAGTATACGGTAAAATATTTACCACATAATTTGGCGCCCGAACAGGTACCCCTCCCCACCCCACGCGCCGGAGATGCGTCGCAGGCTTTGCCCCCGACTACAGCTATGACGGACCACATGCGCATCTGCAGGATTTCCTGTATCTCCCTCAGGCCTACGGAGGTGACGGAGACTGCGGCCGACATCCAGACGAGGCGGTGAGGAGTGCGGAGGATCCCGACCAGAGCCCAGCCAAGAGAGCCGTGTCCGAGGTGTCGAGAGGCCCACCTGTAGTGTCGAGGCGCATGCGTAGTGCGCGGCAGAAGCAGTGACGTCAGTCCAGTCCAGTCGAGTTTCCGAGGCCTTCCGTTCCGTGCTTCCCGGTGAGTACCGTTGCTGGGGACGCATCTAGACGGGTGCATTAATTTGTGTCCGGTCAAGACGGGTTTGGGTACACAGACCCGGTCTGCACTGTTTTAGCAGTGTATCTGTACTGTTTAGCAGTGCATCTAGTATCGAGTTATCAAGTTATTGTTGTTTGTTTCGAAATGTTTCAATGTGTTTTAATGTCGTGGTATGAGTGATTGTTCGCATTTTTCTTACTGTGTTTATTGTGTATAGTGTCTAGATCGAGGTAGCAACGCCTTTTTTCTCGAAATTACGACAGATAGGAACTAGGAAAGGGATACTTGAGGAAGCTGTTCCCATCCCACCCAGGGACACTCCTGGTTATTTTATGTACCACAAGCACGGCTTAGACGCCATATTATTTCTCGACTTGTGGGTGGACTACACGAAAGACTTGGCAGAGAATCAGAGATGGCCCATTACAGGGACATGGGATGCCGAGTGCATCATGAGAGTAGAGGAAGCGTTGTGGAAAAAGAAAGCCAGACAGTCACAGAAAGATGCCATTGAATTATGGCGTAAAGAATTACATAGACGGACAGAGAAAGCACTCAGAAAAGCAGAAAAAAGTAGAGAGGATTCTGAAAAAGCCAAAGAAAAAGAACTACTAGAAGAAGGAGAACGAGTTAGAATGGAACAACACGACAGACAGAGTAATGCCATTATGACAGGACTGTATCCAGTCCTGGCCGAGGGCCTTCCCAAGGCGACCCCGGAAACACCGAAAGATCTGCCCCCTCCATTGGTTCCGACTAAAGTACGTCACAAGACCGCAGCAGACATTTTCCTCTCTTCCTATCTAGACGATGTAGCTCCCGCATATACCAATGTACCTGTCCATGTACCCGTACCACCTGTTGATCATCTGCCCCCGGGTCCGCAACAGCAGACCCCTCCCGCACCGCTTCCCGCACCCGTACCTGTTGTTCCCCCTGTTATTCATCCGCTTAATCCTTTTGGGTCTGGCACTATTCAGGTTCCAAACCCGTTACAGCAGATACCGACCCTACAGCCAGGTTATGCTCAAGCCTCCGCCTCAGGAGGTGCTACAGGAGGTTATCGCACCCCGCCACAGTTACGAGTGACAATGAGAGAATTTGCAATGTCCCGAACACCTAAAGGAGCCCCAGCCGAAAAGCTTAAAGAACAGCTTACAGATTGCAGATATGACACAGTGCCTGGTAAAACAGGACCCATGTTGTTAGCGTCTCTACGTTTAAGACGTGTTACAGATTATTTGAAATTACTACCAGAAATGCCAGACCATCTAGACAATACGTATCATTTTATTAGAACAGGAGAAAGACCGGAGTGTGTTGGTGAAGCCATGTCACGTCAGAAAGTTGAGACTCAAGGTTTAATAATGCGATTTCTGGTTAATTGTTTGATAAGGGAACAAGATCAGCCCAGCTTTCCACAAGGAGAGATGGATGGATTGTCAATATGGAGTCAGAATATTGCAGAGGGTAAACATGATAGAGAGAGATGTGTACATGCTATGGTTAGTAAGATCCGTAAAGAAATAATAGCAATACATGCCCGTCGAGAATCTGAAAAACAACTCGAATCAGACGATCAGGACTCCTCGCAGGAGGATGAACCAGAGACTCCAGCAGAAACCTCGCAACTACCAAGTAGAGACATGGTGGCATATGTAGGTAGGGAGAAACTACCTAAACAGTATCCTCTTGATAGGCCCTTCGATAGACCCATTCGTTTAGACAACAAGAAACGTTACCTTTGTCCGATACCAGAGCGATGTACCCTTGAACATGTATTCCAGATTACTGATAAAGTACTGAAAGAAAGAATAGGGTATCACGAACTCAATACCCTACGTGATCAGGAACTAGCCCGGTCCGCGGTACAGTGGGCCGGGGACGACAGCATATATAAAGACGATTCGGTAGTGCAAACGTTTTTGAGTCTTACTCCAGAAGAACAGCGACTAGCTGGTATATACATGACCCAACACCTCATTATACAGTATGAAAACCAAGCATCTGATCCAGGTCCATTATATAGTTTATTGCAAGACTTACTCCTGAGAAGATGGAGAGGTCTAGGTACCGATTTAATTGAAACGATTTTAGATCAACGCCACAAATTTAGAACTTTCTTGACTCCCCATCTTGCTTCCGTTCCACCCCCAGTCAGGCAACCATATCACTTAGACAAACAGAATCCTTTACGAGAAGTACATCCAATTCGGAATCCTGATGATACGTATGCACGTGTGTATGTATACACGCCCATAACTAAAATGGAATTATTGGAAATGAAGAAAATAGTGCCCAGTCATGATAAAGACCCTGCAGGTTTCCACCGTGAAATAAAAGACATGTTACTCATGGGAGATTATACATATTCCGACATTATGAAAATATTGAAAGTATTATTGCCTGCCGGTATTTACGAGAAACTCAAAGAAAAGGAATGGGAGGTGGGAGACAAAAAGATTGATTGGGCTGCATTAGAAGCCGAAGAAACGACTCGAACCCCAGGTTTAGGTCTTGGGGATAAAACTAAAGCATTACCAGGATTGTTAGTACAGGTTTTGCCAAGATTGTTAGCAACTAAAAAGGAGGACTGGGATGCAATCTCAGCCTGCAAACAGAAACCCGACGAAGACACTAGTGATTTTTATTCCCGATTTGAGAAATGTTTTATTATTAATAGTGGCCTGAAAACAAGTAGCGAGTCATATCCACACCTTTTTGTATCCAAATTAGTTGAGAATTCATTGCCCCAGGTTAAGAACCGTGTACTGAAAGTAGAGAGCACATGGCAAGCTAATACGCCTTCACAAATGTTACAAATGTTACAGTATCACCAGAACAGAATCAGGGAGGAACATGATCACGAACAGAGACGTATGAAAGACACGAAAATGAAAGTACTAGTTGCTCAGTCAGTCCCAGCTGACGGTCATAAAAGGGGTATGACACAGTCCAATAATTCAGCGGCTCCTGTTAAAGGGACATGCAACTATTGTAAACAGCCAGGTCACTATGTAAACGATTGTGCAGTTTTGAAACACAACATAGCTACAGGTAAAACTAAAGAGAGACCGCGTCCACCTAGACAGGACCAGGTCCAACAACACGTTCCACAGAATATACAGCCTTTGCAGATTCCACAACAGACCGTAGCGGTACCACAGCCACAGCCCATTGCCGCAACACAACATGTTACACAGCAGATGTACCAGTATGCACAATCCGACTATCCCGATTACCAGCAATACACATGAAACAGCCTAGAGAGGGAGGTTGGCTTGCCTCTTATTGAGGTTCCAGTAGATCAAGAGGGTCCTTATGTACATAGTCAGGTATTAGGTAAGGATAGAAAGTTTTTGATTGACACAGGGGCAAGCAGGACAACCATCAGTCACGACGAGGTTCCAGGGGCACCCCTCTCAGGCTCACAGAATGTTTTCCTTGGATTTTCAGGAAAGCCTATTGTTAATGAAGTATCGAAACCAGTTCCCCTTGCAGTTGGTCCATTGTCCCGCACTACAGATTTATTGCTCACGAAATCATGCCCAGAAAACTTGCTCGGTATTAAGACCCTGAAAGCTCTAGGAGCTGTAATTTGTTGTTCTCCGGAAGGAGTAAGGCTGTTCCTTCGTGATTTTAAGGGACATTATGTATTGAGAGATTTTGACCCCAGGTTACAGAATGTTCCTGCACATTTATGAGCGAAAGGCCCCACTGATGTAGGTTGTATGCACATTACTCCATATCGTGTCACACTCAAGCCAGGAGTAGTACTACCACGCATCCGACAATACAAGTTACCACCAGATGCTGTAGTGGCTTTACTGAAAATCATTGACGAGCTTATTGCACAAGGAGTGGTTGTAGAAACCGACTCCAATGTTTGTAATTCCCCTATCATTCCAATTCTTAAACGTACAGATCCAAATGCACCTCCAGTTTATCGATTAGTTATTGATTTACGAGAATTAAATAAATGCATTGTACCACAATATCCCGTGGTCCCAGACATTTCGTCCTTATTGACAGCTATTGATTCCGAAGCGACGTTCTTTACTGTAATCGATCTCAAGAACGCCTTCTTTAGTGTCCCTATTGATCCGGAAAGCCAATACCTTTTCGGATTCTGTTTAAATGGCCGAAGCTTCAAATTTGCACGCGCACCTCAAGGATTTACAGAAAGCCCCAGCATCTACAGTCAAGCATTAAAACGACAACTAGACAGTATTCACATGCCTGCCAACACTGCCCTACTTCAATACGTCGATGATCTATTGATCACCGCCCATAGCGAACCCGAATGTGAACAAGCATCACTGACAGTCTTGCATTTCTTGGCGGACAAGGGACACAAGGTGTCTCCTTCGAAGCTACAATTCTGTGCCCAGCAAGTGGTGTACCTTGGGCACTTGCTGACCAAGTGGGGTAGGCAGCTGACACCTGAACGAATTCAGTTAATTGCACATCTTCCGCAACCCAAGACACAGAAAGAAGTACGAGCCTTCATTGGACTCACTTCCTATTGCAGACAATGGATTCCTCAATATGCATTTCTAGCTAAACCACTCATACAGTTGACAACACAGGAGGCAGCGTCTTCGACTGTCCTCCCTTGGACGCAGGAACATACACAAGCCTTTGACGAATTAAAGAAAGCCTTATGTCAAGCACCAGTTTTAGCAACACCATGTTACAGCAAACCTTTTACACTTTTTGTCACAGAACGCGATGGCACAGCGTTGTCGGTTCTCACTCAGCTACAAGCAGACAAACACAGACCGTGTGCTTATTTTTCGAGTACATTGGATCCAGTAGCCCAGGCCTTGCCTGCGTGCTTAAAGTCAGTTGCAGCTACAGCTCTAGCAATCAGACAAAGTGACTCCATTGTATTAGGACATCAATTGACAGTACAAGTTCTGCATTCTGTAGAGGTTCTTTTAAACAGAACCCAGACTCAACACTTGACTGTAGCACGACTGACAGGTTATGAATTGACGTTATTCCAACCACACATAGAAATCAGACGCTGTAATACACTGAATCCTGCTACACTTTTACCATCGAGCACAACAGATCCTACTCCACATGACTGCGTAGATGTAGTCGACACAGTTACAAAACCCAGACAAGACTTGACAGATGTTGCATTACCTAATCCAGACCTGACACTTTATGTGGATGGTTCATGTTTACGAACAAGTACAGGACAGTTAGTAGCCGCGTATGCAGTGACCACTGAAACTGAAGTCATAGAAACACATCGTATTGATACCCTGTCAGCCCAAGCAGCAGAGCTCATTGCTCTGACTCAAGCCTGTATACGAGCTAAGGACTTGAAAGTAAACATATACACAGATTCACGTTATGCATTCGGAGTCGTACACGACTTCGGTGTCCTCTGGCAGGAAAGAGGTTTCTTGACCTCTCACGGAGCCAAGATTCAGCATGGCCTCCTCATTCAAGCCCTATTGGAAGCAATACATTTGCCTACATCTATAGCCATAATGAAGTGCAAGGCACATACGAAAGTCACAGACAAGATTTCTCAGGGCAACGACTTTGCAGATCGAACAGCAAAACATACAGCACTGACTCATACTCAAACGACGGATATGACAAAGACTGATGTAACCTCACTGACACATTGCATGACAGTTAGGGACCCCACACAAGATGTCATCGACATACAGACACATGCCACTCCAGATGAAATGAAGAAATGGGCTGAACAAGGAGGGGTCCAGACAGACCAAGGATGGATGACGAGGGGAAAGACCACATGGTTTCTCCCCGACTCTATGGTTCAAGTTATCATCAACACAGCACATAGTCCAGCACATTTAGGAGAAAAAGCCATGTTAGACAGTGTACAGAACCTTTGGTTCAACAAACATTTACGAGCAGCAGCAAAACAGAAAGTGCGTACCTGCATGATCTGTTGTCAGTTCAACCCAGGAAAAGGTGTTCCCGTAGAGCAAGGTGGATTTCATCCTCCCGTCTATCCTTTTGAAGTCCTCCAGATGGATTATATCCAGATGGACAGATGCCGAGGATGTAAGTATGTCCTTGTAGTCGTATGTGCCCTATCCCGATGGACAGAAGCATATCCCGTCCCAGATTACACTGCCCCGACCACTGCCAGGCAGTTGGTTCGTGAGTTTTTCCCTCGATACGGTTTGCCCCGTGTCGTGTATTCAGATAATGGTCAGCCATTCTCATCCGAACTCATGAAGCAGGTCTCGCTTCTATTGGGGTACCAGTGGAAGTTTCACTGTGTCCGGCATCCTGAGGCAGCAGGTCTCGTGGAGCGACACAATCAGACTCTGAAAACTCGCCTTGCAAAAGTGTGTAAAGAGAAGGGAGTAGATTGGATAGTAGCATTGCCAGTTGCACTTTTCTATATGCGAATGGTAGCCCATTCTAGGACAGGGCTATCCCCATATGAGGTGGTCTTCGGTAGACCTCCTAATATGTGGGGGACGCCTCTGCCGCGAAAAATTACCGATGTTGATAGTACTATGTTGACAGATTACCTTGCTTCCTTGATGTCTGCACTACAATCATGTCGTTCACAGGTCGCGGCAGCCTTCCCAGACAACACCGAGGTGAAGCCACATGAACTGGTCCCGGGTGATGTTGTAGTCGTTCGGAATTTCGACAGATCAAGCCCGTTGGAGCCCCGCTGGAAGGAGCCGAAGATTGTTTTGTTAACAACAAGGACTGCAGTAAAAATCGAGGGGAGGAAGGGGTGGGTGCACTCCAGTCACGTCAAGCGCTTTCATGGACTTCCGCCAAAATCTGAATCCCAGGACTCCCACGTACCAGTGACTGATACCAAACTCCCCTTTCGAGAGAAAACTCCCCAAGAGGAGTATCGCCAGAAGTTGAGGTCTAGTGAGTCAGACAGTTTAATTGTTTAAGTCCCTCTTGGGTGAAGCGGTTAGGCAGTTTCTGACAATGTTTAAGTTAGACCCAAATAGAGAGAGAGATAGACAGGAGATCAAGAAGCAAAAATACCGTAAAAGTCTCCGGAGCAGATGTATCTGCACATTACTTATTATGCTTTTTCTGAGTCTTACGATTATTGTTTTAAGTTGGATGCTTTATATGTATTATCCTCTTGCACATTCTTCTAATAACACTGCAGAACACACGTTTAGTACCCTACCCCCACACGAATTGTCTTATCGACTTGCGCTGCGCAACAACACATTCATTCGTATGTTACACCATTCTCACCAGATCAACAATGCTACTAATTGTTGGATATGTGGCCGACTCCCTCCCTATCAGAACTACAAGGGAGCTCTGCCTCTCTTTCCTTACCCGTTTACACATAATGGTTCCTGTGGTGCCTGGTTTAGTCTAATATCTTCTATAGACACTGACTCTAAGGTTTCCCAAGGCAATTGGATATGGGGAAATCTGAACACAGTCATGAACAAAGCATGTTTCCCGAACGAAGAGGGTCTTCCACAAATGACAGGGACAGATCTAGAAAATGAAGTGTATGGATTAGGCAATTTTACACTTAACCTCATGATTCTAAATGTTCAGTCCGAGACCAGTCCAGACTTGCCATCCATATCAGTTATACCAGCGAAAGGTGTTTTATGTGTCAGAAAGAATGGTTCAGTACATCTAGGTCACAGTGTCTGTATACTGTGGTCGAATTCAGTGACCAAGGCAAGTCTACATTCAAAGCTTCCCGACATTCCTATTTTATTTGTGGTCAGACAGCTTATGTCCGTTTACCTCCAGACTTGGATGGTACCTGTTTCATTGCATTCTTATTGTCACCAGTATTTCTAGCCCCATCTGACTATCACAGGAATTCCCGCCTTAATATTGTTAGACACAAAAGAGACCTTCCAATAGTGGATCAGACTGAAACTACATGGGAACAATATACAGATTTCAATAAAGGATTCTTTCCCTATCTAGGAACTGTCTCCAATAGTAAACTGATACGCAAATTAACCAGAATTCTCGAAGCAGTAGTGAATGAGACTACCTCAGCTTTGGGCAACTTAACAGAGGAGCAGTCTGCTATGAGACTTGTTGTTCTCCAGAACCGCCTTGTCCTTGACGTCATCCTGGCCGATAGGGGCGGAGCTTGTAGAGTCATCGGATCCAGTTGCTGCGTATTTATTCCAAATAATGCGCCATCAGTCTATAAAGCTATTACCAGACTTCACGAGATTGCTCACCTGATACATCAGAATCCAGGCTCCTGGACTTGGTCCGGTTGGCTCTGGAGTATAGTATCGGCCTGGGGATGGAAGCTACTGTCATTCCTAGGAATCATATTGGCCATAGTATTCAGTTGTTGTCTATGTCTACGTCTACAATGTGGGCCGGCGATTTGCGGCTTGTGCGCCACAGCTTGTATTCCCCGTTCAAGTGCACGTTCCCATTCCCGAAAACAGAAAGAGGAACAAATGATGTTATATGAACAGATTGATGGTCTCATGAACATCGACATATCATGAAGGGTCCGTAGGGGACAAGGAGGGAATGAGGTAATTGGAATTTTTATGGTCCATTGTGTCCCCTAACGTAGACCCCAACGGCTCCATGTACGTACTTCAAGTACATGTAATTTCCCTCCACAACCGAATCTGAAGACGCAAATACATTTGCGTCCAACGTTAACATGTCCTCTATCAGATCCACCATGAATGGATCGATAATTCCGTTCCTAAGTATGCCGTGCCACCGTCTTTATATGGTGCACTCTCACGTTTTCCTGGCTCTGCCGAGCTAGGCCCTGATTTCTGTCTTCAAGCCACTTCTACCTCTGAAAGCTGCAGCATGGAGACGCATCCCTGACCTCTACCTTACTTCCTGCCAAGGGAGCGGTGCCCGGCTCGGCCTGGTCTGCCTGCCAAAAACAGTACTTTACCTTCAAGTTATCAGCATAGCCAGCTCTGCTCCTCGAAAACACATTCCTGTCTAGTGAAATACGAAAACATATCCCCGACTGCAGAGCAAGGGCCAAGCCTTCCTGTCCTCCCTCATGAAATTCATTGCTCCCGTTGTTACCATGGTAGGCCCCTGGCTCCAAGCATTTGCACCTAGACACGCATACATTCAGTATAGAATAGCCTCTGCCCGAAAGACCTTTTACTCCAGATTAAACATCCTCCAAACACAAGATATCAGATATGTTTAGGGACAGGTCGATCTGACATGCCAGACTTCTGTCTCTTCTACTAGTGTTAAAAGTCAGACTCTTAGCTTCCTCCAGATGCACGTCAATCACACGTCATATTAGCTGCGCGCGCATCCAGGCCATACGTTTCAGCTGACTCTGCAAAGAATTCTCTAAGCATCCACCCACTTGTGACACTTTTCTGTGACGTTTCTAGTTCACGCCTCTGTGTACACCCATGTTCACGCCTTTTTGCTACGCACATGTATTTTTATCATATACATTTCACTTGTCACGCCTACTGTATTCAATGCTATTGTGTCGTTTTACTATATATGTCATGTACTGTGAATAAATCATTGACATCTTTTCCTGCCATCATTGCATACCCGAACCCTTGTATTGATGGAATAGATCTCCATTGACTCGAGTCATTTAGTCATTTATGATTAAAGCCCTTAAGACTCAGACACCACGGACTCTGCCTCTCATTTGATTGAGCTATTCTCTTGTAACCTGTCTGAAATTATATGGAAAAATAGTATACGGTAAAATATTTACCACAAGGGAAACGCTGGGGGTATTGTGTGAGGCCGGGAGGGGGGATTTAATTATGCCTGGTGTACTCTCTAAGGCGTGGGTCATTAGGGATCAGCAAAGGCGACAGGAGGCGGTGGAGTTTCAGCAGCTGTCTCTGCTTATCTATCTAGCGAGGGCTCACCAAGGCCGTCTATTATCTATTAACAGCAGCCACTAGCTGAAGGGCACCTCCCCTTCTTTCAGTCAGCAGCTCCCCCAGTCGCCGTCTGCTCCTGTTTTCTCCAGTACACTAAAAAATGGGAGGGGTTGGCCGCGGACACACACAGTGCCTTCCTCTTTAAAAATGTTGAAATGTCAGAAGAAAGATTAACTGACAGAGGTTTGTCCCCTATTATAGCTAGTGAGAAAGGTGATACTAGTTTGTCACCAAAACATACCTTAAAGAAAATAGATGTTTTATCTACTTTACCTCAGAAATCTAGTCAGGAGCTGTATAACTTTAATGTAAATACAGATGCAGATAAAGATGACCTCCTTTTGTTTGACATTAACAAAAAGAATGATGTTGGTCAGGTTGTCAGTTCTCGGGGACCTGAGCAAGATGGACAATGGGTGTGCATACCGAAAGAGATAAATGATGTACACAGATTATTGAATTTAAAAGAGAATGGATCTCTCCCAGCTGCAAGTTCAAGCGCCTTGCAGCCCAACTTGGGCGGGATACTGCCAGGCGCAAGAAAGGGCAGTACAGATATTCCAGTCAGGCTTCTATCATCCTGCAACTTAAAAAATAGCGAAGAGGAGGATTTTTCAGCGAAAGCTATTAACTGCAAAGAATATGATGGGCCATAGGGGATGGCGAACAGCCTAGCAGTAGCACAAGGGGTGGTAGTGTAGGGAATAAGGGGTGTAAGGATATCAACGGCTAATTGATGGGAATGGGTCTTTGGAAGAAGGGGAAATATTTGAATATGGAGACATTGGAAGGTGGTCAACAACTTACAGGGTAAAGGGGTGGTTATACTAAAAACGTCACGAGAATGTATTTTTCGCTGAACCAAGTGAACGAGGGCACCCAGTGCAGACTCAGTTCGAGGCATCAGAACAAGGGGATGAAGAACAGACTGTTGACCGAAGACCATACACAAATAAAATCAGGTGAGGTACATACACATGTTGTGCACAAACATTTGCGGGTAGATAAAAGGGTGGGCACGAATGGGAAACTTAAGCAGGTGGTAATATCGAATATGGACAGTCAGGGACTCGAAGAGGTTGGAACAGCAGTTGAAAAGGTAAAATGTCCAGTAAGTTTGGATACCATGCATAAAGCAGAGTCTGAAGAAAAGAACACAGTAAATTTTAAATGCTTACCTTATATGGGGTTTACTATGCCATTAGGTGCACATTTAGGCAAGAATTCAAAAGATAAGATATGGAAAGGGGATTTCATTGACGTATTTAAGCTACTCCATAGGGAAATACAAGCAAAAGAATGCTCAAAGGAGGAAGCATGGGAATTGGAAAGAGTACCAACAAACCTAGACACATGGACTTCTGCCTTTCTCATTTTCGCTAGTGTATACTGCGGAAAATTCCCTGATATGTCAGGCTCACTGTTCAAGTACTTAGACATGATTCGGAAGGCAGCAACATAATTTGGGGGCTATATCTGGTAACATTACAATGAGTAGTTCAGGGCCAGACTAGTGTTAATGCCAGAGAAACCGTGGTGGTAGGTCGATAACAAGCTTTGGGTCCAATGCACACGGCTAGTGGTCTAGCGATTTCTTATCGCCCCTTTCAGAACAGACCCACCCAGGGGGTGGGGGAGGGGTACTTGGAACAGACAATTGTCTCTGGCGCATGCTGTAATTTTAATAAAGGGTACTGTACAAAAAACCCTTGCAAATACAAACACGAATGCTCAAGGTGCGGGGGAAAATGTTTCGGTGAGCAATCAAATTGGGGAAGTGGTTTGCCAAACAGAGGAAGAGGTTTTGCGTTTCAGTCTGGAAACAAGGGCTTCTACTCCAATCAAGGTGGACAATTTATGTAAATGGTTACATTTCTACCCTGATATGCAAGAAGCAGCATTGTTAGAATGGGGTTTCAAGGAAGGATTTCAATTGGGATATCAAGGGCCCAGATGTCGCAGATTTAGGTAAAATGTCAAATCTGCAAATACATTTCCACATATTGTTAGGAAAAAGCTATTGACAGAAGTAAAGGAAGGAAGGATGCAGGGCCTTTTGATTCTTGGCCGTTAGATAACCTCATTGTTTCACCTTTAGGAGTGGTTCCTAAGAAAATTGAAGGGGAATTTAGAATGATTTAACACCTATCATGGCCCCAAGGTTTTTCAGTTAATGCTTTATTGCAAAAGAAGATTCCATGGTCCAATTCACCTCTATAGATTCAGCTTTAGCAATGATAAGGAACACAGGGGAGAATTCTGAATTGGCAAAATGTGATATTAAATCAGCTTTCAGGTTTTTGCCTGTGCACCCCTCTTATTTCTCCTTGCTGGGAATCTTTTTTGAAGGAAACATTTTTGTAGCTAAGACCCTTCACATGGGTTGCGCTAATCTTGCAGATTTTTGAATCATTCAGCTCTTTCCTGCAGTGGTGTTTTTGTTTTCGTACAGGGCATATTGGAGTGACGCACTACATTGACGATATTTTATTTATAGGTAGGGCCAGTTCCCAACAATGTAAAAAGGCGCAATAAGATTTCAAAATATTTGCACAGGACATGGGTGTGCCTTTAGCAGAGGACAAAACAGAAGGTCTCATTTGTTGTCTCACATATCTTGGCATTGAAATAGATACCTGCAGGATGCAGGCCAGGCTCCCTGAGAAGAAAATAATTGAAATTACCAGGCTTTTGGAACATGCACGTAAGGTTGAAAAATTGACATTGTTGGAAGCCCAATGTTTGTTAGGCTATCTAAATTTTGCCTGTAAGGTCATAAGAGCAGGTACTTGTTGCAGGCGTCTGGGTATCAAGTTACCACATCATAAAATCAGGATAACGGCGCACATGCAAGCAGATTTTGAGGTAAGGTCCACATTTTTCAAAATTTAACGGTGTGGCACTCTGGTCCCTAGACGAAGATTTCAGTTGGCAGATGCAACTTTTCTTGGATGCTTCTGGGGCCAATGGTTTTGGCCTTTTTTGGGAAGGGAAGTGGTGCGCAGAAAGATGGCCAGCCAGGTGGGTTGCTGAAAAGAAAACTATAGCTTTCCTGGAATTTTACCATTGATAGTGGCTCTGGCAATGTAGGGAACTAAACTGGCAAAAAGAACAGTACTATTCAACATAGATAATAAGAGAGTAGTTGACTTAATCAATGGTCAGAAGGCCAAAGACAAACGCATGTTGAAGTTATTGCAACTTTTATCCTAGGCTGTTTAAAGTCTAACATTATATTCAAAGTTAAACATAATGCAGGATTGCAAAATAACATTGCAGATGCCCTATCTCGTTTTCAGTGGAGAGATTTTATGGTTTGGCACCCGGAGCAGATATACAGAAAACTCAGATACCCAGCGAGATATGGGATTTGGCGATATGAATGTTCCTCAACACATCGAAAACTCATTAGCAAAGAGTACCAAACTGGCATACAGAAGAACTTGGCTGGAGTTTTTAGACTGAGGTGCAACATATAGACTTTATGATAGGGTTGGTTTACAACAGCGCAGAGAGGATGTAGTGAAGTTCATTATGCTTAATGTTGACAAGAATATTTATTCTACTGAAATAGCTGGTAAGCTAGTGGGAATATCGTTTTACGGAAAGTTCTCCTGGGGATATGAGCCATCGGCGGGGGAAATGGGTAAGAGAATACTGCAAGGCTGGGCAAAGACAAAGAAGAGAGGGCTATACAAAAGAGAGCCAATATCTCCAAAACTTTTGTATAAGATAACGCTAAACCTTCATGAGATTAGTTTTTCCGCTTTTGAATTTCATTTGTTCAAATTGTGCATGATTTGGCTCTTTTTTGGTGCCTTCAGGATATCTGAATTGTTAGGGACTGCCAATAATAATGACATAAAAACAAAAAACATATCCTTTATGCATTCAAACATAGAAATTCTTCTTGAGCACTCAAAAACCGACCAAACAGGCAAAAGTTCAAAAGTAATTTTGAAAGCTATAGGTCGTCCTTTATGCCCTACACAAGCATGGTTATATTTTCTAACAGTAGGAGGTGCAACTTCAACCTTTGTTCTTCTGCAACTGGATGTTTCTCAACTAAAAGACTCACAATTGCTGTCAATAATACGCAAGTCATTAAAGAAGATTGGGAAGAATCTATTCAATTTTGGTACACACTCATTCCGCATTGGGTCAGCCTCAGAAGCTGCCAGATGGGGGGTTTCCGTTAGCGATGTTAAAAACTGGGGTGCTGGTCCTCGGATTGCAGTTAAAAGTGGGGATATTAATTCTTTTCTCTTTTCAGGTTTAGAGGCAGGTTTGGCAATGTCACAGCATCAAGTTTGGATTATTGGACACTCATTCATCAAGTGGGCAGCAAAACAGGTGGAAAAACTGCATTTTGTTGTCTTGGCGGGGAAAAGTGGGCTGAAGTGTGGTCAGCTCATGCCATTAATGAGTGAATTATCAGTTAAGAACAAACCAGAATTGGTCATGTTACATCTTGGGGAAAATGATTTATTCCAGTTGTCAGGGCTTGGCCTACTGAGTTAGGGTTTTTCCTGGTGGCAGAGTTGGAGGAGAGCAAGACAGGCAGGAAGGGGTGGGGTATAAGGAATAGCTTCGGACAGAGGGAAGCAAGGGAGAGAAGTTTGAGGCAAGAGATAGGCACGAGAGGGCGATAGGGGTTTGGGGAGGAGGATTAGGTCAAACAAGGTTGGGTAATAGTTGCTATGGGGATATTGCTTAGGTGCGGGGGTGTTAGTTTGGAATATTGTTTGAATTATGATCTGTATATAAATATATTTGATTTGCCTTCCTGTCCAATAGAGCGGTCTTTTACCCCAAATTTGGGACTTGGATGTGCTTATTGCCCGAAGGTAGCCCTTGGTTTAGAAAGAGACCTTTTTGCTAAATGGTGTAAATCTGTTCAGTATTTGTTGAGATATTAAAGGAAAGAAATCTTTATATATGTGGGCAGAGCCTAACGCCCCCAGCACGAGCTTGGCTCTAATTGGCTGCCAACACTTCAAACCAAGAAGTGTTCGCAGCCATCTTGGTGCAATTCTTTTTAGGTCTCGCCTACGCAGCGCGCATGCGCTGCATAGGAGAGAGACCTAATGCCATCGGCACATCTTTCCCTGCAAAGACCTGCACGCGTAGCATTGCTTGCAATGGTAATCCGTGCACGTCTAGTGATTTGCTTGCGGGAGTGCGTGTCGCCATATATTGACGCCAAATGGTTGCATGCTCCCGCAAGGGAATGGTGCAAGCGCCCTCCCCTTCTGCCGTTATTTTTAACATTTGTGTGGTATACAGACTTTACAGTCTTTCGTCTATTTCCAGTAGCAAAATTGATTGTTTTTCACTGTCCGTAGCTGGACGGCCTTTAGCAATGGGCTACGAGGGAAGGGCTCCTGACGTATTAGAGCCATGCTTCCTTAGCGCTTTCCGTCCTTGCTGGGGCTGTCTTTCTTCCTAATCCTCTGAGCTCACGGAGGGATCGGTGACGGAGCTTTGTTCTCAAGGAAGGCGCTCTGTCACCCTCATATATCTGAACCAATAGCTAGACGTTGTCCGCCATGGACAAGAAAGCATTTTGTAAAGAGCTGGACCTATGGATAGAGCAGCTCAATGAGTGCAAGCAGCTGTCTGATGGCCAAGTGAAGACCCTATGCGAGAAGGTGCGAGGGAGGGGTGGTTTGGGGGCAGGGTGAAATTGTGCTCGGCAGGCGAGGGAGGGCCTAATGATTGAATGCACTCTCGGAGTAGTAAGGTTAAGAAGGGGAGCAACCCACTGTGAGAATAGGGTGGAATGTTTGTGCCAGCTTATCGAGTGCCTCATTAAGGGCCTTATGGACAGGTGACACCAATAGGCTTGAGAGCTTGAGTTGTGGCGGGTCAAGGGTGGTCATGTACGTTTATTCATATATACATCGTAAACCAGTTGTCTTTTTTGTCCGAAAACAGTCCCTCATCTCCGCCTGACACTGGGGACAATAATACACCCACCGAGTTCCTTAACGATGTAGGTATCCTTTACTGAGAGCACAAACTGGCGGAACCTTAGGTGTCGGGCTGTAAATTGCTTTGGCCCATTCACCTAAAAGTATTCTATTCCCTTTGCCTTTCTATTAAAATCCACAAGACGTGAATGGAAGCTTGAACATCACGACAAGAAACTGGTCTAATGCATTTGAATGACAAGGACACTTGGCAAATGGAGGTTTTATAAAAGCAACTTTTGTACTGTGTCCCGGGCTTGGGTGTTCGGCTTATATGCTGTTGTTTGCTTATGAGAGTAAGCATATGGCAGGTAGGTTAAGGGATTAACATCCCTTTGATCGGAATCTAAAGTGTGAGTGGTAAGATAAGACGAGGAGTCAACTGAGGGGCATATTATCAAGGGCATTATCGGCACTTTAGTGGAACTTTTTCCCGCTAAAGCAACGATCATTTTATCACCCTATTAGCAAGCTGTCGCTAACAGCAGTTAGCAACAGCTTGAAGGTGATAGCAACCGTTTTGGGGCCCGTTTTGCATGTCAGCGATATTTATCGCTAATGACATGCAAAGTGGGCGTACCCAACCTGTTAGCGACTGAAACCAATCGCTAACATCGCTATCACCTATTATCAATGCAGGTGAATCGATAAAAAAAATTGCGCTAAGCGCGAATATTGCCAAAACCTAAAGCCTGCTCAGACCACTTCTTAGCCTGTATATCCAATGGAGATGGATATTCAGGTTAAGACCCTATTGGCGATGATGCCTGAATATCGCTGGATTTCCAGCGATATTCACGCATTGAGCCGCTATCGCCAGATATTTTATCGCATTTGAGATAAGCGATGCTAATAGCATGTTATCTCTGCGATAAAATCCGGCGATGCGCGGCGATAAAAAAATAATCGCTAAGCTCATTTAGTGATAATTATCGCTATATGTTGCTAATACGCCCCCGAATATAGCCTGTCTCCTGTGGAGTTAAGGGGCGGCCGGAGCAGACCCATACTAGGTCTTGCTCTGTCACTACTGATTGTGGCCTGTCCACGCTACCCGTAACCTGTCTCCCACTTAATTTTAGGGAAATCGTGGCTCTGCCACCCTTTTCACTGCCGTCTCGGGTATGCTGTGTTTTCTTTCCTGTTATGTTATGTTATGTTATGTTAAAGTGCATTTTTATAGCGCTCGGCTACTCTAAAAGAGTGTCCCGGCGCTTTCCACAGGCAACTTACAGTGTATAATCAACATAACAAGTAAAACAGAACCCAAAAGAGGAGAAAGAAACCCACCTAAACAGAGTGATTAAAAAGCCACGTCTTCAAATTCTTCCTAAATTGAAGCAAGTTGGGAGTGCTACGAAGTGCCAATGGAAGCGAGTTCCACAGCTGGGAGGCCTTAAGGCTGAAAGAGCGCCCCCCAATGCGGGCCTTCCTCACGCGTGGAACCACAGCAGTGAAAAGGGATTCTGAACGCAGTGAGCGAGCCGGGCGATAGAAAGCTAATCTTTTCTTCAGATATCCAGCGCCTGAGCCAAACAAAGCCTTGTGCATCAGCGTCATAGATTTGAAAACAATCCGCTTCCGGATTGGAAGCCAATGGAGCGTCTGCAGCAACACAGAAGCCCGTGCTCGTCTGTGCAGACCAAAGATTGCCCGGGCTGCCGAGTTCTGTGCCACCTGCAGACGCTGAACCAAATAGTCCGGAAGGCCTAAGAAAAGGGCATTAGCATAGTCAAGCCTAGATCCGATGAGCGCCTGCACCGTAATCCGTCTGTGCTCCGCAGACAGTAAGGGAAGAAACTTGCGGAGCATTCTGAGGATGCCGAAGCAGGTGCCGGACAGGCCAAGGATGCGCGCTCTCAGAGAAAGTTTGTTATCAAGCTTAACACCCAGGTTCTTGGCAACCAAGGATGATTGTGCCGGAGGACACATGGCGGCCGGCCACCACTGCCGCCACTCGGGATCGGAGGCACAGCCGAAGAATAGAACCTCCGACTTGCTGGAGTTGGCCTTCAGACAATTTAGCTGGAACCAGCTGAAGACCCTGTCCAAGCAGTCCCGGATTCTCTCCCCATCAAATGTCTGGTCTTTTTCACATGTGAAGAGGAGTTGTGTGTCATCGGCGTAGGACACGATCTGGGCTCCGTAAGCCTCAACCACAGCCGCCAGGGGGGACATAAAGATGTTAAATAATGTCGGGCTCAACACAGAGCCCTGTGGAACCCCAACACCCAATGGCGGCATCTCGGCGGAGCTCTGGGAAACCCAGACCGTCTGGCGGCGGCCCTCCAGGAAAGATGTAAACCATTTGAGCACCGTCTCCCTTAGGCCGATGTCGTAAAGCCTGGCGAGCAGCGCCTTATGGGGGACGGTGTCGAAAGCCGCCGACAGGTCCAACATGACTAGCATGGCCTTGCCACCCCCATCCAAGGTCTCCCTGATGATCTCAGAGACCTCCACCAACGCTGTTTCCGTACTGAAATTCGGACGGAAACCGGATTGGGATGGATGGAGCAGATTGTTAGACTCCAGGAAGTTCGACAAGACGCCATGAACATGTTTCTCAGTAATCTTGGCCAAGGCCGGGAGAAGTGAAATTGGCCTATAATTGGCCAAGACCTCGGCATCAAGACCAGGCTTTTTCAGGAGGGGGATCACCATCGCCCTTTTCCAGGTGCGTGGGACACTCCCCTCGCTCAAGGTGGCATTGAGGATCGGGTTGACCAGGGGATTCACCACTGCCGCCATCCCAGCCAAAAATTTGGCGGGGCAGGGGTCAAGTGGGGATCCAGATTTAAGACTGGCTAACAGAGTCCGGGACATGTCACTGGAGACAGATGGAAAGTCCTCCAGGATAGCCATGGGCATGGCCGATGTTCCAAGTCCTGCCCCAAGATCACAGCAACCCTCCGCCGTGCTCTCCGAGAAGGAGGCCTGAATAGCCTTAATCTTGTCGGTGAAAAAGGTGGCAAGATCACGCGCCCACGCATCAGGTGAAACAGGCGGAGGTGAATAAGAGGTGGGAGACGTGAACTCCTTCACAATCGTGAAGATCTCCTTACAGGAGTTCGCCGATGCCTCAATCCTCCTGGCGAGGTATTCCCGCTTGGCACCAAGAACATCACGGTGATAGGCCTTCACCGCCGACCTATAGACAAGTTTGGCCTCCCCATCATATTGATGGCGCCAGGCCCGCTCAGCAACCTTACATAGGCTGCGAGCCATGCGTAGCGCCTCTGTGAACCAAGGCGCAGATTGCCGTTTCGCCGAGGACCGGGGGGTTACCCTGGGAGCAAGGTCATCTAACCTCTCAGTCAGCCATCGCTGCAGGGCCTCCGTGTCTCTTTCCGGATCTCCCGAGAGAGAACAAGGATGTTCCGTGAGCGCCTGCTCTAGCATGGCTGGCGTCACTCTATGTAACGCTCTCGAGGCCGATCTGGGCACCGAGGGGGCGCAGGTGTCAGACCGCCCCTTCTCTAACACAGAGAACCCAATCAGCCTATGATCCGACCAGAGCACAGGCCACGTTTCAATGTCGACAATAGGGACAGAGGAAAACACTTGATCAAGGGTATGCCCTTTCTCATTTGTAGGCCCCGACACAAACAGTGCCAGGCCGAGCGGAGATGTAATATCCAGCAATTTTGCCCCATCCGGATCGTCCATGACATCAAGATGAAAATTGAAATCGCCTGCCAGCAAACAATACTGTGCAGATAGCGCCAGCTCCGAGATGGCTGTCTGTAGGTCCTCCCAAAAGGAGCCCACCGGGCCAGGAGGCCTGTAGACCAACAGACCCTTGAGCGCTTGGCCAGGAGACAGTTTTAGCATGAAAGCAAGGGATTCAGAGCCCCCAATGGAGTTCACGGGAAGAACTGAACAAAAAACGTTCTTCCTCACCACCACTGCGACTCCGCCCCCCCTGCCCTTAGCTCTGTCTTGGCGAAAGATGTTATAGGTTGGAGGGATCGCAGTGAAGATGTCCGGGTTGGACGCCTCTCCCAGCCAAGTTTCGGTCAGGAGTAGACAAAGAGGATTATCCCTGACCAAAAGATCATAGATGTGCAGAGCATGTCTTCCTACCGACCTTGTATTAAGCAGCAGACAAAGATGCTTTGCATGCACCTCGGTAGCCCTAAGGGCGCTGCACAGCGTCCTCGTGGGCGACCAACCGCAAGCCGGACAGCGTCGCTTACCCTTGTACTGACCAGGGAAAACTGAGCGACACTGGCAAGATGAAGTGCGCAAGGCGCGGAGCGTCGCCGAAGTATAATGGATCATCCTCGCCCACGTCTGACCAGAGTCCTACGCCGCCCTGCCGCCTCCGGGACGCTGACGGGCGCAGACGGGCAGGACTCCGGCACGACTCAGCCTAAGCGAAGGCGTCCACCTGCGCGTCCCGCTGCGCGTGGGGAGCGACTTTAAATAGGCTCTCCAGTGAGCCCTTGGCGCGCGCGACCGGTCCAAAATGGCGGCCGTCGCAGAACAACAATCCCCAATCCAAGATGGCGCGTGAAATGGAGCCCAGGAACCCGGACCCACCAAAGTGGTGGTGCTTTTGAGGCACAGAGGTGCACTTTTTAAATGCGGTAAGGGGAGCGGGGCGCTAGCTGCGCATCCTGCTCGATGTACGCTCATCCTCAAGTACGTACATAGCTTGCCTAAATCCCCCTGATACACCGATTTCTGGCTTGGTTCATAGCCTGACAGTAGAGCATGTGAATCCTTCCATCTTAGATACTGCTTTTTTTTCACTGCATTACCACACTGTGGCCTTTGTTAGGGATCCGGTAATTGATGTGATAGTTACAGACTACTGTACAAAATAAATATGTTCCGTCAATACTTTTTCTCAGGTAAATATTGGGTACAATTGCGCTATTTGCATGCCAGCAGTGACCTCATATCCCAATTCGCCGGGCCGCTGTAAGAAGGGTCATGGAAACCGTCAAGGGCGGTTGTGCGCCCCTCTCCCGGATTTGGTAACTGCTCTTAAGATGGCGCTGCTCTTCTGGAATGTTTCTCCTGCAGGTCGGGGCTGCTCGGAACAACTGCCTCCCCAACACTAGGACCTGACTTCCCTTTAGATATTTAAGTGTTCTGTCCTCGTGGTCAGGCAAATAGAACAACTACTGTAGTAAATAAATGTGGTAATCTCCATCCCTTATTCAAGCTGAGGAAACTTTCTGCAAACAAGACAACCCATCCATTAGAGTGGATTCAAATTGGATGTACCATTGCGTTTTAAAGTGCTTTTCAAAAATACGTTGCAGTTCTCTTGGCGAGGTGTTCACCAAACTGACATGTACGTCTTTAACTATATTCAGAAGAAGTATTAATCTGTAGCATATTTGTTCAGAGAATGGCTATACTCTATCCCAGTAAACTGAAGTTTATTAACGTGTCGAATCCAGGTTGATGGCTTTTGAGTTGGGATTGTTTTTGCCAAGATTTATTAATGCCTATTAGACAGAGTTTATTATTCAAAACAGAAGCATACCAAGTGGTAATACTAGTCGATTTTGGACAAGTGCTGTGTAAGGGGATGGGGTCTCACGGCTAGACTGACTACTTTTAAGCTGGGAAACCAAGGTTCGAGCCAGAGGTCGACTTCACATGCTGTGATTCTGGGCAAATCCCTTAATCGCCCCTTGCCCACCAAAAACAAGCATTGGAATAGCCAATAGGTCTCCCCTTTGGGACCGATTAAGAGTTTAGTTACCCAGCACATTATCCTTGGTGCAACAACTTCAACTGTTGCATGGGTAAACACTTATAAGGTCCCAGAGACGAGACCTATTGGCTATGCCAATGCTTGTTAATGAGGTGCCGTGAGTGGAAGGTTTTGAGGGTGCTGCCTGCTCTCTCAGTCGCTTCTCAGGGCTAAGGCTGCACCTGCTTGTCCGTGCAGTCTACTCCTCCTCCTCCTCAGCTCGTACACCTCACTCAGATCCTCAGAGGAGCAGCGGCCGTCTCTGAGAGCTCCGGGTAGCCCCACCTACCTGCAGGAGACCGAGGGCGCTCCAGGAAGCTTAGCACCACCATGGCAACACGCCCCACCCACAGGCACATAGCCTGCATGCAAATAAATACACACCCCACAGATTTGTTTTGGGAAAAACGGCTGCAGGTTTATTACATACAATGGTATGTAATATGGTGGGTTATCTTATGGGAGATCCAAGGGCTAGCAGAATTCTCGCCACCTGCCAGCCTGACGAGCCAAGCAGCACTGGGGCGAACCCCCTCTGTGCTGCCCCTTCTGGTGATCCTCCTCCCGGATCACGTGACACCTAGTCCCTTATTACTTATTCCCCTTTCAGGGCAGAGCATAGCAAGGCAAGCCCCCGGTTGTTCAGGGCCACAACCACCTAAAGGACTAACCGGGCACCGACACGGTTTCCAAGAAACCTCCCGTGAGGCTCCTGGCTCTGGCACCCCTATCTGTCGTGCAGAGGTACCCTTCTGTACCAATTTGCTTCCAGATCGCCTTGTAACTCCGCCTGCAACGAAAAAAGTACAAGATTACAACATTCTCACCATACTTCCTACCACCATCCACGCCGGGTAAGCGGTAGGGTGAGAGACGGCGTGTCCTGCGAGGCAGCGGCCGTGGTGTGTCCGTTGCAACATAGAGGTCGCCAGCGTGGTGAGGGGGACCTATATACCCCTCACCCCGCCTTGCGCACCAGACATGACGCAGCCGCACCCAGGAAGGGGACAACACCAGAGCCCCTGCCCCCTCAGGAGGAGGGGAGGGGTGTGGGGTGCCCGATGCCACTAGAGGGCCGCCTTCTTGAGTTGCCTCCTGCGGTGGCCCCGGGCAGCTGCATAGTACCATCATGGCAACACTCCCCACCCCCAAACACATAGCCTGCATGAAAATAAGTACACACCCCACAGATTTGTTTTGGGAAAAACTGCTGCAGGTTTATTACATACAACGTTATGTAATATGGTGGGTAATCTTGCGGGCGATCCAAGAGCAGCCAGCATTCTCGCCACCTGCCTGCCTGATGAGCCAAGCAGCACTAGGGCTGCCCCTTCAGGTGATCCTCCTCCCGGATCACGTGACACCTGGTCCATTATTACTCACGCCCCTTTCGGGGCGGAGCGTTGCAAGGCAAGTCCCTGGTTGTTCAGGCCCACAACCACCTGAAGGACTAATGGGGTGCCAACACGATTTCCAGAAACCTCCCCCACTGCTCCTGTGCCATGCAGAGGTACCCTTCTGTACCCATTTGCTTCCAGATTGCCCCTTTAACTCTGCAACAGCTCTGGTGGCGGCCACCGTCCCCGACAGTGCCCCCCACCAAAAACAGCTCCTTTCTCACCAGCAACTTCTCATTTACAGGCCCCCTGCTAATCCACTGTCAGGAGACCCCATCTATAGCCTCATTGCCCTTGACGTTAGACCGCCAGTGTCTCATGAAACCCAAAGTCTTTCTTGCCTGTGAACTTGTGCCAAGAACTAATCCTAGTATGGGAAAGTTCCACTGCTTCACATGACTCTGCCCCATGCCAGCTCTGGGCGGGACGGATTCAGAAACCATGTCTCACATGGCCCCCTGAATTTGCTGATCTCACCAAGCTGCCGTCCTACTAGCACCGTGTGTCCTGCACCCCTGTGCCCCACATCTAAGGGACAACAGCCCACTAGTTAGCTGACCGCTCCCACACCCACCTGTCTGCTTTAGGCTAAAGTGCGAGAAAGATTATACTTGAGCCTGTGCACAGTCCTTTTGCTTTCTAAATCCGGACGCACCTGAGCGTCCATAACTAGAAGTATGTGACAATGAGCAAGGGAGGCCCTCCTGCCCTTGCCCCGCATCCCTTCATCCTTATGGGGAACACCAGCTCAGCTCACTCTGTGGTGAAACCTCATAGGCATGCCTGCTTAGACAATGTCTGAATGTATACAGTGCCCACTGCCGGTCATGGAGCCTAACATTAAGGATTGCCCAAGTCCTACGTACCCCCACCCTAGCATATTTACGAATAGGGGGCTGGGGCTTCAACTGCCCACACTGAGCAGCCCCAGGGGTGGAAAATAACCTGCCCCGCTGAATTAAATAGTTGAACACTGGACATGACAAATGCTCTATTACATAATCTTTTGTGCTTGACACCTTGAACCCCCATATACTGGGACGGCATCACAAGATGACCTTAAACAATCTTGGTGTGCTACCACAAACCGTAGGTAATGAGAATCTTAAGAAGCACACCATTTTCACCTGGGCGTACCCTTCGATGAGACTGGCTCCACCCAGATGTAAGGCTGGAAAAATGTCTATTCAACCTATTTACTGGTTTTGCCACTTGGTACCCTGCTGGTTGCAGCTCTGTGTTTTTGTGGAGTGCGCGTGCCCCCAGGGCATGCTGATAACGGGTGTATGTTACCCACTCGCTGATGTATCGCTAACTGCACTTATTTGGATTGACAAAATGCTGAGTGATTCCTGATGACTGTGGACTTAATACTTCAATCCAGTTTGACCCCAAAATTTGGGAGAGGCCAAGTAAAAGACCATTCGAGGTAATCTACTCCAGCATTGACTAACAATTAAACTTTCCCACCATTGGGCTGGTGACCGGTAGCAAAGGCAGACGGAACCTGGATGTAAGATCACTTTTTCCTACAGTAAAACAAAATTATCCTGCACCATTATCCCAGGCAGTGAGTGTGCCCCATGTGACACTCCCCAGTTCTGTGTGCTACAAGCCCTAGTACACCGTGTGCCAGTATGTGCATATAATTCTAAGGTGACTAAGTCCTACTTCCTAGATGAACCCCAGTACGGTCTGTCAGAGTCAGTACACCACTGCAGGGTGGCCTGGCAAGCAAAGGTCACCCAGAATTTGCCTGCCAATGCGAGAGGACCAAGCATTCATCGGATAAATTCACTTTTTGAAAATTTACCACATGGGGATACTTTTACAGCATTGGAAGGATTTGAACCCTGTCCTGTGAGGGCTGGCACCACAAAATGTACAAGACTACCCTTTGAGCTATAGCTCCTTGGGCTTCTTAAGCCATCACCGTCAGTGGTAGGCACGCCCACTCGGTGAAACCACTCTATATGGGCAACGGATGTCTCCCACAGGCCAGTGTTACCCCAGTCTCGGTCCTCCTGCGGCAGAGAGCCTAACAGGCAACCTCTTGGTTGCGTGGTCAATGCAATTTAGGCATGGCTGACCCATCCGCTGCTAGGCTTAGTGTGCACCAGGCTGGGATTTTGCGGCTTCCGTTATTGCCTCCGGATATATACTACAAAACCACACTACACCTACAACCACATGCTCGTTAGTTGTATAAGATAACTGATGCCACAATCGAAGCTTCGCTGCATGGCATATTGAAAATGCTGCCCTTCTGAAATGGTGGAACTATCAACTTTATGTGTTGAACATTGCATAAAATGTCTCCTAACAATGCATAGCAAGCTCAACAGCAAATGGGACCATTACACTAAGCCACACCACCCCGCAACTGAAATCAACCATACACCCCTGTAAACAGGCAACATGTGTGTAAAATCAGCCGTAGCCCAACAAAACCATTAGAAGCAGTTTATCTGGGGCATTGTGGAGATGTATCAGGTATTAGACAACCTGTCCCTTCTATCTGAAGCTCGATACTCATTAACAGAATGCCAAGTGACTTCCAAACAGACATATCAACTCTAACAGATCCACGTCGTGCAAAGGGTCTTGCCATAAGAGGGACCGCAAATAAGGTGCTTTCTTTACCTGCCTTCGCATAATCTGCAGTCATGAGACCTTGGCTTGGCTCGATATCATCAACAGAACGCCAAGTGACTTAAAAGGAGGCATATCACTGCAACCGCTCCATACTGTGCAAAGGCTCTTGCTAAAAGGGAACCTCAAATACGGTGCTGTTTTTACTTGCCTTCGCGTAATCTGCAGTCATGTGACCTTGGCTGGTGGTGAGCTATACCTGAACATAACGGAATATGAAAACTCTGGAACTGCAGGCATGAAGGCTAATTAAATGAAGACACCTGTACCAAGACAACTCCTCAGGAGTTTATCCTCACAAAGCTGAAGTCATGGGACAATCCACACCTATAGGGGCACCAGAGTATGCTGAAAAGGATCCCTTAATAGCCTTCTTGAATGCTTTAAACCTATGATGCATGAGGATGCTTTGACCACCTTTGGAATTGCCCACATTTATGAAAGGTCCCTAGATTTTCTGTTAGCCACCCACAGGTTCGCCAACCCCATGTGCCTGCAAAGAACACAGTCCTTTGTCAAGTTGGCGCCTACCAATTACAAGTCTCTTGTTATTCTCCTCAACCTGTGCGAGCACAACTAACTCCAACTGTCGCACTACCGACCCACAGCGCTCCAATTCCGACCCTGGTTTGCCTTTCTGCAAGCTTCACCATGAACCGCTTGGGCCAAGCATTCCACACTTACAACATTACCAAAAGGTTTCTTTTAGATCAAAACCGAACCTCCCATATGCTAAATGGTAGGCTCACCCATTATTTTCAGTAATATTAGTGACCTGCTCTTTGTTACAGTTTTGAAAAACACGTCACCATCCCCAAATATTGTATGCAAATACAATTAGAAATTGGAATAGTGTGTCTGTGCACTGTCAATAACTCTTCCCAAAGTGGGCATGAAAGCACTGGACTGTATCCATTCTGGGCATGCAATGGGCGTGCCTGCAGTCCCAGAAGCAATTGATGACCCCCGTGCCCCAGCCCAAACGATAAAGCTGCTGACTGCAGTGGAAGGGGCTGTCGTGGGCAGTAGCTGCCCCTGACCCTGAAAAGTAAAACTGACCAGGGACCCGCGGGAGCCTGGTCCGGCCCTGCAACAACCGAGGTAGCAGCCTGTCCCTAACACTATCCAGCCCCGCGACCTGCCTGCCCGACGTGCCCATAACTCGAGCAAGGCACAAGTACACCCTGGAAGAAGCAATCCTGCCCCACCCACAGCCACGAGTGCTTAGAATAGTGTGCCGCCCGACTGGTATCTGGCTGGTTCATTTATCGCAACCAGATATATAATATAGCAAGTAACACTGTTAAAGATTGCAGGGATTCGTTAGCATGAGCTGAAAGCCATTTTTGTACTTGGCAGCCATTTTAGTTAGCCATGTGCTCACCATGTGCTATTTCCCTCTTCAGAGCCTTGCACATGCTCAGAAGGGCCTAGTTAGTAGAATGCACCTGCTCCTCTTATAGAACTGTCAGGCTAATCTTGCTGATTTAAGGAGAAGTAACTCTCCTCCCACTTTGTAGAGCAAGCAGATATTGTATGCCCATATTAGTCATTTTGCATGCTCACATGAGCCAGGACTTCCCCTTGGTTTTATACTGACTATGTAACCCTAAGCATATATAAGGCCTCTGTTTTCTGTACTCCTTAGACTGACTCATACAATTTCTGAGGGTATTGTGTGAAGTAGTCTCCCTCATCTGAGGTAAATAAATATGTATTTTATATTTCAGCTTCTGTGCCAATTTCTTCTTTGTTGGTTTAAAAGGACCAGGTACCAGTGAGACCCCTGAGAAGTTTTCTATTTTCTTCAATACCATACCTACAACAAGCCAGGACTGTCATCTTTGTCCCTAGTTGTTAGTTGCCTGAGATTAATAAGCAGCGACCCGAGGTGAACCGCAAACCTGACTCCAGCTAGAGTTTACGTCACTTTTAATCAAATAAAACGCTCCAAACTTGGCTGCAATCCCATAGGTCGCTACTCTGGAAATCGAAGGAAAGTTGAAGGTGATGCCAGCCAATTCGTGCAAATCCAAGGTGTGAAATGCGGCAGAGGATAGCCCTCCTCCATCCATAGCTCACCCTTCTACCATCCAGACTACCCGAGACCTCCGCTCCATGCTGGCATCTGAGAGTTTCGGGAAAAAAGGCCCTGCAGCTGGCGTGACCCCCTGTGTGGCGGTAAACTGGATGCGACACATCAGGTAATAATCCAAAAACTAATATCACAGAAGCAAAATGTCACCCACGCGCTTATACGTTATATGTTGTGGTAATGACTTGGAGGCCAATAAATGGTACTTTGGCTCAAACAAGCAACACATCTCTTTACGCCTCTGAACATACACCTAGGCTGCTGAAACCTTATTAAAGGATCCAAAATGCCATATACTACTCGGGACCACGGTGTGTTGCATAGTCCCAAGATACGATGCAGACAGACATATTAATTATCAGGCACTGGGGATTAAGTGATCGCAGCCTCTGAGCTGTACTCGAACCCGGGTCCCCAGCCTGAAAGCCGGCCGCCCTCGCCACCAACTCTCTGTCTAAAGAGAGGAGGGGCCCCAGTTACGCGGCCTGTGCCACAGCCCCTGTACCCCTGCCTTCAGTACACTATGGGCCATCCCAGACCGGGATATTGTACTGGGGGACACTGCCGTCTCCAGTTTTTTAATCGAGTGGCGCTGAAACCCCATGCGTGGCTTTCCTGTCTGAAGGATGAGAGTCCGCCGACCCAGCACCCATGGGGAAACATGCGCATCCAGTACACTTCGTCTCCGCAGACAGAGGGGCAGATTTACAATCTGATGCATCCCTGTATATCAGCAGGGATGTGCCACTTATTGTGCTCCGTAACTCCGCCACCATTGGTGCGCCGCATTTCAGTTCCGTTCAGTAGATTTTATTTCGATGATTAAAAACCATCATAAAAATACATAATACAAAATCATCAGTTACATTACATTTCTGAACCATACAATGTTAAAAACGGGATTGATATAATTAAAAAGCATTAAATACATCCTAAATCAGCCCAGGTATTTCTTAATTTAACAGCAATTTTAAAAAAAACTCATGATAGAACACAACAGGCGCATATCAGTAGCTCTTTGCAAAAATGATAGGGCAGATTTAGCGTGACAAAGTTTTGCCTCTTTTAAAATATCTACAAGAAATCTATGGAGAGGGGTGCGATAAAAGGAACATATTAGTACAAAATGGAGGGTGTCCTGCAGAGACCTATTGTCGCAGCCGCAGGCACCCTTCTGCTCAATTGTTAAGGTAAAACCAGACGGGTAAGCTAAAATATTAGGTAAGAAATTGAGCCTAAAACAGCACATTAAAAATCTATCTTGCTGATTATACATCAAAAATAAATATGGTTCCATACCCTCTCCATTGCTTACTAAAGATTGTGAAACTACAAAAGTTTTTGTAGAGTCAAGATGTTTCCTGCTCCAATCATATTTGCCCAGTAGCAGTTTATGCATCCGATGTTTACAAGAAGTGTCGATCAAAGACGGATCAGTGAATAATATTTGGTGGTCTATGCTCCCTAGAGTTTCTTTGACATATTTAAGCCAGGGGATTTGTAGGTACCTGTCTCTCTGAAGGCAATCTTTAATTATTTGCCTACTGAGCTCTGCTTCTCGGTTTACCCGGATTCGGAGCCAGGTCAGTATGGGTCTCACTTTTATCTGATCAGTAATATGTGGGATACCAAGCTCCTTATGTACAATTGCTGCTGAGATGCTCTATGGTGTCCTCAGCATCTTACGTAGGAATTTGTCTTCCTCTACTTGTAACTGGTGTACATCCCTAAATCCCCACACCTCTGTCCCATATGTGGCTTTGGCGGTACTAACAGCTCTATGCAACGTCATTACTTGCTCTGGTGACCAGCGGCCCAGATTACGTGCAAAATTTAAAATAGCACCATTTGCTGAGACCAATTTCCTACACCTTTCCTCCAACAAGGGGGCAAACCTAATCTCTCCATCAAATAAAAGACCCAGATACGAGAATGTATTAACAGTTTCTAGGACATGTGTTCCTATTTTAAATACAAATCTCTTGGGGGGTTTTTTCCCTGCCACCATAACAAACGATTTGGTCAGGTTCACGGAGAGATCCAGATTCTCCATGAACTTTACAAATCCATTCACCAGATGTTGTAGGCTCACTGCTGTTCGTGCAAGCAGGACCTCGTCATCAGCGTACATCAGTACTGGTATATGGCGCGATCCTGCTTTGGGGCAGTGGTGTTCCAGTGTAGTTATTTTAAGATGTTTATAAGTTCTGGGTCAATTCCCAGTTTGAACATGAGGGCCCAGAATTTATTTCTATTTACATTATCAAATGCCGCCGCAAAGTCCATAAACCCCATATACAGAGTTCCATTACTGGTTTTAGTGTATTTGGCAACTAGGAGGTAAAGATTGAGACATTGATCACTAGTTGATTTGCCTGCTCTGAATCTGTATTGGGTGTCTGCTAGGGTATGGTGTGCTGCAGTCCACTCAGCAAGGTGATTTAAGACTGCCCTACCTAATAGTTTAGCTGACACGTCTATCAGCGTGATTGGTCTCTAGCATTGCGGGTTGTCCCTACTACATTTCTTGTAGATGGGGACAATCAATGCTGTGGACCAAGATCGTCGGAGCCCAGATTTTATCGCTGCATTTAGTACACTAGTCCTAATCGTCGCCCATAATTCAATATTGCTTAGATAGAGATCTGGGGGTGCCATCCGGGCCTGGTGCCTTATTTTGGGTCAAACCTTGGTGATTTCCAATAGGAAGAATTCTAATTCCGTGGGTCTCTCCCCCGCCCATGCTCCGACCCTAGCTCTCTCGCCCTGGTGATTGTATAAACTCTCAAAATGAGTGACCCACTGTTCGGGAAGAATGTTAGTGCTGATAACAGGGGAACTGGAATCTTGAAAGCAGGGACTATTGATGATTCTCCAAAATTGGGTATAATCCATATTTTTCACCTGCTTCCCTCAGGTCTGCCCAAACTTCCTTTTGGAGCATGATCTTTCTCTGTTTGACCTGCATTTTATAATTTCGCCTACACAGGGCCACTTTATTTTTAACTCTCGAGAGCGTCTTAAGGCACAGTTTTAGCTCCCTCAAAGCCTGTGAGCAGTTGGAGTCAAACCATCGTGGAGTTGGTGAGTCCTTTACAGGACGCTTGGTTTTTAGTAATCCATCAACCACCTTGGTTAAGGACTCAAATGCCAGGACCACCTCTCTGCCCTCTATTGTAAGTTCAAGGCAGGCCTCTATTAGTTCTTTCCCTCTTTCCATTAAGGAGCTATAGAATTCTTGTGCATTGATCTTTTCCCATCTTAAACACCTCCCCTGATCAGTTGGACGGATTTCAATGCCTGAAAGGGTGTTCCTTACTGTCAGCCCGTTATATGGGATTTCAAGAGTTAGGGGGTTATGGTCGCTAAAGGGGCTCCATTCCGTTCTAACCTCTTTGACCTGCTCTTTTGAAAAAGTAGATATTAAAATAAAGTCTATGATGGATGATCAGCCCCTTCCCTTAAATGTTGGTGTGAGAGTATCTCCTGCTCTCAGAGCCAAAAGGTCAATAGTGTGGGTAAGAGTAAATCTATCAAGTAGCTTCATAAGCAGTGTTCCCTCTTCATTATGTTCAAAGAGTGGGCCACTTTCTTCAGGGCAGGAGGACCAATCGGGGCTCACGGGGAGAAGTTTTTGACACAAGTGACAGTTAAAATCACCCATGAGCAAAATAGTTGTGTCTGGGCCCCCCAGCCTTCTGTCAATTTCTTCGCTTAGTCTGCTCTCTAATTCTTGTATCACTGGGTAGTTCCCATCAACTGGCCCTGAATTATAAAAGTTTAATATTAGGAACCTCTGACCCTGTCCCTGGAATGTCACTGCTTGTAGGGTGTCTGATACCCATGAGGGTTGTGACCATATGCCTTTTAAGTCTAAGTCAACATATGTGACTAGTCCTCCCTTCGCCCTTCCTGATCTGCCTTCCAGTGCTGGCGTAAAGAAGCATTTGTAGCCCTCCAGCTGATAGGGAGAGAGGTCTCATGCCCAAGTCTCCTGTAAAGCTATAATATGGACGCCAGTGATGTACTCCCTCCAGTCCTTGTTATCAAATTTCCCCCCCATGCCCGCTATGTTCCAGGACAGTAGAGATAGCCCTGCCCTAGATGCTTTTCCTCCGTCTGGGGCGTGATCATTCGGTCTAGACACTAATCTCTTATAAGTCTTTAACTCGCTAGCAACCTCATCCCTCTGCATTGGGGGATCTTCTGTCCTCAAATCTTCCAGGCTTTCCCCCACCCCTTTCGTGCTACGAGCAGGTACAACCCCTGTGGGTATGTTTTCTTGCCCATTGACCTAGTTCTAGGACACCCCCGCGCCGCACGGCCACCAGCTGCTGCGTGTGCCTTCCCGCCTTGTGCCTCGCTGCCCCGGCTCCGCCGCTTGACCACGCCCCCTGCCACCGAGCGGCGTGGTCTGCACTCGCTTCCTGCCCTGTGTCCCTGTCTTTGTCTTTTGTCTATTTATATTGTAAAGTTTGCTGTTTGCTGTTGAAATTGTATATTTTCCCCCCTTTGTTTTTCCTGGTTTGCCTCCTCTCTGCCGCCCCCGTCTCATCCCTCCCCGCTCCCCGCTTCCCGCCACCACCGATAACCCCGCTCTTTTCTTTCTGTACCCTCCCCGCTCCCGCCTCCCAGCTGCTCCGCCCCCCGCGCACTTCGCCATATATGGCGACCGTGCGAACGCGCAGCGGTCACGCGCAGCGGGCGTGCCGATTGTGCACCGAAGGCGCGCCAAAGGTAAGCCCGTCTACGCCCGTCCGCGCCTGGACCGCGCCCAGTGCCAGGACCCCTGGCCCACGAAGACCCCGACCATCCCGCCTGACGTACACAGCCGCCACCCTCATTGCACTCAACACCGGCCGAATCCCAGGATGCTACCAAGCCACCCCGAGACGCACCCACGGACCCTTCAGCTGCCACGCCTGCAAGTTCACCTGCATCCGGACCTGCCTCACACCAGCACCCGCCAAGCCGAACACCAGCAGCAACCACCTCAAGTGCATCCTGCTCAACACCCGCTCCGTCCACAGACACGCCATCGAACTCTGGAACCTCCTAGACACCACAGCCCCTGACGTTGCCTTCCTCACGGAGACCTGGATGAACGCCTCTTCAGCGCCCGACATCGCCATCGCCATCCCAGAGGGCTACAAGATCACCCGGAGGGACCGCACCGCCAACCAGGTGGGAGGAGGCATCGCCATCATCCACAGGAACACCATCCGTATCACGACCAGCACCGACAACACCCTAACCACCGCCGAACACCTGCATTTCCAGATCCACACCGACCCGAAGACCACCCTCAGAGGCACCCTGATCTACCGACCCCCGGGGCCACGCACTCAATTCAGCGAGGACATCGCCGACTTCGTCAGCCCGCATGCCCTCCCCTCCGCTGACTACATCCTCCTGGGGGACCTCAACTTCCACCTGGAGAACAACGACCGCAACACCAGCACCCTGCTCGACAACCTCGCCAACCTTGGACTCAAGCAACTGGTGAGCACCCCCACCCACCTCGCCGGACACACACTCGACGCCATCTTCTCATCCAGCAAAGACATCGCCTTCAGCCACGCCACAGAACTCCACTGGACGGACCATAGCTGTGTCCACTTCACCTTCGAAAGAACGACGATCCACCACCACCAGCAACAGGTTGCCCGTAGAAGCTGGAACAAGATCACAGCCGACCAGCTCGCCGCCTCTCTGAGCCAGCACCCTCCTGCCAGCTCAGCGAACCCCAGCCAGGCAGCCGACAACCTCACGAAGTGGATCAGCAACTGCGCAGACGAACTCGCCCCTATGAGGACCCCGCCCAGCAGACCCGGCAGCAAGAAAGCCCCATGGTTTACGGACGAACTCAAGAGCTCCAAGAAGAACTGCCCAGCCCTCGAGAATGTCTGGAGAAAGGAACCCACACCGGACAACAGGACCACCCTCAAGCTCGCCACCCGGAAACACCACCAACTGATCCGCACCGCCAAGAAAACGGCTTTCAAGAACCGACTGGACAACAACGCACACAACTGCAAGGAACTCTTCAACATCGTGAAAGAGCTCTCCAACCCCAACGCCGGAAACAACGACATCACCCCATCGCAAGACCTCTGCAACTCCCTCGCCTCCTACTTCCACAACAAGATCGCGGACATACACAACAGCTTCAGCACCCAACCGACCCACGCCACGACCACAGCAACGCCGCCCACCACCACCCTCCGAGCCTGGACTCCGATCAGCACCGAAGACACCGTCCACATGATGAACTCCGTCCACTCCGGATCTCCGACCGACCCCTGCCCTCACCACGTCTTCAACAAAGCCGACGCTGTCATCGCACCCCACCTGCGGGACATTATCAACACCTCCTTCGACACCGCCACCTTCCCCGAGAGCTGGAAGCACGCCGAACTCAGCGCTCTACTCAAGAAACCTACGGCAGACCCCACCGAACTCAAGAATTACCGCCCCATCTCACTACTCCCGTTTCCAGCCAAAGTCATCGAGAAGACCATCAACAAACAGCTGGCCGCCTTCCTCGAGACGAACGGATCCCTCGACCCCTCACAGTCCGGCTTCCGTGCCAACCACAGCACCGAGACCGCCCTCATCGCCGCCACCGACGACATCCGAGCCCTGATGGACAATGGAGAAACAGCGGCCCTCATCCTCCTAGACCTCTCCGCGGCTTTCGACACGGTCTGCCACGTCGGAATCCAGGAGAAGGCACTGGAATGGATCGTCTCCTTCCTCGACGGAAGAACACAGAGAGTCCGCCTACCACCGTACAAGTCAGAGGCCACTGAAGTCATCTGCGGCGTCCCTCAAGGATCCTCGCTGAGCCCTACCCTCTTCAACGTCTACATGAGCCCCCTCGCGGCCATCGCACGCCAACACAACCTCAACATAATCTCCTACGCCGACGACACCCAGCTGATCCTCTCCCTGACCAACGACCCCGCCGCCGCCAGAGCCAACCTGCACGAAGGGATGAAAGAGGTAGCCGAGTGGATGACGACCAGCCGCCTGAAACTGAACTCAGACAAGACGGAGGTCCTCATCCTGGGCTCCTCGCCCTCCGCCTGGGACGACTCCTGGTGGCCCCCCGCCCTGGGCACCGCACCCAAACCGACGAACCACGCACGCAACCTGGGCTTCATCCTGGACTCCTCCGTCTCCATGACCAGGCAAGTCAACGCCGTCTCCTCGTCGTGCTTCACCATCCTGCGCATGCTTCGGAAGATCTTCTGGTGGATCCCCACGGAGACCAGGAAGACCGTCACCCAGGCCCTCGTCACCAGCCGACTGGACTACGGCAACGCACTCTACACCGGAACCACCGCCAAGCTCCAGAAGAGACTCCAGCGGATCCAGAACACCTCAGCCAGACTCATCCTCGACATCCCACGGAACAGCCACATCTCCGGACACCTGAGAGACCTGCACTGGCTCCCCGTCAACAAAAGAATCACCTTCCGGCTCCTCACCCACGCACACAAAGCCCTTCACGATCAAGGCCCGAGCTACCTCAACAACCGAATCAACTTCTACGCTCCCAAATGCCACCTCCGATCTGCCAGCCACGCCCTCGCCGCCGTCCCACGCATCAGAAGAACGACTACAGGAGGAAGGTCCTTCTCCTACCTGTCCGCCAAGACCTGGAACTCCCTCCCGGCCGACCTGCGCCTGACCCAAGACCACCTCTCCTTCAGGAAGAAGCTCAAGACCTGGCTGTTCAAGCAGTAACGGCACCCCCCCCCTTAGCGCCTTGAGACCCTACGGGTAGGTAGTGCGCTCTATAAATGCATTTGATTGATTGATTGATTGATTCTCTGCAGGGGGGTAGTCAGTCGTTTTCATCAAGCGACTGTTGGGGGGCAAATCTATTTCTCCACTGTGGGTAGTCTCGAGATGATAAGAACTGGCCTGGATGGTTAAGCATTCTGTCCCTTTGTCTAAATGGTGCCCTTCCTGTGTTCCACATTGTATAAATCAAATTATTTGTGCTCCTCCTCCTCGGGTAAAAATACCCCAGGGGAAGGGTGCAGATTGTACTGGTGTGGTTTCTGTTTGTGTTTCCCAGTATATATTCCCCCAAATTGACATCTCTGAAATTTGCCACAATACAGTCCCCTATTATATCTTTCTTTCTGCCTCCTAGCCAGTTCACTCTTCTTACATGTAATATCTCCCCCCTTTCCCCGGTGTTCAAGGGCCTATGGATGTTCAGCCATTTTATTATTTTGGATTTTAGTGTGATTCTTTTTCTGTGGCCCTAAGTTCCGGCACCCCTGCGAATACTATGACATAGGGGCAAGCTTTCGGGGTAGATTTATGTGTGGTGGTGGACTTTCTGATCTATCAAATGAATCATATTCATTTTGAGGTAAGCTGATTGGACCTTGACTTGAGTAATGGCCATCATGCCCCATTTGTGTGGTTATTTGCTGTTGGACTTTATCTGTGTGTTTCGATCCGATGTTCTGAGAAGAGCCCCTCTCTGGGTGTGCTAGAGATTTAGATGGATCATGTACCAGGGCGATCGTGTGTTGTGTGTTACTAACACAGATGTTATTGACCGCTATTTGACCAGTGGCCGTGTTTGTAGGTTGGTTGGGGCCTATGGTAGGATTCTTGCTTATCGGGGCCATTGTCTTGCCCTGCTTAGTCAGTTCGTTTGCTATTTTGTCTATCCTACTGACTATCGGTTTCATCTGGCTGATGATAAAGGCTTCCAGATGTTTTTTTAAGTCTCCAATTACCTCATCTATCCACCCTGGCGGTCTTACCGGGGGTGACACTACTTCTTCTTCAGGAATGACCTCTTGTCAATTTTTGGGTCGGTGAGCTCCTGTATTTGATTTGTTTTTCCTGGGCTGGCCCTTGTCACACCCCAGTTGTTTAGGTCTACTATGTGTTGGAAGGTTACTGTCCCTTGAGTCTTCTGCCCCAGGTTGTGCTACCTGTTGTGAGCAGGGAATGCCCTCGATTGAGTTGCTCGCTATCACTATGTTAGGGCTTTCATATAGAGTTTGGTCCCTAGATTGTGTGGGGGTAACTAATATTGGAATTGGTGAAGAGGACAGACTCCTTTCCATACGCTCAATCTCCCCCGAGACTTTCCTCAACATCAGGTCTATCGCAGTAGGTTTTTTAACTTTGTTAGGTGGTACATCGTTTGTTTCAGCAATGGCCTGATTTGGTGTGCCAGCTAAGTGTGCTTTGCTCGTAACCGAGCGTGTTTTCGGGGGTTTGGACATGATTAGTTTTCGGTAGACTATCTCCCAAACCTGTCCTTCCTGGCTTCCTACTGGAGAGTAACACAGGAAAGCTAAGCCGGTCTTTGCCTGCCCTTCTCCCAGTTCACAGGCTTGTATTAATTTGAGACGAATTTGACAGGCAGTTCAGTAGTGAGGTCAGCGTGTAGTTATCCCCCAAGCAGAGGAATAATCTGGATTGAAGAAAAAGTACCTTTAGGATGAGTCAGAATCAAGGGGGCGTGGCCCAGCCCGGCCTTGTCCGGCCCAGGACGGCCACAGACGGTCCCGCCCTTGTCCCGGGCTTCTCCCGGGACGCTCCCGCGCGCGACTCGTGGGGGCGAGATGCGGTCCCCCAAATAAGGCGCCTCCTGGCCCGTGACCAGCGTCAGTCCTTCTGCACGAGCCCCGGGGCAGCTGGGTGTTGTAGTTCCCCAGCTGCGTGAGGCACCAGGCGACTGGCGGCAAGCGCTAGAGCCGTTCACCTCACGGCGGGACCACAAGGTGAGGAGCTGGTGTGCAATGCCGTTTCCCTCACGGCTGGAATGGTATTCCAGTTTTAGATCCCCCACGAGCGCTTCGGCGCTCCCGCAGATAAGGCGCCTCCTGGCGCGTGACCAGTATCAGTCCTTCCGCACGAGCCCCGGGGCAGCTGGGTGTTGTAGTTCCCCAGCTGCGTGAGGCACCGGGCGACTGGCGGCAAGCGCTGGAGCCGTTCCCCTCACGGCGGGACCTCAAGGTGAGGAGCTGGTGTGCAAGGCCGTTTCCCTCATGGCTGGAATGGAACTCCGGTTTTACAATGTGGCACACCATGGGGCAAAAACGGCACAGATGCGTCACGCATCTGTGCCGTAAAGGCGGTGCTTTGCTGGAGTTGCGTCGCAAGTGCGACGCGGCTCCAGCAATGCTCTAGGGGGGTCCTATCTGTCTAATGCTATGTCAATCCTTACGCAGGGTTTTGACGCAGCATGGCCACAAAAGTGACTGAGTGAAATCTTTGTAGATTTCACTCAGCCACTTTTAGGAGGCATTCCTGCTCCGGAATGCCTCCCCCCCCCCCCCCCCCCCCCCCACCGCAGGAACACCTATTTCTGGTGCAGGGCTTTACAACGTGACGCATCTCCCTAGATGCGTCATGTTGTAAATACCCTAAAAGTGACGCAACGGCGGCGCAAAAGAGGCACAAGGGGCTTGTAAATCTGCCCCTCAGTATCTCCAGCGGAGGGTGCAGTTTAGGCATTTTTTTTAATGTACAGTAAATTACCGCATTACAGAAATCCATTACACCACCGTGCCACCAATGCAGGAACAATAATCAGCGCTGGTGCCCGTTGGGAAGCGCTAAGCCTATCAGCACAACTTAAGCGCTGCTAAATTACTGAGGTGCCCAATGCAGCCCTTTGTCTACTTTCAGTGCAAACTACAAACGCGAATTCATGTGGAGACATTAACCCCTGCTGGGCCCATGTAACACGTGCACAATTTATAACACTTCGATCGCCCCTTTGGGTCACATTACCAAGCTTTTCCCATTACCAAGCTTTTCCCAACCTCCCGGACCCCGCGCAGTGGTGCCATTTAGGTAACACGAAGGAAAACCCATTTGGCCATAAAATAAGGGACGTGCACTAAACGTTCAATGAGGCATGAATCCCACTACTCCAAAATTAAAAACAGAAATATGAACAATGTACCGAAATCGGTCAAGCGTTACAATGGGGCAAAATCTAAACAGTAGCAAAACGACCCTAACGATTGCTCGCGTGCAGAGTAAATCGCTCCTAAAATTACAACACTGTAGGCGAGAGGCCACAAGTTAGTATGCGCATATGGCAGCAGTTAGTGTCTGGATAATGCAGGCAGCGCTGCGAAAGAAACTACCGTCATGAGGCTGGCTTCCTTGTTTCCCATTAAAGGAAACTGACCCGGACGGCGCGCCCGATCCGACCGGACCCCCGTGCTCTATTCGGTCAAAGTGCTCAACTGGCCCCAAGCCCAAACGGGCAACCCTCCTGGCCCAGCCGGGATCAGCATGCGGCAGGCGCCCAGTCCAAGCCCATAAACCTTTTCGTGCAGCCGCATTTCAGGGGATGCTGCATCTGTTTAGTGGTATCACTGCAGAACACTATCACAAAGTTGCAGTGGTGGCTGGTGACATTGTAAAGTGGTAGGGCGTAAAAAAAAAGTTTGGGATGAGAGCCTTATGACAAGCGAGTGTAGCTGATGGGCCTGGCCATTATAAGGAGGGTTTGTGGGGTTCTCTTCCCCCAGGGAAATTTTTGAAAAAAGAGTGGGAAAACAAGAAGTTTAATAAGGCAATTGTGACATCAATAAAGAGATTTCAAATGATAATGACATAGGTATAGCCTGAGTTAATTACTGTCACCCTGGCCACATTCACAAATGTACATCACAATGCAAACTACCCTAACAGTTCAGTGACGATGGGTTGCAGTTCAATATAAAGTTCAAGTTGAGCCACAGTTTCAATGTCAGAGGACAAAAGAGGACATCCCTTAGTAAGAGAACCTTACACATTTCTACCTAAAACAACTACCAATGTAATGCTGCAAATTGAAACCACCTATGGACAGGATGCAAGCACAGCTTCAGTCTGAAGTTAGCTGTATTGTTTTTAAAGGACATTCTAATATACTTTCAAGTAGCGCTCATATTGCTGTTTTGTGGCGCTTTAAATGTAACCCATATATATCATCAAAACCAACCTACACAATGCACAACTTTTCAACCTTGAATGTTGAGTGGGTATAGTGCAGGCTAAGTTAATTACTGTTGCGCTAGCCACCGTCTCAAATTTACAACACAATGCAAGGTGCTCTACCAGTACAGTGGCAATGGTTTGCATCTCAATAGAAAGTCCACGATGAGCCACAATTTCAATGGCAGAGGACATCCCCTTACACATGTTTACATGTTGAAGCAGTTGGATGTCATTTTACAAAACAAATGCACTGAGAAAGTCACAGAACTGAAGACCTATTGTTTTTTTTAAAGAGTGAGAGGTATGATGCTAAGGAAGGGTTGACATCCCTGTAATGTGAGTACACATCACAGCCGGCCTTGTTTGTGGTGCTCCAGTACAATGCACTGTGAAGAGGATGAAAAGCATAACTTTTTCACTATGCAAAGTTTAAAAAAGTACATTACAATGAGAGTTCGGCACAACTTTAAAGGCTTAGGTGGCATTTGGTGCACAGTGCATAAAAAAACTAAAATGACTGAAGCTCGAAAATGAACAAACCATGACGTTCATCGCATCTGATATATATCCTTAAAATTAATATATTAAAGCAGTGCCCCCACAGTGACATTGGCAGGAATTGTGCAGCTACTGAAGAACCTTCCCTACATGAAGAGCTTTTGTTAAATAAAAAGGTGGCATGAGAAATGTTTAATGGGAATACATGTGCCCCTTAATTGGTTATATAGATCAGAGGTGGACATGAAACAAGGCCTCAACGCCACAGATAGTCTTAGGTAATAAACACCCCTCTTGAGCACTTTCTGTTACTTCCAAGAACTGTGTTTGACTCAGGTTTCGTCTGGTTTTCGAGCGCTGTGTAAAGGCAGGCTTGCAAGAGCAGGATGGAGGTGGGGAGGGGAGCGAAGGTTTGACATCCCAGAGCAACTGCTTCCTAACACTGATCAGGAGTTGACAGTCTGGAGCGATTACCGGAAACCGATAAAGGCAAACAGGAATGCGAAATGTGTGAATGGAATATTATAAGCAAAAAGAAATAGCCCCATTTTGATCCTTTAATGGTACATGACGTGAAATAAAAAGTTAAGCATATAAGGTAGTCTCTACACCTGCACTCGCAGACCTGTGCTCTGCCTAACCAGAAGGCCCGCAGTATGGGCCAACAACACCCTGCTTGCCGAGTTGTGCTGCTGTGCGGGCCTATGACCTGGGGGCGCCGCATCGACAATTCGACATTCACACTTACTTGCGACCGCAAGACTGGCGGAGGGAGAGGGGGGTGGAGTGGGGAGTGTTGCGCGGGGTACGGCGACGATAGTAAAATAAAGTAAACTTACCGCTTCCTCCGCTCCTTCAACACTCCGGATCGGATCACGTGCCGCATCAGTGTGTTACTCCTCAGCTTGAAGTGCAACAGGCTGCGCAGTGGAGACTCAGCCAAACCTGGCGCTGCTGGCTTGGGGCACAGGCAAAGGCGCAGCTAGAGCCAAATTTCGGGGATGGAGGGGGCTAAGGAAAAATTACGGGGCAAGGGGGGTGCTGAACCTTTAATCAGTAGGCAAAGTGGAGCTGAAGGGGCTCTTAGAAGGGTTGAAACACCTGCAAGGCCTAATTATCATTCAAATGGTCTTTTAAAGTCCTGTGAAACGTTTGGGTGCAGCTCTGTTTGTGCCCAGGATCTGTCTCATCCCGGGCTGCCACACACAACAGGGTGGGGGGGCTGAAGCCCAGTGAGTCCAATGGGTGTTGTGCGCCTGGGCACAGGTTACTACTCGCCCGCAGCACGCCCATTAGGAAGCCGATGGGCTCCTAAAGGGCATGCGCAAAAAAGTGCAAATACAAGTGCACATGAGTGTGCACGGGTAAAAAATGTGTCCTCCGTCCCCACTCATGCGCACTTGTGTTGTGCTGCTGCCTGTTGCCCCCCACTGGTCTGACAATCATGTCAGTCAACATGACGTCAGACTGGGCGGTCTGACGTCATGCTGACTGACATGATTGTCAGTTTTTCCTCGGTGTATTCGAAATTAAGTAAACTGAGAGTTTACTTAAGTTCAGAGACGCCGAGGGAGCTGCGGGCGGGGTGGCTACGCCCCCACGCCCCTTACGGCCGATAATGTATTCCTCTGCTAAACGCCCGAGGGCCTCATTTATAAGAAATGACGCATCGATGCATGAAAGCAGCGATGCGTCACTTCTCAGTGCGCACTCCTTGCGACATGATTGATGCGTCATATTTATAATATGACGCATCATGTCGCTAGGAGTTACAGATACGTCAGTATTTCTGACGTATCTGTAAGCACAAAAGTGACGCTTTGCTGGAGTGTGTCACAAAAGTGACGCAACTCCAGCAATGTGTCCTTTCACATGGGGCAGGCCCCATGTGAAAGGGCCTGCATCAGTCTTACGCCTGCTGTGAGGCAGGCGTAAGATATTGACGCATTTGTGTCTAGAAGTAGCGCAGTGAAATCTACAAGATTTCACTGCATCACTTCCAGGACCCTTTCTTGCGTCAATACGTCCCCCTTGCATACATTATTCCTGGTGCAGGTATAATGTGGCGCAGGGGTTTACAAAGTGACGCATCTACCTAGATGCGGCACGTTGTAAATATGGCGCAACAAGGCGCATTTTTTACGCCACTGGTGCGTCACAAAAAGTGACGCACCGGGGGCGTAAAAGTGATGCACAGCCTCATAAATGAGACCTCGACTGCGGTCATCCTCCTTAAATGCCTTAATTAAAACACGTGGAGGAATGGTTTCACATATTTCTGACATATCGTGGCAAGTACTCAATACAAAAAAATAATACTATTAAGCCCGGTTACCTTGTTCCACTGTAAGCAAGACACTGCTTTCCAGCATCTGAAAATAGCCAGTTAGGAGCAAGCCACAGGAGCTGGGTTTTAGTTTTTGGAACATTTAAAAATGTCAAGCCAAATGAATATATATATATTACCTACTGGCGGTCGCCAGTAGGTATATATAGTTAGGATTTTTTTGAATAGGGATTTCTGAAAATTCTATGTTGAATAACTTTGGCGTTGATGGACGGAATTGGCTGACATTTTCAGGAAAATGGCACATTTTGTTTCTGAGCGTCCCCTGAAAGTTGGGGGGGGGGGTTTCGTCAAGCGGGGGCCGAGAAAAAAGGGGGTCCCAAAACGTGTTTTTAACATTGAGTTTTCCATAGGGCGGTTGGACTCACTTTTAGCCCGAATGGCTGAATGGATTTCCACCAAACTTGGCAAAATTGTAGGGACTGGTACCCCGATGTGCCTTTGCTATGTCTCAAGATATATGCTCCAGTGGTTTTTTCGAAAATTAACTTTGAAAAATATATATTGGGCTACATTGGGCTATATATATGTTAGAGCCCAAATGTAGCCCAAAGATGGCCACCAGAGACAAAAAAAAACAAATGTAGCCCAAATATCAGCCCGATGTAGCCCAACTATAGCCCAATGACAGAATGTCCCAAAGTGTTCTAAAGAACAACTAGAACGCTAACAGTCTTACTTATGACAAAAGTATGGTACACCTGAAGTCATCTTGATTGGAATAAAGTGTTAACACTTAAAACATTTAATTTGCAAAGGAACACAATGAGGGGGTTCATTTTGCCATAGAAATTATGTTTATTGCTGAAGAAAGAAAAATTAGGGCACATTTTGAGTGACTTCTCAAATCCTCTTATATTTCATTAAAAAAATTCTGATATGCAGTCTCCCAAGATGGCCACCAGAGACAAAAGAGCCCAAATGTAGCCCAAATATCAGCCAGATGTAGCCCAACTGTAGCCCAATGACAGAATGTCCCAGAGTGTTCTAAAGAACAACTAGAATGCTAACAGTCTTACTTATGACAAAAGTATGGCACACCTGAAGTCATCTTGATTGGAATAAAGTGGTAACACTTAATACATTTAATTTGAAAAGGAACAAAATGAGGGGTTTCATTTTGCCATAGAAATGATATATATATATACATATATATATATATATATATTTATATATATACATATATATATATATATATATATATATATATACATATATATATATATGTATTACATTTAATTTGAAAAGGAACAAAATGAGGGGTTTCATTTTGCCATAGAAATGATATATATATACATATATATTTATATATATACATATATATATATATATATATATACATATATATATATATATGTATATATATATATATATATATAATATTTATATATATATTTATATATATATATATATATATATATATATACATATATATATATATATACATATATATATATATATGTATATATATATATATATATGTATATATATAAATATATATGTATATATATATCATTTCTATGGCAAAATGAAACCCCTCATTTTGTTCCTTTTCAAATTAAATGTATTAAGTGTTACCACTTTATTCCAATCAAGATGTCTTCAGGTGTGCCATACTTTTGTCATAAGTAAGACTGTTAGCGTTCTAGTTGTTATATATATATATATATATATATAACCTACTGGCGGTCGCCAGTAGGTATATATAGTTAGGATTTTTTTTAACAGGGATTTCTGAAAATTCTATGTTGAATAACTTTGGCGTTGATGGACGGAATTGGCTGAAATTTTCAGGAAAAGGGCACATTCTGTTTCTGAGCATCCCCTGAAAGTTTGGGGGGGTTTCGTCATCATCAGTGATGTCATTTGAGATGTCATCAGTGATGTCATCAGTGATGTCACTGACCAAGTCATGAATGATGTAATATGTGACATCATCAGCAGTGGATTGCGGGTGCACGATATATAGTTAGTGCAACTAACTATATATGCAAATTTCAATGGTTTTGTGTGAGTAAAATAAGGTTTTGTAAATGCTAATTCCTAACTATATATGGTCTATAACCTATGGTTTTTTAAGTGAATTTTCAAGGTTTTGTAAATGCTAATTCCTAACTATATATGGTCTATAACCTATGGTTTTTTCAGTGAATATATATATATATATATATATATATATATATATATATATATATATATATATATATATGTATATATATATATATATATATATATATATATATATATATATATATATATATATATATATATATATATATATATATATATATATATATATATATATATATATATATATATATATATATATATATTTAAGTAAAACTTTATAGAGGGGAAATAAAATGCTGCATGTAATCCTAACCTCCATACAGTCAGAGCATGGAGACATACTGCCGTCTTGTGGATGTCAACAGGAAAGCAAACTAGGGAAGAGAATCATATGCAGCCAATACCAAATAACCCTCCTTGATGCTCTTCATCTAGTTAAGAATGCTTAACATTTCATTTCAGATACTTATATTGCCCGTCAACAGGGTTGTTCGCCTTGGCTATTTTTAAAGCAGCAAATTACTTTCCCTGGCAGCTGGAACACAAATACCATTTCTGACACCCCTGACCAAAGAGGAAGTTACCCAGATAACTAGTTAAATTGCAATATTTTGAAGATTTAAAGAGGTTAGCTCTCTGTGCGTTTTCTGACTACTGTGTTCTGTGATCTCACTTATTGTGGTGTCATTGGGAACACATGATGCGTGATGTCTTTTCGTGAACCCTATGATATGGGTAAAATCAAACAATTAAGGAATGAATCTAACAGCATGTAGCAGCGTCAAAAAACATCAAAACCTGCGCAATAAATAGGTGTCAGAGCTTGAAATTATTGAGGGCCAATATTCCCTCCTGGTACCTCCTGTATGTCCTATACAGTGGAATTCCTGAGCGTTGGTTTGACACCTAGCACCCTTTCGCCACCACTCTGCAAATGTGACTACTAGTTAAAGTAGCATATTTCTGCACCTTTGACTTAGAGGTAGTTTTAATCCCTCTGCCCAATTATGTACTAGGGCCTTACAGAAGAGGTCACCCTAATCACAGGGGCACCCCAACGCACAGCGTTCCCTAGTGTATGTAAGTGTTTTCACTGTATTCTAAGTGCCTTTTAGCATAGCACTGGCTCCAGGCCTGGTTAGTCAGAGTCAGTTTCCACCAGTACCTGTCTGAAAAAGTTGTGGGCACAGGATAATTTTGCAACAAGGCCTCTTTCTGCTCCTCTGTTGGTTCTTTCTGCACATGTCTTGCTTCTTCCTGCACTTTACTTCAGCTTTGTGGACTTCTGTTGCTTCTTTCTGCATTTCTTTTGCTTCTTTCTGTGCATTTTTCCTCTTTCTTCACTTGTCCTACCTCTCTAGGCATAGTTAGAAACTAGCATTTTAAAAAACCTTAAAAATTCACTTAAAAAAGCATAGGTTTCAGGTACAGTATAGTTAGAAATTAGTATTTAAAAAACCTTTGAAGTTCACTGAAAAAAATATAGGTTTCAGGCACGTTATAGTTAGAAATTAGCATTTAAAAAACCTTTGAAATTCACTGAAAATTACATGAGTGATGTAATATGTGACGTCATCAGCAGTGCATTGCAGGGGTGCAAGTTATAGTTAGCTGAACTAAGTAT